>NC_073231.2:156387500-157012500 GCF_029281585.2 Gorilla gorilla gorilla
TATACAGATGGCGGTGCAGATATTTCCATGTTCATACAGATGGCGGTGTAGATATTTCCGTGTTTATAGAGATAGCGGTGTAGTTATTTCCATGTGTAAAGAGATAGCTTTGTAGATATTTCCATGTATATGCCGATAGCTGTGTAGATATTTCTATTTTCATGCAGATTGCGGTTTAGATATTTCCATGTTCGTACAGATAGCGGTGTAGATATTTCCATGTTTATTCAGATAGCGGTGTAGATATCTCCATCTTAATACAGATGGCGGTGTAGATATTTATATGTTCATACAGATGGCGGTGCAGATATTTCCATGTTCATACAGACAGCGGTGTAGATATTTCCATGTTCACACAGATAGCGGTGTAGATATTTCCATGTTCATACAGATAGCGGTGAAGATATTTCCATGTTCATACAGATAGCGGTGTAGATATTTCCATGTTCATACAGATAGCGGAGCTGATATTTCCATGTTTATACAGGTAGCGGTGTAGATATTTCCATGTTTATACAGATAGCGGTGTAGATATGTCCATGTTTATACAGATAGCGGTGTACATACTTCCATGTTTATACAGATAGCGGTGTAGATATCTCCATCTTAATAGAGATGGTGGGGTAGATATTTATATGTTCATACGGATGGCGGTGCAGATATTTCCATGTTCATACAGATGGCGGTGTGGATATTTCCATGTTCAGACAGATAGCGGTGTAGTTATTTCCATGTGTAAAGATATAGCTGTGTAGATATTTCCATGTATATGCAGATAGGGGTGTAGATATTTCCATTTTCATGCAGATTGTGGTGTATGTATTTCCATGTTCAAACAGATAGCGGTGTAGATATTTCCATGTTCATACAGATAGTGGTGTAGATATTTCCATGTTCATACAGATAGCGGTGTAGATACTTCCATGTTAATACAGATAGTGGTGTAGATATTTCCATGTTCATCCAGATGGCTGTGTAGATATATCCATGTTCATACAGATAGTGGTGTAGATATTTCCATGTTCATACAGATAGCGGTGCTGATATTTCCATGTTTATACAGGCAGCGGTGTAGCTATTTCCATGGTCCTACAGATAGCGGTGTAGATATTTCCATGTTTATACAGATAGCGGTGTCGATATTTCCATGTTTATACAGATAGCGGTGAAGATCTATGCATGTTTACACAGATAGCGGTGTAGATATTTCCATGTTCATCCAGATGGCTGTGTAGATATATCCATCTTCATACAGATAGCGGTGTAGATATTTCCATGTTCATCCAGATGGCTGTGTAGATATATCCATGTTCATACAGATAGCGGTGTAGATATTTCCATGTTCATACAGATAGCGGTGTAGCTATTTCCATATTCATACAGATAACGGTGTAGCTATTTCCATGTTCATACAGATAGCGGTGTAGATATTTCCATGTTGATACAGATAGCGGTGTAGATATTTCTATGTTCATACAGATAGCGGTGTAGATATTTCCATGTTTATACAGATAGCGGTTTAGATATTTCCTTTTTAATACAGATGGCGGTATAGATATTTATATGTTCATACAGATGGCGGTGCAGATATTTCCATGTTCATACAGATAGCAGTGTAGATATTTCCATGTTTATACAGATAGCGGTGAAGATGTATGCATGTTTACACAGATACCGGTGTAGATATTACCATGTTCATCCAGGTGGCTGTGTAGATATATCCAAGTTCATACAGATAGCGGTGTAGATATTTCCATGTTCATACAGATAGCGGTGTAGATATTTCCATGTTCATCCCGATGGCTGAGTAGATATATGCATGTTCATACAGATATCGGTGTAGATATTTCCATGTTCATACAGATAGCGGTGTAGCTATTTCCATGTTCATACAGATAACGGTGTAGCTATTTCCATGTTCATACAGATATCAGTGTAGATATTTCCATGTTCATACAGATAGCAGTGTAGATATCTCCATTTTCATACAGAGAGCGGTGCTGATATTTCCATGTTTATACAGGCAGCGGTGTAGATATTTCCATGTTTATACAGATAGCGGTTTAGATATTTCCTTCTTAATACAGATGGCGGTGTAGATATTTATATGTTCATACAGATGGCGGTGCAGATATTTTCATGTTCATACAGATGGCGGTGTAGATATTTCCATGTTTATAGAGATAGCGGTGTAGTTATTTCATGTGTAAAGAGATAGCTGTGTAGATATTTCCATGTATATGCAGATAGCTTTGTAGATATTTCCATTTTCATGCAGATAGCGGTGTAGATATTTACATGTTCAAACAGATAGCGGTGTAGATATTTCCATGTTCATTCAGATAGCGGTGTAGACATTTCCAGGTTCATACAGATAGCGGTGCTGATATTTCCGTGTTTATACAGGTTGCGGTGTAGATATTTCCATGTTTATACAGATAGTGGTGTAGATATTTCCATGTTTATACAGATAGCGGTGTAGATATTTCCATGTTTATTCAGATAGCGGTGTAGATATCTCCATCTTAATGCAGATGGCGGTGTAGATATTTAGATGTTCATACAGATGGCTGTGCAGATATTTCCATGTTCATACAGATGGCGGTGTAATTATGTCCATGTTCATACAGATAGCGGTGTAGTTATTTCCATGTGTAAAGAGATTGCTGTGTAGATATTTCCATCTATATGCAGATAGCTGTGTAGATATTTCCATTTTCATGCAGATAGCGATGTATATATTTCCATCTTCAAACAGATAGCGGTGTAGATATTTCCATGTTCATACAGATAGCGGTGTAGATATTTCCATGTTTATACAGATAGCGGTGAAGATGTATGGATGTTTACACAGATAGCGGTGTGGATATTTCCATGTTCATCCAGAGGGCTGTGTAGATATATCCATGTTCATACAGATAGCGGTGTAGATATTTCCATGTTCATACAGATAGCGGTGTAGATATTTCAATGTGTAAAGAGATAGCTGTGTAGATATTTCCATCTATATGCAGATAGCTGTGTAGATATTTCCATTTCCATGCAGATAGCTGTGTATATATTTCCATCTTCAAACAGATAGCGGTGTAGATATTTCCATGTTCATAGAGATAGCGGTGTAGATATTTCCATGTTTATACAGATAGCGGTGAAGATGTATGCATGTTTACACAGATAGCGGTGTAGAGATTTCCATGTTCATCCAGAGGGCTGTGTAGATATATCCATGTTCATACAGATAGCGGTGTAGATATTTCCATGTTCATACAGATAGCGATGCTGATATTTCCATGTTTATACAGGTAGCGGTGTAGATATTTCCATGTTTATACAGATAGCGGTGTAGATATTTCCATGTTCATACAGATAGCGGTGTAGATATTTCCATGTTCATACAGATAGCGGTGTAGATATTTCCATGTTCATACAGATAGCGGTGTAGCTATTTCCATGTTCATACAGATAGCGGTGTAGATATTTCCATGTTCATCCAGGTGGCTGTGTAGATATATCCGTGTTCATACAGATGGCGGTGTAGATATCTCCATGTTCATACAGATAGAGGGGCTGATATTTCCATGTTCATACAGATAGCGGTGCTGATATTTCCATGTTTATACAGATAGCGGTGTAGATATTTCCGTGTTTATTCAGATAGCGGTGTATATATCTCCATCTTAATACAGATGGCGGTGTAGATATTTATATGTTCATACAGATGGCGGTGCAGATATTTCCATGTTCATACAGATGACGGTGTAGATATTTCCATGTTCATACAGATAGCGGTGTAGATATTTCCATGTTCATACAGATAGCGGTGCTGATATTTCCATGTTTATACAGGTAGCGGTGTAGATATATCCATGTTTATACAGATAGCGGTGTAGATATTTCCATGTTTATACAGATAGCGGTGTAGATATTTCCATGTTTATACAGATAGCGGTGTAGACATCTCCATCTTAATACAGATGGCGGTGTAGATATTTATATGTTCATACAGATGGCGGTGCAGATATTTCCATGTTCATACAGATGGCGGTGTAGATATTTCCATGTTCATACAGATAGCGGTGTAGTAATTTCCATGTGTAAAGAGATAGCTGTGTAGATATTTCCATGTATATGCAGATAGCAATGTAGATATTTCCATTTTCATGCAGATAGCCGTGTAGATATTTCCATGTTCAAACAGATAGCGGTGTAGATATTTCCATGTTCATACAGATAGCGGTGCAGATATTTCCATGTTCATACAGATAGCGGTGTAGATATTTCCATGTTTATACAGATAGCGGGGAAGATGTATGCATGTTTACACAGATAGCGGTGTAGATATTTCCATGTTCATACAGATAGCGGTGTAGATATTTCCATGTTCATCCAGATGGCTGTGTAGATATATCCATGTTCATACAGATAGCGGTGTAGATATTTCCATGTTCATTCTGATAGTGGTGTAGATATTTCCATGTTCATACAGATAGCGGTGTAGCTATTTCCATGTTCATACAGATAGCGGTGTAGATATTTCCATGTTCGTACAGATAGCATTGTAGATATTTCCATGTTCCTCCAGATGGCTGTGTAGATATATCCATGTTCATGCAGATGGCGGTGTAGATATCTCCATGTTCCTACAGATAGCGGTGCTGATATTTCCATGTTTATACAGGTAGAGGTGTAGAAATTTCCATGTTTATCCAGATAGCGGAGTAGATATTTCCATGTTTATACAGATAACGGTGTAGATATTTTCAGGTTTATACAGATAGCGGTGTAGATATCTCCATCTTAATACAGATGGCGGTGTAGATATTTCCATGTTTATAGATTTAGCGGTGTAGTTATTTCCATGTGTAAAGAGATAGCTGTGTAGGTGTTTCCATGTATATGCAGATAGCTTTGTAGATATTTCCATTTTCATGCAGATAGCGGTGTAGTTATTTCCATGTTCAAACAGATAGCGGTGTAGATATTTCCATGTTCATACAGATAGCAGTGTAGATATTTCCATGTTTATAGAGATAGCGGTGAAGATGCATGCATGTTTACACAGATAGCGGTGTAGATATTTCCATGTTCAAACAGATAGCGGTGTAGATATTTCCATGTTCATCCAGATGGCTGTGTAGATATATCCATGTTCCAACAGATGGCGGTGAAGATATTTCCATGTTCATACAGATAGCGGTGTAGTTATTTCCATGTGTAAAGAGATAGCTGTGTAGATATTTCCATGTATATGCAGATAGCTGTGTATGTATTTCCATTTTCATGCAGATAGCGGTATAGATATTTCCATGTTCATACAGATAGAGGGGCTGATATTTCCATGTTCATACAGAGAGCGGTGTAGGTATTTCCATGTTTATACAGATAGCGGTGTAGATATTTCCAAGTTTATACAGATAGCGGTGTAGATATCTCCATTATAATACAGATGGCGGTGTAGATATTTATATGTTTATACAGATGGCGGTGCAGATATTTCCATGTTCATACAGATGGCGGTGTAGATATTTCCGTGTTTATAGAGATAGCGGTGTAGTTATTTCCATGTGTAAAGAGATAGCTTTGTAGATATTTCCATGTATATGCCGATAGCTGTGTAGATATTTCTATTTTCATGCAGATTGCGGTTTAGATATTTCCATGTTCGTACAGATAGCGGTGTAGATATTTCCATGTTTATTCAGATAGCGGTGTAGATATTTCCATCTTAATACAGATGGCGGTGTAGATATTTATATGTTCATACAGATGGCGGTGCAGATATTTCCATGTTCATACAGACAGCGGTGTAGATATTTCCATGTTCACACAGATAGCGGTGTAGATATTTCCATGTTCATACAGATAGCAGTGAAGATATTTCCATGTTCATACAGATAGCGGTGTAGATATTTCCATGTTCATACAGATAGCGGAGCTGATATTTCCATGTTTATACAGGTAGCGGTGTAGATATTTCCATGTTTATACAGATAGCGGTGTAGATATGTCCATGTTTATACAGATAGCGGTGTACATATTTCCATGTTTATACAGATAGCGGTGTAGATATCTCCATCTTAATACAGATGGTGGGGTAGATATTTATATGTTCATACGGATGGCGGTGCAGATATTTCCATGTTCATACAGATGGCGGTGTGGATATTTCCATGTTCAGACAGATAGCGTTGTAGTTATTTCCATGTGTAAAGATATAGCTGTGTAGATATTTCCATGTATATGCAGATAGGGGTGTAGATATTTCCATTTTCATGCAGAGAGCGGTGTAGATATTTCCATGTTCAAACAGATAGCGGTGTAGATATTTCCATGTTCATACAGATAGTGGTGTAGATATTTCCATGTTCATACAGATAGCGGTGTAGATACTTCCATGTTAATACAGATAGTGGTGTAGATATTTCCATGTTCATCCAGATGGCTGTGTAGATATATCCATGTTCATACAGATAGTGGTGTAGATATTTCCATGTTCATACAGATAGCGGTGCTGATATTTCCATGTTTATACAGGCAGCGGTGTAGCTATTTCCATGGTCCTACAGATAGCGGTGTAGATATTTCCATGTTTATACAGATAGCGGTGTAGATATTTCCATGTTTATACAGATAGCGGTGAAGATCTATGCATGTTTACACAGATAGCGGTGTAGATATTTCCATGTTCATCCAGATGGCTGTGTAGATATATCCATCTTCATACAGATAGCGGTGTAGATATTTCCATGTTCATCCAGATGGCTGTGTAGATATATCCATGTTCATACAGATAGCGGTGTAGATATTTCCATGTTCATACAGATAGCGGTGTAGCTATTTCCATATTCATACAGATAACGGTGTAGCTATTTCCATGTTCATACAGATAGCGGTGTAGATATTTCCATGTTGATACAGATAGCGGTGTAGATATTTCTATGTTCATACAGATAGCGGTGTAGATATTTCCATGTTTATACAGATAGCGGTTTAGATATTTCCTTTTTAATACAGATGGCGGTGTAGATATTTATATGTTCATACAGATGGCGGTGCAGATATTTCCATGTTCATACAGATGGCGGTGTAGATGTTTCCATGTTTATAGATATAGCGGTGTAGTTATTTCCATGGGTAAAGAGATAGCTGGGTAGATATTTCATTGTATATGCAGATAGCTTTGTAGATATTTCCATTTTCATGCAGATAGTGGTGTAGATATGTACATGTTCAAACAGATAGCGGTGTAGATATTTCCATGTTCATTCAGATAGCTTTGTAGATATTTCCATGTTCATACAGATAGCGGTGTAGATATTTCCATGTTCATACAGATAGCGGTGTAGATATTTCCATGTTCATACAGATAGCGGTGATGATATTTCCATGGTTATACAGATAGCGGAGTAGATATTTCCATGTTTATATAGATAGCGGTGTAGATATTTCCATGTTTATTCAGATAGTGGTGTAGATATCTCCATCTTAATACAGATGGCGTTGTAGATATTTATATGTTCATACGGATGGCGGTGCAGATATTTCCATGTTCATACAGATGGCGGTGTAGATATTTCCATGTTCATACAGATAGCGGTGTAGTAATTTCCATGTGTAAAGAGATAGCTGTGTAGATATTTCCATGTATATGCAGATAGCAATGTAGATATTTCCATTTTCATGCAGATAGCCGTGTAGATATTTCCATGTTCAAACAGATAGCGGTGTAGATATTTCCATGTTCATACAGATAGCGGTGCAGATATTTCCATGTTCATACAGATAGCGGTGTAGATATTTCCATGTTTATACAGATAGCGGGGAAGATGTATGCATGTTTACACAGATAGCGGTGTAGATATTTCCATGTTCATACAGATAGCGGTGTAGATATTTCCATGTTCATCCAGATGGCTGTGTAGATATATCCATGTTCATACAGATAGCGGTGTAGATATTTCCATGTTCATTCTGATAGTGGTGTAGATATTTCCATGTTCATACAGATAGCGGTGTAGCTATTTCCATGTTCATACAGATAGCGGTGTAGATATTTCCATGTTCGTACAGATAGCATTGTAGATATTTCCATGTTCCTCCAGATGGCTGTGTAGATATATCCATGTTCATGCAGATGGCGGTGTAGATATCTCCATGTTCCTACAGATAGCGGTGCTGATATTTCCATGTTTATACAGGTAGAGGTGTAGAAATTTCCATGTTTATCCAGATAGCGGAGTAGATATTTCCATGTTTATACAGATAACGGTGTAGATATTTTCAGGTTTATACAGATAGCGGTGTAGATATCTCCATCTTAATACAGATGGCGGTGTAGATATTTCCATGTTTATAGATTTAGCGGTGTAGTTATTTCCATGTGTAAAGAGATAGCTGTGTAGGTGTTTCCATGTATATGCAGATAGCTTTGTAGATATTTCCATTTTCATGCAGATAGCGGTGTAGTTATTTCCATGTTCAAACAGATAGCGGTGTAGATATTTCCATGTTCATACAGATAGCAGTGTAGATATTTCCATGTTTATAGAGATAGCGGTGAAGATGCATGCATGTTTACACAGATAGCGGTGTAGATATTTCCATGTTCAAACAGATAGCGGTGTAGATATTTCCATGTTCATCCAGATGGCTGTGTAGATATATCCATGTTCCAACAGATGGCGGTGAAGATATTTCCATGTTCATACAGATAGCGGTGTAGTTATTTCCATGTGTAAAGAGATAGCTGTGTAGATATTTCCATGTATATGCAGATAGCTGTGTATGTATTTCCATTTTCATGCAGATAGCGGTATAGATATTTCCATGTTCATACAGATAGAGGGGCTGATATTTCCATGTTCATACAGAGAGCGGTGTAGGTATTTCCATGTTTATACAGATAGCGGTGTAGATATTTCCAAGTTTATACAGATAGCGGTGTAGATATCTCCATTATAATACAGATGGCGGTGTAGATATTTATATGTTTATACAGATGGCGGTGCAGATATTTCCATGTTCATACAGATGGCGGTGTAGATATTTCCGTGTTTATAGAGATAGCGGTGTAGTTATTTCCATGTGTAAAGAGATAGCTTTGTAGATATTTCCATGTATATGCCGATAGCTGTGTAGATATTTCTATTTTCATGCAGATTGCGGTTTAGATATTTCCATGTTCGTACAGATAGCGGTGTAGATATTTCCATGTTTATTCAGATAGCGGTGTAGATATTTCCATCTTAATACAGATGGCGGTGTAGATATTTATATGTTCATACAGATGGCGGTGCAGATATTTCCATGTTCATACAGACAGCGGTGTAGATATTTCCATGTTCACACAGATAGCGGTGTAGATATTTCCATGTTCATACAGATAGCAGTGAAGATATTTCCATGTTCATACAGATAGCGGTGTAGATATTTCCATGTTCATACAGATAGCGGAGCTGATATTTCCATGTTTATACAGGTAGCGGTGTAGATATTTCCATGTTTATACAGATAGCGGTGTAGATATGTCCATGTTTATACAGATAGCGGTGTACATATTTCCATGTTTATACAGATAGCGGTGTAGATATCTCCATCTTAATACAGATGGTGGGGTAGATATTTATATGTTCATACGGATGGCGGTGCAGATATTTCCATGTTCATACAGATGGCGGTGTGGATATTTCCATGTTCAGACAGATAGCGTTGTAGTTATTTCCATGTGTAAAGATATAGCTGTGTAGATATTTCCATGTATATGCAGATAGGGGTGTAGATATTTCCATTTTCATGCAGAGAGCGGTGTAGATATTTCCATGTTCAAACAGATAGCGGTGTAGATATTTCCATGTTCATACAGATAGTGGTGTAGATATTTCCATGTTCATACAGATAGCGGTGTAGATACTTCCATGTTAATACAGATAGTGGTGTAGATATTTCCATGTTCATCCAGATGGCTGTGTAGATATATCCATGTTCATACAGATAGTGGTGTAGATATTTCCATGTTCATACAGATAGCGGTGCTGATATTTCCATGTTTATACAGGCAGCGGTGTAGCTATTTCCATGGTCCTACAGATAGCGGTGTAGATATTTCCATGTTTATACAGATAGCGGTGTAGATATTTCCATGTTTATACAGATAGCGGTGAAGATCTATGCATGTTTACACAGATAGCGGTGTAGATATTTCCATGTTCATCCAGATGGCTGTGTAGATATATCCATCTTCATACAGATAGCGGTGTAGATATTTCCATGTTCATCCAGATGGCTGTGTAGATATATCCATGTTCATACAGATAGCGGTGTAGATATTTCCATGTTCATACAGATAGCGGTGTAGCTATTTCCATATTCATACAGATAACGGTGTAGCTATTTCCATGTTCATACAGATAGCGGTGTAGATATTTCCATGTTGATACAGATAGCGGTGTAGATATTTCTATGTTCATACAGATAGCGGTGTAGATATTTCCATGTTTATACAGATAGCGGTTTAGATATTTCCTTTTTAATACAGATGGCGGTGTAGATATTTATATGTTCATACAGATGGCGGTGCAGATATTTCCATGTTCATACAGATGGCGGTGTAGATGTTTCCATGTTTATAGATATAGCGGTGTAGTTATTTCCATGGGTAAAGAGATAGCTGGGTAGATATTTCATTGTATATGCAGATAGCTTTGTAGATATTTCCATTTTCATGCAGATAGTGGTGTAGATATGTACATGTTCAAACAGATAGCGGTGTAGATATTTCCATGTTCATTCAGATAGCTTTGTAGATATTTCCATGTTCATACAGATAGCGGTGTAGATATTTCCATGTTCATACAGATAGCGGTGTAGATATTTCCATGTTCATACAGATAGCGGTGATGATATTTCCATGGTTATACAGATAGCGGAGTAGATATTTCCATGTTTATATAGATAGCGGTGTAGATATTTCCATGTTTATTCAGATAGTGGTGTAGATATCTCCATCTTAATACAGATGGCGTTGTAGATATTTATATGTTCATACAGATGGCAGTGCAGATATTTCCATGTTCATACAGATGGCAGTGTAGATATTTCCATGTTCATACAGATAGTGGTGTACTTATTTCCATGTGTAAAGAGATAGCTGTGTAGATATTTCCATGTATATGCAGATAGCTGTGTAGATATTTCCATTTTCATGCAGATAGCGGTGTATATATTTCCATCTTCAAACAGATAGCGGTGAAGATATTTCCATGTTCATACAGATAGCGGTGTAGATATTTCCATGTTTCTACAGATAGCGGTGAAGATGTATGCATATTTACACAGATAGCGGTGTAGATATTTCCATGTTCATACAGATAGCGGTGTAGATATTTCAATGTTCATACAGATAGCGGTTTAGATATTTCCTTCTTAATACAGATGGCGGTGTAGATATTTATATGTTCATACAGATGGCGGTGCAGATATTCCCATGTTCACGCAGATGGCGGTGTGGATATTTCCATGTTTATAGAGATAGCGGTGTAGTTATTTCCATGTGTTAAGAGATATCTGTGTAGATATTTCCATGTATATGCAGATTGCTGTGTAGATATTTCCATTTTCATGCAGACAACGGTGTAGATATTTCCATGTTCAAACAGATAGCGGTGTAGATATTTCCATGTTCTTACAGATAGCGGTGTAGATATTTCCATCTTCATACAGATAGCGGTGTAGATATTTCCATGTTCATACAGATGGCGGTGTAGATATTTCCATGTTCGTACAGATAGCGGTGCTGATATTTCCATGTTTATACAGGTAGTGGTGTAGATATTTCCATGTTTTTACAGGTAGTGGTGTAGATATTTCCATGTTTATACAGATAGCGGTGTAGATATTTCCATGTTTATACAGACAGCAATGTAGATAACTCCATCTTAATACAGATGGCGGTGTATATATTTCCATGTTCATCCAGATGGCTGTGTAGATATATCCATGTTCATACAGATAGTGGTGTAGATATTTCCATGTTCATACAGATAGCGGTGTAGATATTTCCATGTTCAGACAGATGGCTGTGTAGATATATCCATGTTCATACACATAGCGGTGTTGATATTTCCATGTTCATACAGATAGCGGTGTAGCTATTTCCATTTTCATACAGATAACGGTGTAGCTATTTCCATGTTCATACAGATAGCAGTGTAGATATTTCCATGTTCATACAGATAGCGGTGTAGATATTTCCATCTTTATAGAGATAGCAGTGTAGTTATTTCCTTGTGTTAAGAGATAGCTGTGTAGATATTTCCATGTATATGCAGATAGCTGTGTAGATATTTCCATTTTCATGCAGACAGCGGTGTAGATATTTCCATGTTCAAACAGATAGCGGTGTAGATATTTCCATGTTCATACAGATAGCGGTGTAGATATTTCCATGTTCATACAGATAGCTGTGTAGATATTTCCATGTTCATACAGATGGCGGTGTAGATATTTCCATGTTCATACAGATAGCGGTACTGATATTTCCATGTTTATGCAGGTAGTGGTGTAGATATTTCCATGTTTATACAGATAGCGGTGTAGATATTTCCATGTTCATACAGATAGCAGTGTAGATATTTCCATGTTTATACAGATAGCGGTGAAGATGTATGCATGTTTACACAGATATCGGTGTATATATTTCCATGTTCATACAGATAGCGGTGTAGATATTTCCGTGTTCATCCAGATGGCTGTGTAGATATATCCATGTTCATAAAGATGGCGGTGAAGATATTTCCATGTTCATACAGATAGTGGTGTAGATATTTCCATGTTAATACAGATAGCGGTGTACCTATTTCCATGTTCATACAGATAGCGGTGTAGATATTTCCATGTTCGTACACATAGCGGTGTAGATATTTCCATGTTCAAACAGATAGCGGTGTAGATATTTCCATGTTCATACAGATAGCGGTGTAGATATTTCCATGTTCATACAGATAGCTGTGTAGATATTTCCATGTTCATACAGATGGCGGTGTAGATATTTCCATGTTCATACAGATAGCGGTACTGATATTTCCATGTTTATGGAGGTAGTGGTGTAGATATTTCCATGTTTATACAGATAGCGGTGTAGATATTTCCATGTTCATACAGATAGCAGTGTAGATATTTCCATGTTTATACAGATAGCGGTGAAGATGTATGCATGTTTACACAGATATCGGTGTATATATTTCCATGTTCATACAGATAGCGGTGTAGATATTTCCGTGTTCATCCAGATGGCTGTGTAGATATATCCATGTTCATAAAGATGGCGGTGAAGATATTTCCATGTTCATACAGATAGCGGTGTAGTTATTTCCATGTGTAAAGGGATAGCTGTGTAGATATTTCCATGTATATGCAGATAGCTGTGTAGATATTTCCATGTTCATACAGATAGCGGTGTAGACACTTCCATGTTCATACAAATAGAGGGGCTGATATTTCCATGTTCATACAGATAGCGGTGCTGATATTTACATGTTTATACAGATATCGGTGTAGATATTTCCATGTTTATACAGATAGCGGTGTAGATATTTCCATGTTTATACAGATAGCGGTGTAGGTATCTCCATCTTAATACAGATGGTGGTGTAGATATTTATGTGTTCTTACAGATGGCGGTGCAGATATTTCCATGTTCATACAGATAGCGGTGTAGTTATTTCCATGTGTAAAGAGATAGCTGTGTAGATATTTCCAAGTATATGCAGATAGCTGTGCAGATATTTCTATTTTCATGCAGATAGCGGTTTAGATATTTCCATGTTCGTACAGATAGCGGTGTAGACATTTCCATGTTCATACAGATAGCCTTGTAGACATTTCCATGTTTATACAGATAGCGGTGAAGATGTATGCATGTTTACACAGATAGCGGTGTAGATATTTCCATGTTTATACATATAGCGGTGTAGATATTTCCATGTTCATCCAGATGGCTGTGTAGATATATCCATGTTCATACAGATAGCGGTGTAGCTATTTCCATGTTCATACAGATAGCGGAGTAGATATTTCCATGTTCATGCAGATAGCGGTGTAGATATTTCCATGTTCATACAGATAGCGGTGCTGATATTTCCTTGTTTATACAGGCAGCGGTGTAGATATTTCCAAGTTTATACAGATAGCGGTTTAGATATTTCCTTCTTAATACGGATGGCTGTGTAGATATTTATATGTTCATACAGATGGCGGTGTAGATATTTCCATGTTTATACAGATAGCAGTGTAGATATCTCCATCTTAATACAGATGGCGGTGTAGATATTTATATGTTCATACAGATGGCGGTGCAGATATTTCCGTGTTCATACAGATGGCGGTGTAGATATTTCCATGTTCATACAGATAGCGGTGTATTTATTTCCATGTGTAAAGAGATAGCTGTGTAGATATTTAAATGTATATGCAGATAGCAGTGTAGATATTTCCATTTTCATGCAGATAGCGGTGTACATATTTCCATGTTCAAACAGATAGCGGTGTAGATATTTCCATGTTCATACAGATACCGGTGTGGATATTTCCATGTTCATACAGATAGCGGTGTAGATATTTCCATGTTTATAGAGGTAGCGGTGAAGATCTATGCATGTTTACACAGATAGCGGTGTAGATATTTCCATGTTCATCCAGATGGCTGTGTAGATATATCCATGTTCATACAGATAGTGGTGTAGATATTTCCATGTTCATACAGATAGCGGTGTAGATATTTCCATGTTCATCCAGATGGCTGTGTAGATATATCCATGTTCATACAGATAGCGGTGTAGATATTTCCATGTTCATACAGATAGTGGTGTAGCTATTTCCATGTTCATACAGATAACGGTGTAGCTATTTCCATGTTCATACAGATAGCAGTGTAGTTATTTCCATGTCCATACAGATAGCGGTGTAGATATTTCCATGTTCATACAGATAGCCGTGCTGATATTTCCATGTTTATACAGGCAGCGGTGTAGATATTTCCATGTTCATACATGTAGCGGTGCTGATATTTCCATGTTTATACAGGTAGCGTTGTAGATATTTCCATGGTTATACAGATAGCGGTGTAGATATTTCCATGTTTATACAGATAGCGGTGTAGATATTTCCATGTTTATTCAGATAGCAGTGTAGATAACTCCGTCTTAATACAGATGGCGGTGTAGATATTTATATGTTCAAACAGGTAGCTTTTTAGATATTTCCATGTTCATACAGATAGCGGTGTAGATATTTCCATGTTCATACAGATAGCGGTGTAGATATTTCCATGTTTATACAGATAGCGGTGAAGATGTATGCATGTTTACACAGATAGCGGTGTGGATATTTCCATGTTCATCCAGAGGGCTGTGTAGATATATCCATGTTCATACAGATAGCGGTGTAGATATTTCCATGTTCATACTGATAGCGGTGTAGATATTTCCATGTTCATACAGATAGCGGTGTAGATATTTCCATGCTCATACAGATAGCGGTGTAGATATTTCCATGTTCATACAGATAGCGGTGCTGATATTTCCATGTTTATACAGGTAGCGGTGTAGATATTTCCATGTTTATACAGATAGCGGTGTAGATATTTCCATGTTTATACAGATAGCGGTTTAGATATTTCCTTCTTAATACGGATGGCTGTGTAGATATTTATATGTTCATACAGATGGCGGTGTAGATATTTCCATGTTTATACAGATAGCAATGTAGATATCTCCATCTTAATACAGATGGCGGTGTAGATATTTATATGTTCATACAGATGGCGGTGCAGATATTTCCGTGTTCATACAGATGGCGGTGTAGATATTTCCATGTTCATACAGATAGCGGTGTATTTATTTCCATGTGTAAAGAGATAGCTGTGTAGATATTTAAATGTATATGCAGATAGCAGTGTAGATATTTCCATTTTCATGCAGATAGCGGTGTACATATTTCCATGTTCAAACAGATAGCGGTGTAGATATTTCCATGTTCATACAGATACCGGTGTGGATATTTCCATGTTCATACAGATAGCGGTGTAGATATTTCCATGTTTATAGAGGTAGCGGTGAAGATCTATGCATGTTTACACAGATAGCGGTGTAGATATTTCCATGTTCATCCAGATGGCTGTGTAGATATATCCATGTTCATACAGATAGTGGTGTAGATATTTCCATGTTCATACAGATAGCGGTGTAGATATTTCCATGTTCATCCAGATGGCTGTGTAGATATATCCATGTTCATACAGATAGCTGTGTAGATATTTCCATGTTCATACAGATAGTGGTGTAGCTATTTCCATGTTCATACAGATAACGGTGTAGCTATTTCCATGTTCATACAGATAGCAGTGTAGTTATTTCCATGTCCATACAGATAGCGGTGTAGATATTTCCATGTTCATACAGATAGCCGTGCTGATATTTCCATGTTTATACAGGCAGCGGTGTAGATATTTCGATGTTCATACATGTAGCGGTGCTGATATTTCCATGTTTATACAGGTAGCGTTGTAGATATTTCCATGGTTATACAGATAGCGGTGTAGATATTTCCATGTTTATACAGATAGCGGTGTAGATATTTCCATGTTTATTCAGATAGCAGTGTAGATAACTCCGTCTTAATACAGATGGCGGTGTAGATATTTATATGTTCAAACAGATAGCTTTTTAGATATTTCCATGTTCATACAGATAGCGGTGTAGATATTTCCATGTTCATACAGATAGCGGTGTAGATATTTCCATGTTTATACAGATAGCGGTGAAGATGTATGCATGTTTACACAGATAGCGGTGTGGATATTTCCATGTTCATCCAGAGGGCTGTGTAGATATATCCATGTTCATACAGATAGCGGTGTAGATATTTCCATGTTCATACTGATAGCGGTGTAGATATTTCCATGTTCATACAGATAGCGGTGTAGATATTTCCATGCTCATACAGATAGCGGTGTAGATATTTCCATGTTCATACAGATAGCGGTGCTGATATTTCCATGTTTATACAGGTAGCGGTGTAGATATTTCCATGTTTATACAGATAGCGGTGTAGATATTTCCATGTTTATACAGATAGCGGTTTAGATATTTCCTTCTTAATACGGATGGCTGTGTAGATATTTATATGTTCATACAGATGGCGGTGTAGATATTTCCATGTTTATACAGATAGCAGTGTAGATATCTCCATCTTAATACAGATGGCGGTGTAGATATTTATATGTTCATACAGATGGCGGTGCAGATATTTCCGTGTTCATACAGATGGCGGTGTAGATATTTCCATGTTCATACAGATAGCGGTGTATTTATTTCCATGTGTAAAGAGATAGCTGTGTAGATATTTAAATGTATATGCAGATAGCAGTGTAGATATTTCCATTTTCATGCAGATAGCGGTGTACATATTTCCATGTTCAAACAGATAGCGGTGTAGATATTTCCATGTTCATACAGATACCGGTGTGGATATTTCCATGTTCATACAGATAGCGGTGTAGATATTTCCATGTTTATAGAGGTAGCGGTGAAGATCTATGCATGTTTACACAGATAGCGGTGTAGATATTTCCATGTTCATCCAGATGGCTGTGTAGATATATCCATGTTCATACAGATAGTGGTGTAGATATTTCCATGTTCATACAGATAGCGGTGTAGATATTTCCATGTTCATCCAGATGGCTGTGTAGATATATCCATGTTCATACAGATAGCGGTGTAGATATTTCCATGTTCATACAGATAGTGGTGTAGCTATTTCCATGTTCATACAGATAACGGTGTAGCTATTTCCATGTTCATACAGATAGCAGTGTAGTTATTTCCATGTCCATACAGATAGCGGTGTAGATATTTCCATGTTCATACAGATAGCCGTGCTGATATTTCCATGTTTATACAGGCAGCGGTGTAGATATTTCGATGTTCATACATGTAGCGGTGCTGATATTTCCATGTTTATACAGGTAGCGTTGTAGATATTTCCATGGTTATACAGATAGCGGTGTAGATATTTCCATGTTTATACAGATAGCGGTGTAGATATTTCCATGTTTATTCAGATAGCAGTGTAGATAACTCCGTCTTAATACAGATGGCGGTGTAGATATTTATATGTTCAAACAGATAGCTTTTTAGATATTTCCATGTTCATACAGATAGCGGTGTAGATATTTCCATGTTCATACAGATAGCGGTGTAGATATTTCCATGTTTATACAGATAGCGGTGAAGATGTATGCATGTTTACACAGATAGCGGTGTGGATATTTCCATGTTCATCCAGAGGGCTGTGTAGATATATCCATGTTCATACAGATAGCGGTGTAGATATTTCCATGTTCATACTGATAGCGGTGTAGATATTTCCATGTTCATACAGATAGCGGTGTAGATATTTCCATGCTCATACAGATAGCGGTGTAGATATTTCCATGTTCATACAGATAGCGGTGCTGATATTTCCATGTTTATACAGGTAGCGGTGTAGATATTTCCATGTTTATACAGATAGCGGTGTAGATATTTCCATGTTTATACAGATAGCGGTGTAGATATTTCCATGTTTATACAGATAGCAGTGTATATATCTCCATCGTAATACAGATGGCGGTGTAGATATTTATATGTTCATACAGATGGCGGTCCAGATATTTCCATGTTCATACAGATAGCGGTGTAGATATTTCCATGTTCATACAGATAGCGGTGTAGTTATTTCCATGTGTAAAGAGATAGCTGTGTAGATATTTAAATGTATATACAGATAGCAGTGTAGATATTTCCATTTTCATGCAGATAGTGGTGTAGATATTTCCATGTTCAAACAGATAGCGGTGTAGATATTTCCATGTTCATACAGATAGCGGTGTAGATATTTCCATGTTCATACAGATAGCGGTGTAGATATTTCCATGTTTATACAGATAGCGGTGAAGATGTATGCATGTTTACACAGATAGCGGTGTAGATATTTCCATGTTCATCCAGATGGCTGTGTAGATATATCCATGTTCATACAGATAGCGGTGCAGCTATTTCCATGTTCATACAGACAGCGGTGTAGATATGTCCATGTTCATACAGATAGTGGTGTATATATTTCCCTGATCATACAGATAGCGGTGCTCATATTTCCTTGTTTATACAGGCAGCGGTGTAGATATTTCCATGTTTATACAGATAGCGGTTTAGATATGTCCTTCTTAATACAGATGGCAGTGTAGATATTTATATGTTCATACAGATGGC
This sequence comes from Gorilla gorilla gorilla, assembly GCF_029281585.2. Taxonomy (NCBI): domain Eukaryota; kingdom Metazoa; phylum Chordata; class Mammalia; order Primates; family Hominidae; genus Gorilla; species Gorilla gorilla. Next base: position 156,406,808 of record NC_073231.2, read on the forward strand.
AGTGTAGATATTTCCATGTTTATACAGATAGCAGTGTAGATATCTCCATCTTAATACAGATGGCGGTGTAGATATTTATATGTTCTTACAGATGGCCGTGCAGATATTTCCGTGTTCATACAGATGGCGGTGTAGATATTTCCATGTTCATACAGATAGCGGTGTAGTTATTTCCATGTGTAAAGAGATAGCTGTGTAGATATTTAAATGTATATGCAGATAGCAGTGTAGATATTTCCATTTTCATGCAGATAGCGGTGTAGATATTTCCATGTTCAAACAGATAGCGGTGTAGATATTTCCATGTTCATACAGATAGCGGTGTAGATATTTCGATGTTTATAGAGATAGCGGTGAAGATCTATGCATGTTTACACAGATAGCGGTGTAGATATTTCCATGTTCATCCAGATGTCTGTGTAGATATATCCATGTTCATACAGATAGCGGTGTACATATTTCCATGTTCATACAGATAGCGGTGTAGATATTTCCATGTTCATCCAGATGGCTGTGTAGATATATCCATGTTCATACAGATAGCGTTATAGATATTTCCATGTTCATACAGATAGTGGTGTAGCTATTTCCATGTTCATACAGATGACGGTGTAGCTATTTCCATGTTCATACAGATAGCAGTGTAGATATTTCCATGTTCATACAGATAGCGGTGTAGATATTTCCATGTTCATACAGATAGCGGTGCTGATATTTCCATGTTTTTACAGGCAGCGGTGTAGATATTTCCAGGTTTATACAGAGAGCGGTTTAGATATTTCCTTCTTAACAGATGGCGGTGTAGATATTTATATGTTCATACAGATGGCGGTGCAGATATTTCCATGTTCATATAGATGGCGGTGTAGATATTTCCATGTTTATAGATATAGCGGTGTAGTTATTTCCATGTGTAAAGAGATAGCTGTGTAGATATTTCCATGTATATGCAGATAGCTTTGTAGATATTTCCATTTTCATGCAGATAGCGGTGTTGATATTTACATGTTCAAACAGATAGCGGTATAGATTTTTCCATGTTCATTCAGATAGCTTTGTAGATATTTCCATGTTCATACAGAAAGCGGTGTTGATATTTCCATGTTTATACAGGTAGTGGTGTAGATATTTCCATGTTTATACAGATAGCGGTGTAGATATTTCCATGTTTTTACAGATAGCGGTGTAGATATTTCCATGTTTAAACAGATAGCAGTGTAGATATCTCCATCTTAATACAGATGGCGGAGTAGATATTTATATGTTCAAACAGATGGCGGTGCAGATATTCCCATGTTCATACAGATAGCGGTGTAGATATTTCCATGTTCATACAGATAGCGGTGTAGTTATTTCCATGTGTAAAGAGATAGCTGTGTAGATATTTAAATGTATATACAGATAGCAGTGTAGATATTTCCATTTTCATGCAGATAGCGGTGTACATATTTCCATGTTCAAACAGATAGCGGTGTAGATATTTCCATGTTCATACAGATAGCGGTGTAGATATTTCCATGTTTATACAGATAGCGGTGAAGATCTATGCATGTTTACACACATAGCGGTGTAGATATTTCCATGTTCATCCAGATGGCTGTGTAGATATATCCATGTTCATAGAGATAGCGGTGTAGCTATTTTCATGTTCATACAGATAGCGGTGTAGATATTTCCATGTTCATACAGATAGCGGTGTAGATATTTCCATGTTCATACAGATAGCGGTGCTGATATTTCCTTGTTTATACTGGCAGCGGTGTCGATATTTCCATGTTTATACAGATAGCGGTTTAGATATTTCCTTCTTAATACAGATGGCAGTGTAGATATTTATATGTTCATACAGATGGCGGTGTAGATATTTCCATGTTTATACAGATAGCAGTGTAGATATCTCCATCTTAATACAGATGGCAGTGTAGATATTTATATGTTCTTACAGATGGCCGTGCAGATATTTCCGTGTTCATACAGATGTCGGTGTAGATATTTCCTTGTTCATACTGATAGCGGTGTAGATATTTCCTTGTTCATACAGATAGCGGTGTAGATATTTCCATGCTCATACAGATAGCGGTGTAGATATTTCCATGTTCATACAGATAGCGGTGCTGATATTTCCATGTTTATACAGGTAGCAGTGTAGATATTTCCATGTTTATACAGATAGCGGTGTAGATATTTCCATGTTTATACAGATAGCGGTGTAGATATTTCCATGTTTATACAGATAGCAGTGTAGATATCTCCATCTTAATACAGATGGCGGTGTAGATATTTATATGTTCATACAGATGGCGGTCCAGATATTTCCATGTTCATACAGATAGCGGTGTAGATATTTCCATGTTCATACAGATAGCGGTGTAGTTATTTCCATGTGTAAAGAGATAGCTGTGTAGATATTTAAATGTTTATACAGATAGCAGTGTAGATATTTCCTTTTTCATATAGATAGTGGTGTAGATATATCCATGTTCAAACAGATAGCGGTGTAGATATTTCCATGTTCATACAGATAGCGGTGTAGATATTTCCATGTTCATACAGATAGCGGTGTAGATATTTCCATGTTTATACAGATAGCGGTGAAGATGTATGCATGTTTACACAGATAGCGGTGTAGATATTTCCATGTTCATCCAGATGGCTGTGTAGATATATCCATGTTCATACAGATAGCGGTGCAGCTATTTCCATGTTCATACAGATAGCGGTGTAGATATTTCCATGTTCATACAGATAGCGGTGTAGATATTTCCCTGTTCATACAGATAGCGGTGCTGATATTTCCTTGTTTATACAGGCAGCGGTGTAGATATATCCATGTTTTTACAGATAGCGGTTTAGATATGTCCTTCTTAATACAGATGGCAGTGTAGATATTTATATATTCATACAGATGGCGGTGTAGATATTTCCATGTTTATACAGATAGCAGTGTAGATATCTCCATCTTAATACAGATGGCGGTGTAGATATTTATATGTTCTTACAGATGGCCGTGCAGATATTTCCGTGTTCATACAGATGTCGGTGTAGATATTTCCATGTTCATACAGATAGCTGTGTAGTTATTTCCATGTGTAAAGAGATAGCTGTGTAGATATTTAAATGTATATGCAGATAGCAGTGTAGATATTTCCATTTTCACGCAGATAGCGGTGTAGATATTTCCATGTTCAAACAGATAGCGGTGTAGATATTTCCATGTTCATACAGATAGCGCTGTGGATATTTCCATGTTCATACAGAAAGCGGTGTAGATATTTCCATGTTAATAGAGATAGCGGTGAAGATCTATGCATGTTTACACAGATAGCGGTGTAGATATTTCCATGTTCATCCAGATGGCTGTGTAGATATATCCATGTTCATACAGATAGCGGTGTACATATTTCCATGTTCATACAGATAGCGGTGTTGATATTTCCATGTTCATCCAGATGGCTGTGTAGATACATCCATGTTCATACAGATAGCGGTATAGATATTTCCATGTTCATACAGATAGTGGTGTAGCTATTTCCATGTTCATACAGATGACGGTGTAGCTATTTCCATGTTCATACAGATAGCAGTGTAGATATTTCCATGTTCATACAGATAGCGGTGTAGATATTTCCATGTTCATACAGATAGCGGTGCTGATATTTCCATGTTTTTACAGGCAGCGGTGTAGATATTTCCAGGTTTATACAGATAGCGGTTTAGATATTTCCTTCTTAACAGATGGCGGTGTAGATATTTATATATTCATACAGATGGCGGTGCAGATATTTCCATGTTCATACAGATGGCGGTGTAGATATTTCCATGTTTATAGATATAGCGGTGTAGTTATTTCCATGTGTAAAGAGATAGCTGTGTAGATATTTCCATGTATATGCAGATAGCTTTGTAGATATTTCCATTTTCATGCAGATAGCGGTGTAGATATTTACATGTTCAAACAGATAGCGGTGTAGTTTTTTCCATGTTCATTCAGATAGCTTTGTAGATATTTCCATGTTCATACAGATAGCGGTGCTGATATTTCCATGTTTATACAGGTAGTGGTGTAGATATTTCCATGTTTATACAGATAGCGGTGTAGATATTTCTATGTTTTTACAGATAGCGGTGTAGATATTTCCATGTTTAAACAGATAGCAGTGTAGATATCTCCATCTTAATACAGATGGCGGTGTAGATATTTATATGTTCAAACAGATGGCGGTGCAGATATTCCCATGTTCATACAGATAGCGGTGTAGATATTTCCATGTTCATACAGATAGCGGTGTAGTTATTTCCATGTGTAAAGAGATAGCTGTGTAGATATTTAAATGTATATACAGATAGCAGTGTAGATATTTCCATTTTCATGCAGATAGCGGTGTAGATATTTCCATGTTCAAACAGATAGCGGTGTAGATATTTCCATGTTCATACAGATAGCGGTGTAGATATTTCCATGTTCATACAGATAGCGGTGTAGATATTTCCATGTTTATACAGATAGCGGTGAAGATCTATGCATGTTTACAGACATAGCGGTGTAGATATTTCCATGTTCATCCAGATGGCTGTGTAGATATATCCATGTTCATAGAGATAGCGGTGTAGCTATTTCCATGTTCATACAGATAGCGGTGTAGATATTTCCATGTTCATACAGATAGCGGTGTAGATATTTCCATGTTCATACAGATATCGGTGAAGATATTTCCTTGTTTATACAGGCAGCGGTGTAGATATTTCCATGTTTATACAGATAGCGGTTTAGATATTTCCTTCTTAATACAGATGGCAGTGTAGATATTTATATGTTCATACAGATGGCGGTGTAGATATTTCCATGTTTATACAGATAGCAGTGTAGATATCTCCATCTTAATACAGATGGCGGTGTAGATATTTATATGTTCTTACAGATGGCCGTGCAGATATTTCCGTGTTCATACAGATGGCGGTGTAGATATTTCCATGTTCATAGAGATAGTGGTGTAGTTATTTCCATGTGTAAAGAGGTAGCTGTGTAGATATTTAAATGTATATGCAGATAGCAGTGCAGATATTTCCATTTTCATACAGATAGCGGTGTAGATATTTCCATGTTCAAACAGATAGCGGTGTGGATCTTTCCATGTTCATACAGATAGCGGTGTAGATATTTCCATGTTTATAGTGATAGCGGTGAAGATCTATGCATGTTTACACAGATAGCGGTGTAGATATTTCCATGTTCATCCAGGTGGCTGTGTAGATATATCCATGTTCATACAGATAGCGGTGTACATATTTCCATGTTCATACAGATAGCGGTGTAGATATTTCCATGTTCATCCAGATGGCTGTGTAGATATATCCATGTTCATACAGATATCGGTGTAGATATTTCCATGTTCATACAGATAGTTGTGTAGCTATTTCCATGTTCATACAGATAACGGTGTAGCTATTTCCATGTTCATACAGATAGCAGTGTAGATATTTAAATGTTCATACAGATAGCGGTGTAGATATTTCCATGTTCATACAGATAGCGGTGCTGATATATCCATGTTTATACAGGCAGCGGTGTAGATATTTCCAGGTTTATACAGATAGCGGTTTAGATATTTCCTTCTTAATACAGATGGCGGTGTAGATATTTATATGTTCATACAGATGGCGGTGCAGATATTTCCATGTTCATACAGATGGCGTTGTAGATATTTCCATGTTTATAGAGATAGCGGTGTAGTTATTTCCATGTGTAAAGAGATAGCTGTGTAGATATTTCCATGTATGTGCAGATAGCTTTGTAGATATTTCCATTTTCATGCAGATAGCGGTGTAGATATTTACATGTTCAAACAGATAGCAGTGTAGATTTTTCCATGTTCATTCAGATAGCTTTGTAGATATTTCCATGTTCATACGGATAGCGCTGTAGATATTTCCATGTTCATACAGATAGCGGTGTAGATATTTCCATGTTCATACAGATAGCGGTGCTGATATTTCCATGTTTATACAGTTAGCGGTGTAGATATTTCCATGGTTATACACATAGCGGTGTAGATATGTCCATGTTCATACAGATAGCGGTGTAGATATTTCCATGTTCATCCAGATGGGTGTGTAGATATATCCATGTTCATAAAGATGGCGGTGAAGATATTTCCATGTTCATACAGATAGCGGTGTAGTTATTTCCATGTGTAAAGAGACAGCTGTGTAGATATTTCCATGTATATGCAGATAGCTGTGTATACATTTCCATTTTCATGCAGATAGCGGTGTAGATATTTCCATGTTCAAACAGATAGCGGTGTAGATATTTCCGTGTTCATACAGATAGCGGTGTAGATATTTCCATGTTCAAACAGATAGCGGTGTAGATATTTCCGTGTTCATACAGATAGCGGTGTAGATATTTCCATGTTCATACAGATAGCGGTGTAGATACTTCCATGTTCATACAGATAGAGGGGCTGATATTTCCATGTTCATACAGATAGCGGTGCTGATATTTCCATTTTTATACAGATAGCGGTGTAGATATTTCCATGTTTATACAGATAGCGGTGTAGATATTTCCATGTTTATACAGATAGCGGTGTAGGTATCTCCATCTTAATACAGATGGCGGTGTAGATATTTATGTGTTCTTACAGATGGCGGTGCAGATATTTCCATGTTCATACAGATAGCGGTGTAGTTATTTCCATGTGTAAAGAGATAGCTGTGTAGATATTTCCAAGTATATGCAGATAGCTGTGTAGATATTTCTATTTTCATGCAGATAGCGGTTTAGATATTTCCATGTTCGTACAGATAGCGGTGTAGATATTTCCATGTTCATACAGATAGCCTTGTAGACATTTCCATGTTTATACAGATAGCGGTGAAGATGTATGCATGTTTACACAGATAGCGGTGTAGCTATTTCCATGTTCATACAGATAGCGGTGTAGATATTTCCATGTTTATTCAGATAGCGGTGTGGATATTTGCATGTTCAAACAGATAGCGGTGTAGATATTTCCATGTTCATACAGATAGCGGTTTAGATATTTCCATGTTCATGGAGATAGCGGTGTAGATATTTCCATGTTCATACAGATGGCGGTGTGGATATTTCCATGTTCATACAGATAGCGGTGCTGATATTTCCATGTTTATACAGGTAGTGGTGTAGATATTTCCATGTTTATACAGATAGCGGTGTAGATATTTCCATGTTTATACAGATAGCAGTGGAGATATCTCTATCTTAATACAGATGGCGGTGTAGATATTTATATGTTCATACAGATGGCAGTGCAGATATTTCCTTGTTCATACAGATGGCGGTGTAGATATTTCCATGTTCATGCAGATAGCAGTGTAGTTATTTCCATGTGTAAAGAGATAGCTGTGTAGATATTTAAATGTATATGCAGATAGCAGTGTAGATATTTCCATGTTCAAACAGATAGCGGTGTAGATATTTCCATGTTCATACAGATAGCGGTGTAGATAATTCCATGTTCATACAGATAGCGGTGAAGATATTTCCATGTTTATACATATAGCGGTGTAGATATTTCCATGTTCATCCAGATGGCTGTGTAGATATATCCATGTTCATACAGATAGCGGTGTAGCTATTTCCATGTTCATACAGATAGCGGAGTAGATATTTCCATGTTCATACAGATAGCGGTGTAGATATTTCCATGTTCATACAGATAGCGGTGCTGATATTTCCTTGTTTATACAGGCAGCGTTGTAGATATTTCCATGTTTATACAGATAGCGGTTTAGATATTTCCTTCTTAATACGGATGGCTGTGTAGGTATTTATATGTTCATACAGATGGCGGTGTAGATATTTCCATGTTTATACAGATAACAGTGTAGATATCTCCATCTTAATACAGATGGCGATGTAGATATTTATATGTTCATACAGATGGCGGTGCAGATATTTCCATGTTCATACAGATGGCGGTGTAGATATTTACATGTTCATACAGATAGCGGTGTAGTTATTTCCATGTGTAAAGAGATAGCTGTGTAGATATTTAAATGTATATGCAGATAGCAGTGTAGATATTTCCATTTTCATGCAGATAGCGGTTTAGATATTTCCATGTTCAAACAGATAGCGGTGTAGATATTTCCATGTTCATACAGATAGCGGTGTGGATATTTCCATGTTCATACAGATAGCGGTGTAGATATTTCCATGTTTATAGAGGTAGCGGTGAAGATCTATGCATTTTTACACAGATAGCGGTGTAGATATTTCCATGTTCATCCAGATGGCTGTGTAGATATATCCAAGTTCATACAGATAGTGGTGTAGATATTTCCATGTTCATACAGATTGTGGTGTAGATATTTCCATGTTCATCCAGATGGCTGTGTAGATATATCCATGTTCATACAGATAGCGGTGTAGATATTTCCATGTTCATACAGATAGTGGTGTAGCTATTTCCATGTTCATACAGATAACGGTGTAGCTATTTCCATGTTCATACAGATAGCATTGTAGTTATTTCCATGTCCATACAGATAGCGGTGTAGATATTTCCATGTTCATACAGATAGCGGTGCTGATATTTCCATGTTCATACAGATAGCGGTGTAGATATTTCCATGTTCATAGAGATAGCGGTGTAGATATTTCCATGTTCATACAGATGGCGGTGTGGATATTTCCATGTTCATACAGATAGCGGTGCTGATATTTCCATGTTTATACAGGTAGTGGTGTAGATATTTCCATGTTTATACAGATAGCGGTGTAGATATTTCCATGTTTATACAGATAGCAGTGGAGATATCTCTATCTTAATACAGATTGCGGTGTAGATATTTATATGTTCATACAGATGGCAGTGCAGATATTTCCATGTTCATACAGATGGCGGTGTAGATATTTCCATGTTCATGCAGATAGCAGTGTAGTTATTTCCATGTGTAAAGAGATAGCTGTGTAGATATTTAAATGTATATGCAGATAGCAGTGTAGATATTTCCATGTTCAAACAGATAGCGGTGTAGATATTTCCATGTTCATACAGATAGCGGTGTAGATAATTCCATGTTCATACAGATAGCGGTGAAGATATTTCCATGTTTATACATATAGCGGTGTAGATATTTCCATGTTCATCCAGATGGCTGTGTAGATATATCCATGTTCATACAGATAGCGGTGTAGCTATTTCCATGTTCATACAGATAGCGGAGTAGATATTTCCATGTTCATACAGATAGCGGTGTAGATATTTCCATGTTCATACAGATAGCGGTGCTGATATTTCCTTGTTTATACAGGCAGCGGTGTAGATATTTCCATGTTTATACAGATAGCGGTTTAGATATTTCCTTCTTAATACGGATGGCTGTGTAGGTATTTATATGTTCATACAGATGGCGGTGTAGATATTTCCATGTTTATACAGATAACAGTGTAGATATCTCCATCTTAATACAGATGGCGATGTAGATATTTATATGTTCATACAGATGGCGGTGCAGATATTTCCATGTTCATACAGATGGCGGTGTAGATATTTCCATGTTCATACAGATAGCGGTGTAGTTATTTCCATGTGTAAAGAGATAGCTGTGTAGATATTTAAATGTATATGCAGATAGCAGTGTAGATATTTCCATTTTCATGCAGATAGCGGTTTAGATATTTCCATGTTCAAACAGATAGCGGTGTAGATATTTCCATGTTCATACAGATAGCGGTGTGGATATTTCCATGTTCATACAGATAGCGGTGTAGATATTTCCATGTTTATAGAGGTAGCGGTGAAGATCTATGCATTTTTACACAGATAGCGGTGTAGATATTTCCATGTTCATCCAGATGGCTGTGTAGATATATCCATGTTCATACAGATAGCGGTGCTGATATATCCATGTTTATACAGGCAGCGGTGTAGATATTTCCAGGTTTATACAGATAGCGGTTTAGATATTTCCTTCTTAATACAGATGGCGGTGTAGATATTTATATGTTCATACAGATGGCGGTGCAGATATTTCCATGTTCATACAGATGGCGTTGTAGATATTTCCATGTTTATAGAGATAGCGGTGTAGTTATTTCCATGTGTAAAGAGATAGCTGTGTAGATATTTCCATGTATGTGCAGATAGCTTTGTAGATATTTCCATTTTCATGCAGATAGCGGTGTAGATATTTACATGTTCAAACAGATAGCAGTGTAGATTTTTCCATGTTCATTCAGATAGCTTTGTAGATATTTCCATGTTCATACAGATAGCGCTGTAGATATTTCCATGTTCATACAGATAGCGGTGTAGATATTTCCATGTTCATACAGATAGCGGTGCTGATATTTCCATGTTTATATAGGTAGCGGTGTAGATATTTCCATGGTTATACAAATAGCGGTGTAGATATTTCCATGTTTATACAGATAGCGGTGTAGATATTTCCATGTTTATTCAGATAGCGGTGTAGATATCTCCATCTTAATACAGATGGCGGTGTAGATATTTATATGTTCATACAGATGGCGGTGCAGATATTTCCATGTTCATACAGATGGCGGTGTAGATATTTCCATGTTCATACAGATAGTGGTGTAGTTATTTCCATGTGTAAAGAGATAGCTGTGTAGATATTTCCATCTACATGCAGATAGCTGTGTAGATATTTCCATTTTCATGCAGATAGCGGTGTATATATTTCCATCTTCAAACAGATAGCGGTGTAGATATTTCCATGTTCATACAGATAGCGGTGTAGATATTTCCATGTTTCTACAGATAGCGGTGAAGATGTATGCATGTTTACACAGACAGCGGTGTGGATATGTCCATGTTCATCCAGAGGGCTGTGTAGATATATCCATGTTCATACAGATAGCGGTGTAGATATTCCCATGTTCATACAGATAGCGGTGTAGATATTTCCATGTTCATACAGATGGCGGTGTAGCTATTTCCATGTTTATAGAAATAGCGCTGTACTTATTTCCATGTGTAAAGAGATAGCTTTGTAGATATTTCCATGTGTATGCAGATCGCTGTGTAGATATTTCCATTTTCATGCAGATAGCGGTGTAGATATTTCCGTGTTCAAACAGATAGCGGTGTAGATATTTCCATGTTCATACAGATAGCGGTGTAGATATTTCCATGTTCATCCAGATGGGTGTGTAGATATATCCATGTTCATAAAGATGGCGGTGAAGATATTTCCATGTTCATACAGATAGCGGTGTAGTTATTTCCATGTGTAAAGAGATAGCTGTGTAGATATTTCCATGTATATGCAGATAGCTGTGTATACATTTCCATTTTCATGCAGATAGCGGTGTAGATATTTCCATGTTCAAACAGATAGCGGTGTAGTTATTTCCGTGTTCATACAGATAGCGGTGTAGATATTTCCATGTTCAAACAGATAGCGGTGTAGATATTTCCGTGTTCATACAGATAGCGGTGTAGATATTTCCATGTTCATACAGATAGCGGTGTAGATACTTCCATGTTCATACAGATAGAGGGGCTGATATTTCCATGTTCATACAGATAGCGGTGCTGATATTTCCATGTTTATACAGATAGCGGTGTAGATATTTCCATGTTTATACAGATAGCGGTGTAGATATTTCCATGTTTATACAGATAGCGGTGTAGGTATCTCCATCTTAATACAGATAGCGGTGTAGATATTTATGTGTTCTTACAGATGGCGGTGCAGATATTTCCATGTTCATACAGATAGCGGTGTAGTTATTTCCATGTGTAAAGAGATAGCTGTGTAGATATTTCCAAGTATATGCAGATAGCTGTGTAGATATTTCTATTTTCATGCAGATAGCGGTTTAGATATTTCCATGTTCGTACAGATAGCGGTGTAGATATTTCCATGTTCATACAGATAGCCTTGTAGACATTTCCATGTTTATACAGATAGCGGTGAAGATGTATGCATGTTTACACAGATAGCGGTGTAGATATTTCCATGTTCATACAGATAGCGGTGTAGATATTTCCATGTTTATTCAGATAGCGGTGTGGATATTTGCATGTTCAAACAGATAGCGGTGTAGATATTTCCATGTTCATACAGATAGCGGTTTAGATATTTCCATGTTCATAGAGATAGCGGTGTAGATATTTCCATGTTCATACAGATGGCGGTGTGGATATTTCCATGTTCATACAGATAGCGGTGCTGATATTTCCATGTTCATACAGATAGTGGTGTAGCTATTTCCATGTTCATACAGATAACGGTGTAGCTATTTCCATGTTCATACAGATAGCAGTGTAGATATTTAAATGTTCATACAGATAGCGGTGTAGATATTTCCATGTTCATACAGATAGCGGTGCTGATATATCCATGTTTATACAGGCAGCGGTGTAGATATTTCCAGGTTTATACAGATAGCGGTTTAGATATTTCCTTCTTAATACAGATGGCGGTGTAGATATTTATATGTTCATACAGATGGCGGTGCAGATATTTCCATGTTCATACAGATGGCGTTGTAGATATTTCCATGTTTATAGAGATAGCGGTGTAGTTATTTCCATGTGTAAAGAGATAGCTGTGTAGATATTTCCATGTATGTGCAGATATCTTTGTAGATATTTCCATTTTCATGCAGATAGCGGTGTAGATATTTACATGTTCAAACAGATAGCAGTGTAGATTTTTCCATGTTCATTCAGATAGCTTTGTAGATATTTCCATGTTCATACAGATAGCGCTGTAGATATTTCCATGTTCATACAGATAGCGGTGTAGATATTTCCATGTTCATACAGATAGCGGTGCTGATATTTCCATGTTTATACAGGTAGCGGTGTAGATATTTCCATGGTTATACACATAGCGGTGTAGATATTTCCATGTTCATACAGATAGCGGTGTAGATATTTCCATGTTCATCCAGATGGGTGTGTAGATATATCCATGTTCATAAAGATGGCGGTGAAGATATTTCCATGTTCATACAGATAGCGGTGTAGTTATTTCCATGTGTAAAGAGACAGCTGTGTAGATATTTCCATGTATATGCAGATAGCTGTGTATACATTTCCATTTTCATGCAGATAGCGGTGTAGATATTTCCATGTTCAAACAGATAGCGGTGTAGATATTTCCGTGTTCATACAGATAGCGGTGTAGATATTTCCATGTTCAAACAGATAGCGGTGTAGATATTTCCGTGTTCATACAGATAGCGGTGTAGATATTTCCATGTTCATACAGATAGCGGTGTAGATACTTCCATGTTCATACAGATAGAGGGGCTGATATTTCCATGTTCATACAGATAGCGGTGCTGATATTTCCATTTTTATACAGATAGCGGTGTAGATATTTCCATGTTTATACAGATAGCGGTGTAGATATTTCCATGTTTATACAGATAGCGGTGTAGGTATCTCCATCTTAATACAGATGGCGGTGTAGATATTTATGTGTTCTTACAGATGGCGGTGCAGATATTTCCATGTTCATACAGATAGCGGTGTAGTTATTTCCATGTGTAAAGAGATAGCTGTGTAGATATTTCCAACTATATGCAGATAGCTGTGTAGATATTTCTATTTTCATGCAGATAGCGGTTTAGATATTTCCATGTTCGTACAGATAGCGGTGTAGATATTTCCATGTTCATACAGATAGCGGTGCTGATATTTCCATGTTTATACAGGTAGTGGTGTAGATATTTCCATGTTTATACAGATAGCGGTGTAGATATTTCCATGTTTATACAGATAGCGGTGTAGATATTTCCATGTTTATACAGATAGCAGTGGAGATATCTCTATCTTAATACAGATTGCGGTGTAGATATTTATATGTTCATACAGATGGCAGTGCAGATATTTCCATGTTCATACAGATGGCGGTGTAGATATTTCCATGTTCATGCAGATAGCAGTGTAGTTATTTCCATGTGTAAAGAGATAGCTGTGTAGATATTTAAATGTATATGCAGATAGCAGTGTAGATATTTCCATGTTCAAACACATAGCGGTGTAGATATTTCCATGTTCATACAGATAACGGTGTAGATAATTCCATGTTCATACAGATAGCGGTGAAGATATTTCCATGTTTATACATATAGCGATGTAGATATTTCCATGTTCATCCAGATGGCTGTGTAGATATATCCATGTTCATACAGATAGCGGTGTAGCTATTTCCATGTTCATACAGATAGCGGAGTAGATATTTCCATGTTCATACAGATAGCGGTGTAGATATTTCCATGTTCATACAGATAGCGGTGCTGATATTTCCTTGTTTATACAGGCAGCGGTGTAGATATTTCCATGTTTATACAGATAGCGGTTTAGATATTTCCTTCTTAATACGGATGTCTGTGTAGGTATTTATATGTTCATACAGATGGCGGTGTAGATATTTCCATGTTTATACAGATAACAGTGTAGATATCTCCATCTTAATACAGATGGCGATGTAGATTTTTATATGTTCATACAGATGGCGGTGCAGATATTTCCATGTTCATACAGATGGCGGTGTAGATATTTCCATGTTCATACAGATAGCGGTGTAGTTATTTCCATGTGTAAAGAGATAGCTGTGTAGATATTTAAATGTATATGCAGATAGCAGTGTAGATATTTCCATTTTCATGCAGATAGCGGTTTAGATATTTCCATGTTCAAACAGATAGCGGTGTAGATATTTCCATGTTCATACAGATAGTGGTGTGGATATTTCCATGTTCATACAGATAGCGGTGTAGATATTTCCATGTTTATAGAGGTAGCGGTGAAGATCTATGCATTTTTACACAGATAGCGGTGTAGATATTTCCATGTTCATCCAGATGGCTGTGTAGATATATCCATGTTCATACAGATAGTGGTGTAGATATTTCCATGTTCATACAGATTGTGGTGTAGATATTTCCATGTTCATCCAGATGGCTGTGTAGATATATCCATGTTCATACAGATAGCGGTGTAGATATTTCCATGTTCATACAGATAGTGGTGTAGCTATTTCCATGTTCATACAGATAACGGTGTAGCTATTTCCATGTTCGTACAGATAGCATTGTAGTTATTTCCATGTCCATACAGATAGCGGTGTAGATATTTCCAAGTTCATACAGATAGCGGTGCTGATATTTCCATGTTTATACAGATAGCGGTGTAGATATTTCCATGTTTATACAGATAGCGGTGTAGATATTTCTATGTTTATACAGATAGCGGTGTAGGTATCTCCATCTTAATACAGATGGCGGTGTAGATATTTATGTGTTCTTACAGATGGCGGTGCAGATATTTCCATGTTCATACAGATGGCAGTGCAGATATTTCCATGTTGATACAGATGGCGGTGTAGATATTTCCTTGTTCATGCAGATAGCAGTGTAGTTATTTCCATGTGTAAAGAGATAGCTGTGTAGATATTTAAATGTATATGCAGATAGCAGTGTAGATATTTCCATGTTCAAACAGATAGCGGTGTAGATATTTCCATGTTCATACAGATAGTGGTGTAGCTATTTCCATGTTCATACAGATAACGGTGTAGCTATTTCCATGTTCATACAGATAGCAGTGTAGATATTTCCATGTTCATACAGATAGCGGTGTAGATATTTCCATGTTCATACAGATAGCGGTGCTGATATATCCATGTTTATACAGGCAGCGGTGTAGATATTTCCAGGTTTATACAGATAGCGGTTTAGATATTTTCTTCTTATTACAGATGGCGGTGTAGATATTTATATGTTCATACAGATGGCGGTGCAGATATTTCCATGTTCATACAGATGGCGTTGTAGATATTTCCATGTTTATAGAGATAGCGGTGTAGTTATTTCCATGTGTAAAGAGATAGCTGTGTAGATATTTCCATGTATGTGCAGATAGCTTTGTAGATATTTCCATTTTCATGCAGATAGCGGTGTAGATATTTACATGTTCAAACAGATAGCAGTGTAGATTTTTCCATGTTCATTCAGATAGCTTTGTAGATATTTCCATGTTCATACAGATAGCGCTGTAGATATTTCCATGTTCATACAGATAGCGGTGTAGATATTTCCATGTTCATACAGATAGCGGTGCTGATATTTCCATGTTTATACAGGTAGCGGTGTAGATATTTCCATGGTTATACAAATAGCGGTGTAGATATTTCCATGTTTATACAGATAGCGGTGTAGATATTTCCATGTTTATTCAGATAGCGGTGTAGATATCTCCATCTTAATACAGATGGCGGTGTAGATATTTATATGTTCATACAGATGGCGGTGCAGATATTTCCATGTTCATACAGATGGCGGTGTAGATATTTCCATGTTCATACAGATAGTGGTGTAGTTATTTCCATGTGTAAAGAGATAGCTGTGTAGATATTTCCATCTACATGCAGATAGCTGTGTAGATATTTCCATTTTCATGCAGATAGCGGTGTATATATTTCCATCTTCAAACAGATAGCGGTGTAGATATTTCCATGTTCATACAGATAGCGGTGTAGATATTTTCATGTTTCTACAGATAGCGGTGAAGATGTATGCATGTTTACACAGACAGTGGTGTGGATATGTCCATGTTCATCCAGAGGGCTGTGTAGATATATCCATGTTCATACAGATAGCGGTGTAGATATTCCCATGTTCATACAGATAGCGGTGTAGATATTTCCATGTTCATACAGATGGCGGTGTAGCTATTTCCATGTTTATAGAAATAGCGCTGTACTTATTTCCATGTGTAAAGTGATAGCTTTGTAGATATTTCCATGTGTATGCAGATCGCTGTGTAGATATTTCCATTTTCATGCAGATAGCGGTGTAGATATTTCCATGTTCAAACAGATAGCGGTGTAGATATTTCCATGTTCATACAGATAGCGGTGTAGATATTTCCATGTTCATCCAGATGGGTGTGTAGATATATCCATGTTCATAAAGATGGCGGTGAAGATATTTCCATGTTCAAACAGATAGCGGTGTAGTTATTTCCATGTGTAAAGAGATAGCTGTGTAGATATTTCCATGTATATGCAGATAGCTGTGTATACATTTCCATTTTCATGCAGATAGCGGTGTAGATATTTCCATGTTCAAACAGATAGCGGTGTAGTTATTTCCGTGTTCATACAGATAGCGGTGTAGATATTTCCATGTTCAAACAGATAGCGGTGTAGATATTTCCGTGTTCATACAGATAGCGGTGTAGATATTTCCATGTTCATACAGATAGCGGTGTAGATACTTCCATGTTCATACAGATAGAGGGGCTGATATTTCCATGTTCATACAGATAGCGGTGCTGATATTTCCATGTTTATACAGATAGCGGTGTAGATATTTCCATGTTTATACAGATAGCGGTGTAGATATTTCCATGTTTATACAGATAGCGGTGTAGGTATCTCCATCTTAATACAGATGGCGGTGTAGATATTTATGTGTTCTTACAGATGGCGGTGCAGATATTTCCATGTTCATACAGATAGCGGTGTAGTTATTTCCATGTGTAAAGAGATAGCTGTGTAGATATTTCCAAGTATATGCAGATAGCTGTGTAGATATTTCTATTTTCATGCAGATAGCGGTTTAGATATTTCCATGTTCGTACAGACAGCGGTGTAGATATTTCCATGTTCATACAGATAGCCTTGTAGACATTTCCATGTTTATACAGATAGCGGTGAAGATGTATGCATGTTTACACAGATAGCGGTGTAGATATTTCCATGTTCATACAGATAGCGGTGTAGATATTTCCATGTTTATTCAGATAGCGGTGTGGATATTTGCATGTTCAAACAGATAGCGGTGTAGATATTTCCATGTTCATACAGATAGCGGTTTAGATATTTCCATGTTCATAGAGATAGCGGTGTAGATATTTCCATGTTCATACAGATGGCGGTGTGGATATTTCCATGTTCATACAGATAGCGGTGCTGATATTTCCATGTTTATACAGGTAGTGGTGTAGATATTTCCATGTTTATACAGATAGCGGTGTAGATATTTCCATGTTTATACAGATAGCAGTGGAGATATCTCTATCTTAATACAGATTGCGGTGTAGATATTTATATGTTCATACAGATGGCAGTGCAGATATTTCCATGTTCATACAGATGGCGGTGTAGATATTTCCATGTTCATGCAGATAGCAGTGTAGTTATTTCCATGTGTAAAGAGATAGCTGTGTAGATATTTAAATGTATATGCAGATAGCAGTGTAGATATTTCCATGTTCAAACAGATAGCGGTGTACATATTTCCATGTTCATACAGATAGCGGTGTAGATAATTCCATGTTCATACAGATAGCGGTGTAGATATTTCCATGTTTATACATATAGCGGTGTAGATATTTCCATGTTCATCCAGATGGCTGTGTAGATATATCCATGTTCATACAGATAGCGGTGTAGCTATTTCCATGTTCATACAGATAGCGGAGTAGATATTTCCATGTTCATACAGATAGCGGTGTAGATATTTCCATGTTCATACAGATAGCGGTGCTGATATTTCCTTGTTTATACAGGCAGCGTTGTAGATATTTCCATGTTTATACAGATAGCGGTTTAGATATTTCCTTCTTAATACGGATGGCTGTGTAGGTATTTATATGTTCATACAGATGGCGGTGTAGATATTTCCATGTTTATACAGATAACAGTGTAGATATCTCCATCTTAATACAGATGGCGATGTAGATATTTATATGTTCATACAGATGGCGGTGCAGATATTTCCATGTTCATACAGATGGCGGTGTAGATATTTCCATGTTCATACAGATAGCGGTGTAGTTATTTCCATGTGTAAAGAGATAGCTGTGTAGATATTTAAATGTATATGCAGATAGCAGTGTAGATATTTCCATTTTCATGCAGATAGCGGTTTAGATATTTCCATGTTCAAACAGATAGCGGTGTAGATATTTCCATGTTCATACAGGTAGCGGTGTGGATATTTCCATGTTCATACAGATAGCGGTGTAGATATTTCCATGTTCATCCAGATGGCTGTGTAGATATATCCATGTTCATACAGATAGTGGTGTAGATATTTCCATGTTCATACAGATTGTGGTGTAGATATTTCCATGTTCATCCAGATGGCTGTGTAGATATATCCATGTTCATACAGATAGCGGTGTAGATATTTCCATGTTCATACAGATAGTGGTGTAGCTATTTCCATGTTCATACAGATAACGGTGTAGCTATTTCCATGTTCATACAGATAGCATTGTAGTTATTTCCATGTCCATGCAGATAGCGGTGTAGATATTTCCATGTTCATACAGATAGCCGTGCTGATATTTCCATGTTTATACAGGCAGCGGTGTAGATATTTCCATGTTCATACAGGTAGCGGTGCTGATATTTCCATGTTTATACAGGTAGCGGTGTAGATATTTCCATGGTTATACAGATAGCGGTTTAGATATTTCCATGTTTATACAGATAGCGGTGTAGATATTTCCATGTTTATTCAGATAGCAGTGTAGATATCTCCGTCTTAATACAGATGGCGGTGTAGATATTTATATGTTCATACAGATGGCGGTGCAGATATTTCCATGTTCATACAGATGGCGGTGTAGATATTTCCATGTTCATACAGATAGCGGTGTAGTTATTTCCATGTGTAAAGAGATAGCTGTGTGGATATTTCCATGTATATGCAGATAGCTGTGTAGATATTTCCGTTTTCATGCAGATAGCGGTGTATATATTTCCATCTTCAAACAGATAGCGGTGTAGATATTTCCATGTTCATACAGATAGCGGTGTAGATATTTCCATGTTTATACAGATAGCGGTGAAGATGTTTGCATGTTTACACAGATAGCGGTGTGGATATTTCCATGTTTATCCAGAGGGCTGTGTAGATATATCCATGTTCATATGGATAGCGGTGTAGATATTTCCTTGTTCATACTGATAGCGGTGTAGATATTTCCATGTTCATACAGATAGCGGTGTAGATATTTCCATGTTCATACAGATAGCTGTGTAGATATTTCCATGTTTATACAGATAGCGGTGTAGATATTTCCATGTTGATACAGATAGCGGTGTAGATATCTCCATCTTAATACAGATGGCGGTGTAGATATTTATATGTTCATACAGATGTCGGTGCAGATATTTCCATGTTCATACAGATGGCGGTGTGGATATTTCCATGTTCATACAGATAGCGGTGTAGCTATTTCCATGTGTAAAGAGATAGCTGTGTAGATATTTCCATGTATATGCAGATAGCAGAGTAGATATTTCCATTTTCATGCAGATAGCGGTGTAGATATTTCCATGTTCAAACAGATAGCGGTGTAGATATTTCCATGCTCATACAGATAGCGCTGTAGATATTTCCATGTTCATAAAGATAGCGGTGTAGATATTTCCATGTTTATACAGATAGCGGCGAAGATGTATGCATGTTTACACAGATAGCGGTGTAGATATTTCCATGTTCATCCAGATGGCTGTGTAGATATATCCATGTTCATACAGATAGCGGTGTAGATATTTCCATGTTCATACAGATAGCAGTGTAGCTATTTCCATGTTCATACAGATAGCGGTGTAGATATTTCCATGTTCATACAGATAGCAGTGTAGCTATTTCCATGTTCATACAGATAGCGGTGTAGATATTTCCATTTTTATACTGATAGCGGTGAAGATGTATGCATGTTTACACAGATAGCGGTGTAGATATTTCCATGTTCATACAGATAGTGGTGTAGATATTTTCATGTTCATCCAGATGGCTGTGTAGATATATCCATGTTCATACAGATAGTGGTGTAGATATTTCCATGTTCATACAGATAGCGGTGCTGATATTTCCGTGTTTATACAGGCAGCGGTGTAGCTATTTCCATGTTCCTGCAGATAGCGGTGTAGATATTTCCATTTTCATACAGATAGCGGTGCTGATATTTCCATGTTTATACAGGCAGCGGTGTAGATATTTCCATGTTTATACAGAAAGAGGTTTAGATATTTCCTTCTTAATACAGATGGCGGTGTATTTATATGTTCATACAGATGGCGGTGTAGATATTTCCATGTTTATACAGAGAGCAGTGTAGATATCTCCATCTTAATACAGATGGCGATGTAGATATTTATATGTTCATACAGATGGCGGTGCAGATATTTCCATGTTCATACAGATGGCGGTGTAGATATTTCCATGTTCATACAGATAGCGGTGTAGTTATTTCCATGTGTAAAGAGATAGCTGTGTAGATATTTAAATGTATATGCAGATAGCAGTGTAGATATTTCCATTTTCATGCAGATAGCGGTTTAGATATTTCCATGTTCAAACAGATAGCGGTTTAGATATTTCCATGTTCATACAGATGGCGGTGTGGATATTTCCATGTTCATACAGATAGCGGTGTAGATATTTCCATGTTTATAGAGGTAGCGGTGAAGATCTATGCATGTTTACACAGATAGCGGTGTAGATATTTCCATGTTCATCCAGATGGCTGTGTAGATATATCCATGTTCATACAGATAGTGGTGTAGATATTTCCATGTTCATACAGATTGTGGTGTAGATATTTCCATGTTCATCCAGATGGCTGTGTAGATATATCCATGTTCATACAGATAGCGGTGTAGATATTTCCATGTTCATACAGATAGTGGTGTAGCTATTTCCATGTTCATACAGATAACGGTGTAGCTATTTCCATGTTCATACAGATAGCATTGTAGTTATTTCCATGTCCATGCAGATAGCGGTGTAGATATTTCCATGTTCATACAGATAGCCGTGCTGATATTTCCATGTTTATACAGGCAGCGGTGTAGATATTTCCATGTTCATACAGGTAGCGGTGCTGATATTTCCATGTTTATACAGGTAGCGGTGTAGATATTTCCATGGTTATACAGATAGCAGTGTAGATATCTCCGTCTTAATACAGATGGCGGTGTAGATATTTATATGTTCATACAGATGGCGGTGCAGATATTTCCATGTTCATACAGATGGCGGTGTAGATATTTCCATGTTCATACAGATAGCGGTGTAGTTATTTCCATGTGTAAAGAGATAGCTGTGTGGATATTTCCATGTATATGCAGATAGCTGTGTAGATATTTCCGTTTTCATGCAGATAGCGGTGTATATATTTCCATCTTCAAACAGATAGCGTTGTAGATATTTCCATGTTCATACAGATAGCGGTGTAGATATTTCCATGTTTATACAGATAGCGGTGAAGATGTTTGCATGTTTACACAGATAGCGGTGTGGATATTTCCATGTTTATCCAGAGGGCTGTGTAGATATATCCATGTTCATATGGATAGCGGTGTAGATATTTCCTTGTTCATACTGATAGCGGTGTAGATATTTCCATGTTCATACAGATAGCGGTGTAGATATTTCCATGTTCATACAGATAGCTGTGTAGATATTTCCATGTTTATACAGATAGCGGTGTAGATATTTCCATGTTGATACAGATAGCGGTGTAGATATCTCCATCTTAATACAGATGGCGGTGTAGATATTTATATGTTCATACAGATGTCGGTGCAGATATTTCCATGTTCATACAGATGGCGGTGTGGATATTTCCATGTTCATACAGATAGCGGTGTAGCTATTTCCATGTGTAAAGAGATAGCTGTGTAGATATTTCCATGTATATGCAGATAGCAGAGTAGATATTTCCATTTTCATGCAGATAGCGGTGTAGATATTTCCATGTTCAAACAGATAGCGGTGTAGATATTTCCATGCTCATACAGATAGCGCTGTAGATATTTCCATGTTCATAAAGATAGCGGTGTAGATATTTCCATGTTTATACAGATAGCGGCGAAGATGTATGCATGTTTACACAGATAGCGGTGTAGATATTTCCATGTTCATCCAGATGGCTGTGTAGATATATCCATGTTCATACAGATAGCGGTGTAGATATTTCCATGTTCATACAGATAGCTGTGTAGCTATTTCCATGTTCATACAGATAGCGGTGTAGATATTTCCATGTTTATACTGATAGCGGTGAAGATGTATGCATGTTTACACAGATAGCGGTGTAG
This sequence comes from Gorilla gorilla gorilla, assembly GCF_029281585.2. Lineage (NCBI taxonomy): Eukaryota > Metazoa > Chordata > Mammalia > Primates > Hominidae > Gorilla > Gorilla gorilla. Next base: position 156,429,911 of record NC_073231.2, read on the forward strand.
ATATTTCCATGTTCATACAGATAGTGGTGTAGATATTTTCATGTTCATCCAGATGGCTGTGTAGATATATCCATGTTCATACAGATAGTGGTGTAGATATTTCCATGTTCATACAGATAGCGGTGCTGATATTTCCGTGTTTATACAGGCAGCGGTGTAGCTATTTCCATGTTCCTGCAGATAGCGGTGTAGATATTTCCATTTTCATACAGATAGCGGTGCTGATATTTCCATGTTTATACAGGCAGCGGTGTAGATATTTCCATGGTTATACAGATAGCGGTGTAGATATTTCCATGTTTATACAGATAGCGGTGTAGATATTTCCGTGTTTATTCAGATAGCAGTGTAGATAACTCCGTCTTAATACAGATGGCGGTGTAGATATTTATATGTTCATACAGATGGCGGTGCAGATATTTCCATGTTCATACAGATGGCGGTGTAGATATTTCCATGTTCATACAGATAGCGGTGTAGTTATTTCCATGTGTAAAGAGATAGCTGTGTAGATATTTCCATGTATATGCAGATAGCTGTGTAGATATTTCCGTTTTCATGCAGATAGCGGTGTATATATTTCCATCTTCAAACAGATAGCGGTGTAGATATTTCCATGTTCATACAGATAGCGGTGTAGATATTTCCATGTTTATACAGATAGCGGTGAAGATGTATGCATGTTTACACAGATAGCGGTGTGGATATTTCCATGTTCATCCAGAGGGCTGTGTAGATATATCCATGTTCATACAGATAGCGGTGTAGATATTTCCTTGTTCATACTGATAGCGGTGTAGATATTTCCATGTTCATACAGATAGCGGTGTAGATATTTCCATGTTCATACAGATAGCGGTGTAGATATTTCCATGTTCATACAGATAGCGGTGCTGATATTTCCATGTTTATACAGGTAGTGGTGTAGATATTTCCATGTTTATACAGATAGCGGTGTAGATATTTCCATGTTTTTACAGATAGCGGTGTCGATATTTCCATGTTTAAACAGATAGCAGTGTAGATATCTCCATCTTAATACAGATGGCGGTGTAGATATTTATATGTTCAAACAGATGGCGGTGCAGATATTCCCATGTTCATACAGATAGCGGTGTAGATATTTCCATGTTCATACAGATAGCGGTGTAGTTATTTCCATGTGTAAAGAGATAGCTGTGTAGATATTTAAATGTATATACAGATAGCAGTGTAGATATTTCCATTTTCATGCAGATAGCGGTGTAGATATTTCCATGTTCAAACAGATAGCGGTGTAGATATTTCCATGTTCATACAGATAGCAGTGTAGATATTTCCATGTTCATACAGATAGCGGTGTAGATATTTCCATGTTTATACAGATAGCGGTGAAGATCTATGCATGTTTACACACATAGCGGTGTAGATATTTCCATGTTCATCCAGATGGCTGTGTAGATATATCCATGTTCATACAGATAGCGGTGTAGCTATTTCCATGTTCATACAGATAGCGGAGTAGATATTTCCATGTTCATGCAGATAGCGGTGTAGATATTTCCATGTTCATACAGATAGCGGTGCTGATATTTCCTTGTTTACACAGGCAGCGGTGTAGATATTTCCATGTTTATACAGATAGCGGTTTAGATATTTCCTTCTTAATACGGATGGCTGTGTAGATATTTATATGTTCATACAGATGGCGGTGTAGATATTTCCATGTTTATACAGATAGCAGTGTAGATATCTCCATCTTAATACAGATGGCGGTGTAGATATTTATATGTTCATACAGATGGCGGTGCAGATATTTCCGTGTTCATACAGATGGCGGTGTAGATATTTCCATGTTCATACAGATAGCGGTGTATTTATTTCCATGTGTAAAGAGATAGCTGTGTAGATATTTAAATGTATATGCAGATAGCAGTGTAGATATTTCCATTTTCATGCAGATAGCGGTGTACATATTTCCATCTTCAAACAGATAGCGGTGTAGATATTTCCATGTTCATACAGATACCGGTGCGGATATTTCCATGTTCATACAGATAGCGGTGTAGATATTTCCATGTTTATAGAGGTAGCGGTGAAGATCTATGCATGTTTACACAGATAGCGGTGTAGATATTTCCATGTTCATCCAGATGGCTGTGTAGATATATCCATGTTCATACAGATAGTGGTGTAGATATTTCCATGTTCATCCAGATGGCTGTGTAGATATATCCATGTTCATACAGATAGCGGTGTTGATATTTCCATGTTCATACAGATAGTGGTGTAGCTATTTCCATGTTCATACAGATAACGGTGTAGCTATTTCCATGTTCATACAGATAGCAGTGTAGTTATTTCCATGTCCATACAGATAGCGGTGTAGATATTTCCATGTCCATACAGATAGCCGTGCTGATATTTCCATGTTTATACAGGCAGCGGTGTAGATATTTCCATGTTCATACATGTAGCGGTGCTGATATTTCCATGTTTATACAGGTAGCGTTGTAGATATTTCCATGGTTATACAGATAGCGGTGTAGATATTTCCATGTTTATACAGATAGCGGTGTAGATATTTCCGTGTTTATTCAGATAGCAGTGTAGATAACTCCGTCTTAATACAGATGGCGGTGTAGATATTTATATGTTCATACAGATGGCGGTGCAGATATTTCCATGTTCATACAGATGGCGGTGTAGATATTTCCATGTTCATACAGATAGCGGTGTAGTTATTTCCATGTGTAAAGAGATAGCTGTGTAGATATTTCCATGTATATGCAGATAGCTGTGTAGATATTTCCGTTTTCATGCAGATAGCGGTGTATATATTTCCATCTTCAAACAGATAGCGGTGTAGATATTTCCATGTTCATACAGATAGCGGTGTAGATATTTCCATGTTTATACAGATAGCGGTGAAGATGTATGCATGTTTACACAGATAGCGGTGTGGATATTTCCATGTTCATCCAGAGGGCTGTGTAGATATATCCATGTTCATACAGATAGCGGTGTAGATATTTCCTTGTTCATACTGATAGCGGTGTAGATATTTCCATGTTCATACAGATAGCGGTGTAGATATTTCCATGTTCATACAGATAGCGGTGTAGATATTTCCATGTTCATACAGATAGCGGTGCTGATATTTCCATGTTTATACAGGTAGTGGTGTAGATATTTCCATGTTTATACAGATAGCGGTGTAGATATTTCCATGTTTTTACAGATAGCGGTGTAGATATTTCCATGTTTAAACAGATAGCAGTGTAGATATCTCCATCTTAATACAGATGGCGGTGTAGATATTTATATGTTCAAACAGATGGCGGTGCAGATATTCCCATGTTCATACAGATAGCGGTGTAGATATTTCCATGTTCATACAGATAGCGGTGTAATTATTTCCATGTGTAAAGAGATAGCTGTGTAGATATTTAAATGTATATACAGATAGCAGTGTAGATATTTCCATTTTCATGCAGATAGCGGTGTAGATATTTCCATGTTCAAACAGATAGCGGTGTAGATATTTCCATGTTCATACAGATAGCGGTGTAGATATTTCCATGTTCATACAGATAGCGGTGTAGATATTTCCATGTTTATACAGATAGCGGTGAAGATCTATGCATGTTTACACACATAGCGGTGTAGATATTTCCATGTTCATCCAGATGGCTGTGTAGATATATCCATGTTCATAGAGATAGCGGTGTAGCTATTTCCATGTTCATACAGATAGCGGTGTAGATATTTCCATGTTCATACAGATAGCGGTGTAGATATTTCCATGTTCATACAGATAGCGGTGCTGATATTTCCTTGTTTATACAGGCAGCGGTGTAGATATTTCCATGTTTATACAGATAGCGGTTTAGATATTTACTTCTTAATACAGATGGCAGTGTAGATATTTATATGTTCATACAGATGGCGGTGTAGATATTTCCATGTTTATACAGATAGCAGTGTAGATATCTCCATCTTAATACAGATGGCGGTGTAGATATTTATATGTTCTTACAGATGGCCGTGCAGATATTTCCGTGTTCATACAGATGGCGGTGTAGATATTTCCATGTTCATAGAGATAGTGGTGTAGTTATTTCCATGTGTAAAGAGATAGCTGTGTAGATATTTAAATGTATATGCAGATAGCAGTGCAGATATTTCCATTTTCATACAGATAGCGGTGTAGATATTTCCATGTTCAAACAGATAGCGCTGTGGATCTTTCCATGTTCATACAGATAGCGGTGTAGATATTTCCATGTTTATAGAGATAGCGGTGAAGATCTATGCATGTTTACACAGATAGCGGTGTAGATATTTCCATGTTCATCCAGGTGGCTGTGTAGATATATCCATGTTCATACAGATAGCGGTGTACATATTTCCATGTTCATACAGATAGCGGTGTAGATATTTCCATGTTCATCCAGATGGCTGTGTAGATATATCCATGTTCATACAGATAGCGGTGTAGATATTTCCATGTTCATACAGATAGTGGTGTAGCTATTTCCATGTTCATACAGATAACGGTGTAGCTATTTCCATGTTCATACAGATAGCAGTGTAGATATTTAAATGTTCATACAGATAGCGGTGTAGATATTTCCATGTTCATACAGATAGCGGTGCTGATATATCCATGTTTATACAGGCAGCGGTGTAGATATTTCCAGGTTTATACAGATAGCGGTTTAGACATTTCCTTCTTAATACAGATGGCGGTGTAGATATTTATATGTTCATACAGATGGCGGTGCAGATATTTCCATGTTCATACAGATGGCGTTGTAGATATTTCCATGTTTATAGAGATAGCGGTGTAGTTATTTCCATGTGTAAAGAGATAGCTGTGTAGATATTTCCATGTATGTGCAGATAGCTTTGTAGATATTTCCATTTTCATGCAGATAGCGGTGTAGATATTTACATGTTCAAACAGATAGCAGTGTAGATTTTTCCATGTTCATTCAGATAGCTTTGTAGATATTTCCATGTTCATACAGATAGCGCTGTAGATATTTCCATGTTCATACAGATAGCGGTGTAGATATTTCCATGTTCATACAGATAGCGGTGCTGATATTTCCATGTTTATACAGGTAGCGGTGTAGATATTTCCATGGTTATACAAATAGCGGTGTAGATATTTCCATGTTTATACAGATAGCGGTGTAGATATTTCCATGTTTATTCAGATAGCGGTGTAGATATCTCCATCTTAATACAGATGGCGGTGTAGATATTTATATGTTCATACAGATGGCGGTGCAGATATTTCCATGTTCATACAGATGGCGGTGTAGATATTTCCATGTTCATACAGATAGTGGTGTAGTTATTTCCATGTGTAAAGAGATAGCTGTGTAGATATTTCCATCTACATGCAGATAGCTGTGTAGATATTTCCATTTTCATGCAGAAAGCGGTGTATATATTTCCATCTTCAAACAGATAGCGGTGTAGATATTTCCATGTTCATACAGATAGCGGTGTAGATATTTCCATGTTTCTACAGATAGCGGTGAAGATGTATGCATGTTTACACAGACAGCGGTGTGGATATGTCCGTGTTCATCCAGAGGGCTGTGTAGATATATCCATGTTCATACAGATAGCGGTGTAGATATTCCCATGTTCATACAGATACCGGTGTAGATATTTCCATGTTCATACAGATGGCGGTGTAGCTATTTCCATGTTTATAGAAATAGCGCTGTACTTATTTCCATGTGTAAAGAGATAGCTTTGTAGATATTTCCATGTGTATGCAGATCGCTGTGTAGATATTTCCATTTTCATGCAGATAGCGGTGTAGATATTTCCATGTTCAAACAGATAGCGGTGTAGATATTTCCATGTTCATACAGATAGCGGTGTAAATATTTCCATGTTCATCCAGATGGGTGTGTAGATATATCCATGTTCATAAAGATGGCGGTGAAGATATTTCCATGTTCATACAGATAGCGGTGTAGTTATTTCCATGTGTAAAGAGATAGCTGTGTAGATATTTCCATGTATATGCAGATAGCTGTGTATACATTTCCATTTTCATGCAGATAGCGGTGTAGATATTTCCATGTTCAAACAGATAGCGGTGTAGATATTTCCGTGTTCATACAGATAGCGGTGTAGATATTTCCATGTTCAAACAGATAGCGGTGAAGATATTTCCTTTTTCATACAGATAGCGGTGTAGATATTTCCATGTTCATACAGATAGCGGTGTAGATACTTCCATGTTCATACAGATAGAGGGGCTGATATTTCCATGTTCATACAGATAGCGGTGCTGATATTTCCATGTTTATACAGATAGCGGTGTAGATATTTCCATGTTTATACAGATAGCGGTGTAGATATTTCCATGTTCATACAGATAGCGGTGTAGATATTTCCATGTTCATACAGATAGCGGTGCTGATATATCCTTGTTTATACAGGCAGCGGTGTAGATATTTCCAGGTTTATACAGATAGCGGTTTAGATATTTCCTTCTTAATACAGATGGCAGTGTAGATATTTATATGTTCATACAGATGGCGGTGTAGATATTTCCATGTTTATACAGATAGCAGTGTAGATATCTCCATTTTAATACAGATGGCGGTGTAGATATTTATATGTTCTTACAGATGGCCGTGCAGATATTTCCGTGTTCATACAGATGGCGGTGTAGATATTTCCATGTTCATAGAGATAGTGGTGTAGTTATTGCCATGTGTAAAGAGATAGCTGTGTAGATATTTAAATGTATATGCAGATAGCAGTGCAGATATTTCCATTTTCATACAGATAGCGGTGTAGATATTTCCATGTTCAAACAGATAGCGGTGTGGATCTTTCCATGTTCATACAGATAGCGGTGTAGATATTTCCATGTTTATAGAGATAGCGGTGAAGATCTATGCATGTTTACACAGATAGCGGTGTAGATATTTCCATGTTCATCCAGGTGGCTGTGTAGATATATCCATGTTCATACAGATAGCGGTGTACATATTTCCATGTTCATACAGATAGCGGTGTAGATATTTCCATGTTCATCCAGATGGCTGTGTAGATATATCCATGTTCATACAGATAGCGGTGTAGATATTTCCATGTTCATACAGATAGTGGTGTAGCTATTTCCATGTTCATACAGATAACGGTGTAGCTATTTCCATGTTCATACAGATAGCAGTGTAGATATTTAAATGTTCATACAGATAGCGGTGTAGATATTTCCATGTTCATACAGATAGCGGTGCTGATATATCCATGTTTATACAGGCAGCGGTGTAGATATTTCCAGGTTTATACAGATAGCGGTTTAGATATTTCCTTCTTAATACAGATGGCGGTGTAGATATTTATATGTTCATACAGATGGCGGTGCAGATATTTCCATGTTCATACAGATGGCGTTGTAGATATTTCCATGTTTATAGAGATAGCGGTGTAGTTATTTCCATGTGTAAAGAGATAGCTGTGTAGATATTTCCATGTATTTGCAGATAGCTTTGTAGATATTTCCATTTTCATGCAGATAGCGGTGTAGATATTTACATGTTCAAACAGATAGCAGTGTAGATTTTTCCATGTTCATTCGGATAGCTTTGTAGATATTTCCATGTTCATACAGATAGCGCTGTAGATATTTCCATGTTCATACAGATAGCGGTGTAGATATTTCCATGTTCATACAGATAGCGGTGCTGATATTTCCATGTTTATACAGGTAGCGGTGTAGATATTTCCATGGTTATACACATAGCGGTGTAGATATTTCCATGTTCATACAGATAGCGGTGTAGATATTTCCATGTTCATCCAGATGGGTGTGTAGATATATCCATGTTCATAAAGATGGCGGTGAAGATATTTCCATGTTCATACAGATAGCGGTGTAGTTATTTCCATGTGTAAAGAGATAGCTGTGTAGATATTTCGATGTATATGCAGATAGCTGTGTATACATTTCCATTTTCATGAAGATAGCGGTGTAGATATTTCCATGTTCAAACAGATAGCGGTTTAGATATTTCCGTGTTCATACAGATAGCGGTGTAGATATTTCCATGTTCAAACAGATAGCGGTCTAGATATTTCCGTGTTCATACAGATAGCGGTGTGGATATTTCCATGTTCATACAGATAGCGGTGTAGATATTTCCATGTTTATAGAGGTAGCGGTGAAGATCTATGCATTTTTACACAGATAGCGGTGTAGATATTTCCATGTTCATCCAGATGGCTGTGTAGATATATCCACGTTCATACAGATAGAGGTGTAGATATTTCCATGTTCATACAGATTGTGGTGTAGATATTTCCATGTTCATCCAGATGGCTGTGTAGATATATCCATGTTCATACAGATAGCGGTGTAGATATTTCCATGTTCATACAGATAGTGGTGTAGCTATTTCCATGTTCATACAGATAACGGTGTAGCTATTTCCATGTTCATACAGATAGCATTGTAGTTATTTCCATGTCCATACAGATAGCGGTGTAGATATTTCCATGTTCATACAGATATCGGTGCTGATATTTCCATGTTTATACAGATAGCGGTGTAGATATTTCCATGTTTATACAGATAGCGGTGTAGATATTTCCATGTTTATACAGATAGCGGTGTAGGTATCTCCATCTTAATACAGATGGCGGTGTAGATATTTATGTGTTCTTACAGATGGCGGTGCAGATATTTCCATGTTCATACAGATAGCGGTGTAGTTATTTCCATGTGTAAAGAGATAGCTGTGTAGATATTTCCAAGTATATGCAGATAGCTGTGTAGATATTTCTATTTTCATGCAGATAGCGGTTTAGATATTTCCATGTTCGTACAGATAGCGGTGTAGATATTTCCATGTTCATACAGATAGCCTTGTAGACATTTCTATGTTTATACAGATAGCGGTGAAGATGTATGCATGTTTACACAGATAGCGGTGTAGATATTTCCATGTTCATACAGATAGCGGTGTAGATATTTCCATGTTTATTCAGATAGCGGTGTGGATATTTGCATGTTCAAACAGATAGCAGTGTAGATATTTCGATGTTCATACAGATAGCGGTTTAGATATTTCCATGTTCATAGAGATAGCGGTGTAGATATTTCCATGTTCATACAGATGGCGGTGTGGATATTTCCATGTTCATACAGATAGCGGTGCTGATATTTCCATGTTTATACAGGTAGCGGTGTAGATATTTCCATGGTTATACACATAGCGGTGTAGATATTTCCATGTTTATACAGATAGCGGTGTAGATATTTCCATGTTTATTCAGATAGCGGTGTAGATATCTCCATCTTAATACAGATGGCGGTGTAGATATTTATATGTTCATACAGATGGCGGTGCAGATATTTCCATGTTCATACAGATGGCGGTGTAGATATTTCCATGTTCATACAGATAGTGGTGTAGTTATTTCCATGTGTAAAGAGATAGCTGTGTAGATATTTCCATCTACATGCAGATAGCTGTGTAGATATTTCCATTTTCATGCAGAAAGCGGTGTATATATTTCCATCTTCAAACAGATAGCGGTGTAGATATTTCCATGTTCATACAGATAGCGGTGTAGATATTTCCATGTTTCTACAGATAGCGGTGAAGATGTATGCATGTTTACACAGACAGCGGTGTGGATATGTCCGTGTTCATCCAGAGGGCTGTGTAGATATATCCATGTTCATACAGATAGCGGTGTAGATATTCCCATGTTCATACAGATACCGGTGTAGATATTTCCATGTTCATACAGATGGCGGTGTAGCTATTTCCATGTTTATAGAAATAGCGCTGTACTTATTTCCATGTGTAAAGAGATAGCTTTGTAGATATTTCCATGTGTATGCAGATCGCTGTGTAGATATTTCCATTTTCATGCAGATAGCGGTGTAGATATTTCCATGTTCAAACAGATAGCGGTGTAGATATTTCCATGTTCATACAGATAGCGGTGTAGATATTTCCATGTTCATCCAGATGGGTGTGTAGATATATCCATGTTCATAAAGATGGCGGTGAAGACATTTCCATGTTCATACAGATAGCGGTGTAGTTATTTCCATGTGTAAAGAGATAGCTGTGTAGATATTTCCATGTATATGCAGATAGCTGTGTATACATTTCCATTTTCATGCAGATAGCGGTGTAGATATTTCCATGTTCAAACAGATAGCGGTGTAGATATTTCCGTGTTCATACAGATAGCGGTGTAGATATTTCCATGTTCAAACAGATAGCGGTGTAGATATTTCCTTTTTCATACAGATAGCGGTGTAGATATTTCCATGTTCATACAGATAGCGGTGTAGATACTTCCATGTTCATACAGATAGAGGGGCTGATATTTCCATGTTCATACAGATAGCGGTGCTGATATTTCCATGTTTATACAGATAGCGGTGTAGATATTTCCATGTTTATACAGATAGCGGTGTAGATATTTCCATGTTCATACAGATAGCGGTGTAGATATTTCCATGTTCATACAGATAGCGGTGCTGATATATCCTTGTTTATACAGGCAGCGGTGTAGATATTTCCATGTTTATACAGATAGCGGTTTAGATATTTCCTTCTTAATACAGATGGCAGTGTAGATATTTATATGTTCATACAGATGGCGGTGTAGATATTTCCATGTTTATACAGATAGCAGTGTAGATATCTCCATTTTAATACAGATGGCGGTGTAGATATTTATATGTTCTTACAGATGGCCGTGCAGATATTTCCGTGTTCATACAGATGGCGGTGTAGATATTTCCATGTTCATAGAGATAGTGGTGTAGTTATTGCCATGTGTAAAGAGATAGCTGTGTAGATATTTAAATGTATATGCAGATAGCAGTGCAGATATTTCCATTTTCATACAGATAGCGGTGTAGATATTTCCATGTTCAAACAGATAGCGGTGTGGATCTTTCCATGTTCATACAGATAGCGGTGTAGATATTTCCATGTTTATAGAGATAGCGGTGAAGATCTATGCATGTTTACACAGATAGCGGTGTAGATATTTCCATGTTCATCCAGGTGGCTGTGTAGATATATCCATGTTCATACAGATAGCGGTGTACATATTTCCATGTTCATACAGATAGCGGTGTAGATATTTCCATGTTCATCCAGATGGCTGTGTAGATATATCCATGTTCATACAGATAGCGGTGTAGATATTTCCATGTTCATACAGATAGTGGTGTAGCTATTTCCATGTTCATACAGATAACGGTGTAGCTATTTCCATGTTCATACAGATAGCAGTGTAGATATTTAAATGTTCATACAGATAGCGGTGTAGATATTTCCATGTTCATACAGATAGCGGTGCTGATATATCCATGTTTATACAGGCAGCGGTGTAGATATTTCCAGGTTTATACAGATAGCGGTTTAGATATTTCCTTCTTAATACAGATGGCGGTGTAGATATTTATATGTTCATACAGATGGCGGTGCAGATATTTCCATGTTCATACAGATGGCGTTGTAGATATTTCCATGTTTATAGAGATAGCGGTGTAGTTATTTCCATGTGTAAAGAGATAGCTGTGTAGATATTTCCATGTATTTGCAGATAGCTTTGTAGATATTTCCATTTTCATGCAGATAGCGGTGTAGATATTTACATGTTCAAACAGATAGCAGTGTAGATTTTTCCATGTTCATTCGGATAGCTTTGTAGATATTTCCATGTTCATACAGATAGCGCTGTAGATATTTCCATGTTCATACAGATAGCGGTGTAGATATTTCCATGTTCATACAGATAGCGGTGCTGATATTTCCATGTTTATACAGGTAGCGGTGTAGATATTTCCATGGTTATACACATAGCGGTGTAGATATTTCCATGTTCATACAGATAGCGGTGTAGATATTTCCATGTTCATCCAGATGGGTGTGTAGATATATCCATGTTCATAAAGATGGCGGTGAAGATATTTCCATGTTCATACAGATAGCGGTGTAGTTATTTCCATGTGTAAAGAGATAGCTGTGTAGATATTTCGATGTATATGCAGATAGCTGTGTATACATTTCCATTTTCATGCAGATAGCGGTGTAGATATTTCCATGTTCAAACAGATAGCGGTTTAGATATTTCCGTGTTCATACAGATAGCGGTGTAGATATTTCCATGTTCAAACAGATAGCGGTCTAGATATTTCCGTGTTCATACAGATAGCGGTGTGGATATTTCCATGTTCATACAGATAGCGGTGTAGATATTTCCATGTTTATAGAGGTAGCGGTGAAGATCTATGCATTTTTACACAGATAGCGGTGTAGATATTTCCATGTTCATCCAGATGGCTGTGTAGATATATCCACGTTCATACAGATAGTGGTGTAGATATTTCCATGTTCATACAGATTGTGGTGTAGATATTTCCATGTTCATCCAGATGGCTGTGTAGATATATCCATGTTCATACAGATAGCGGTGTAGATATTTCCATGTTCATACAGATAGTGGTGTAGCTATTTCCATGTTCATACAGATAACGGTGTAGCTATTTCCATGTTCATACAGATAGCATTGTAGTTATTTCCATGTCCATACAGATAGCGGTGTAGATATTTCCATGTTCATACAGATATCGGTGCTGATATTTCCATGTTTATACAGATAGCGGTGTAGATATTTCCATGTTTATACAGATAGCGGTGTAGATATTTCCATGTTTATACAGATAGCGGTGTAGGTATCTCCATCTTAATACAGATGGCGGTGTAGATATTTATGTGTTCTTACAGATGGCGGTGCAGATATTTCCATGTTCATACAGATAGCGGTGTAGTTATTTCCATGTGTAAAGAGATAGCTGTGTAGATATTTCCAAGTATATGCAGATAGCTGTGTAGATATTTCTATTTTCATGCAGATAGCGGTTTAGATATTTCCATGTTCGTACAGATAGCGGTGTAGATATTTACATGTTCATACAGATAGCCTTGTAGACATTTCCATGTTTATACAGATAGCGGTGAAGATGTATGCATGTTTACACAGATAGCGGTGTAGATATTTCCATGTTCATACAGATAGCGGTGTAGATATTTCCATGTTTATTCAGATAGCGGTGTGGATATTTGCATGTTCAAACAGATAGCAGTGTAGATATTTCCATGTTCATACAGATAGCGGTTTAGATATTTCCATGTTCATAGAGATAGCTGTGTAGATATTTCCATGTTCATACAGATGGCGGTGTGGATATTTCCATGTTCATACAGATAGCGGTGCTGATATTTCCATGTTTATACAGGTAGTGGTGTAGATATTTCCATGTTTATACAGATAGCGGTGTAGATATTTCCATGTTTATACAGATAGCAGTGGAGATATCTCTATCTTAATACAGATTGCGGTGTAGATATTTATATGTTCATACAGATGGCAGTGCAGATATTTCCATGTTCATACAGATGGCGGTGTAGATATTTCCTTGTTCATGCAGATAGCAGTGTAGTTATTTCCATGTGTAAAGAGATAGCTGTGTAGATATTTAAATGTATATGCAGATAGCAGTGTAGATATTTCCATGTTCAAACAGATAGCGGTGTAGATATTTCCATGTTCATACAGATAGTGGTGTAGCTATTTCCATGTTCATACAGATAACGGTGTAGCTATTTCCATGTTCATACAGATAGCAGTGTAGATATTTCCATGTTCATACAGATAGCGGTGTAGATATTTCCATGTTCATACAGATAGCGGTGCTGATATATCCATGTTTATACAGGCAGCGGTGTAGATATTTCCAGGTTTATACAGATAGCGGTTTAGATATTTCCTTCTTAATACAGATGGCGGTGTAGATATTTATATGTTCATACAGATGGCGGTGCAGATATTTCCATGTTCATACAGATGGCGTTGTAGATATTTCCATGTTTATAGAGATAGCGGTGTAGTTATTTCCATGTGTAAAGAGATAGATGTGTAGATATTTCCATGTATGTGCAGATAGCTTTGTAGATATTTCCATTTTCATGCAGATAGCGGTGTAGATATTTACATGTTCAAACAGATAGCAGTGTAGATTTTTCCATGTTCATTCAGATAGCTTTGTAGATATTTCCATGTTCATACAGATAGCGCTGTAGATATTTCCATGTTCATACAGATAGCGGTGTAGATATTTCCATGTTCATACAAATAGCGGTGCTGATATTTCCATGTTTATACAGGTAGCGGTGTAGATATTTCCATGGTTATACAAATAGCGGTGTAGATATTTCCATGTTTATACAGATAGCGGTGTAGATATTTCCATGTTTATTCAGATAGCGGTGTAGATATCTCCATCTTAATACAGATGGCGGTGTAGATATTTATATGTTCATACAGATGGCGGTGCAGATATTTCCATGTTCATACAGATGGCGGTGTAGATATTTCCATGTTCATACAGATAGTGGTGTAGTTATTTCCATGTGTAAAGAGATAGCTGTGTAGATATTTCCATCTACATGCAGATAGCTGTGTAGATATTTCCATTTTCATGCAGATAGCGGTGTATATATTTCCATCTTCAAACAGATAGCGGTGTAGATATTTCCATGTTCATACAGATAGCGGTGTAGATATTTCCATGTTTCTACAGATAGCGGTGAAGATGTATGCATGTTTACACAGACAGCGGTGTGGATATGTCCGTGTTCATCCAGAGGGCTGTGTAGATATATCCATGTTCATACAGATAGCGGTGTAGATATTCCCATGTTCATACAGATAGCGGTGTAGATATTTCCATGTTCATACAGATGGCGGTGTAGCTATTTCCATGTTTATAGAAATAGCGCTGTACTTATTTCCATGTGTAAAGAGATAGCTTTGTAGGTATTTCCATGTGTATGCAGATCGCTGTGTAGATATTTCCATTTTCATGCAGATAGCGGTGTAGATATTTCCATGTTCAGATAGCGGTGTAGATATTTCCATGTTCATACAGATAGCGGTGTAGATATTTCCATGTTCATCCAGATGGGTGTGTAGATATATCCATGTTCATAAAGATGGCGGTGAAGATATTTCCATGTTCATACAGATAGCGGTGTAGTTATTTCCATGTGTAAAGAGATAGCTGTGTAGATATTTCCATGTATATGCAGATAGCTGTGTATACATTTCCATTTTCATGCAGATAGCGGTGTAGATATTTCCATGTTCAAAGAGATAGCGGTGTAGATATTTCCGTGTTCATACAGATAGCGGTGTAGATATTTCCATGTTCAAACAGATAGCGGTGTAGATATTTCCGTGTTCATACAGATAGCGGTGTAGATATTTCCATGTTCATACAGATAGCGGTGTATATACTTCCATGTTCATACAGATAGAGGGGCTGATATTTCCATGTTCATACAGATAGCGGTGCTGATATTTCCATGTTTATACAGATAGCGGTGTAGATATTTCCATGTTTATACAGATAGCGGTGTAGATATTTCCATGTTCATACTGATAGCGGTGTAGATATTTCCATGTTCATACAGATAGCGGTGCTGATATTTCCTTGTTTATACAGGCAGCGGTGTAGATATTTCCATGTTTATACAGATAGCGGTTTAGATATTTCCTTCTTAATACAGATGGCAGTGTAGATATTTATATGTTCATACAGATGGCGGTGTAGATATTTCCATGTTTATACAGATAGCAGTGTAGATATCTCCATCTTAATACAGATGGCGGTGTAGATATTTATATGTTCTTACAGATGGCCGTGCAGATATTTCCGTGTTCATACAGATGGCGGTGTAGATATTTCCATGTTCATAGAGATAGTGGTGTAGTTATTGCCATGTGTAAAGAGATAGCTGTGTAGATATTTAAATGTATATGCAGATAGCAGTGCAGATATTTCCATTTTCATACAGATAGCGGTGTAGATATTTCCATGTTCAAACAGATAGCGGTGTGGATCTTTCCATGTTCATACAGATAGCGGTGTAGATATTTCCATGTTTATAGAGATAGCGGTGAAGATCTATGAATGTTTACACAGATAGCGGTGTAGATATTTCCATGTTCATCCAGGTGGCTGTGTAGATATATCCATGTTCATACAGATAGCGGTGTACATATTTCCATGTTCATACAGATAGCGGTGTAGATATTTCCATGTTCATCCAGATGGCTGTGTAGATATATCCATGTTCATACAGATAGCGGTGTAGATATTTCCATGTTCATACAGATAGTGGTGTAGCTATTTCCATGTTCATACAGATAACGGTGTAGCTATTTCCATGTTCATACAGATAGCAGTGTAGATATTTAAATGTTCATACAGATAGCGGTGTAGATATTTCCATGTTCATACAGATAGCGGTGCTGATATATCCATGTTTATACAGGCAGCGGTGTAGATATTTCCAGGTTTATACAGATAGCTGTTTAGATATTTCCTTCTTAATACAGATGGCGGTGTAGATATTTATATGTTCATACAGATGGCGGTGCAGATATTTCCATGTTCATACAGATGGCGTTGTAGATATTTCCATGTTTATAGAGATAGCGGTGTAGTTATTTCCATGTGTAAAGAGATAGCTGTGTAGATATTTCCATGTATGTGCAGATAGCTTTGTAGATATTTCCATTTTCATGCAGATAGCGGTGTAGATATTTACATGTTCAAACAGATAGCAGTGTAGATTTTTCCATGTTCATTCGGATAGCTTTGTAGATATTTCCATGTTCATACAGATAGCGCTGTAGATATTTCCATGTTCATACAGATAGCGGTGTAGATATTTCCATGTTCATAAAGATAGCGGTGCTGATATTTCCATGTTTATACAGGTAGCGGTGTAGATTTTTCCATGGTTATACACATAGCGGTGTAGATATTTCCATGTTCATACAGATAGCGGTGTAGATATTTCCATGTTCATCCAGATGGGTGTGTAGATATATCCATGTTCATAAAGATGGCGGTGAAGATATTTCCATGTTCATACAGATAGCGGTGTAGTTATTTCCATGTGTAAAGAGATAGCTGTGTAGATATTTCCATGTATATGCAGATAGCTGTGTATACATTTCCATTTTCATGCAGATAGCGGTGTAGATATTTCCATGTTCAAACAGATAGCGGTTTAGATATTTCCGTGTTCATACAGATAGCGGTGTAGATATTTCCATGTTCAAACAGATAGCGGTGTAGATATTTCCGTGTTCATACAGATAGCGGTGTGGATATTTTCATGTTCATACAGATAGCGGTGTAGATATTTCCATGTTTATAGAGGTAGCGGTGAAGATCTATGCATTTTTACACAGATAGCGGTGTAGATATTTCCATGTTCATCCAGATGGCTGTGTAGATATATCCATGTTCATACAGATAGTGGTGTAGATATTTCCATGTTCATACAGATTGTGGTGTAGATATTTCCATGTTCATCCAGATGGCTGTGTAGATATATCCATGTTCATACAGATAGCGGTGTAGATATTTCCATGTTCATACAGATAGTGGTGTAGCTATTTCCATGTTCATACAGATAACGGTGTAGCTATTTCCATGTTCATACAGATAGCATTGTAGTTATTTCCATGTCCATACAGATAGCGGTGTAGATATTTCCATGTTCATACAGATATCGGTGCTGATATTTCCATGTTTATACAGATAGCGGTGTAGATATTTCCATGTTTATACAGATAGCGGTGTAGATATTTCCATGTTTATACAGATAGCGGTGTAGGTATCTCCATCTTAATACAGATGGCGGTGTAGATATTTATGTGTTCTTACAGATGGCGGTGCAGATATTTCCATGTTCATACAGATAGCGGTGTAGTTATTTCCATGTGTAAAGAGATAGCTGTGTAGATATTTCCAAGTATATGCAGATAGCTGTGTAGATATTTCTATTTTCATGCAGATAGCGGTTTAGATATTTCCATGTTCGTACAGATAGCGGTGTAGATATTTCCATGTTCATACAGATAGCCTTGTAGACATTTTCATGTTTATACAGATAGCGGTGAAGATGTATGCATGTTTACACAGATAGCGGTGTAGATATTTCCATGTTCATACAGATAGCGGTGTAGATATTTCCATGTTTATTCAGATAGCGGTGTGGATATTTGCATGTTCAAACAGATAGCAGTGTAGATATTTCCATGTTCATACAGATAGCGGTTTAGATATTTCCATGTTCATAGAGATAGCGGTGTAGATATTTCCATGTTCATACAGATGGCGGTGTGGATATTTCCATGTTCATACAGATAGCGGTGCTGATATTTCCATGTTTATACAGGTAGTGGTGTAGATATTTCCATGTTTATACAGATAGCGGTGTAGATATTTCCATGTTTATACAGATAGCAGTGGAGATATCTCTATCTTAATACAGATTGCGGTGTAGATATTTATATGTTCATACAGATGGCAGTGCAGATATTTCCATGTTCATACAGATGGCGGTGTAGATATTTCCTTGTTCATGCAGATAGCAGTGTAGTTATTTCCATGTGTAAAGAGATAGCTGTGTAGATATTTAAATGTATATGCAGATAGCAGTGTAGATATTTCCATGTTCAAACAGATAGCGGTGTAGATATTTCCATGTTCATACAGATAGTGGTGTAGCTATTTCCATGTTAATACAGATAACGGTGTAGCTATTTCCATGTTCATACAGATAGCAGTGTAGATATTTCCATGTTCATACAGATAGCGGTGTAGATATTTCCATGTTCATACAGATAGCGGTGCTGATATATCCATGTTTATACAGGCAGCGGTGTAGATATTTCCAGGTTTATACAGATAGCGGTTTAGATATTTCCTTCTTAATACAGATGGCGGTGTAGATATTTATATGTTCATACAGATGGCGGTGCAGTTATTTCCATGTTCATACAGATGGCGTTGTAGATATTTCCATGTTTATAGAGATAGCGGTGTAGTTATTTCCATGTGTAAAGAGATAGCTGTGTAGATATTTCCATGTATGTGCAGATAGCTTTGTAGATATTTCCATTTTCATGCAGATAGCGGTGTAGATATTTACATGTTCAAACAGATAGCAGTGTAGATTTTTCCATGTTCATTCAGATAGCTTTGTAGATATTTCCATGTTCATACAGATAGCGCTGTAGATATTTCCATGTTCATACAGATAGCGGTGTAGATATTTCCATGTTCATACAGATAGCGGTGCTGATATTTCCATGTTTTTACAGGTAGCGGTGTAGATATTTCCATGGTTATACAAATAGCGGTGTAGATATTTCCATGTTTATACAGATAGCGGTGTAGATATTTCCATGTTTATTCAGATAGCGGTGTAGATATCTCCATCTTAATACAGATGGCGGTGTAGATATTTATATGTTCATGCAGATGGCGGTGCAGATATTTCCATGTTCATACAGATGGCGGTGTAGATATTTCCATGTTCATACAGATAGTGGTGTAGTTATTTCCATGTGTAAAGAGATAGCTGTGTAGATATTTCCATCTACATGCAGATAGCTGTGTAGATATTTCCATTTTCATGCAGATAGCGGTGTATATATTTCCATCTTCAAACAGATAGCGGTGTAGATATTTCCATGTTCATACAGATAGCGGTGTAGATATTTCCATGTTTCTACAGATAGCGGTGAAGATGTATGCATGTTTACACAGACAGCGGTGTGGATATGTCCGTGTTCATCCAGAGGGCTGTGTAGATATATCCATGTTCATACAGATAGCGGTGTAGATATTCCCATGTTCATACAGATAGCGGTGTAGATATTTCCATGTTCATACAGATGGCGGTGTAGCTATTTCCATGTTTATAGAAATAGCGCTGTACTTATTTCCATGTGTAAAGAGATAGCTTTGTAGATATTTCCATGTGTATGCAGATCGCTGTGTAGATATTTCCATTTTCATGCAGATAGCGGTGTAGATATTTCCATGTTCAAACAGATAGCGGTGTAGATATTTCCATGTTCATACAGATAGCGGTGTAGATATTTCCATGTTCATCCAGATGGGTGTGTAGATATATCCATGTTCATAAAGATGGCGGTGAAGATATTTCCATGTTCATACAGATAGCGGTGTAGTTATTTCCATGTGTAAAGAGATAGCTGTGTAGATATTTCCATGTATATGCAGATAGCTGTGTATACATTTCCATTTTCATGCAGATAGCGGTGTAGATATTTCCATGTTCAAACAGATAGCGGTGTAGATATTTCCGTGTTCATACAGATAGCGGTGTAGATATTTCCATGTTCAAACAGATAGCGGTGTAGATATTTCCGTGTTCATACAGATAGCGGTGTAGATATTTCCATGTTCATACAGATAGCGGTGTAGATACTTCCATGTTCATACAGATAGAGGGGCTGATATTTCCATGTTCATACAGATAGCGGTGCTGATATTTCCATGTTTATACAGATAGCGGTGTAGATATTTCCATGTTTATACAGATAGCGGTGTAGATATTTCCATGTTTATACAGATAGCGGTGTAGGTATCTCCATCTTAATACAGATGGCGGTGTAGATATTTATGTGTTCTTACAGATGGCGGTGCAGATATTTCCATGTTCATACAGATAGCGGTGTAGTTATTTCCATGTGTAAAGAGATAGCTGTGTAGATATTTCCAAGTATATGCAGATAGCTGTGTAGATATTTCTATTTTCATGCAGATAGCGGTTTAGATATTTCCATGTTCGTACAGATAGCGGTGTAGATATTTCCATGTTCATACAGATAGCCTTGTAGACATTTCCATGTTTATACAGATAGCGGTGAAGATGTATGCATGTTTACACAGATAGCGGTGTAGATATTTCCATGTTCATACAGATAGCGGTGTAGATATTTCCATGTTTATTCAGATAGCGGTGTGGATATTTGCATGTTCAAACAGATAGCGGTGTAGATATTTCCATGTTCATACAGATAGGGGTTTAGATATTTCCATGTTCATAGAGATAGCGGTGTAGATATTTCCATGTTCATACAGATGGCGGTGTGGATATTTCCATGTTCATACAGATAGCGGTGCTGATATTTCCATGTTTATACAGGTAGTGGTGTAGATATTTCCATGTTTATACAGATAGCGGTGTAGATATTTCCATGTTTATACAGATAGCAGTGGAGATATCTCTATCTTAATACAGATTGCGGTGTAGATATTTATATGTTCATACAGATGGCAGTGCAGATATTTCCATGTTCATACAGATGGCGGTGTAGATATTTCCATGTTCATGCAGATAGCAGTGTAGTTATTTCCATGTGTAAAGAGATAGCTGTGTAGATATTTAAATGTATATGCAGATAGCAGTGTAGATATTTCCATGTTCAAACAGATAGCGGTGTAGATATTTCCATGTTCATACAGATAGCGGTGTAGATAATTCCATGTTCATACAGATAGCGGTGTAGATATTTCCATGTTTATACATATAGCGGTGTAGATATTTCCATGTTCATCCAGATGGCTGTGTAGATATATCCATGTTCATACAGATAGCGGTGCTGATATTTCCTTGTTTATACAGGCAGCGGTGTAGATATTTCCATGTTTATACAGATAGCGGTTTAGATATTTCCTTCTTAATACGGATGGCTGTGTAGGTATTTATATGTTCATACAGATGGCGGTGTAGATATTTCCATGTTTATACAGATAACAGTGTAGATATCTCCATCTTAATACAGATGGCGATGTAGATATTTATATGTTCATACAGATGGCGGTGCAGATATTTCCATGTTCATACAGATGGCGGTGTAGATATTTCCATGTTCATACAGATAGCGGTGTAGTTATTTCCATGTGTAAAGAGATAGCTGTGTAGATATTTAAATGTATATGCAGATAGCAGTGTAGATATTTCCATTTTCATGCAGATAGCGGTTTAGATATTTCCATGTTCAAACAGATAGCGGTGTAGATATTTCCATGTTCATACAGATAGCGGTGTGGATATTTCCATGTTCATACAGATAGCGGTGTAGATATTTCCATGTTTATAGAGGTAGCGGTGAAGATCTATGCATGTTTACACAGATAGCGGTGTAGATATTTCCATGTTCATCCAGATGGCTGTGTAGATATATCCATGTTCATACAGATAGTGGTGTAGATATTTCCATGTTCATACAGATTGTGGTGTAGATATTTCCATGTTCATCCAGATGGCTGTGTAGATATATCCATGTTCATACAGATAGCGGTGTAGATATTTCCATGTTCATACAGATAGTGGTGTAGCTATTTCCATGTTCATACAGATAACGGTGTAGCTATTTCCATGTTCATACAGATAGCATTGTAGTTATTTCCATGTCCATACAGATAGCGGTGTAGATATTTCCATGTTCATACAGATAGCCGTGCTGATATTTCCATGTTTATACAGGCAGCGGTGTAGATATTTCCATGTTCATACAGGTAGCGGTGCTGATATTTCCATGTTTATACAGGTAGCGGTGTAGATATTTCCATGGTTATACAGATAGCGGTGTAGATATTTCCATGTTTATACAGATAGCGGTGTAGATATTTCCATGTTTATTCAGATAGCAGTGTAGATATCTCCGTCTTAATACAGATGGCGGTGTAGATATTTATATGTTCATACAGATGGCGGTGCAGATATTTCCATGTTCATACAGATGGCGGTGTAGATATTTCCATGTTCATACAGATAGCGGTGTAGTTATTTCCATGTGTAAAGAGGCAGCTGTGTGGATATTTCCATGTATATGCAGATAGCTGTGTAGATATTTCCGTTTTCATGCAGATAGCGGTGTATATATTTCCATCTTCAAACAGATAGCGGTGTAGATATTTCCATGTTCATACAGATAGCGGTGTAGATATTTCCATGTTTATACAGATAGCGGTGAAGATGTTTGCATGTTTACAGAGATAGCGGTGTGGATATTTCCATGTTTATCCAGAGGGCTGTGTAGATATATCCATGTTCATATTGATAGCGGTGTAGATATTTCCTTGTTCATACTGATAGCGGTGTAGATATTTCCATGTTCATACAGATAGCGGTGTAGATATTTCCATGTTCATACAGATAGCTGTGTAGATATTTCCATGTTTATACAGATAGCGGTGTAGATATTTCCATGTTGATACAGATAGCGGTGTAGATATCTCCATCTTAATACAGATGGCGGTGTAGATATTTATATGTTCATACAGATGTCGGTGCAGATATTTCCATGTTCATACAGATGGCGGTGTGGATATTTCCATGTTCATACAGATAGCGGTGTAGCTATTTCCATGTGTAAAGAGATAGCTGTGTAGATATTTCCATGTATATGCAGATAGCAGTGTAGATATTTCCATTTTCATGCAGATAGCGGTGTAGATATTTCCATGTTCAAACAGATAGCGGTGTAGATATTTCCATGTTCATACAGATAGCGGTGTAGATATTTCCATGTTCATACAGATAGTGTAGTAGATATTTCCATGTTTATACAGATAGCGGCGAAGATGTATGCATGTTTACACAGATAGCGGTGTAGATATTTCCATGTTCATCCAGATGGCTGTGTAGATATATCCATGTTCATACAGATAGCGGTGTAGATATTTCCATGTTCATACAGATAGCAGTGTAGCTATTTCCATGTTCATACAGATAGCGGTGTAGATATTTCCATGTTTATACTGATAGCGGTGAAGATGTATGCATGTTTACACAGATAGCGGTGTAGATATTTCCATGTTCATACAGATAGTGGTGTAGATATTTTCATGTTCATCCAGATGGCTGTGTAGATATATCCATGTTCATACAGATAGTGGTGTAGATATTTCCATGTTCATACAGATAGCGGTGCTGATATTTCCGTGTTTATACAGGCAGCGATGTAGCTATTTCCATGTTCCTGCAGATAGCGGTGTAGATATTTCCTTTTTCATACAGATAGCGGTGCTGATATTTCCATGTTTATACAGGCTGCGGTGTAGATATTTCCATGTTTATACAGAAAGCGGTTTAGATATTTCCTTCTTAATACAGATGGCGGTGTATTTATATGTTCATACAGATGGCGGTGTAGATATTTCCATGTTTATACAGAGAGCAGTGTAGATATCTCCATCTTAATACAGATGGCGGTGTAGATATTTATATGTTCATACAGATGGCGGTGCAGATACTTCCATGTTCATAGTGATGGTGGTGTAGTTATTTCCATGTTCATACAGATAGTGGTGTAGTTACTTCCATGTGTAAAGAGATAGCTGTGTAGATATTTAAATGTATATGCAGATTGCAGTGTAGATATTTCCATTTTCATGCAGATAGCGGTGTAGATATTTCCATCTTCAAACAGACAGCGGTGTAGGTATTTCCATGTTCATACAGATAGCGGTGTAGATATTTCCATGTTAATACCGATAGCGGTGCAGATATTTCCATGTTTATACAGATAGCGGTGAAGATGTATGCATGTTTACACAGATGGCGGTGTTGATATTTCCATGTTCATCCAGATGGCTGTGTAGATATATCCATGTTCATACAGATAGCGGTGTAGATATTTCCATGTTCATACAGATAGCGGTGTAGATATTTCCATGTTCAGACAGATGGCTGTGTAGATATATCCATGTTCATACACATCGCGGTGTAGATATTTCCATGTTCATACAGATAGCGGTGTAGCTATTTCCATTTTCATACAGATAACGGAGTAGCTATTTCCATGTTCATCCAGATGGCTGTGTAGATATATCCATGTTCATACAGATAGTGGTGTAGATATTTCCATGTTCATACAGATAGTGGTTTAGATATTTCCATGTTAATACAGATAGCGGTGTACCTATTTCCATGTTCATACAGATAGCGGTGTAGATATTTCCATGTTCGTACACATAGCGGTGAAGATATTTCCATGTTCCTACCGATAGCGGTGCTGATATTTCAATGTTTATACAGGTAGCAGTGTAGAAATTTCCATGTTTATACAGATAGCGGTGTATATATTTCCATGTTCATACAGATGGCTGTGTAGATATTTCCATGTTCATCCAGATGGCTCTGTAGATATATCCATGTTCATACAGATTGCGGTGTAGCTATTTCCATGTTCATACAGATAGCGGTGTAGCTATTTCCATGTTCAAACAGATTGCGGTGTAGATATTTCCATGTTCATACAGATAGCGCTGCTGATATTTCCATGTTTATACAGGCAGCGGTGTTGATATTTCCATGTTTATACAGATAGCGGTTTAGATATTTCTTTCTTAATACAGATGGCGGTGTAGATATTTATATGTTCATACAGATGGCGGTGTAGATATTTCCATATTCATACAGATAGCGGTGTAGTTATTTCCATTTGTAAAGAGATAGCTGTGTAGATATTTAAATGTATATGCAGATAGCAGTGTAGATATTTACATTTTCATGCAGATAGCGGTGTAGATATTTCCATGTTCAAACAGATAGCGGTGTAGATATTTCCATGTTCATACAGATAGCGGTGTAGATATTTCCATGTTCATACAGATAGCGGTGTAGATATTTCCATGTTTATACAGATAGCGGTGAAGATCTATGCATGTTTACACAGATAGCGGTGTAGATATTTCCATGTTCATCCAGATGGCTGTGTAGATATATCCATGTTCATACAGATAGCGGTGTAGATATTTCCATGTTCATCCAGATGGCTGTGTAGATATATCCATGTTCATACAGATAGCGGTGTAGATATTTCCATGTTCATACAGATAGCGGTGTAGCTATTTCCATATTCATACAGATAACGGTGTAGCTATTTCCATGTTCATACAGATAGCGGTGTAGATATTTCCATGTTGATACAGATAGCGGTGTAGATATTTCCATGTTCATACAGATACCGGTGTAGATATTTCCATATTTATACAGATAGCGGTTTAGATATTTCCTTTTTAATACAGATGGCGGTGTAGATATTTATATGTTCATACAGATGGCGGTGCAGATATTTCCATGTTCATACAGATGGCGGTGTAGATATTTCCATGTTTATAGATATAGCGGTGTATTTATTTCCATGGGTAAAGAGATAGCTGTGTAGATATTTCATTGTATATGCAGATAGCTTTGTAGATATTTCCATTTTCATGCAGATAGTGGTGTAGATATGTACATGTTCAAACAGATAGCGGTGTAGATATTTCCATGTTCATTCAGATAGCTTTGTAGATATTTCCATGTTCATACAGATAGCGGTGTAGATATTTCCATGTTCATACAGATAGCGGTGTAGATATTTCCATGTTCATACAGATAGCGGTGCTGATATTTCCATGTTTATACGGGTAGCGGTGTAGATATTTCCATGGTTATACAGATAGCGGAGTAGATATTTCCATGTTTATATAGATAGCGGTGTAGATATTTCCATGTTTATTCAGATAGCGGTGTAGATATCTCCATCTTAATACAGATGGCGGTGTAGATATTTATATGTTCATACAGATGGCGGTGCAGATATTTCCATGTTCATACAGATGGCGGTGTAGATATTTCCATGTTCATACAGATAGTGGTGTACTTATTTCCATGTTTAAAGAGATAGCTGTGTAGATATTTCCATGTATATGCAGATAGCTGTGTAGATATTTCCATTTTCATGCAGATAGCGGTGTATATATTTCCATCTTCAAACAGATAGCGGTGAAGATATTTCCATGTTCATACAGATAGCGGTGTAGATATTTCCATGTTTCTACAGATAGCGGTGAAGATGTATGCATGTTTACACAGATAGCGGTGTAGATATTTCCATGTTCATACAGATAGCGGTGTAGATATTTCAATGTTCATACAGATAGCGGTTTAGATATTTCCTTCTTAATACAGATGGCGGTGTAGATATTTATATGTTCATACAGATGGCGGTGCAGATATTCCCATGTTCACACAGATGGCGGTGTGGATATTTCCATGTTTATAGAGATAGCGGTGTAGTTATTTCCATGTGTTAAGAGATATCTGTGTAGATATTTCCATGTATATGCAGATTGCTGTGTAGATATTTCCATTTTCATGCAGACAACGGTGTAGATATTTCCATGTTCAAACAGATAGCGGTGTAGATATTTCCATGTTCTTACAGATAGCGGTGTAGATATTTCCATCTTCATACAGATAGCGGTGTAGATATTTCCATGTTCATACAGATGGCGGTGTAGATATTTCCATGTTCGTACAGATAGCGGGGCTGATATTTCCATGTTTATACAGGTAGTGGTGTAGATATTTCCATGTTTATACAGGTAGCGGTGTAGATATTTCCATGTTTATACAGATAGCGGTGTAGATATTTCCATGTTTATACAGACAGCAGTGTAGATAACTCCATCTTAATACAGATGGCGGTGTATATATTTCCATGTTCATCCAGATGGCTGTGTAGATATATCCATGTTCATACAGATAGTGGTGTAGGTATTTCCATGTTCATACAGATAGCGGTGTAGATATTTCCATGTTCAGACAGATGGCTGTGTAGATATATCCATGTTCATACACATAGCGGTGTAGATATTTCCATGTTCATACAGATAGCGGTGTAGCTATTTCCATTTTCATACAGATAACGGTGTAGGTATTTCCATGTTCATACAGATAGCAGTGTAGATATTTCCATGTTCGTACAGATAGCGGTGTAGATATTTCCATCTTTATAGAGATAGCAGTGTAGTTATTTCCTTGTGTTAAGAGATAGCTGTGTAGATATTTCCATGTATATGCAGATAGCTGTGTAGATATTTCCATTTTCATGCAGAGAGCGGTGTAGATATTTCCATGTTGAAACAGATAGCGGTGTAGATATTTCCATGTTCATACAGATAGCGGTGTAGATATTTCCATGTTCATACAGATAGCAGTGTAGATATTTCCATGTTCTTACAGATGGCGGTGTAGATATTTCCATGTTCATACAGATAGCGGTACTGATATTTCCATGTTTATGCAGGTAGTGGTGTAGATATTTCCATGTTTATACAGATAGCGGTGTAGATATTTCCATGTTCATACAGATAGCAGTGTAGATATTTCCATGTTTATACAGATAGCGGTGAAGATGTATGCATGTTTACACAGATATCGGTGTAGATATTTCCATGTTCATACAGATAGCGGTGTAGATATTTCCGTGTACATCCAGATGGCTGTGTAGATATATCCATGTTCATAAAGATGGCGGTGAAGATATTTCGATGTTCATACAGATAGCGGTGTAGTTATTTCCATGTGTAAAGGGATAGCTGTGTAGATATTTCCATGTATATGCAGATAGCTGTGTATATTTTTCCATTTTCATGCAGATAGCGGTGTAGATATTTCCATGTTCAAACAGATAGCGGTGTAGATATTTCCTTGTTCATACAGATAGCTGTGTAGATATTTCCATGTTCATACAGATAGCGGAGTAGATACTTCCATGTTCATACAAATAGAGGGGCTGATATTTCCATGTTCATACAGATAGCGGTACTGATATTTACAAGTTTATACAGATATCGGTGTAGATATTTCCATGTTTATACAGATAGCGGTGTAGATATTTCCATGTTTATACAGATAGCGGTGTAGGTATCTCCATCTTAATACAGATGGCGGTGTAGATATTTATGTGTTCTTACAGATGGCGGTGCAGATATTTCCATGTTCATACAGATAGCGGTGTAGTTATTTCCATGTGTAAAGAGATAGCTGTGTAGATATTTCCAAGTATATGCAGATAGCTGTGTAGATATTTCTATTATCATGCAGATAGCGGTTTAGATATTTCCATGTTCGTACAGATAGCGGTGTAGATATTTCCATGTTCATACAGATAGCCTTGTAGACATTTCCATGTTTAAACAGATAGCGGTGAAGATGTATGCATGTTTACACAGATAGCGGTGTAGATATTTCCATGTTTATACATATAGCGGTGTAGATATTTCCATGTTCATCCAGATGGCTGTGTAGATATATCCATGTTCATACAGATAGCGGTGTAGCTATTTCCATGTTCATACAGATAGCGGAGTAGATATTTCCATGTTCATGCAGATAGCGGTGTAGATATTTCCATGTTCATACAGATAGAGGTGCTGATATTTCCTTGTTTATACAGGCAGCGGTGTAGATATTTCCATGTTTATACAGATAGCGGTTTAGATATTTCCTTCTTAATACGGATGGCTGTGTAGATATTTATATGTTCATACAGATGGCGGTGTAGATATTTCCATGTTTATACAGATAGCAGTGTAGATATCTCCATCTTAATACAGATGGCGGTGTAGATATTTATATGTTCATACAGATGGCGGTGCAGATATTTCCGTGTTCATACAGATGGCGGTGTAGATATTTCCATGTTCATACAGATAGCGGTGTATTTATTTCCATGTGTAAAGAGATAGCTGTGTAGATATTTAAATGTATATGCAGATAGCAGTGTAGATATTTCCATTTTCATGCAGATAGCGGTGTACATATTTCCATGTTCAAACAGATAGCGGTGTAGATATTTCCATGTTCATACAGATACCGGTGCGGATATTTCCATGTTCATACAGATAGCGGTGTAGATATTTCCATGTTTATACAGGTAGCGGTGAAGATCTATGCATGTTTACACAGATAGCGGTGTAGATATTTCCATGTTCATCCAGATGGCTGTGTAGATATATCCATGTTCATACAGATAGTGGTGTAGGTATTTCCATGTTCATACAGATAGCGGTGTAGATATTTCCATGTTCATCCAGATGGCTGTGTAGATATATCCATGTTCATACAGATAGCGGTGTAGATATTTCCATGTTCATACAGATAGTGGTGTAGCTATTTCCATGTTCATACAGACAACGGTGTAGCTATTTCCATGTTCATACAGATAGCAGTGTAGTTATTTCCATGTCCATACAGATAGCGGTGTAGATATTTCCATGTTCATACAGATAGCCGTGCTGATATTTCCATGTTTATACAGGCAGCTGTGTAGATATTTCCATGTTCATACATGTAGCGGTGCTGATATTTCCATGTTTATACAGGTAGCGTTGTAGATATTTCCATGGTTATACAGATAGCGGTGTAGATATTTCCATGTTTATACAGATAGCGGTGTAGATATTTCCATGTTTATTCAGATAGCAGTGTAGATAACTCCGTCTTAATACAGATGGCGGTGTAGATATTTATATGTTCATACAGATGGCGGTGCAGATATTTCCATGTTCATACAGATGGCGGTGTAGATATTTCCATGTTCATACAGATAGCGGTGTAGTTATTTCCATGTGTAAAGAGATAGCTGTGTAGATATTTCCATGTATATGCAGATAGCTGTGTAGATATTTCCGTTTTCATGCAGATAGCGGTGTATATATTTCCATCTTCAAACAGATAGCGGTGTAGATATTTCCATGTTCATACAGATAGCGGTGTAGATATTTCCATGTTTATACAGATAGCGGTGAAGATGTATGCATGTTTACACAGATAGCGGTGTGGATATTTCCATGTTCATCTAGAGGGCTGTGTAGATATATCCATGTTCATACAGATAGCGGTGTAGATATTTCCTTGTTCATACTGATAGCGGTGTAGATATTTCCATGTTCATACAGATAGCGGTGTAGATATTTCCATGTTCATACAGATAGCGGTGCTGATATTTCCATGTTTATACAGGTAGCGGTGTAGATATTTCCATGTTTATACAGATAGCGGTGTAGATATTTCCATGCTTATACAGATAGCGGTGTAGATATTTCCATGTTTATACAGATAGCAGTGTAGATATCTCCATCGTAATACAGATGGCGGTGTAGATATTTATATGTTCATACAGATGGCGGTCCAGATATTTCCATGTTCATACAGATAGCGGTGTAGATATTTCCATGTTCATACAGATAGCGGTGTAGTTATTTCCATGTGTAAAGAGATAGCTGTGTAGATATTTAAATGTATATACAGATAGCAGTGTAGATATTTCCATTTTCATGCAGATAGTGGTGTAGATATTTCCATGTTCAAACAGATAGCGGTGTAGATATTTCCATGTTCATACACATAGCGGTGTAGATATTTCCATGTTCATACAGATAGCGGTGTAGATATTTCCATGTTCATACAGATAGCTGTGCTGATATTTCCATGTTTATACAGGCAGCGGTGTAGATATTTCCATGTTCATACAGGTAGCGGTGCTGATATTTCCATGTTTATACAGGTAGCGGTGTAGATATTTCCATGGTTATACAGATAGCGGTGTAGATATTTCCATGTTTATACAGATAGCGGTGTAGATATTTCCATGTTTATTCAGATAGCAGTGTAGATATCTCCGTCTTAATACAGATGGCGGTGTAGATATTTATATGTTCATACAGATGGCGGTGCAGATATTTCCATGTTCATACAGATGGCGGTGTAGATATTTCCATGTTTATACAGATAGCGGTGTAGTTATTTCCATGTGTAAAGAGATAGCTGTGTGGATATTTCCATGTATATGCAGATAGCTGTGTAGATATTTCCGTTTTCATGCAGATAGCGGTGTATATATTTCCATCTTCAAACAGATAGCGGTGTAGATATTTCCATGTTCATACAGATAGCGGTGTAGATATTTCCATGTTTATACAGATAGCGGTGAAGATGTTTGCATGTTTACACAGATAGCGGTGTGGATATTTCCATGTTTATCCAGAGGGCTGTGTAGATATATCCATGTTCATATGGATAGCGGTGTAGATATTTCCTTGTTCATACTGATAGCGGTGTAGATATTTCCATGTTCATACAGATAGCGGTGTAGATATTTCCATGTTCATACAGATAGCTGTGTAGATATTTCCATGTTTATACAGATAGCGGTGTAGATATTTCCATGTTGATACAGATAGCGGTGTAGATATCTCCATCTTAATACAGATGGCGGTGTAGATATTTATATGTTCATACAGATGTCGGTGCAGATATTTCCATGTTCATACAGATGGCGGTGTGGATATTTCCATGTTCATACAGATAGCGGTGTAGCTATTTCCATGTGTAAAGAGATAGCTGTGTAGATATTTCCATGTATATGCAGATAGCAGTGTAGATATTTCCATTTTCATGCAGATAGCGGTGTAGATATTTCCATGTTCAAACAGATAGCGGTGTAGATATTTCCATGTTCATACAGATTGCGGTGTAGATATTTCCATGTTCATACAGATAGCGGTGTAGATATTTCCATGTTTATACAGATAGCGGCGAAGATGTATGCATGTTTACACAGATAGCGGTGTAGATATTTCCATGTTCATCCAGATGGCTGTGTAGATATATCCATGTTTATACAGATAGCGGTGTAGATATTTCCATGTTCATACAGATAGCAGTGTAGCTATTTCCATGTTTATACAGATAGCGGTGTAGATATTTCCATGTTTATACTGATAGCGGTGAAGATGTATGCATGTTTACACAGATAGCGGTGTAGATATTTCCATGTTCATACAGATAGTGGTGTAGATATTTTCATGTTCATCCAGATGGCTGTGTAGATATATCCATGTTCATACAGATAGTGGTGTAGATATTTCCATGTTCATACAGATAGCGGTGCTGATATTTCCGTGTTTATACAGGCAGCGGTGTAGCTATTTCCATGTTCCTGCAGATAGCGGTGTAGATATTTCCATTTTCATACAGATAGCGGTGCTGATATTTCCATGTTTATACAGGCAGCGGTGTAGATATTTCCATGTTTATACAGAAAGCGGTTTAGATATTTCCTTCTTAATACAGATGGCGGTGTATTTATATGTTCATACAGATGGCGGTGTAGATATTTCCATGTTTATACAGAGAGCAGTGTAGATATCTCCATCTTAATACAGATGGCGGTGTAGATATTTATATGTTCATACAGATGGCGGTGCAGATACTTCCATGTTCATAGTGATGGTGGTGTAGTTATTTCCATGTTCATACAGATAGTGGTGTAGTTACTTCCATGTGTAAAGAGATAGCTGTGTAGATATTTAAATGTATATGCAGATAGCAGTGTAGATATTTCCATTTTCATGCAGATAGCGGTGTAGATATTTCCATCTTCAAACAGACAGCGGTGTAGGTATTTCCATGTTCATACAGATAGCGGTGTAGATATTTCCATGTTAATACCGATAGCGGTGCAGATATTTCCATGTTTATACAGATAGCGGTGAAGATGTATGCATGTTTACACAGATAGCGGTGTTGATATTTCCATGTTCATCCAGATGGCT
Organism: Gorilla gorilla gorilla; assembly: GCF_029281585.2. NCBI lineage: Eukaryota > Metazoa > Chordata > Mammalia > Primates > Hominidae > Gorilla > Gorilla gorilla. Next base: position 156,463,269 of record NC_073231.2, read on the forward strand.
GTGTAGATATATCCATGTTCATACAGATAGCGGTGTAGATATTTCCATGTTCATACAGATAGCGGTGTAGATATTTCCATGTTCAGACAGATGGCTGTGTAGATATATCCATGTTCATACACATAGCGGTGTAGATATTTCCATGTTCATACAGATAGCGGTGTAGCTATTTCCATTTTCATACAGATAACGGAGTAGCTATTTCCATGTTCATCCAGATGGCTGTGTAGATATATCCATGTTCATACAGATAGTGGTGTAGATATTTCCATGTTCATACAGATAGTGGTTTAGATATTTCCATGTTAATACAGATAGCGGTGTACCTATTTCCATGTTCATACAGATAGCGGTGTAGATATTTCCATGTTCGTACACATAGCGGTGAAGATATTTCCATGTTCCTACCGATAGCGGTGCTGATATTTCAATGTTTATACAGGTAGCAGTGTAGAAATTTCCATGTTTATACAGATAGCGGTGTATATATTTCCATGTTCATACAGATGGCTGTGTAGATATTTCCATGTTCATCCAGATGGCTCTGTAGATATATCCATGTTCATACAGATTGCGGTGTAGCTATTTCCATGTTCATACAGATAGCGGTGTAGCTATTTCCATGTTCAAACAGATTGCGGTGTAGATATTTCCATGTTCATACAGATAGCGCTGCTGATATTTCCATGTTTATACAGGCAGCGGTGTTGATATTTCCATGTTTATACAGATAGCGGTTTAGATATTTCCTTCTTAATACAGATGGCGGTGTAGATATTTATATGTTCATACAGATGGCGGTGTAGATATTTCCATATTCATACAGATAGCGGTGTAGTTATTTCCATGTGTAAAGAGATAGCTGTGTAGATATTTAAATGTATATGCAGATAGCAGTGTAGATATTTCCATTTTCATGCAGATAGCGGTGTAGATATTTCCATGTTCAAACAGATAGCGGTGTAGATATTTCCATGTTCATACAGATAGCGGTGTAGATATTTCCATGTTCATACAGATAGCGGTGTAGATATTTCCATGTTTATACAGATAGCGGTGAAGATCTATGCATGTTTACACAGATAGCGGTGTAGATATTTCCATGTTCATCCAGATGGCTGTGTAGATATATCCATGTTCATACAGATAGCGGTGTAGATATTTCCATGTTCATCCAGATGGCTGTGTAGATATATCCATGTTCATACAGATAGCGGTGTAGATATTTCCATGTTCATACAGATAGCGGTGTAGCTATTTCCATATTCATACAGATAACGGTGTAGCTATTTCCATGTTCATACAGATAGCGGTGTAGATATTTCCATGTTGATACAGATAGCGGTGTAGATATTTCCATGTTCATACAGATACCGGTGCGGTGTAGATATTTCCATGTTCAAACAGATAGCGGTGTAGATATTTCCATGTTCATACAGATAGCGGTGTAGATATTTCCATGTTCATACAGATAGCAGTGTAGATATTTCCATGTTCATACAGATGGTGGTGTAGATATTTCCATGTTCATACAGATAGCGGTACTGATATTTCCATGTTTATGCAGGTAGTGGTGTAGATATTTCCATGTTTATACAGATAGCGGTGTAGATATTTCCATGTTCATACAGATAGCAGTGTAGATATTTCCATGTTTATACAGATAGCGGTGAAGATGTATGCATGTTTACACAGATATCGGTGTAGATATTTCCATGTTCATACAGATAGCGGTGTAGATATTTCCGTGTACATCCAGATGGCTGTGTAGATATATCCATGTTCATAAAGATGGCGGTGAAGATATTTCCATGTTCATACAGATAGCGGTGTAGTTATTTCCATGTGTAAAGGGATAGCTGTGTAGATATTTCCATGTATATGCAGATAGCTGTGTATATTTTTCCATTTTCATGCAGATAGCGGTGTAGATATTTCCATGTTCAAACAGATAGCGGTGTAGATATTTCCGTGTTCATACAGATAGCTGTGTAGATATTTCCATGTTCATACAGATAGCGGAGTAGATACTTCCATGTTCATACAAATAGAGGGGCTGATATTTCCATGTTCATACAGATAGCGGTACTGATATTTACAAGTTTATACAGATATCGGTGTAGATATTTCCATGTTTATACAGATAGCGGTGTAGATATTTCCATGTTTATACAGATAGCGGTGTAGGTATCTCCATCTTAATACAGATGGCGGTGTAGATATTTATGTGTTCTTACAGATGGCGGTGCAGATATTTCCATGTTCATACAGATAGCGGTGTAGTTATTTCCATGTGTAAAGAGATAGCTGTGTAGATATTTCCAAGTATATGCAGATAGCTGTGTAGATATTTCTATTATCATGCAGATAGCGGTTTAGATATTTCCATGTTCGTACAGATAGCGGTGGAGATATTTCCATGTTCATACAGATAGCCTTGTAGACATTTCCATGTTTAAACAGATAGCGGTGAAGATGTATGCATGTTTACACAGATAGCGGTGTAGATATTTCCATGTTTATACATATAGCGGTGTAGATATTTCCATGTTCATCCAGATGGCTGTGTAGATATATCCATGTTCATACAGATAGCGGTGTAGCTATTTCCATGTTCATACAGATAGCGGAGTAGATATTTCCATGTTCATGCAGATAGCGGTGTAGATATTTCCATGTTCATACAGATAGCGGTGCTGATATTTCCTTGTTTATACAGGCAGCGGTGTAGATATTTCCATGTTTATACAGATAGCGGTTTAGATATTTCCTTCTTAATACGGATGGCTGTGTAGATATTTATATGTTCATACAGATGGCGTTGTAGATATTTCCATGTTTATACAGATAGCAGTGTAGATATCTCCATCTTAATACAGATGGCGGTGTAGATATTTATATGTTCATACAGATGGCGGTGCAGATATTTCCGTGTTCATACAGATGGCGGTGTAGATATTTCCATGTTCATACAGATAGCGGTGTATTTATTTCCATGTGTAAAGAGATAGCTGTGTAGATATTTAAATGTATATGCAGATAGCAGTGTAGATATTTCCATTTTCATGCATATAGCGGTGTACATATTTCCATGTTCAAACAGATAGCGGTGTAGATATTTCCATGTTCATACAGATACCGGTGCGGATATTTCCATGTTCATACAGATAGCGGTGTAGATATTTCCATGTTCATACAGATAGCGGTGTAGATATTTCCATGTTTATACAGATAGCGGTGAAGATGTTTGCATGTTTACACAGATAGCGGTGTGGATATTTCCATGTTTATCCAGAGGGCTGTGTAGATATATCCATGTTCATATGGATAGCGGTGTAGATATTTCCTTGTTCATACTGATAGCGGTGTAGATATTTCCATGTTCATACAGATAGCGGTGTAGATATTTCCATGTTCATACAGATAGCTGTGTAGATATTTCCATGTTTATACAGATAGCGGTGTAGATATTTCCATGTTGATACAGATAGCGGTGTAGATATCTCCATCTTAATACAGATGGCGGTGTAGATATTTATATGTTCATACAGATGTCGGTGCAGATATTTCCATGTTCATACAGATGGCGGTGTGGATATTTCCATGTTCATACAGATAGCGGTGTAGCTATTTCCATGTGTAAAGAGATAGCTGTGTAGATATTTCCATGTATATGCAGATAGCAGTGTAGATATTTCCATTTTCATGCAGATAGCGGTGTAGATATTTCCATGTTCAAACAGATAGCGGTGTAGATATTTCCATGTTCATACAGATAGCGGTGTAGATATTTCCATGTTCATACAGATAGCGGTGTAGATATTTCCATGTTTATACAGATAGCGGCGAAGATGTATGCATGTTTACACAGATAGCGGTGTAGATATTTCCATGTTCATCCAGATGGCTGTGTAGATATATCCATGTTTATACAGATAGCGGTGTAGATATTTCCATGTTCATACAGATAGCAGTGTAGCTATTTCCATGTTTATACAGATAGCGGTGTAGATATTTCCATGTTTATACTGATAGCGGTGAAGATGTATGCATGTTTACACAGATAGCGGTGTAGATATTTCCATGTTCATACAGATAGTGGTGTAGATATTTTCATGTTCATCCAGATGGCTGTGTAGATATATCCATGTTCATACAGATAGTGGTGTAGATATTTCCATGTTCATACAGATAGCGGTGCTGATATTTCCGTGTTTATACAGGCAGCGGTGTAGCTATTTCCATGTTCCTGCAGATAGCGGTGTAGATATTTCCATTTTCATACAGATAGCGGTGCTGATATTTCCATGTTTATACAGGCAGCGGTGTAGATATTTCCATGTTTATACAGAAAGCGGTTTAGATATTTCCTTCTTAATACAGATGGCGGTGTATTTATATGTTCATACAGATGGCGGTGTAGATATTTCCATGTTTATACAGAGAGCAGTGTAGATATCTCCATCTTAATACAGATGGCGGTGTAGATATTTATATGTTCATACAGATGGCGGTGCAGATACTTCCATGTTCATAGTGATGGTGGTGTAGTTATTTCCATGTTCATACAGATAGTGGTGTAGTTACTTCCATGTGTAAAGAGATAGCTGTGTAGATATTTAAATGTATATGCAGATAGCAGTGTAGATATTTCCATTTTCATGCAGATAGCGGTGTAGATATTTCCATCTTCAAACAGACAGCGGTGTAGGTATTTCCATGTTCATACAGATAGCGGTGTAGATATTTCCATGTTAATACCGATAGCGGTGCAGATATTTCCATGTTTATACAGATAGCGGTGAAGATGTATGCATGTTTACACAGATAGCGGTGTTGATATTTCCATGTTCATCCAGATGGCTGTGTAGATATATCCATGTTCATACAGATAGCGGTGTAGATATTTCCATGTTCATACAGATAGCGGTGTAGATATTTCCATGTTCAGACAGATGGCTGTGTAGATATATCCATGTTCATACACATAGCGGTGTAGATATTTCCATGTTCATACAGATAGCGGTGTAGCTATTTCCATTTTCATACAGATAACGGAGTAGCTATTTCCATGTTCATCCAGATGGCTGTGTAGATATATCCATGTTCATACAGATAGTGGTGTAGATATTTCCATGTTCATACAGATAGTGGTTTAGATATTTCCATGTTAATACAGATAGCGGTGTACCTATTTCCATGTTCATACAGATAGCGGTGTAGATATTTCCATGTTCGTACACATAGCGGTGAAGATATTTCCATGTTCCTACCGATAGCGGTGCTGATATTTCAATGTTTATACAGGTAGCAGTGTAGAAATTTCCATGTTTATACAGATAGCGGTGTATATATTTCCATGTTCATACAGATGGCTGTGTAGATATTTCCATGTTCATCCAGATGGCTCTGTAGATATATCCATGTTCATACAGATTGCGGTGTAGCTATTTCCATGTTCATACAGATAGCGGTGTAGCTATTTCCATGTTCAAACAGATTGCGGTGTAGATATTTCCATGTTCATACAGATAGCACTGCTGATATTTCCATGTTTATACAGGCAGCGGTGTTGATATTTCCATGTTTATACAGATAGCGGTTTAGATATTTCCTTCTTAATACAGATGGCGGTGTAGATATTTATATGTTCATACAGATGGCGGTGTAGATATTTCCATATTCATACAGATAGCGGTGTAGTTATTTCCATGTGTAAAGAGATAGCTGTGTAGATATTTAAATGTATATGCAGATAGCAGTGTAGATATTTCCATTTTCATGCAGATAGCGGTGTAGATATTTCCATGTTCAAACAGATAGCGGTGTAGATATTTCCATGTTCATACAGATAGCGGTGTAGATATTTCCATGTTCATACAGATAGCGGTGTAGATATTTCCATGTTTATACAGATAGCGGTGAAGATCTATGCATGTTTACACAGATAGCGGTGTAGATATTTCCATGTTCATCCAGATGGCTGTGTAGATATATCCATGTTCATACAGATAGCGGTGTAGATATTTCCATGTTCATCCAGATGGCTGTGTAGATATATCCATGTTCATACAGATAGCGGTGTAGATATTTCCATGTTCATACAGATAGCGGTGTAGCTATTTCCATATTCATACAGATAACGGTGTAGCTATTTCCATGTTCATACAGATAGCGGTGTAGATATTTCCATGTTGATACAGATAGCGGTGTAGATATTTCCATGTTCATACAGATACCGGTGTAGATATTTCCATATTTATACAGATAGCGGTTTAGATATTTCCTTTTTAATACAGATGGCGGTGTAGATATTTATATGTTCATACAGATGGCGGTGCAGATATTTCCATGTTCATACAGATGGCGGTGTAGATATTTCCATGTTTATAGATATAGCGGTGTAGTTATTTCCATGGGTAAAGAGATAGCTGTGTAGATATTTCATTGTATATGCAGATAGCTTTGTAGATATTTCCATTTTCATGCAGATAGTGGTGTAGATATGTACATGTTCAAACAGATAGCGGTGTAGATATTTCCATGTTCATTCAGATAGCTTTGTAGATATTTCCATGTTCATACAGATAGCGGTGTAGATATTTCCATGTTCATACAGATAGCGGTGTGGATATTTCCATGTTCATACAGATAGCGGTGCTGATATTTCCATGTTTATACGGGTAGCGGTGTAGATATTTCCATGGTTATACAGATAGCGGAGTAGATATTTCCATGTTTATATAGATAGCGGTGTAGATATTTCCATGTTTATTCAGATAGCGGTGTAGATATCTCCATCTTAATACAGATGGCGGTGTAGATATTTATATGTTCATACAGATGGCGGTGCAGATATTTCCATGTTCATACAGATGGCGGTGTAGATATTTCCATGTTCATACAGATAGTGGTGTACTTATTTCCATGTGTAAAGAGATAGCTGTGTAGATATTTCCATGTATATGCAGATAGCTGTGTAGCTGTGTAGATATTTCCATTTTCATGCAGATAGCGGTGTATATATTTCCATCTTCAAACAGATAGCGGTGAAGATATTTCCATGTTCACAGATAGCGGTGTAGATATTTCCATGTTTCTACAGATAGCGGTGAAGATGTATGCATGTTTACACAGATAGCGGTGTAGATATTTCCATGTTCATACAGATAGCGGTGTAGATATTTCAATGTTCATACAGATAGCGGTTTAGATATTTCCTTCTTAATACAGATGGCGGTGTAGATATTCCCATGTTCACACAGATGGCGGTGTGGATATTTCCATGTTTATAGAGATAGCGGTGTAGTTATTTCCATGTGTTAAGAGATATCTGTGTAGATATTTCCATGTATATGCAGATAGCTGTGTAGATATTTCCATTTTCATGCAGACAGCGGTGTAGATATTTCCATGTTCAAACAGATAGCGGTGTAGATATTTCCATGTTCATACAGATAGCGGTGTAGATATTTCCATGTTCATACAGATAGCAGTGTAGATATTTCCATGTTCATACAGATGGTGGTGTAGATATTTCCATGTTCATACAGATAGCGGTACTGATATTTCCATGTTTATGCAGGTAGTGGTGTAGATATTTCCATGTTTATACAGATAGCGGTGTAGATATTTCCATGTTCATACAGATAGCAGTGTAGATATTTCCATGTTTATACAGATAGCGGTGAAGATGTATGCATGTTTACACAGATATCGGTGTAGATATTTCCATGTTCATACAGATAGCGGTGTAGATATTTCCGTGTACATCCAGATGGCTGTGTAGATATATCCATGTTCATAAAGATGGCGGTGAAGATATTTCCATGTTCATACAGATAGCGGTGTAGTTATTTCCATGTGTAAAGGGATAGCTGTGTAGATATTTCCATGTATATGCAGATAGCTGTGTATATTTTTCCATTTTCATGCAGATAGCGGTGTAGATATTTCCATGTTCAAACAGATAGCGGTGTAGATATTTCCGTGTTCATACAGATAGCTGTGTAGATATTTCCATGTTCATACAGATAGCGGAGTAGATACTTCCATGTTCATACAAATAGAGGGGCTGATATTTCCATGTTCATACAGATAGCGGTACTGATATTTACAAGTTTATACAGATATCGGTGTAGATATTTCCATGTTTATACAGATAGCGGTGTAGATATTTCCATGTTTATACAGATAGCGGTGTAGGTATCTCCATCTTAATACAGATGGCGGTGTAGATATTTATGTGTTCTTACAGATGGCGGTGCAGATATTTCCATGTTCATACAGATAGCGGTGTAGTTATTTCCATGTGTAAAGAGATAGCTGTGTAGATATTTCCAAGTATATGCAGATAGCTGTGTAGATATTTCTATTATCATGCAGATAGCGGTTTAGATATTTCCATGTTCGTACAGATAGCGGTGGAGATATTTCCATGTTCATACAGATAGCCTTGTAGACATTTCCATGTTTAAACAGATAGCGGTGAAGATGTATGCATGTTTACACAGATAGCGGTGTAGATATTTCCGTGTTTATACATATAGCGGTGTAGATATTTCCATGTTCATCCAGATGGCTGTGTAGATATATCCATGTTCATACAGATAGCGGTGTAGCTATTTCCATGTTCATACAGATAGCGGAGTAGATATTTCCATGTTCATGCAGATAGCGGTGTAGATATTTCCATGTTCATACAGATAGCGGTGCTGATATTTCCTTGTTTATACAGGCAGCGGTGTAGATATTTCCATGTTTATACAGATAGCGGTTTAGATATTTCCTTCTTAATACGGATGGCTGTGTAGATATTTATATGTTCATACAGATGGCGTTGTAGATATTTCCATGTTTATACAGATAGCAGTGTAGATATCTCCATCTTAATACAGATGGCGGTGTAGATATTTATATGTTCATACAGATGGCGGTGCAGATATTTCCGTGTTCATACAGATGGCGGTGTAGATATTTCCATGTTCATACAGATAGCGGTGTATTTATTTCCATGTGTAAAGAGATAGCTGTGTAGATATTTAAATGTATATGCAGATAGCAGTGTAGATATTTCCATTTTCATGCATATAGCGGTGTACATATTTCCATGTTCAAACAGATAGCGGTGTAGATATTTCCATGTTCATACAGATACCGGTGCGGATATTTCCATGTTCATACAGATAGCGGTGTAGATATTTCCATGTTTATAGAGGTAGCGGTGAAGGTCTATGCATGTTTACACAGATAGCGGTGTAGATATTTCCATGTTCATCCAGATGGCTGTGTAGATATATCCATGTTCATACAGATAGCGGTGTAGATATTTCCATGTTCATCCAGATGGCTGTGTAGATATATCCATGTTCATACAGATAGCGGTGTAGATATTTCCATGTTCATACAGATAGCGGTGTAGCTATTTCCATATTCATACAGATAACGGTGTAGCTATTTCCATGTTCATACAGATAGCGGTGTAGATATTTCCATGTTGATACAGATAGCGGTGTAGATATTTCCATGTTCATACAGATACCGGTGTAGATATTTCCATATTTATACAGATAGCGGTTTAGATATTTCCTTTTTAATACAGATGGCGGTGTAGATATTTATATGTTCATACAGATGGCGGTGCAGATATTTCCATGTTCATACAGATGGCGGTGTAGATATTTCCATGTTTATAGATATAGCGGTGTAGTTATTTCCATGGGTAAAGAGATAGCTGTGTAGATATTTCATTGTATATGCAGATAGCTTTGTAGATATTTCCATTTTCATGCAGATAGTGGTGTAGATATGTACATGTTCAAACAGATAGCGGTGTAGATATTTCCATGTTCATTCAGATAGCTTTGTAGATATTTCCATGTTCATACAGATAGCGGTGTAGATATTTCCATGTTCATACAGATAGCGGTGTGGATATTTCCATGTTCATACAGATAGCGGTGCTGATATTTCCATGTTTATACGGGTAGCGGTGTAGATATTTCCATGGTTATACAGATAGCGGAGTAGATATTTCCATGTTTATATAGATAGCGGTGTAGATATTTCCATGTTTATTCAGATAGCGGTGTAGATATCTCCATCTTAATACAGATGGCGGTGTAGATATTTATATGTTCATACAGATGGCGGTGCAGATATTTCCATGTTCATACAGATGGCGGTGTAGATATTTCCATGTTCATACAGATAGTGGTGTACTTATTTCCATGTGTAAAGAGATAGCTGTGTAGATATTTCCATGTATATGCAGATAGCTGTGTAGCTGTGTAGATATTTCCATTTTCATGCAGATAGCGGTGTATATATTTCCATCTTCAAACAGATAGCGGTGAAGATATTTCCATGTTCATACAGATAGCGGTGTAGATATTTCCATGTTTCTACAGATAGCGGTGAAGATGTATGCATGTTTACACAGATAGCGGTGTAGATATTTCCATGTTCATACAGATAGCGGTGTAGATATTTCAATGTTCATACAGATAGCGGTTTAGATATTTCCTTCTTAATACAGATGGCGGTGTAGATATTCCCATGTTCACACAGATGGCGGTGTGGATATTTCCATGTTTATAGAGATAGCGGTGTAGTTATTTCCATGTGTTAAGAGATATCTGTGTAGATATTTCCATGTATATGCAGATAGCTGTGTAGATATTTCCATTTTCATGCAGACAGCGGTGTAGATATTTCCATGTTCAAACAGATAGCGGTGTAGATATTTCCATGTTCATACAGATAGCGGTGTAGATATTTCCATGTTCATACAGATAGCAGTGTAGATATTTCCATGTTCATACAGATGGTGGTGTAGATATTTCCATGTTCATACAGATAGCGGTACTGATATTTCCATGTTTATGCAGGTAGTGGTGTAGATATTTCCATGTTTATACAGATAGCGGTGTAGATATTTCCATGTTCATACAGATAGCAGTGTAGATATTTCCATGTTTATACAGATAGCGGTGAAGATGTATGCATATTTACACAGATATCGGTGTAGATATTTCCATGTTCATACAGATAGCGGTGTAGATATTTCCGTGTACATCCAGATGGCTGTGTAGATATATCCATGTTCATAAAGATGGCGGTGAAGATATTTCCATGTTCATACAGATAGCGGTGTAGTTATTTCCATGTGTAAAGGGATAGCTGTGTAGATATTTCCATGTATATGCAGATAGCTGTGTATATTTTTCCATTTTCATGCAGATAGCGGTGTAGATATTTCCATGTTCAAACAGATAGCGGTGTAGATATTTCCGTGTTCATACAGATAGCTGTGTAGATATTTCCATGTTCATACAGATAGCGGAGTAGATACTTCCATGTTCATACAAATAGAGGGGCTGATATTTCCATGTTCATACAGATAGCGGTACTGATATTTACAAGTTTATACAGATATCGGTGTAGATATTTCCATGTTTATACAGATAGCGGTGTAGATATTTCCATGTTTATACAGATAGCGGTGTAGGTATCTCCATCTTAATACAGATGGCGGTGTAGATATTTATGTGTTCTTACAGATGGCGGTGCAGATATTTCCATGTTCATACAGATAGCGGTGTAGTTATTTCCATGTGTAAAGAGATAGCTGTGTAGATATTTCCAAGTATATGCAGATAGCTGTGTAGATATTTCTATTATCATGCAGATAGCGGTTTAGATATTTCCATGTTCGTACAGATAGCGGTGGAGATATTTCCATGTTCATACAGATAGCCTTGTAGACATTTCCATGTTTAAACAGATAGCGGTGAAGATGTATGCATGTTTACACAGATAGCGGTGTAGATATTTCCATGTTTATACATATAGCGGTGTAGATATTTCCATGTTCATCCAGATGGCTGTGTAGATATATCCATGTTCATACAGATAGCGGTGTAGCTATTTCCATGTTCATACAGATAGCGGAGTAGATATTTCCATGTTCATGCAGATAGCGGTGTAGATATTTCCATGTTCATACAGATAGCGGTGCTGATATTTCCTTGTTTATACAGGCAGCGGTGTAGATATTTCCATGTTTATACAGATAGCGGTTTAGATATTTCCTTCTTAATACGGATGGCTGTGTAGATATTTATATGTTCATACAGATGGCGTTGTAGATATTTCCATGTTTATACAGATAGCAGTGTAGATATCTCCATCTTAATACAGATGGCGGTGTAGATATTTATATGTTCATACAGATGGCGGTGCAGATATTTCCGTGTTCATACAGATGGCGGTGTAGATATTTCCATGTTCATACAGATAGCGGTGTATTTATTTCCATGTGTAAAGAGATAGCTGTGTAGATATTTAAATGTATATGCAGATAGCAGTGTAGATATTTCCATTTTCATGCATATAGCGGTGTACATATTTCCATGTTCAAACAGATAGCGGTGTAGATATTTCCATGTTCATACAGATACCGGTGCGGATATTTCCATGTTCATACAGATAGCGGTGTAGATATTTCCATGTTTATAGAGGTAGCGGTGAAGATCTATGCATGTTTACACAGATAGCGGTGTAGATATTTCCATGTTCATCCAGATGGCTGTGTAGATATATCCATGTTCATACAGATAGTGGTGTAGATATTTCCATGTTCGTACAGATAGCGGTGTAGATATTTCCATGTTCATCCAGATGGCTGTGTAGATATATCCATGTTCATACAGATAGCGGTGTAGATATTTCCATGTTCATACTGATAGCCGTGCTGATATTTCCATGTTTATACAGGCAGCGGTGTAGATATTTCCATGTTCATACAGGTAGCGGTGCTGATATTTCCATGTTTATACAGGTAGCGGTGTAGATATTTCCATAGTTATACAGATAGCGGTGTAGATATTTCCATGTTTATACAGATAGCGGTGTAGATATTTCCATGTTTATTCAGATAGCAGTGTAGATATCTCCGTCTTAATACAGATGGCGGTGTAGATATTTATATGTTCATACAGATGGCGGTGCAGATATTTCCATGTTCATACAGATGGCGGTGTAGATATTTCCATGTTTATACAGATAGCGGTGTAGTTATTTCCATGTGTAAAGAGATAGCTGTGTGGATATTTCCATGTATATGCAGATAGCTGTGTAGATATTTCCGTTTTCATGCAGATAGCGGTGTATATATTTCCATCTTCAAACAGATAGCGGTGTAGATATTTCCATGTTCATACAGATAGCGGTGTAGATATTTCCATGTTTATACAGATAGCGGTGAAGATGTTTGCATGTTTACACAGATAGCGGTGTGGATATTTCCATGTTTATCCAGAGGGCTGTGTAGATATATCCATGTTCATATGGATAGCGGTGTAGATATTTCCTTGTTCATACTGATAGCGGTGTAGATATTTCCATGTTCATACAGATATCGGTGTAGATATTTCCATGTTCATACAGATAGCTGTGTAGATATTTCCATGTTTATATAGATAGCGGTGTAGATATTTCCATGTTGATACAGATAGCGGTGTAGATATCTCCATCTTAATACAGATGGCGGTGTAGATATTTATATGTTCATACAGATGTCGGTGCAGATATTTCCATGTTCATACAGATGGCGGTGTGGATATTTCCATGTTCATACAGATAGCGGTGTAGCTATTTCCATGTGTAAAGAGATAGCTGTGTAGATATTTCCATGTATATGCAGATAGCAGTGTAGATATTTCCATTTTCATGCAGATAGCGGTGTAGATATTTCCATGTTCAAACAGATAGCGGTGTAGATATTTCCATGTTCATATAGATAGCGGTGTAGATATTTCCATGTTTATACAGATAGCGGCGAAGATGTATGCATGTTTACACAGATAGCGGTGTAGATATTTCCATGTTCATCCAGATGGCTGTGTAGATATATCCATGTTTATACAGATAGCGTTGTAGATATTTCCATGTTCATACAGATAGCAGTGTAGCTATTTCCATGTTCATACAGATAGCGGTGTAGATATTTCCATGTTTATACTGATAGCGGTGAAGATGTATGCATGTTTACACAGATAGCGGTGTAGATATTTCCATGTTCATACAGATAGTGGTGTAGATATTTTCATGTTCATCCAGATGGCTGTGTAGATATATCCATGTTCATACAGATAGTGGTGTAGATATTTCCATGTTCATACAGATAGCGGTGCTGATGTTTCCGTGTTTATACAGGCAGCGGTGTAGCTATTTCCATGTTCCTGCAGATAGCGGTGTAGATATTTCCATTTTCATACAGATAGCGGTGCTGATATTTCCATGTTTATACAGGCAGCGGTGTAGATATTTCCATGTTTATACAGAAAGCGGTTTAGATATTTCCTTCTTAATACAGATGGCGGTGTATTTATATGTTCATACAGATGGCGGTGTAGATATTTCCATGTTTATACAGAGAGCAGTGTAGATATCTCCATCTTAATACAGATGGCGGTGTAGATATTTATATGTTCATACAGATGGCGGTGCAGATACTTCCATGTTCATAGTGATGGTGGTGTAGTTATTTCCATGTTCATACAGATAGTGGTGTAGTTACTTCCATGTGTAAAGAGATAGCTGTGTAGATATTTAAATGTATATGCAGATAGCAGTGTAGATATTTCCATTTTCATGCAGATAGCGGTGTAGATATTTCCATCTTCAAACAGACAGCGGTGTAGGTATTTCCATGTTCATACAGATAGCGGTGTAGATATTTCCATGTTAATACCGATAGCGGGGCAGATATTTCCATGTTTATACAGATAGCGGTGAAGATGTATGCATGTTTACACAGATAGCGGTGTTGATATTTCCATGTTCATCCAGATGGCTGTGTAGATATATCCATGTTCATACAGATAGCGGTGTAGATATTTCCATGTTCATACAGATAGCGGTGTAGATATTTCCATGTTCAGACAGATGGCTGTGTAGATATATCCATGTTCATACACATAGCGGTGTAGATATTTCCATGTTCATACAGATAGCAGTGTAGCTATTTCCATTTTCATACAGATAACGGAGTAGCTATTTCCATGTTCATCCAGATGGCTGTGTAGATATATCCATGTTCATACAGATAGTGGTGTAGATATTTCCATGTTCATACAGATAGTGGTTTAGATATTTCCATGTTAATACAGATAGCGGTGTACCTATTTCCATGTTCATACAGATAGCGGTGTAGATATTTCCATGTTCGTACACATAGCGGTGAAGATATTTCCATGTTCCTACCGATAGCGGTGCTGATATTTCAATGTTTATACAGGTAGCAGTGTAGAAATTTCCATGTTTATACAGATAGCGGTGTATATATTTCCATGTTCATACAGATGGCTGTGTAGATATTTCCATGTTCATCCAGATGGCTCTGTAGATATATCCATGTTCATACAGATTGCGGTGTAGCTATTTCCATGTTCATACAGATAGCGGTGTAGCTATTTCCATGTTCAAACAGATTGCGGTGTAGATATTTCCATGTTCATACAGATAGCGCTGCTGATATTTCCATGTTTATACAGGCAGCGGTGTTGATATTTCCATGTTTATACAGATAGCGGTTTAGATATTTCCTTCTTAATACAGATGGCGGTGTAGATATTTATATGTTCATACAGATGGCGGTGTAGATATTTCCATATTCATACAGATAGCGGTGTAGTTATTTCCATGTGTAAAGAGATAGCTGTGTAGATATTTAAATGTATATGCAGATAGCAGTGTAGATATTTCCATTTTCATGCAGATAGCGGTGTAGATATTTCCATGTTCAAACAGATAGCGGTGTAGATATTTCCATGTTCATACACATAGCGGTGTAGATATTTCCATGTTCATACAGATAGCGGTGTAGATATTTCCATGTTTATACAGATAGCGGTGAAGATCTATGCATGTTTACACAGATAGCGGTGTAGATATTTCCATGTTCATCCAGATGGCTGTGTAGATATATCCATGTTCATACAGATAGCGGTGTAGATATTTCCATGTTCATCCAGATGGCTGTGTAGATATATCCATGTTCATACAGATAGCGGTGTAGATATTTCCATGTTCATACAGATAGCGGTGTAGCTATTTCCATATTCATACAGATAACGGTGTAGCTATTTCCATGTTCGTACAGATAGCGGTGTAGATATTTCCATGTTGATACAGATAGCGGTGTAGATATTTCCATGTTCATACAGATACCGGTGTAGATATTTCCATATTTATACAGATAGCGGTTTAGATATTTCCTTTTTAATACAGATGGCGGTGTAGATATTTATATGTTCATACAGATGGCGGTGCAGATATTTCCATGTTCATACAGATGGCGGTGTAGATATTTCCATGTTTATAGATATAGCAGTGTAGTTATTTCCATTGGTAAAGAGATAGCTGTGTAGATATTTCATTGTATATGCAGATAGCTTTGTAGATATTTCCATTTTCATGCAGATAGTGGTGTAGATATGTACATGTTCAAACAGATAGCAGTGTAGATATTTCCATGTTCATTCAGATAGCTTTGTAGATATTTCCATGTTCATACAGATAGCGGTGTAGATATTTCCATGTTCATACAGATAGCGGTGTAGATATTTCCATGTTCATACAGATAGCGGTGCTGATATTTCCATGTTTATACGGGTAGCGGTGTAGATATTTCCATGGTTATACAGATAGCGGAGTAGATATTTCCATGTTTATATAGATAGCGGTGTAGATATTTCCATGTTTATTCAGATAGCGGTGTAGATATCTCCATCTTAATACAGATGGCGGTGTAGATATTTATATGTTCATACAGATGGCGGTGCAGATATTTCCATGTTCATACAGATGGCGGTGTAGATATTTCCATGTTCATACAGATAGTGGTGTACTTATTTCCATGTGTAAAGAGATAGCTGTGTAGATATTTCCATGTATATGCAGATAGCTGTGTAGATATTTCCATTTTCATGCAGATAGCGGTGTATATATTTCCATCTTCAAACAGATAGCGGTGAAGATATTTCCATGTTCATACAGATAGCGGTGTAGATATTTCAATGTTCATACAGATAGCGGTTTAGATATTTCCTTCTTAATACAGATGGCGGTGTAGATATTTATATGTTCATACTGATGGCGGTGCAGATATTCCCATGTTCACACAGATGGCGGTGTGGATATTTCCATGTTTATAGAGATAGCGGTGTAGTTATTTCCATGTGTTAAGAGATATCTGTGTAGATATTTCCATGTATATGCAGATTGCTGTGTAGATATTTCCATTTTCATGCAGACAACGGTGTAGATATTTCCATGTTCAAACAGATAGCGGTGTAGATATTTCCATGTTCTTACAGATAGCGGTGTAGATATTTCCATCTTCATACAGATAGCGGTGTAGATATTTCCATGTTCATACAGATGGCGGTGTAGATATTTCCATGTTCGTACAGATAGCGGTGCTGATATTTCCATGTTTATACAGGTAGTGGTGTAGATATTTCCATGTTTATACAGGTAGCGGTGTAGATATTTCCATGTTTATACAGATAGCGGTGTAGATATTTCCATGTTTATACAGACAGCAGTGTAGATAACTCCATCTTAATACAGATGGCGGTGTATATATTTCCATGTTCATCCAGATGGCTGTGTAGATATATCCATGTTCATACAGATAGTGGTGTAGGTATTTCCATGTTCATACACATAGCGGTGTAGATATTTCCATGTTCATACAGATAGCGGTGTAGCTATTTCCATTTTCATACAGATAACGTTGTAGGTATTTCCATGTTCATACAGATAGCAGTGTAGATATTTCCATGTTCATACAGATAGCGGTGTAGATATTTCCATCTTTATAGAGATAGCAGTATAGTTATTTCCTTGTGTTAAGAGATAGCTGTGTAGATATTTCCATGTATATGCAGATAGCTGTGTAGATATTTCCATTTTCATGCAGACAGCGGTGTAGATATTTCCATGTTCAAACAGATAGCGGTGTAGATATTTCCATGTTCATACAGATAGCGGTGTAGATATTTCCATGTTCATACAGATAGCAGTGTAGATATTTCCATGTTCATACAGATGGCGGTGTAGATATTTCCATGTTCATACAGATAGCGGTACTGATATTTCCATGTTTATGCAGGTAGTGGTGTAGATATTTCCATGTTTATACAGATAGCGGTGTAGATATTTCCATGTTCATACAGATAGCAGTGTAGATATTTCCATGTTTATACAGATAGCGGTGAAGATGTATGCATGTTTACACAGATATCGGTGTAGATATTTCCATGTTCATACAGATAGCGGTGTAGATATTTCCGTGTACATCCAGATGGCTGTGTAGATATATCCATGTTCATAAAGATGGCGGTGAAGATATTTCCATGTTCATACAAATAGCGGTGTAGTTATTTCCATGTGTAAAGGGATAGCTGTGTAGATATTTCCATGTATATGCAGATAGCTGTGTATATTTTTCCATTTTCATGCAGATAGCGGTGTAGATATTTCCATGTTCAAACAGATAGCGGTGTAGATATTTCCGTGTTCATACAGATAGCTGTGTAGATATTTCCATGTTCATACAGATAGCGGAGTAGATACTTCCATGTTCATACAAATAGAGGGGCTGATATTTCCATGTTCATACAGATAGCGGTACTGATATTTACAAGTTTATACAGATATCGGTGTAGATATTTCCATGTTTATACAGATAGCGGTGTAGATATTTCCATGTTTATACAGATAGCGGTGTAGGTATCTCCATCTTAATACAGATGGCGGTGTAGATATTTATGTGTTCTTACAGATGGCGGTGCAGATATTTCCATGTTCATACAGATAGCGGTGTAGTTATTTCCATGTGTAAAGAGATAGCTGTGTAGATATTTCCAAGTATATGCAGATAGCTGTGTAGATATTTCTATTATCATGCAGATAGCGGTTTAGATATTTCCATGTTCGTACAGATAGCGGTGAAGATATTTCCATGTTCATACAGATAGCCTTGTAGACATTTCCATGTTTAAACAGATAGCGGTGAAGATGTATGCATGTTTACACAGATAGCGGTGTAGATATTTCCATGTTTATACATATAGCGGTGTAGATAATTCCATGTTCATCCAGATGGCTGTGTAGATATATCCATGTTCATACAGATAGCGGTGTAGCTATTTCCATGTTCATACAGATAGCGGAGTAGATATTTCCATGTTCATGCAGATAGCGGTGTAGATATTTCCATGTTCATACAGATAGCGGTGCTGATATTTCCTTGTTTATACAGGCAGCGGTGTAGATATTTCCATGTTTATACAGATAGCGGTTTAGATATTTCCTTCTTAATACGGATGGCTGTGTAGATATTTATATGTTCATACAGATGGCGGTGTAGATATTTCCATGTTTATACAGATAGCAGTGTAGATATCTCCATCTTAATACAGATGGCGGTGTAGATATTTATATGTTCATACAGATGGCGGTGCAGATATTTCCGTGTTCATACAGATGGCGGTGTAGATATTTCCATGTTCATACAGATAGCGGTGTATTTATTTCCATGTGTAAAGAGATAGCTGTGTAGATATTTAAATGTATATGCAGATAGCAGTGTAGATATTTCCATTTTCATGCAGATAGCGGTGTACATATTTCCATGTTCATACAGATAGCGGTGCTGATATTTCCTTGTTTATACAGGCAGCGGTGTAGATATTTCCATGTTTATACAGATAGCGGTTTAGATATTTCCTTCTTAATACGGATGGCTGTGTAGATATTTATATGTTCATACAGATGGCGGTGTAGATATTTCCATGTTTATACAGATAGCAGTGTAGATATCTCCATCTTAATACAGATGGCGGTGTAGATATTTACATGTTCATACAGATGGCGGTGCAGATATTTCCATGTTCATACAGATGGCGGTGTAGATATTTCCATGTTCATACAGATAGCGGTGTAGTTATTTCCATGTGTAAAGAGATAGCTGTGTAGATATTTCCATGTATATGCAGATAGCTGTGTAGATATTTCCGTTTTCATGCAGATAGCGGTGTATATATTTCCATCTTCAAACAGATAGCGGTGTAGATATTTCCATGTTCATACAGATAGCGGTGTAGATATTTCCATGTTTTTACAGATAGCGGTGAAGATGTATGCATGTTTACACAGATAGCGGTGTGGATATTTCCATGTTCATCCATAGGGCTGTGTAGATATATCCATGTTCATACAGATAGCGGTGTAGATATTTCCTTGTTCATACTGATAGCGGTGTAGATATTTCCATGTTCATACAGATAGCGGTGTAGATATTTCCATGCTCATACAGATAGCGGTGTAGATATTTCCATGTTCATACAGATAGCGGTGCTGATATTTCCATGTTTATACAGGTAGCGGTGTAGATATTTCCATGTTTATACAGATAGCGGTGTAGATATTTCCATGCTTATACAGATAGCGGTGTAGATATTTCCATGTTTATACAGATAGCAGTGTAGATATCTCCATCGTAATACAGATGGCGGTGTAGATATTTATATGTTCATACAGATGGCGGTCCAGATATTTCCATGTTCATACAGATAGCGGTGTAGATATTTCCATGTTCATACAGATAGCAGTGTAGTTATTTCCATGTGTAAAGAGATAGCTGTGTAGATATTTAAATGTATATACAGATAGCAGTGTAGATATTTCCATTTTCATGCAGATAGTGGTGTAGATATTTCCATGTTCAAACAGATAGCGGTGTAGATATTTCCATGTTCATACACATAGCGGTGTAGATATTTCCATGTTCATACAGATAGCGGTGTAGATATTTCCATGTTTATACAGATAGCGGTGAAGATGTATGCATGTTTACACAGACAGCGGTGTGGATATGTCCATGTTCATCCAGAGGGCTGTGTAGATATATCCATGTTCATACAGATAGCGGTGTAGATATTCCCATGTTCATACAGATAGCGGTGTAGATATTTCCATGTTCATACAGATGGCGGTGTAGCTATTTCCATGTTTATAGAAATAGCGCTGTACTTATTTCCATGTGTAAAGAGATAGCTTTGTAGATATTTCCATGTGTATGCAGATCGCTGTGTAGATATTTCCATTTTCATGCAGATAGCGGTGTAGATATTTCCATGTTCAAACAGATAGCGGTGTAGATATTTCCATGTTCATACAGATAGCGGTGTAGATATTTCCATGTTCATCCAGATGGGTGTGTAGATATATCCATGTTCATAAAGATGGCGGTGAAGATATTTCCATGTTCATACAGATAGCGGTGTAGTTATTTCCATGTGTAAAGAGATAGCTGTGTAGATATTTCCATGTATATGCAGATAGCTGTGTATACATTTCCATTTTCATGCAGATAGCGGTGTAGATATTTCCATGTTCAAACAGATAGCGGTGTAGATATTTCCGTGTTCATACAGATAGCGATGTAGATATTTCCATGTTCAAACAGATAGCGGTGTAGATATTTCCGTGTTCATACAGATAGCGGTGTAGATATTTCCATGTTCATACAGATAGCGGTGTAGATACTTCCATGTTCATACAGATAGAGGGGCTGATATTTCCATGTTCATACAGATAGCGGTGCTGATATTTCCATGTTTTTACAGATAGCGGTGTAGATATTTCCATGTTTATACAGATAGCGGTGTAGATATTTCCATGTTTATACAGATAGCGGTGTAGATATTTCCATGTTTATACAGATAGCGGTGTAGGTATCTCCATCTTAATACAGATGGCGGTGTAGATATTTATGTGTTCTTACAGATGGCGGTGCAGATATTTCCATGTTCATACAGATAGCGGTTTAGTTATTTCCATGTGTAAAGAGATAGCTGTGTAGATATTTCCAAGTATATGCAGATAGCTGTGTAGATATTTCTATTTTCATGCAGATAGCGGTTTAGATATTTCCATGTTCGTACAGATAGCGGTGTAGATATTTCCATGTTCATACAGATAGCCTTGTAGACATTTCCATGTTTATACAGATAGCGGTGAAGATGTATGCATGTTTACACAGATAGCGGTGTAGATATTTCCATGTTCATACAGATAGCGGTGTAGATATTTCCATGTTTATACAGATAGCGGTGTGGATATTTCCATGTTCAAACAGATAGCGGTGTAGATATTTCCATGTTCATACAGATAGCGGTGTAGATATTTCCATGTTTATACAGATAGCGGTGTAGATATTTCCATGTTTATACAGATAGCAGTGGAGATATCTCTATCTTAATACAGATTGCGGTGTAGATATTTATATGTTCATACAGATGGCAGTGCAGATATTTCCATGTTCATACAGATGGCGGTGTAGTTATTTCCATGTTCATGCAGATAGCAGTGTAGTTATTTCCATGTGTAAAGAGATAGCTGTGTAGATATTTAAATGTATATGCAGATAGCAGTGTAGATATTTCCATGTTCAAACAGATAGCGGTGTAGATATTTCCATGTTCATACAGATAGCGGTGTAGATAATTCCATGTTCATACAGATAGCGGTGTAGATATTTCCATGTTTATACATATAGCGGTGTAGATATTTCCATGTTCATGCAGATGGCTGTGTAGATATATCCATGTTCATACAGATAGCGGTGTAGCTATTTCCATGTTCATACAGATGGCGGAGTAGATATTTCCATGTTCATACAGATACCGGTGTAGATATTTCCATGTTCATACAGATAGCGGTGCTGATATTTCCTTGTTTATACAGGCAGCGGTGTAGATATTTCCATGTTTATACAGATAGGGGTTTAGATATTTCCTTCTTAATACGGATGGCTGTGTAGGTATTTATATGTTCATACAGATGGCGGTGTAGATATTTCCATGTTTATACAGATAACAGTGTAGATATCAACATCTTAATACAGATGGCGATGTAGATATTTATATGTTCATACAGATGGCGGTGCAGATATTTCCATGTTCATACAGACGGCGGTGTAGATATTTCCATGTTCATACAGATAGCGGTGTAGTTATTTCCATGTGTAAAGTGATAGCTGTGTAGATATTTAAATGTATATGCAGATAGCAGTGTAGATATTTCCATTTTCATGCAGATAGCGGTTCAGATATTTCCATGTTCAAACAGATAGCGGTGTAGATATTTCCATGTTCATACAGATAGCGGTGTGGATATTTCCATGTTCATACAGATAGCGGTGTAGATATTTCCATGTTTATAGAGGTAGCGGTGAAGATCTATGCATGTTTACACAGATAGCGGTGTAGATATTTCCATGTTCATCCAGATGGCTGTGTAGATATATCCATGTTCATACAGATAGTGGTGTAGATATTTCCATGTTCATACAGATTGCGGTGTAGATATTTCCATGTTCATCCAGATGGCTGTGTAGATATATCCATGTTCATACAGATAGCGGTGTAGATATTTCCATGTTCATACAGATAGTGGTGTAGCTATTTCCATGTTCATACAGATAACGGTGTAGCTATTTCCATGTTCATACAGATAGCATTGTAGTTATTTCCATGTCCATACAGATAGCGGTGTAGATATTTCCATGTTCATACAGATAGCCGTGCTGATATTTCCATGTTTATACAGGTAGCGGTGTAGATATTTCCATGGTTATACAGATAGCGGTGTAGATATTTCCATGTTTATACAGATAGCGGTGTAGATATTTCCATGTTTATTCAGATAGCAGTGTAGATATCTCCGTCTTAATACAGATGGCTGTGTAGATATTTATATGTTCATACAGATGGCGGTGCAGATATTTCCATGTTCATACAGATGGCGGTGTAGATATTTCCATGTTCATACAGATAGCGGTGTAGTTATTTCCATGTGTAAAGAGATAGCTGTGTGGATATTTCCATGTATATGCAGATAGCAGTGTAGATATTTCCGTTTTCATGCAGATAGCGGTGTATATATTTCCATCTTCAAACAGATAGCGGTGTAGATATTTCCATGTTCATACAGATAGCGGTGTAGATATTTCCATGTTTATACAGATAGCGGTGAAGATGTATGCATGTTTACACAGATAGCGGTGTGGATATTTCCATGTTCATCCAGAGGGCTGTGTAGATATATCCATGTTGATATGGATAGCGGTGTAGATATTTCCTTGTTCATACTGATAGCGGTGTAGATATTTCCATGTTCATACAGATAGCGGTGTAGATATTTCCATGTTCATACAGATAGCGGTGTAGATATTTCCATGTTCATACAGATAGCGGTGTAGATATTTCCATGTTGATACAGATAGCGGTGTAGATATCTCCATCTTAATACAGATGGCGGTGTAGATATTTATATGTTCATAGAGATGGCGGTGCAGATATTTCCATGTTCATACATATGGCGGTGTGGATATTTCCATGTTCATACAGATAGCGGTGTAGCTATTTCCATGTGTAAAGAGATAGCTGTGTAGATATTTCCATGTATATGCAGATAGCAGTGTAGATATTTCCATTTTCATGCAGATAGCGGTGTAGATATTTCCATGTTCAAACAGATAGCGGTGTAGATATTTCCATGTTCATACAGATAGCGGTGTAGATATTTCCATGTTCATACAGATAGCGGTGTAGATATTTCCATGTTTATACAGATAGCGGCGAAGATGTATGCATGTTTACACAGATAGCGGTGTAGATATTTCCATGTTCATCCAGATGGCTGTGTAGATATATCCATGTTCATACAGATAGCGGTGTAGATATTTCCATGTTCATACAGATAGCAGTGTAGCTATTTCCATGTTCATACAGATAGCGGTGTAGATATTTCCATGTTTATACTGATAGCGGTGAAGATGTATGCATGTTTACACAGATAGCGGTGTAGATATTTCCATGTTCATACAGATAGTGGTGTAGATATTTTCATGTTCATCCAGATGGCTGTGTAGATATATCCATGTTCATACAGATAGTTGTGTAGATATTTCCATGTTCATACAGATAGCGGTGCTGATATTTCCGTGTTTATACAGGCAGCGGTGTAGCTATTTCCATGTTCCTGCAGATAGCGGTGTAGATATTTCCATTTTCATACAGATAGCGGTGCTGATATTTCCATGTTTATACAGGCAGCGGTGTAGATATTTCCATGTTTATACAGAAAGCGGTTTAGATATTTCCTTCTTAATACAGATGGCGGTGTATTTATATGTTCATACAGATGGCGGTGTAGATATTTCCATGTTTATACAGAGAGCAGTGTAGATATCTCCATCTTAATACAGATGGCGGTGTAGATATTTATATGTTCATACAGATGGCGGTGCAGATATTTCCATGTTCATAGTGATGGCGGTGTAGTTATTTCCATGTTCATACAGATAGTGGTGTAGTTACTTCCATGTGTAAAGAGATAGCTGTTTAGATATTTAAATGTATATGCAGATAGCAGTGTAGATATTTCCATTTTCATACAGATAGCGGTGTAGATATTTCCATCTTCAAACAGACAGCAGTGTAGGTATTTCCATGTTCATACAGATAGCGGTGTAGATATTTCCATGTTAATACCGATAGCGGTGCAGATATTTCCATGTTTATACAGATAGCGGTGAAGATGTATGCATGTTTACACAGATAGCGGTGTTGATATTTCCATGTTCATCCAGACGGCTGTGTAGATATATCCATGTTCATACAGATAGCGGTGTAGATATTTCCATGTTCATACAGATAGCGGTGTAGATATTTCCATATTCAGACAGATGGCTGTGTAGATATATCCATGTTCATATACATAGCGGTGTAGATATTTCCATGTCCATACAGATAGCGATGTAGCTATTTCCATTTTCATACAGATAACGGTGTAGCTATTTCCATGTTCATATAGATAGCAGTGTAGATATTTCCATGTTCATACAGATAGCGGTGTAGATATTTCCATCTTTATAGAGATAGCAGTGTAGTTATTTCCTTGTGTTAAGAGATAGCTGTGTAGATATTTCCATGTATATGCAGATAGCTGTGTAGATATTTCCATTTTCATGAAGACAGCGGTGTAGATATTTACATGTTCAAACAGATAGCGGTGTAGATATTTCCATGTTCATACAGATAGCGGTGTAGATATTTCCATGTTCATACAGATAGCAGTGTAGATATTTCCATGTTCATACAGATGGCGGTGTAGATATTTCCATGTTCATACAGATAGCGGTACTGATATTTCCATGTTTATGCAGGTAGTGGTGTAGATATTTCCATGTTTATACAGATAGCGGTGTAGATATTTCCATGTTCATACAGATAGCAGTGTAGATATTTCCATGTTTATACAGATAGCGGTGAAGATGTATGCATGTTTACACAGATATCGGTGTAGATATTTCCATGTTCATACAGACAGCGGTGTAGATATTTCCGTGTTCATCCAGATGGCTGTGTAGATATATCCATGTTCATAAAGATGGCGGTGAAGATATTTCCATGTTCATACAGATAGCGGTGTAGTTATTTCCATTTGTAAAGAGATAGCTGTGTAGATATTTCCATGTATATGCAGATAGCTGTGTATATTTTTCCATTTTCATGCAGATAGCGGTGTAGATATTTCCATGTTCAAACAGATAGCGGTGTAGATATTTCCGTGTTCATACAGATAGCGGTGTAGATATTTCCATGTTCAAACAGATAGCGGTGTAGATATTTCCGTGTTCATACAGATAGCTGTGTAGATATTTCCATGTTCATACAGATAGCGGTGTAGATACTTCCATGTTCATACAAATAGAGGGGCTGATATTTCCATGTTCATACAGATAGCGGTGCTGATATTTCCATGTTTATACAGATAGCGGTGTAGATATTTCCATGTTTATACAGATAGCGGTGTAGATATTTCCATGTTTATACAGATAGCGGTGTAGGTATCTCCATCTTAATACAGATGGCGGTGTAGATATTTATGTGTTCTTACAGATGGCGGTGCAGATATTTCCATGTTCATACAGATAGCGGTGTAGTTATTTCCATGTGTAAAGAGATAGCTGTGTAGATATTTCCAAGTATATGCAGATAGCTGTGTAGATATTTCTATTTTCATGCAGATAGCGGTTTAGATATTTCCATGTTCGTACAGATAGCGGTGTAGATATTTCCATGTTCATACAGATAGCCTTGTAGACATTTCCATGTTTATACAGATAGCGGTGAAGATGTATGCATGTTTACACAGATAGCGGTGTAGATATTTCCATGTTCATACAGATAGCGGTGTAGATATTTCAGTGTTCATACAGATAGCGGTTTAGATATTTCTTTCTTAATTCAGATGGCGTTGTAGATATTTATATGTTCATACAGATGGCGGTGCAGATATTTCCATGTTTATACAGATGGCGGTGTAGATATTTCCATGTTTATAGAGATAGCGGTGTAGTTATTTCCATGTGTTAAGAGATAGCTGTGTAGATATTTCCATGTATATGCAGATATCTGTGTAGATATTTCCATTTTCATGCAGACAGCGGTGTAGATATTTCCATGTTCAAACAGATAGCGGTGTAGATATTTCCATGTTCATACAGATAGCGGTTTAGATATTTCCATGTTCATAGAGATAGCGGTGTAGATATTTCCATGTTCATACAGATGGCGGTGTAGATATTTCCATGTTCATACAGATAGCGGTGCTGATATTTCCATGTTTATACAGGTAGTGGTGTAGATATTTCCATGTTTATACAGATAGCGGTGTAGATATTTCCATGTTTATACAGATAGCGGTGTAGATATTTCCATGTTTATACAGATAGCAGTGGAGATATCTCTATCTTAATACAGATTGCGGTGTAGATATTTATATGTTCATACAGATGGCAGTGCAGATATTTCCATGTTCATACAGATGGCGGTGTAGATATTTCCATGTTCATGCAGATAGCAGTGTAGTTATTTCCATGTGTAAAGAGATAGCTGTGTAGATATTTAAATGTATATGCAGATAGCTTTGTAGATATTTCCATTTTCATGCAGATAGCGGTGTGGATATTTCCATGTTCAAACAGATAGCGGTGTAGATATTTCCATGTTCATACAGATAGCGGTGTAGATATTTCCATGTTCATACAGATAGCGGTGTAGATATTTCCATGTTTATACATATAGCGGTGTAGATATTTCCATGTTCATCCAGATGGCTGTGTATATATATCCATGTTCATACAGATAGCGGTGTAGCTATTTCCATGTTCATACAGATAGCGGAGTAGATATTTCCATGTTCATGCAGATAGCGGTGTAGATATTTCCATGTTCATACAGATAGCGGTGCTGATATTTCCTTGTTTATACAGGCTGCGGTGTAGATATTTCCATGTTTATACAGATAGCGGTTTAGATATTTCCTTCTTAATACGGATGGCTGTGTAGATATTTATATGTTCATACAGATGGCGGTGTAGATATTTCCATGTTCATACAGATAGCGGTGTATTTATTTCCATGTGTAAAGAGATAGCTGTGTAGATATTTAAATGTATATGCAGATAGCAGTGTAGATATTTCCATTTTCATGCAGATAGCGGTGTAGATATTTCCATGTTCAAACAGATAGCGGTGTAGATATTTCCATGTTCATACAGATACCGGTGTGGATATTTCCATGTTCATACAGATAGCGGTGTAGATATTTCCATGTTTATAGAGGTAGCGGTGAAGATCTATGCATGTTTACACAGATAGCGGTGTAGATATTTCCAGGTTCATCCAGATGGCTGTGTAGATATATCCATGTTCATACAGATAGTGGTGTAGATATTTCCATGTTCATACAGATAGCGGTGTAGATATTTCCATGTTCATCCAGATGGCGGTGTAGATATATCCATGTTCATACAGATAGCGGTGTAGATATTTCCATGTTCATACAGATAGTGGTGTAGCTATTTCCATGTTCATACAGATAACGGTGTAGCTATTTCCATGTTCATACAGATAGCAGTGTAGTTATTTCCATGTCCATACAGATAGCGGTGTAGATATTTCCATGTTCATACAGATAGCCGTGCTGATATTTCCATGTTTATACAGGCAGCGGTGTAGATATTTCCATGTTCATACAGGTAGCGGTGCTGATATTTCCATGTTTATACAGGTAGCGTTGTAGATATTTCCATGGTTATACAGATAGCGGTGTAGATATTTCCATGTTTATACAGATAGCGGTGTGGATATTTCCATGTTTATTCAGATAGCAGTGTAGATAACTCCGTCTTAATACAGAAGGCGGTGTAGATATTTATATGTTCATACAGATGGCGGTGCAGATATTTCCATGTTCATACAGATGGCGGTGTAGATATTTCCATGTTCATACAGATAGCGGTGTAGTTATTTCCATGTGTAAAGAGAGAGCTGTGTAGATATTTCCATGTATATGCAGATAGCTGTGTAGATATTTCCGTTTTCATGCAGATAGCGGTGTATATATTTCCATCTTCAAACAGATAGCGGTGTAGATATTTCCATGTTCATACAGATAGCGGTGTAGATATTTCCATGTTTATACAGATAGCGGTGCAGATGTATGCATGTTTACACAGATAGCGGTGTGGATATTTCCATGTTCATCCAGAGGGCTGTGTAGATATATCCATGTTCATACAGATAGCGGTGTAGATATTTCCTTGTTCATACTGATAGCGGTGTAGATATTTCCATGATCATACAGATAGCGGTGTAGATATTTCCATGCTCATACAGATAGCGGTGTAGATATTTCCATGTTCATTCAGATAGCGGTGCTGATATTTCCATGTTTATACAGGTAGCGGTGTAGATATTTCCATGTTTATACAGATAGCGGGGTAGATATTTCCATGTTTATACAGATAGCGGTGTAGATATTTCCATGTTTATACAGATAGCAGTGTAGATATCTCCATCTTAATACAGATGGCGGTGTAGATATTTATATGTTCATACAGATGGCGATCCAGATATTTCCATGTTCATACAGATAGCGGTGTAGATATTTCCATGTTCATACTGATAGCGGTGTAGTTATTTCCATGTGTAAAGAGATAGCTGTGTAGATATTTAAATGTATATACAGATAGCAGTGTAGATATTTCCATTTTCATGCAGATAGTGGTGTAGATATTTCCATGTTCAAACAGATAGCGGTGTAGATGTTTCCATGTTCATACAGATAGCGGTGTAGATATTTCCATGTTCATACAGATAGCGGTGTAGATATTTCCATGTTTATACAGATAGCGGTGAAGATGTATGCATGTTTACACAGATAGCGGTGTAGATATTTCCATGTTCATCCAGATGGCTGTGTAGATATATCCATGTTCATACAGATAGAGGTGCAGCTATTTCCATGTTCATACAGATAGCGGTGTAGATATTTCCATGTTCATACAGATAGCGGTGTAGATATTTCCCTGTTCATACAGATAGCGGTGCTATTTCCTTGTTTATACAGGGAGCGGTGTAGATATTTCCATGTTTATACAGATAGCGGTTTAGATATGTCCTTCTTAATACAGATGGCAGTGTAGATATTTATATGTTCATACAGATGGCGGTGTAGATATTTCCATGTTTTTACAGATAGCAGTGTAGATATCTCCATCTTAATACAGATGGCGGTGTAGATATTTATATGTTCTTACAGATGGCCGTGCAGATATTTCCGTGTTCATACAGATGGCGGTGTAGATATTTCCATGTTCATACAGATAGCGGTGTAGTTATTTCCATGTGTAAAGAGATAGCTGTTTAGATATTTAAATGTATATGCAGATAGCAGTGTAGATATTTCCATTTTCATGCAGATAGCGGTGTAGATATTTCCATGTTCAAACAGATAGCGGTGTAGATATTTCCATGTTCATACAGATAGCGGTGTGTATATTTCCATGTTCATACAGATAGCGGTGTAGATATTTCCATGTTTATAGAGATAGCGGTGAAGATCTATGCATGTTTACACAGATAGCGGTGTAGATATTTCCATCTTCATCCAGATGGCTGTGTAGATATATCCATGTTCATACAGATAGCGGTGTACATATTTCCATGTTCATACAGATAGCGGTGTAGATATTTCCATGTTCATCCAGATGGCTGTGTAGATATATCCATGTTCATACAGATAGCGGTATAGATATTTCCATGATCATACAGATAGTGGTGTAGCTATTTCCATGTTCATATAGATGACGGTGTAGCTATTTCCATGTTCATACAGATAGTAGTGTAGATATTTCCATGTTCATACAGATAGCGGTGTAGATATTTCCATGTTCATACAGATAGCGGTGCTGATATTTCCATGTTTTTACAGGCAGCGGTGTAGATATTTCCAGGTTTATACAGATAGCGGTTTAGATATTTCCTTCTTAACAGATGGCGGTGTAGATATTTATATGTTCATACAGATGGCGGAGCAGATATTTCCATGTTCATACAGATGGCGGTGTAGATATTTCCATGTTTATAGATATAGCGGTGTAGTTATTTCTATGTGTAAAGAGATAGCTGTGTACATATTTCCATGTATATGCAGATAGCTTTGTAGATATTTCCATTTTCATGCAGATAGCGGTGTAGATATTTACATGTTCAAACAGATAGCGGTGTAGATTTTTCCATGTTCATTCAGATAACATTGTAGATATTTCCATGTTCATACAGATAGCGGTGCTGATATTTCCATGTTTATACAGGTAGTGATGTAGATTTTCCATGTTTATACAGATAGCGGTGTAGATATTTCCATGTTTTTACAGATAGCGGTGTAGATATTTCCATGTTTAAACAGATAGCAGTGTAGATATCTCCATCTTAATACAGATGGCGGTGTAGATATTTATATGTTCAAACAGATGGCGGTGCAGATATTCCCATGTTCATACAGATAGCGGTGTAGATATTTCCATATTCATACAGATAGCGGTGTTGTTATTTCCATATGTAAAGAGATAGCTGTGTAGATATTTAAATGTATATACAGATAGCAGTGTAGATATATCCATTTTCATGCAGATAGCAGTGTAGATATTTCCATGTTCAAACAGATAGCGGTGTAGATATTTCCATGTTCATACAGATAGCGGTGTAGATATTTCCATGTTCATACAGATAGCGGTGTAGATATTTCCATGTTTATACAGATAGCTGTGAAGATCTATGCATGCTTACACACATAGCGGTGTAGATATTTCCATGTTCATCCAGATGGCTGGGTAGATATATCCATTTTCATAGAGATAGCGGTGTAGCTATTTCCATGTTCATACAGATAGCGGTGTAGATATTTCCATGTTCATACAGATAGCGGTGTAGATATTTCCATGTTCATACAGATAGCGGTGCTGATATTTCCTTGTTTATACAGGCAGCGGTGTAGATATTTCCATGTTTATACAGATAGCGGTTTAGATATTTCCTTCTTAATACAGATGGCAGTGTAGATATTTATATGTTCATACAGATGGCGGTGTAGATATTTCCATGTTTATACAGATAGCAGTGTAGATATCTCCATCTTAATACAGATGGCGGTGTAGATATTTATATGTTCTTACAGATGGCCGTGCAGATATTTCCGTGTTCATACAGATGGCGGTGTAGATATTTCCATGTTCATAGAGATAGCGGTGTAGTTATTTCCATGTGTAAAGAGATATCTGTGTAGATATTTAAATGTATATGCAGATAGCAGTGTAGATATTTCCATTTTCATACAGATAGCGGTGTAGATATTTCCATGTTCAAACAGATAGCGGTGTGGATATTTCCATGTTCATACAGATAGCGGTGTAGATATTTCGATGTTTATAGAGATAGCGGTGAAGATCTATGCATGTTTACACAGATAGCGGTGTAGATATTTCCATGTTCATCCAGATGGCTGTGTAGATATATCCATGTTCATACAGATAGCGGTGTATATATTTCCATGTTCATACAGATAGCGGTGTAGATATTTCCATGTTCATCCAGATGGCTGTGTAGATATATCCATGTTCATACAGATAGCGGTGTAGATATTTCCATGTTCATACAGATAGTGGTGTAGCTATTTCCATGTTCATACAGATAACGGTGTAGCTATTTCCATGTTCATACAGATAGCAGTGTAGATATTTCCATGTTCATACAGATAGCGGTGTAGATATTTCCATGTTCATACAGATAGCGGTGCTGATATTTCCATGTTTATACAGGCAGCGGTGTAGATATTTCCAGGTTTATACAGATAGCGGTTTAGATATTTCCTTCTTAATACAGATGGCGGTGTAGATATTTATATGTTCATACAGATGGCGGTGCAGATATTTCCATGTTCATACAGATGGCGTTGTAGATATTTCCATGTTTATAGAGATAGCGGTGTAGTTATTTCCATGTGTAAAGAGATAGCTGTGTAGATATTTCCATGTATATGCAGATAGCTTTGTAGATATTTCCATTTTCATGCAGATAGCGGTGTAGATATTTACATGTTCAAACAGATAGCAGTGTAGATTTTTCCATGTTCATTCAGATAGCTTTGTAGATATTTCCATGTTCATACAGATAGCGCTGTAGATATTTCCATGTTCATACAGATAGCGGTGCTGATATTTCCATGTTTATACAGGTAGCGGTGTAGATATTTCCACCGTTATACACATAGCGGTGTAGATATTTCCATGTTTATACAGATAGCGGTGTAGATATTTCCATGTTTATTCAGATAGCGGTGTAGATATCTCCATCTTAATACAGATGGCGGTGTAGATATTTCCTTGTGCATACTGATAGCGGTGTAGATATTTCCATGTTCATACAGATAGCGGTGTAGATATTTCCATGTTCATACAGATAGCGGTGCTGATATTTCCTTGTTTATACAGGCAGCGGTGTAGATATTTCCATGTTTATACAGATAGCGGTTTAGATATTTCCTTCTTAATACAGATGGCAGTGTAGATATTTATATGTTCATACAGATGGCGGTGTAGATATTTCCATGTTTATACAGATAGCAGTGTAGATATCTCCATCTTAATACAGATGGCGGTGTAGATATTTATATGTTCTTACAGATGGCCGTGCAGATATTTCCGTGTTCATACAGATGGCGGTGTAGATATTTCCATGTTCATAGAGATAGCGGTGTAGTTATTTCCATGTGTAAAGAGATATCTGTGTTGATATTTAAATGTATATGCAGATAGCAGTGTAGATATTTCCATTTTCATACAGATAGCGGTGTAGATATTTCCATGTTCAAACAGATAGCGGTGTGGATATTTCCATGTTCATACAGATAGCGGTGTAGATATTTCGATGTTTATAGAGATAGCGGTGAAGATCTATGCATGTTTACACAGATAGCGGTGTAGATATTTCCATGTTCATCCAGATGGCTGTGTAGATATATCCATGTTCATACAGATAGCGGTGTATATATTTCCATGTTCATAAAGATAGCGGTGTAGATATTTCCATGTTCATCCAGATGGCTGTGTAGATATATCCATGTTCATACAGATAGCGGTGTAGATATTTCCATGTTCATACAGATAGTGGTGTAGCTATTTCCATGTTCATACAGATAACGGTGTAGCTATTTCCATGTTCATACAGATAGCAGTGTAGATATTTCCATGTTCATACAGATAGCGGTGTAGATATTTCCATGTTCATACAGATAGCGGTGCTGATATTTCCATGTTTATACAGGCAGCGGTGTAGATATTTCCAGGTTTATACAGATAGCGGTTTAGATATTTCCTTCTTAATACAGATGGCGGTGTAGATATTTATATGTTCATACAGATGGCGGTGCAGATATTTCCATGTTCATACAGATGGCGTTGTAGATATTTCCATGTTTATAGAGATAGCGGTGTAGTTATTTCCATGTGTAAAGAGATAGCTGTGTAGATATTTCCATGTATATGCAGATAGCTTTGTAGATATTTCCATTTTCATGCAGATAGCGGTGTAGATATTTACATGTTCAAACAGATAGCAGTGTAGATTTTTCCATGTTCATTCAGATAGCTTTGTAGATATTTCCATGTTCATACAGATAGCGCTGTAGATATTTCCATGTTCATACAGATAGCGGTGCTGATATTTCCATGTTTATACAGGTAGCGGTGTAGATATTTCCATGGTTATACACATAGCGGTGTAGATATTTCCATGTTTATACAGATAGCGGTGTAGATATTTCCATGTTTATTCAGATAGCGGTGTAGATATCTCCATCTTAATACAGATGGCGGTGTAGATATTTCCTTGTGCATACTGATAGCGGTGTAGATATTTCCATGTTCATACAGATAGCGGTGTAGATATTTCCATGCTCATACAGATAGCGGTGTAGGTATTTCCATGTTCATACAGATAGCGGTGCTGATATTTCCATGTTTATACAGGTAGCGGTGTAGATATTTCCATGTTTATACAGATAGCGGTGTAGATATTTCCATGTTTATACAGATAGCGGTGTAGATATTTCCATGTTTATACAGATAGCAGTGTAGATATCTCCATCTTAATACAGATGGCGGTGTAGATATTTATATGTTCATACAGATGGCGGTCCAGATATTTCCATGTTCATACAGATAGCAGTGTAGATATTTCCATGTTCATACAGATAGCGGTGTAGTTATTTCCATGTGTAAAGAGATAGCTGTGTAGATATTTAAATGTATGTACAGATAGCAGTGTAGATATTTCCATTTTCATGCAGATAGTGGTGTAGATATTTCCATGTTCAAACAGATAGCTTTGTAGATATTTCCATGTTCATACAGATAGCGGTGTAGATATTTCCATGTTCATACAGATAGCGGTGTAGATATTTCCATGTTTATACAGATAGCGGTGAAGATGTATGCATGTTTACACAGATAGCGGAGTAGATATTTCCATGTTCATCCAGATAGCGGTGTAGATATTTCCATGTTCATACAGATAGCGGTGCTGATATTTCCTTGTTTATACAGGCAGCGGTGTAGATATTTCCATGTTTATACAGATAGCGGTT
The DNA here is from genome assembly GCF_029281585.2 of Gorilla gorilla gorilla. Lineage (NCBI taxonomy): Eukaryota > Metazoa > Chordata > Mammalia > Primates > Hominidae > Gorilla > Gorilla gorilla. Next base: position 156,499,401 of record NC_073231.2, read on the forward strand.
TAGATATTTCCTTCTTAATACGGATGGCTGTGTAGATATTTATATGTTCATACAGATGGCGGTGTAGATATTTCCATGTTTATACAGATAGCAGTGTAGATATCTCCATCTTAATACAGATGGCGGTGTAGATATTTATATGTTCATACAGATGGCGGTGCAGATATTTCCATGTTCACACAGATGGCGGTGTAGATATTTCCATGTTCATACAGATAGCGGTGTAGTTATTTCCATGTGTAAAGAGATAGCTGTGTGGATATTTAAATGTATATGCAGATAGCAGTGTAGATATTTCCATTTTCATGCAGATAGCCGTGTAGATATTTCCATGTTCAAACAGATAGCGGTGTAGATATTTCCATGTTCATACAGATAGCGGTGTGTATATTTCCATGTTCATATTGATAGCGGTGTAGATATTTCCATGTTTATAGAGGTAGCGGTGAAGATCTATGCATGTTTACACAGATAGCGGTGTAGATATTTCCATGTTCATCCAGATGGCTGTGTAAATATATCCATGTTCATACAGATAGTGGTGTAGATATTTCCATGTTCATACAGATTGCGGTGTAGATATTTCCATGTTCATCCAGATGGCTGTGTAGATATATCCATGTTCATACAGATAGCGGTGTAGATATTTCCATGTTCATACAGATAGTGGTGTAGCTATTTCCATGTTCATACAGATAACGGTGTAGCTATTTCCATGTTCATACAGATAGCATTGTAGTTATTTCCATGTCCATACAGATAGCGGTGTAGATATTTCCATGTTCATACAGATAGCCGTGCTGATATTTCCATGTTTATACAGGCAGCGGTGTAGATATTTCCATGTTCATACAGGTAGCGGTGCTGATATTTCCATGTTTATACAGGTAGCGGTGTAGATATTTCCATGGTTATACAGATAGCGGTGTAGATATTTCCATGTTTATACAGATAGCGGTGTAGATATTTCCATGTTTATTCAGATAGCAGTGTAGATATCTCCGTCTTAATACAGATGGCGGTGTAGATATTTATATGTTCATACAGATGGCGGTGCAGATATTTCCATGTTCATACAGATGGCGGTGTAGATATTTCCATGTTCATACAGATAGCGGTGTAGTTATTTCCATGTGTAAAGAGATAGCTGTGTGGATATTTCCATGTATATGCAGATAGCTGTGTAGATATTTCCGTTTTCATGCAGATAGCGGTGTATATATTTCCATCTTCAAACAGATAGCGGTGTAGATATTTCCATGTTCATACAGATAGCGGTGTAGATATTTCCATGTTTATACAGATAGCGGTGAAGATGTATGCATGTTTACACAGATAGATGTGTGGATATTTCCATGTTCATCCAGAGGGCTGTGTAGATATATCCATGTTCATACGGATAGCGGTGTAGATATTTCCTTGTTCATACTGATAGCGGTGTAGATATTTCCATATTCATACAGATAGCGGTGTAGATATTTCCATGTTCATACAGATAGCGGTGTAGATATTTCCATGTTTATACAGATAGCGGTGTAGATATTTCCATGTTGATACAGATAGCGGTGTAGATATCTCCATCTTAATACAGATGGCGGTGTAGATATTTATATGTCCATACAGATGGCGGTGCAGATATTTCCATGTTCATACAGATGGCGGTGTGGATATTTCCATGTTCATACAGATAGCGGTGTAGCTATTTCCATGTGTAAAGAGATAGCTGTGTAGATATTTCCATGTATATGCAGATAGCAGTGTAGATATTTCCATTTTCATGCAGATAGCGGTGTAGATATTTCCATGTTTATACTGATAGCGGTGAAGATGTATGCATGTTTACACAGATAGCGGTGTAGATATTTCCATGTTCATACAGATAGTGGTGTAGATATTTCCATGTTCATCCAGATGGCTGTGTAGATATATCCATGTTCATACAGATAGTGGTGTAGATATTTCCATGTTCATACAGATAGCGGTGCTGATATTTCCATGTTTATACAGGCAGCGGTGTAGCTATTTCCATGTTCCCACAGATAGCGGTGTAGATATTTCCATGTTCATACAGATAGCGGTGCTGATATTTCCATGTTTATACAGGCAGAGGTGTAAATATTTCCATGTTTATACAGATAGCGGTTTAGATATTTCCTTCTTAATACAGATGGCGGCGTATTTATATGTTCATACAGATGGCGGTGTATTTATTTCCATGTTTATACAGATAGCAGTGTAGATATCTCCATCTTAATACAGATGGCGGTGTAGATATTTATATGTTCATACAGATGGCGGTGAAGATATTTCCATGTTCATACAGATGGCGGTGTAGTTATTTCCATGTTCATACAGATAGCGGTGTAGTTATTTCCATGTGTAAAGAGATAGCTGTGTAGATATTTAAATGTATATGCAGATAGCAGTGTAGATAATTCCAATTTCATGCAGATAGTGGTGTAGATATTTCCATGTCCAAACAGATAGCGGTGTAGGTATTTCCATGTTCATACAGATAGCGGTGTAGATATTTCCAAGTTCATACCGATAGCGGTGCAGATATTTCCTTGTTTATACAGATAGTGGTGAAGATGTATGCATGTTTACACAGATAGCGGTGTAGATATTTCCATGTTCATCCAGATGGCTGTATAGGTATATCCATGTTCATACAGATAGCGGTGTAGATATTTCCATGTTCATACAGATAGCGGTGTAGATATTTCCATGTTCAGACAGATGGCGGTGTAGATATTTCCATGTTCATACAGATAGTGGTGTACTTTTTTCCATGTTTAAAGAGATAGCTGTGTAGATATTTCCATGTATATGCAGATAGCTGTGTAGATATTTCCATTTTCATGCAGATAGCGGTGTATATATTTCCATCTTCAAACAGATAGCGGTGAAGATATTTCCATGTTCATACAGATAGCGGTGTAGATATTTCCATGTTTCTACAGATAGCGGTGAAGATGTATGCATGTTTACACAGATAGCGGTGTAGATATTTCCATGTTCATACAGATAGCGGTGTAGATATTTCAATGTTCATACAGATAGCGGTTTAGATATTTCCTTCTTAATACAGATGGCGGTGTAGATATTTATATGTTCATACAGATGGCGGTGCAGATATTCCCATGTTCACACAGATGGCGGTGTGGATATTTCCATGTTTATAGAGATAGCGGTGTAGTTATTTCCATGTGTTAAGAGATATCTGTGTAGATATTTCCATGTATATGCAGATTGCTGTGTAGATATTTCCATTTTCATGCAGACAACGGTGTAGATATTTCCATGTTCAAACAGATAGCGGTGTAGATATTTCCATGTTCTTACAGATAGCGGTGTAGATATTTCCATCTTCATACAGATAGCGGTGTAGATATTTCCATGTTCATACAGATGGCGGTGTAGATATTTCCATGTTCGTACAGATAGCGGTGCTGATATTTCCATGTTTATACAGGTAGTGGTGTAGATATTTCCATGTTTATACAGGTAGCGGTGTAGATATTTCCATGTTTATACAGATAGCGGTGTAGATATTTCCATGTTTATACAGACAGCAGTGTAGATAACTCCATCTTAATACAGATGGCGGTGTATATATTTCCATGTTCATCCAGATGGCTGTGTAGATATATCCATGTTCATACAGATAGTGGTGTAGGTATTTCCATGTTCATACAGATAGCGGTGTAGATATTTCCATGTTCAGACAGATGGCTGTGTAGATATATCCATGTTCATACACATAGCGGTGTAGATATTTCCATGTTCATACAGATAGCGGTGTAGCTATTTCCATTTTCATACAGATAACGGTGTAGGTATTTCCATGTTCATACAGATAGCAGTGTAGATATTTCCATGTTCGTACAGATAGCGGTGTAGATATTTCCATCTTTATAGAGATAGCAGTGTAGTTATTTCCTTGTGTTAAGAGATAGCTGTGTAGATATTTCCATGTATATGCAGATAGCTGTGTAGATATTTCCATTTTCATGCAGAGAGCGGTGTAGATATTTCCATGTTGAAACAGATAGCGGTGTAGATATTTCCATGTTCATACAGATAGCGGTGTAGATATTTCCATGTTCATACAGATAGCAGTGTAGATATTTCCATGTTCTTACAGATGGCGGTGTAGATATTTCCATGTTCATACAGATAGCGGTACTGATATTTCCATGTTTATGCAGGTAGTGGTGTAGATATTTCCATGTTTATACAGATAGCGGTGTAGATATTTCCATGTTCATACAGATAGCAGTGTAGATATTTCCATGTTTATACAGATAGCGGTGAAGATGTATGCATGTTTACACAGATATCGGTGTAGATATTTCCATGTTCATACAGATAGCGGTGTAGATATTTCCGTGTACATCCAGATGGCTGTGTAGATATATCCATGTTCATAAAGATGGCGGTGAAGATATTTCCATGTTCATACAGATAGCGGTGTAGTTATTTCCATGTGTAAAGGGATAGCTGTGTAGATATTTCCATGTATATGCAGATAGCTGTGTATATTTTTCCATTTTCATGCAGATAGCGGTGTAGATATTTCCATGTTCAAACAGATAGCGGTGTAGATATTTCCTTGTTCATACAGATAGCTGTGTAGATATTTCCATGTTCATACAGATAGCGGAGTAGATACTTCCATGTTCATACAAATAGAGGGGCTGATATTTCCATGTTCATACAGATAGCGGTACTGATATTTACAAGTTTATACAGATATCGGTGTAGATATTTCCATGTTTATACAGATAGCGGTGTAGATATTTCCATGTTTATACAGATAGCGGTGTAGGTATCTCCATCTTAATACAGATGGCGGTGTAGATATTTATGTGTTCTTACAGATGGCGGTGCAGATATTTCCATGTTCATACAGATAGCGGTGTAGTTATTTCCATGTGTAAAGAGATAGCTGTGTAGATATTTCCAAGTATATGCAGATAGCTGTGTAGATATTTCTATTATCATGCAGATAGCGGTTTAGATATTTCCATGTTCGTACAGATAGCGGTGTAGATATTTCCATGTTCATACAGATAGCCTTGTAGACATTTCCATGTTTAAACAGATAGCGGTGAAGATGTATGCATGTTTACACAGATAGCGGTGTAGATATTTCCATGTTTATACATATAGCGGTGTAGATATTTCCATGTTCATCCAGATGGCTGTGTAGATATATCCATGTTCATACAGATAGCGGTGTAGCTATTTCCATGTTCATACAGATAGCGGAGTAGATATTTCCATGTTCATGCAGATAGCGGTGTAGATATTTCCATGTTCATACAGATAGCGGTGCTGATATTTCCTTGTTTATACAGGCAGCGGTGTAGATATTTCCATGTTTATACAGATAGCGGTTTAGATATTTCCTTCTTAATACGGATGGCTGTGTAGATATTTATATGTTCATACAGATGGCGGTGTAGATATTTCCATGTTTATACAGATAGCAGTGTAGATATCTCCATCTTAATACAGATGGCGGTGTAGATATTTATATGTTCATACAGATGGCGGTGCAGATATTTCCGTGTTCATACAGATGGCGGTGTAGATATTTCCATGTTCATACAGATAGCGGTGTATTTATTTCCATGTGTAAAGAGATAGCTGTGTAGATATTTAAATGTATATGCAGATAGCAGTGTAGATATTTCCATTTTCATGCAGATAGCGGTGTACATATTTCCATGTTCAAACAGATAGCGGTGTAGATATTTCCATGTTCATACAGATACCGGTGCGGATATTTCCATGTTCATACAGATAGCGGTGTAGATATTTCCATGTTTATACAGGTAGCGGTGAAGATCTATGCATGTTTACACAGATAGCGGTGTAGCTATTTCCATGTTCATCCAGATGGCTGTGTAGATATATCCATGTTCATACAGATAGTGGTGTAGATATTTCCATGTTCATACAGATAGCGGTGTAGATATTTCCATGTTCATCCAGATGGCTGTGTAGATATATCCATGTTCATACAGATAGCGGTGTAGATATTTCCATGTTCATACAGATAGTGGTGTAGCTATTTCCATGTTCATACAGACAACGGTGTAGCTATTTCCATGTTCATACAGATAGCAGTGTAGTTATTTCCATGTCCATACAGATAGCGGTGTAGATATTTCCATGTTCATACAGATAGCCGTGCTGATATTTCCATGTTTATACAGGCAGCGGTGTAGATATTTCCATGTTCATACATGTAGCGGTGCTGATATTTCCATGTTTATACAGGTAGCGTTGTAGATATTTCCATGGTTATACAGATAGCGGTGTAGATATTTCCATGTTTATACAGATAGCGGTGTAGATATTTCCATGTTTATTCAGATAGCAGTGTAGATAACTCCGTCTTAATACAGATGGCGGTGTAGATATTTATATGTTCATACAGATGGCGGTGCAGATATTTCCATGTTCATACAGATGGCGGTGTAGATATTTCCATGTTCATACAGATAGCGGTGTAGTTATTTCCATGTGTAAAGAGATAGCTGTGTAGATATTTCCATGTATATGCAGATAGCTGTGTAGATATTTCCGTTTTCATGCAGATAGCGGTGTATATATTTCCATCTTCAAACAGATAGCGGTGTAGATATTTCCATGTTCATACAGATAGCGGTGTAGATATTTCCATGTTTATACAGATAGCGGTGAAGATGTATGCATGTTTACACAGATAGCGGTGTGGATATTTCCATGTTCATCCAGAGGGCTGTGTAGATATATCCATGTTCATACAGATAGCGGTGTAGATATTTCCTTGTTCATACTGATAGCGGTGTAGATATTTCCATGTTCATACAGATAGCGGTGTAGATATTTCCATGTTCATACAGATAGCGGTGCTGATATTTCCATGTTTATACAGGTAGCGGTGTAGATATTTCCACGTTTATACAGATAGCGGTGTAGATATTTCCATGCTTATACAGATAGCGGTGTAGATATTTCCATGTTTATACAGATAGCAGTGTAGATATCTCCATCGTAATACAGATGGCGGTGTAGATATTTATATGTTCATACAGATGGCGGTCCAGATATTTCCATGTTCATACAGATAGCGGTGTAGATATTTCCATGTTCATACAGATAGCGGTGTAGTTATTTCCAAGTGTAAAGAGATAGCTGTGTAGATATTTAAATGTATATGCAGATAGCAGTGTAGATATTTCCATTTTCATGCAGATAGTGGTGTAGATATTTCCATGTTCAAACAGATAGCGGTGTAGATATTTCCATGTTCATACACATAGCGGTGTAGATATTTCCATGTTCATACAGATAGCGGTGTAGATATTTCCATGTTCATACAGATAGCCGTGCTGATATTTCCATGTTTATACAGGCAGCGGTGTAGATATTTCCATGTTCATACAGGTAGCGGTGCTGATATTTCCATGTTTATACAGGTAGCGGTGTAGATATTTCCATGGTTATACAGATAGCGGTGTAGATATTTCCATGTTTATACAGATAGCGGTGTAGATATTTCCATGTTTATTCAGATAGCAGTGTAGATATCTCCGTCTTAATACAGATGGCGGTGTAGATATTTATATGTTCATACAGATGGCGGTGCAGATATTTCCATGTTCATACAGATGGCGGTGTAGATATTTCCATGTTTATACAGATAGCGGTGTAGTTATTTCCATGTGTAAAGAGATAGCTGTGTGGATATTTCCATGTATATGCAGATAGCTGTGTAGATATTTCCGTTTTCATGCAGATAGCGGTGTATATATTTCCATCTTCAAACAGATAGCGGTGTAGATATTTCCATGTTCATACAGATAGCGGTGTAGATATTTCCATGTTTATACAGATAGCGGTGAAGATGTTTGCATGTTTACACAGATAGCGGTTTGGATATTTCCATGTTTATCCAGAGGGCTGTGTAGATATATCCATGTTCATATGGATAGCGGTGTAGATATTTCCTTGTTCATACTGATAGCGGTGTAGATATTTCCATGTTCATACAGATAGCGGTGTAGATATTTCCATGTTCATACAGATAGCTGTGTAGATATATCCATGTTTATACAGATAGCGGTGTAGATATTTCCATGTTGATACAGATAGCGGTGTAGATATCTCCATCTTAATACAGATTTCGGTGTAGATATTGATATGTTCATACAGATGTCAGTGCAGATATTTCCATGTTCATACAGATGGCGGTGTGGATATTTCCATGTTCATACAGATAGCGGTGTAGCTATTTCCATGTGTAAAGAGATAGCTGTGTAGTTATTTCCATGTATATGCAGATAGCAGTGTAGATAATTCCATTTTCATGCAGATAGCGGTGTAGATATTTCCATGTTCAAACAGATAGCGGTGTAGATATTTCCATGTTCATACAGATAGCGGTGTAGATATTTCCATGTTCATACAGATAGCGGTGTAGATATTTCCATGTTTATACAGATAGCGGCGAAGATGTATGCATGTTTACACAGATAGCGGTGTAGATATTTCCATGTTCATCCAGATGGCTGTGTAGATATATCCATGTTTATACAGATAGCGGTGTAGATATTTCCATGTTCATACAGATAGCAGTGTAGCTATTTCCATGTTCATACAGATAGCGATGTAGATATTTCCATGTTTATACTGATAGCGGTGAAGATGTATGCATGTTTACACAGATAGCGGTGTAGATATATCCATGTTCATACAGATAGTGGTGTAGATATTTCCATGTTCATACAGATAGCGGTGCTGATATTTCCGTGTTTATACAGGCAGCGGTGTAGCTATTTCCATGTTCCTGCAGATAGCGGTGTAGATATTTCCATTTTCATACAGATAGCGGTGCTGATATTTCCATGTTTATACAGGCAGCGGTGTAGATATTTCCATGTTTATACAGAAAGCGGTTTAGATATTTCCTTCTTAATACAGATGGCGGTGTATTTATATGTTCATACAGATGGCGGTGTAGATATTTCCATGTTTATACAGAGAGCAGTGTAGATATCTCCATCTTAATACAGATGGCGGTGTAGATATTTATATGTTCATACAGATGGCGGTGCAGATACTTCCATGTTCATAGTGATGGTGGTGTAGTTATTTCCATGTTCATACAGATAGTGGTGTAGTTACTTCCATGTGTAAAGAGATAGCTGTGTAGATATTTAAATGTATATGCAGATAGCAGTGTAGATATTTCCATTTTCATGCAGATAGCGGTGTAGATATTTCCATCTTCAAACAGACAGCGGTGTAGGTATTTCCATGTTCATACAGATAGCGGTGTAGATATTTCCATGTTAATACCGATAGCGGTGCAGATATTTCCATGTTTATACAGATAGCGGTGAAGATGTATGCATGTTTACACAGATAGCGGTGTTGATATTTCCATGTTCATCCAGATGGCTGTGTAGATATATCCATGTTCATACAGATAGCGGTGTAGATATTTCCATGTTCATACAGATAGCGGTGTAGATATTTCCATGTTCAGACAGATGGCTGTGTAGATATATCCATGTTCATACACATAGCGGTGTAGATATTTCCATGTTCATACAGATAGCGGTGTAGCTATTTCCATTTTCATACAGATAACGGAGTAGCTATTTCCATGTTCATCCAGATGGCTGTGTAGATATATCCATGTTCATACAGATAGTGGTGTAGATATTTCCATGTTCATACAGATAGTGGTTTAGATATTTCCATGTTAATACAGATAGCGGTGTACCTATTTCCATGTTCATACAGATAGCGGTGTAGATATTTCCATGTTCGTACACATAGCGGTGAAGATATTTCCATGTTCCTACCGATAGCGGTGCTGATATTTCAATGTTTATACAGGTAGCAGTGTAGAAATTTCCATGTTTATACAGATAGCGGTGTATATATTTCCATGTTCATACAGATGGCTGTGTAGATATTTCCATGTTCATCCAGATGGCTCTGTAGATATATCCATGTTCATACAGATTGCGGTGTAGCTATTTCCATGTTCATACAGATAGCGGTGTAGCTATTTCCATGTTCAAACAGATTGCGGTGTAGATATTTCCATGTTCATACAGATAGCGCTGCTGATATTTCCATGTTTATACAGGCAGCGGTGTTGATATTTCCATGTTTATACAGATAGCGGTTTAGATATTTCCTTCTTAATACAGATGGCGGTGTAGATATTTATATGTTCATACAGATGGCGGTGTAGATATTTCCATATTCATACAGATAGCGGTGTAGTTATTTCCATGTGTAAAGAGATAGCTGTGTAGATATTTAAATGTATATGCAGATAGCAGTGTAGATATTTCCATTTTCATGCAGATAGCGGTGTAGATATTTCCATGTTCAAACAGATAGCGGTGTAGATATTTCCATGTTCATACAGATAGCGGTGTAGATATTTCCATGTTCTTACAGATAGCGGTGTAGATATTTCCATGTTTATACAGATAGCGGTGAAGATCTATGCATGTTTACACAGATAGCGGTGTAGATATTTCCATGTTCATCCAGATGGCTGTGTAGATATATCCATGTTCATACAGATAGCGGTGTAGATATTTCCATGTTCATCCAGATGGCTGTGTAGATATATCCATGTTCATACAGATAGCGGTGTAGATATTTCCATGTTCATACAGATAGCGGTGTAGCTATTTCCATATTCATACAGATAACGGTGTAGCTATTTCCATGTTCATACAGATAGCGGTGTAGATATTTCCATGTTGATACAGATAGCGGTGTAGATATTTCCATGTTCATACAGATACCGGTGTAGATATTTCCATATTTATACAGATAGCGGTTTAGATATTTCCTTTTTAATACAGATGGCGGTGTAGATATTTATATGTTCATACAGATGGCGGTGCAGATATTTCCATGTTCATACAGATGGCGGTGTAGATATTTCCATGTTTATAGATATAGCGGTGTAGTTATTTCCATGGGTAAAGAGATAGCTGTGTAGATATTTCATTGTATATGCAGATAGCTTTGTAGATATTTCCATTTTCATGCAGATAGTGGTGTAGATATGTACATGTTCAAACAGATAGCGGTGTAGATATTTCCATGTTCATTCAGATAGCTTTGTAGATATTTCCATGTTCATACAGATAGCGGTGTAGATATTTCCATGTTCATACAGATAGCGGTGTGGATATTTCCATGTTCATACAGACAGCGGTGCTGATATTTCCATGTTTATACGGGTAGCGGTGTAGATATTTCCATGGTTATACAGATAGCGGAGTAGATATTTCCATGTTTATATAGATAGCGGTGTAGATATTTCCATGTTTATTCAGATACCGGTGTAGATATCTCCATCTTAATACAGATGGCGGTGTAGATATTTATATGTTCATACAGATGGCGGTGCAGATATTTCCATGTTCATACAGATGGCGGTGTAGATATTTCCATGTTCATACAGATAGTGGTGTACTTATTTCCATGTGTAAAGAGATAGCTGTGTAGATATTTCCATGTATATGCAGATAGCTGTGTAGATATTTCCATTTTCATGCAGATAGCGGTGTATATATTTCCATCTTCAAACAGATAGCGGTGAAGATATTTCCATGTTCATACAGATAGCGGTGTAGATATTTCCATGTTTCTACAGATAGCGGTGAAGATGTATGCATGTTTACACAGATAGCAGTGTAGATATTTCCATGTTCATACAGATAGCGGTGTAGATATTTCAATGTTCATACAGATAGCGGTTTAGATATTTCCTTCTTAATACAGATGGCGGTGTAGATATTTATATGTTCATACAGATGGCGGTGCAGATATTCCCATGTTCACACAGATGGCGGTGTGGATATTTCCATGTTTATAGAGATAGCGGTGTAGTTATTTCCATGTGTTAAGAGATATCTGTGTAGATATTTCCATGTATATGCAGATAGCTGTGTAGATATTTCCATTTTCATGCAGACAGCGGTGTAGATATTTCCATGTTCAAACAGATAGCGGTGTAGATATTTCCATGTTCATACAGATAGCGGTGTAGATGTTTCCATGTTCATACAGATAGCAGTGTAGATATTTCCATGTTCATACAGATGGTGGTGTAGATATTTCCATGTTCATACAGATAGCGGTACTGATATTTCCATGTTTATGCAGGTAGTGGTGTAGATATTTCCATGTTTATACAGATAGCGGTGTAGATATTTCCATGTTCATACAGATAGCAGTGTAGATATTTCCATGTTTATACAGATAGCGGTGAAGATGTATGCATGTTTACACAGATATCGGTGTAGATATTTCCATGTTCATACAGATAGCGGTGTAGATATTTCCGTGTACATCCAGATGGCTGTGTAGATATATCCATGTTCATAAAGATGGCGGTGAAGATATTTCCATGTTCATACAGATAGCGGTGTAGTTATTTCCATGTGTAAAGGGATAGCTGTGTAGATATTTCCATGTATATGCAGATAGCTGTGTATATTTTTCCATTTTCATGCAGATAGCGGTGTAGATATTTCCATGTTCAAACAGATAGCGGTGTAGATATTTCCGTGTTCATACAGATAGCTGTGTAGATATTTCCATGTTCATACAGATAGCGGAGTAGATACTTCCATGTTCATACAAATAGAGGGGCTGATATTTCCATGTTCATACAGATAGCGGTACTGATATTTACAAGTTTATACAGATATCGGTGTAGATATTTCCATGTTTATACAGATAGCGGTGTAGATATTTCCATGTTTATACAGATAGCGGTGTAGGTATCTCCATCTTAATACAGATGGCGGTGTAGATATTTATGTGTTCTTACAGATGGCGGTGCAGATATTTCCATGTTCATACAGATAGCGGTGTAGTTATTTCCATGTGTAAAGAGATAGCTGTGTAGATATTTCCAAGTATATGCAGATAGCTGTGTAGATATTTCTATTATCATGCAGATAGCGGTTTAGATATTTCCATGTTCGTACAGATAGCGGTGGAGATATTTCCATGTTCATACAGATAGCCTTGTATACATTTCCATGTTTAAACAGATAGCGGTGAAGATGTATGCATGTTTACACAGATAGCGGTGTAGATATTTCCATGTTTATACATATAGCGGTGTAGATATTTCCATGTTCATCCAGATGGCTGTGTAGATATATCCATGTTCATACAGATAGCGGTGTAGCTATTTCCATGTTCATACAGATAGCGGAGTAGATATTTCCATGTTCATGCAGATAGCGGTGTAGATATTTCCATGTTCATACAGATAGCGGTGCTGATATTTCCTTGTTTATACAGGCAGCGGTGTAGATATTTCCATGTTTATACAGATAGCGGTTTAGATATTTCCTTCTTAATACGGATGGCTGTGTAGATATTTATATGTTCATACAGATGGCGTTGTAGATATTTCCATGTTTATACAGATAGCAGTGTAGATATCTCCATCTTAATACAGATGGCGGTGTAGATATTTATATGTTCATACAGATGGCGGTGCAGATATTTCGGTGTTCATACAGATGGCGGTGTAGATATTTCCATGTTCATACAGATAGCGGTGTATTTATTTCCATGTGTAAAGAGATAGCTGTGTAGATATTTAAATGTATATGCAGATAGCAGTGTAGATATTTCCATTTTCATGCAGATAGCGGTGTACATATTTCCATGTTCAAACAGATAGCGGTGTAGATATTTCCATGTTCATACAGATACCGTTGCGGATATTTCCATGTTCATACAGATAGCGGTGTAGATATTTCCATGTTTATAGAGGTAGCGGTGAAGATCTATGCATGTTTACACAGATAGCGGTGTAGATATTTCCATGTTCATCCAGATGGCTGTGTAGATATATCCATGTTCATACAGATAGTGGTGTAGATATTTCCATGTTCATACAGATAGCGGTGTAGATATTTCCATGTTCATCCAGATGGCTGTGTAGATATATCCATGTTCATACAGATAGCGGTGTAGATATTTCCATGTTCATACAGATAGCCGTGCTGATATTTCCATGTTTATACAGGCAGCGGTGTAGATATTTCCATGTTCATACAGGTAGCGGTGCTGATATTTCCATGTTTATACAGGTAGCGGTGTAGATATTTCCATGGTTATACAGATAGCGGTGTAGATATTTCCATGTTTATACAGATAGCGGTGTAGATATTTCCATGTTTATTCAGATAGCAGTGTAGATATCTCCGTCTTAATACAGATGGCGGTGTAGATATTTATATGTTCATACAGATGGCGGTGCAGATATTTCCATGTTCATACAGATGGCGGTGTAGATATTTCCATGTTTATACAGATAGCGGTGTAGTTATTTCCATGTGTAAAGAGATAGCTGTGTGGATATTTCCATGTATATGCAGATAGCTGTGTAGATATTTCCGTTTTCATGCAGATAGCGGTGTATATATTTCCATCTTCAAACAGATAGCGGTGTAGATATTTCCATGTTCATACAGATAGCGGTGTAGATATTTCCATGTTTATACAGATAGCGGTGAAGATGTTTGCATGTTTACACAGATAGCGGTGTGGATATTTCCATGTTTATCCAGAGGGCTGTGTAGATATATCCATGTTCATATGGATAGCGGTGTAGATATTTCCTTGTTCATACTGATAGCGGTGTAGATATTTCCATGTTCATACAGATATCGGTGTAGATATTTCCATGTTCATACAGATAGCTGTGTAGATATTTCCATGTTTATATAGATAGCGGTGTAGATATTTCCATGTTGATACAGATAGCGGTGTAGATATCTCCATCTTAATACAGATGGCGGTGTAGATATTTATATGTTCATACAGATGTCGGTGCAGATATTTCCATGTTCATACAGATGGCGGTGTGGATATTTCCATGTTCATACAGATAGTGGTGTAGCTATTTCCATGTGTAAAGAGATAGCTGTGTAGATATTTCCATGTATATGCAGATAGCAGTTTAGATATTTCCATTTTCATGCAGATAGCGGTGTAGATATTTCCATGTTCAAACAGATAGCGGTGTAGATATTTCCATGTTCATACAGATAGCGGTGTAGATATTTCCATGTTCATACAGATAGCGGTGTAGATATTTCCATGTTTATACAGATAGCGGCGAAGATGTATGCATGTTTACACAGATAGCGGTGTAGATATTTCCATGTTCATCCAGATGGCTGTGTAGATATATCCATGTTTATACAGATAGCGTTGTAGATATTTCCATGTTCATACAGATAGCAGTGTAGCTATTTCCATGTTCATACAAATAGCGGTGTAGATATTTCCATGTTCATACAGATAGCGGTGTAGATATTTCCATGTTCATACAGATAGTGGTGTAGATATTTTCATGTTCATCCAGATGGCTGTGTAGATATATCCATGTTCATACAGATAGTGGTGTAGATATTTCCATGTTCATACAGATAGCGGTGCTGATATTTCCGTGTTTATACAGGCAGCGGTGTAGCTATTTCCATGTTCCTGCAGATAGCGGTGTAGATATTTCCATTTTCATACAGATAGCGGTGCTGATATTTCCATGTTTATACAGGCAGCGGTGTAGATATTTCCATGTTTATACAGAAAGCGGTTTAGATATTTCCTTCTTAATACAGATGGCGGTGTATTTATATGTTCATACAGATGGCGGTGTAGATATTTCCATGTTTATACAGAGAGCAGTGTAGATATCTCCATCTTAATACAGATGGCGGTGTAGATATTTATATGTTCATACAGATGGCGGTGCAGATACTTCCATGTTCATAGTGATGGTGGTGTAGTTATTTCCATGTTCATACAGATAGTGGTGTAGTTATTTCCATGTGTAAAGAGATAGCTGTGTAGATATTTAAATGTATATGCAGATAGCAGTGTAGATATTTCCATTTTCATGCAGATAGCGGTGTAGATATTTCCATCTTCAAACAGACAGCGGTGTAGGTATTTCCATGTTCATACAGATAGCGGTGTAGATATTTCCATGTTAATACCGATAGCGGTGCAGATATTTCCATGTTTATACAGATAGCGGTGAAGATGTATGCATGTTTACACAGATAGCGGTGTTGATATTTCCATGTTCATCCAGATGGCTGTGTAGATATATCCATGTTCATACAGATAGCGGTGTAGATATTTCCATGTTCATACAGATAGCGGTGTAGATATTTCCATGTTCAGACAGATGGCTGTGTAGATATATCCATGTTCATACACATAGCGGTGTAGATATTTCCATGTTCATACAGATAGCGGTGTAGCTATTTCCATTTTCATACAGATAACGGAGTAGCTATTTCCATGTTCATCCAGATGGCTGTGTAGATATATCCATGTTCATACAGATAGTGGTGTAGATATTTCCATGTTCATACAGATAGTGGTTTAGATATTTCCATGTTAATACAGATAGCGGTGTACCTATTTCCATGTTCATACAGATAGCGGTGTAGATATTTCCATGTTCGTACACATAGCGGTGAAGATATTTCCATGTTCCTACCGATAGCGGTGCTGATATTTCAATGTTTATACAGGTAGCAGTGTAGAAATTTCCATGTTTATACAGATAGCGGTGTATATATTTCCATGTTCATACAGATGGCTGTGTAGATATTTCCATGTTCATCCAGATGGCTCTGTAGATATATCCATGTTCATACAGATTGCGGTGTAGCTATTTCCATGTTCATACAGATAGCGGTGTAGCTATTTCCATGTTCAAACAGATTGCGGTGTAGATATTTCCATGTTCATACAGATAGCGCTGCTGATATTTCCATGTTTATACAGGCAGCGGTGTTGATATTTCCATGTTTATACAGATAGCGGTTTAGATATTTCCTTCTTAATACAGATGGCGGTGTAGATATTTATATGTTCATACAGATGGCGGTGTAGATATTTCCATATTCATACAGATAGCGGTGTAGTTATTTCCATGTGTAAAGAGATAGCTGTGTAGATATTTAAATGTATATGCAGATAGCAGTGTAGATATTTCCATTTTCATGCAGATAGCGGTGTAGATATTTCCATGTTCAAACAGATAGCGGTGTAGATATTTCCATGTTCATACAGATAGCGGTGTAGATATTTCCATGTTCTTACAGATAGCGGTGTAGATATTTCCATGTTTATACAGATAGCGGTGAAGATCTATGCATGTTTACACAGATAGCGGTGTAGATATTTCCATGTTCATCCAGATGGCTGTGTAGATATATCCATGTTCATACAGATAGCGGTGTAGATATTTCCATGTTCATCCAGATGGCTGTGTAGATATATCCATGTTCATACAGATAGCGGTGTAGATATTTCCATGTTCATACAGATAGCGGTGTAGCTATTTCCATATTCATACAGATAACGGTGTAGCTATTTCCATGTTCATACAGATAGCGGTGTAGATATTTCCATGTTGATACAGATAGCGGTGTAGATATTTCCATGTTCATACAGATACCGGTGTAGATATTTCCATATTTATACAGATAGCGGTTTAGATATTTCCTTTTTAATACAGATGGCGGTGTAGATATTTATATGTTCATACAGATGGCGGTGCAGATATTTCCATGTTCATACAGATGGCGGTGTAGATATTTCCATGTTTATAGATATAGCGGTGTAGTTATTTCCATGGGTAAAGAGATAGCTGTGTAGATATTTCATTGTATATGCAGATAGCTTTGTAGATATTTCCATTTTCATGCAGATAGTGGTGTAGATATGTACATGTTCAAACAGATAGCGGTGTAGATATTTCCATGTTCATTCAGATAGCTTTGTAGATATTTCCATGTTCATACAGATAGCGGTGTAGATATTTCCATGTTCATACAGATAGCGGTGTGGATATTTCCATGTTCATACAGACAGCGGTGCTGATATTTCCATGTTTATACGGGTAGCGGTGTAGATATTTCCATGGTTATACAGATAGCGGAGTAGATATTTCCATGTTTATATAGATAGCGGTGTAGATATTTCCATGTTTATTCAGATACCGGTGTAGATATCTCCATCTTAATACAGATGGCGGTGTAGATATTTATATGTTCATACAGATGGCGGTGCAGATATTTCCATGTTCATACAGATGGCGGTGTAGATATTTCCATGTTCATACAGATAGTGGTGTACTTATTTCCATGTGTAAAGAGATAGCTGTGTAGATATTTCCATGTATATGCAGATAGCTGTGTAGATATTTCCATTTTCATGCAGATAGCGGTGTATATATTTCCATCTTCAAACAGATAGCGGTGAAGATATTTCCATGTTCATACAGATAGCGGTGTAGATATTTCCATGTTTCTACAGATAGCGGTGAAGATGTATGCATGTTTACACAGATAGCGGTGTAGATATTTCCATGTTCATACAGATAGCGGTGTAGATATTTCAATGTTCATACAGATAGCGGTTTAGATATTTCCTTCTTAATACAGATGGCGGTGTAGATATTTATATGTTCATACAGATGGCGGTGCAGATATTCCCATGTTCACACAGATGGCGGTGTGGATATTTCCATGTTTATAGAGATAGCGGTGTAGTTATTTCCATGTGTTAAGAGATATCTGTGTAGATATTTCCATGTATATGCAGATAGCTGTGTAGATATTTCCATTTTCATGCAGACAGCTGTGTAGATATTTCCATGTTCAAACAGATAGCGGTGTAGATATTTCCATGTTCATACAGATAGCGGTGTAGATGTTTCCATGTTCATACAGATAGCAGTGTAGATATTTCCATGTTCATACAGATGGTGGTGTAGATATTTCCATGTTCATACAGATAGCGGTACTGATATTTCCATGTTTATGCAGGTAGTGGTGTAGATATTTCCATGTTTATACAGATAGCGGTGTAGATATTTCCATGTTCATACAGATAGCAGTGTAGATATTTCCATGTTTATACAGATAGCGGTGAAGATGTATGCATGTTTACACAGATATCGGTGTAGATATTTCCATGTTCATACAGATAGCGGTGTAGATATTTCCGTGTACATCCAGATGGCTGTGTAGATATATCCATGTTCATAAAGATGGCGGTGAAGATATTTCCATGTTCATACAGATAGTGGTGTAGTTATTTCCATGTGTAAAGGGATAGCTGTGTAGATATTTCCATGTATATGCAGATAGCTGTGTATATTTTTCCATTTTCATGCAGATAGCGGTGTAGATATTTCCATGTTCAAACAGATAGCGGTGTAGATATTTCCGTGTTCATACAGATAGCTGTGTAGATATTTCCATGTTCATACAGATAGCGGAGTAGATACTTCCATGTTCATACAAATAGAGGGGCTGATATTTCCATGTTCATACAGATAGCGGTACTGATATTTACAAGTTTATACAGATATCGGTGTAGATATTTCCATGTTTATACAGATAGCGGTGTAGATATTTCCATGTTTATACAGATAGCGGTGTAGGTATCTCCATCTTAATACAGATGGCGGTGTAGATATTTATGTGTTCTTACAGATGGCGGTGCAGATATTTCCATGTTCATACAGATAGCGGTGTAGTTATTTCCATGTGTAAAGAGATAGCTGTGTAGATATTTCCAAGTATATGCAGATAGCTGTGTAGATATTTCTATTATCATGCAGATAGCGGTTTAGATATTTCCATGTTCGTACAGATAGCGGTGGAGATATTTCCATGTTCATACAGATAGCCTTGTATACATTTCCATGTTTAAACAGATAGCGGTGAAGATGTATGCATGTTTACACAGATAGCGGTGTAGATATTTCCATGTTTATACATATAGCGGTGTAGATATTTCCATGTTCATCCAGATGGCTGTGTAGATATATCCATGTTCATACAGATAGCGGTGTAGCTATTTCCATGTTCATACAGATAGCGGAGTAGATATTTCCATGTTCATGCAGATAGCGGTGTAGATATTTCCATGTTCATACAGATAGCGGTGCTGATATTTCCTTGTTTATACAGGCAGCGGTGTAGATATTTCCATGTTTATACAGATAGCGGTTTAGATATTTCCTTCTTAATACGGATGGCTGTGTAGATATTTATATGTTCATACAGATGGCGTTGTAGATATTTCCATGTTTATACAGATAGCAGTGTAGATATCTCCATCTTAATACAGATGGCGGTGTAGATATTTATATGTTCATACAGATGGCGGTGCAGATATTTCGGTGTTCATACAGATGGCGGTGTAGATATTTCCATGTTCATACAGATAGCGGTGTATTTATTTCCATGTGTAAAGAGATAGCTGTGTAGATATTTAAATGTATATGCAGATAGCAGTGTAGATATTTCCATTTTCATGCAGATAGCGGTGTACATATTTCCATGTTCAAACAGATAGCGGTGTAGATATTTCCATGTTCATACAGATACCGTTGCGGATATTTCCATGTTCATACAGATAGCGGTGTAGATATTTCCATGTTTATAGAGGTAGCGGTGAAGATCTATGCATGTTTACACAGATAGCGGTGTAGATATTTCCATGTTCATCCAGATGGCTGTGTAGATATATCCATGTTCATACAGATAGTGGTGTAGATATTTCCATGTTCATACAGATAGCGGTGTAGATATTTCCATGTTCATCCAGATGGCTGTGTAGATATATCCATGTTCATACAGATAGCGGTGTAGATATTTCCATGTTCATACAGATAGCCGTGCTGATATTTCCATGTTTATACAGGCAGCGGTGTAGATATTTCCATGTTCATACAGGTAGCGGTGCTGATATTTCCATGTTTATACAGGTAGCGGTGTAGATATTTCCATGGTTATACAGATAGCGGTGTAGATATTTCCATGTTTATACAGATAGCGGTGTAGATATTTCCATGTTTATTCAGATAGCAGTGTAGATATCTCCGTCTTAATACAGATGGCGGTGTAGATATTTATATGTTCATACAGATGGCGGTGCAGATATTTCCATGTTCATACAGATGGCGGTGTAGATATTTCCATGTTTATACAGATAGCGGTGTAGTTATTTCCATGTGTAAAGAGATAGCTGTGTGGATATTTCCATGTATATGCAGATAGCTGTGTAGATATTTCCGTTTTCATGCAGATAGCGGTGTATATATTTCCATCTTCAAACAGATAGCGGTGTAGATATTTCCATGTTCATACAGATAGCGGTGTAGATATTTCCATGTTTATACAGATAGCGGTGAAGATGTTTGCATGTTTACACAGATAGCGGTGTGGATATTTCCATGTTTATCCAGAGGGCTGTGTAGATATATCCATGTTCATATGGATAGCGGTGTAGATATTTCCTTGTTCATACTGATAGCGGTGTAGATATTTCCATGTTCATACAGATATCGGTGTAGATATTTCCATGTTCATACAGATAGCTGTGTAGATATTTCCATGTTTATATAGATAGCGGTGTAGATATTTCCATGTTGATACAGATAGCGGTGTAGATATCTCCATCTTAATACAGATGGCGGTGTAGATATTTATATGTTCATACAGATGTCGGTGCAGATATTTCCATGTTCATACAGATGGCGGTGTGGATATTTCCATGTTCATACAGATAGTGGTGTAGCTATTTCCATGTGTAAAGAGATAGCTGTGTAGATATTTCCATGTATATGCAGATAGCAGTTTAGATATTTCCATTTTCATGCAGATAGCGGTGTAGATATTTCCATGTTCAAACAGATAGCGGTGTAGATATTTCCATGTTCATACAGATAGCGGTGTAGATATTTCCATGTTCATTCAGATAGCTTTGTAGATATTTCCATGTTCATACAGATAGCGGTGTAGATATGTACATGTTCAAACAGATAGCGGTGTAGATATTTCCATGTTCATTCAGATAGCTTTGTAGATATTTCCATGTTCATACAGATAGCGGTGTAGATATTTCCATGTTCATACAGATAGCGGTGTGGATATTTCCATGTTCATACAGACAGCGGTGCTGATATTTCCATGTTTATACGGGTAGCGGTGTAGATATTTCCATGGTTATACAGATAGCGGAGTAGATATTTCCATGTTTATATAGATAGCGGTGTAGATATTTCCATGTTTATTCAGATACCGGTGTAGATATCTCCATCTTAATACAGATGGCGGTGTAGATATTTATATGTTCATACAGATGGCGGTGCAGATATTTCCATGTTCATACAGATGGCGGTGTAGATATTTCCATGTTCATACAGATAGTGGTGTACTTATTTCCATGTGTAAAGAGATAGCTGTGTAGATATTTCCATGTATATGCAGATAGCTGTGTAGATATTTCCATTTTCATGCAGATAGCGGTGTATATATTTCCATCTTCAAACAGATAGCGGTGAAGATATTTCCATGTTCATACAGATAGCGGTGTAGATATTTCCATGTTTCTACAGATAGCGGTGAAGATGTATGCATGTTTACACAGATAGCGGTGTAGATATTTCCATGTTCATACAGATAGCGGTGTAGATATTTCAATGTTCATACAGATAGCGGTTTAGATATTTCCTTCTTAATACAGATGGCGGTGTAGATATTTATATGTTCATACAGATGGCGGTGCAGATATTCCCATGTTCACACAGATGGCGGTGTGGATATTTCCATGTTTATAGAGATAGCGGTGTAGTTATTTCCATGTGTTAAGAGATATCTGTGTAGATATTTCCATGTATATGCAGATAGCTGTGTAGATATTTCCATTTTCATGCAGACAGCGGTGTAGATATTTCCATGTTCAAACAGATAGCGGTGTAGATATTTCCATGTTCATACAGATAGCGGTGTAGATGTTTCCATGTTCATACAGATAGCAGTGTAGATATTTCCATGTTCATACAGATGGTGGTGTAGATATTTCCATGTTCATACAGATAGCGGTACTGATATTTCCATGTTTATGCAGGTAGTGGTGTAGATATTTCCATGTTTATACAGATAGCGGTGTAGATATTTCCATGTTCATACAGATAGCAGTGTAGATATTTCCATGTTTATACAGATAGCGGTGAAGATGTATGCATGTTTACACAGATATCGGTGTAGATATTTCCATGTTCATACAGATAGCGGTGTAGATATTTCCGTGTACATCCAGATGGCTGTGTAGATATATCCATGTTCATAAAGATGGCGGTGAAGATATTTCCATGTTCATACAGATAGCGGTGTAGTTATTTCCATGTGTAAAGGGATAGCTGTGTAGATATTTCCATGTATATGCAGATAGCTGTGTATATTTTTCCATTTTCATGCAGATAGCGGTGTAGATATTTCCATGTTCAAACAGATAGCGGTGTAGATATTTCCGTGTTCATACAGATAGCTGTGTAGATATTTCCATGTTCATACAGATAGCGGAGTAGATACTTCCATGTTCATACAAATAGAGGGGCTGATATTTCCATGTTCATACAGATAGCGGTACTGATATTTACAAGTTTATACAGATATCGGTGTAGATATTTCCATGTTTATACAGATAGCGGTGTAGATATTTCCATGTTTATACAGATAGCGGTGTAGGTATCTCCATCTTAATACAGATGGCGGTGTAGATATTTATGTGTTCTTACAGATGGCGGTGCAGATATTTCCATGTTCATACAGATAGCGGTGTAGTTATTTCCATGTGTAAAGAGATAGCTGTGTAGATATTTCCAAGTATATGCAGATAGCTGTGTAGATATTTCTATTATCATGCAGATAGCGGTTTAGATATTTCCATGTTCGTACAGATAGCGGTGGAGATATTTCCATGTTCATACAGATAGCCTTGTATACATTTCCATGTTTAAACAGATAGCGGTGAAGATGTATGCATGTTTACACAGATAGCGGTGTAGATATTTCCATGTTTATACATATAGCGGTGTAGATATTTCCATGTTCATCCAGATGGCTGTGTAGATATATCCATGTTCATACAGATAGCGGTGTAGCTATTTCCATGTTCATACAGATAGCGGAGTAGATATTTCCATGTTCATGCAGATAGCGGTGTAGATATTTCCATGTTCATACAGATAGCGGTGCTGATATTTCCTTGTTTATACAGGCAGCGGTGTAGATATTTCCATGTTTATACAGATAGCGGTTTAGATATTTCCTTCTTAATACGGATGGCTGTGTAGATATTTATATGTTCATACAGATGGCGTTGTAGATATTTCCATGTTTATACAGATAGCAGTGTAGATATCTCCATCTTAATACAGATGGCGGTGTAGATATTTATATGTTCATACAGATGGCGGTGCAGATATTTCGGTGTTCATACAGATGGCGGTGTAGATATTTCCATGTTCATACAGATAGCGGTGTATTTATTTCCATGTGTAAAGAGATAGCTGTGTAGATATTTAAATGTATATGCAGATAGCAGTGTAGATATTTCCATTTTCATGCAGATAGCGGTGTACATATTTCCATGTTCAAACAGATAGCGGTGTAGATATTTCCATGTTCATACAGATACCGTTGCGGATATTTCCATGTTCATACAGATAGCGGTGTAGATATTTCCATGTTTATAGAGGTAGCGGTGAAGATCTATGCATGTTTACACAGATAGCGGTGTAGATATTTCCATGTTCATCCAGATGGCTGTGTAGATATATCCATGTTCATACAGATAGTGGTGTAGATATTTCCATGTTCATACAGATAGCGGTGTAGATATTTCCATGTTCATCCAGATGGCTGTGTAGATATATCCATGTTCATACAGATAGCGGTGTAGATATTTCCATGTTCATACAGATAGCCGTGCTGATATTTCCATGTTTATACAGGCAGCGGTGTAGATATTTCCATGTTCATACAGGTAGCGGTGCTGATATTTCCATGTTTATACAGGTAGCGGTGTAGATATTTCCATGGTTATACAGATAGCGGTGTAGATATTTCCATGTTTATACAGATAGCGGTGTAGATATTTCCATGTTTATTCAGATAGCAGTGTAGATATCTCCGTCTTAATACAGATGGCGGTGTAGATATTTATATGTTCATACAGATGGCGGTGCAGATATTTCCATGTTCATACAGATGGCGGTGTAGATATTTCCATGTTTATACAGATAGCGGTGTAGTTATTTCCATGTGTAAAGAGATAGCTGTGTGGATATTTCCATGTATATGCAGATAGCTGTGTAGATATTTCCGTTTTCATGCAGATAGCGGTGTATATATTTCCATCTTCAAACAGATAGCGGTGTAGATATTTCCATGTTCATACAGATAGCGGTGTAGATATTTCCATGTTTATACAGATAGCGGTGAAGATGTTTGCATGTTTACACAGATAGCGGTGTGGATATTTCCATGTTTATCCAGAGGGCT
Source organism: Gorilla gorilla gorilla (assembly GCF_029281585.2). Taxonomy (NCBI): domain Eukaryota; kingdom Metazoa; phylum Chordata; class Mammalia; order Primates; family Hominidae; genus Gorilla; species Gorilla gorilla. The sequence continues at coordinate 156,524,858 of NC_073231.2, forward strand.
GTGTAGATATATCCATGTTCATATGGATAGCGGTGTAGATATTTCCTTGTTCATACTGATAGCGGTGTAGATATTTCCATGTTCATACAGATATCGGTGTAGATATTTCCATGTTCATACAGATAGCTGTGTAGATATTTCCATGTTTATATAGATAGCGGTGTAGATATTTCCATGTTGATACAGATAGCGGTGTAGATATCTCCATCTTAATACAGATGGCGGTGTAGATATTTATATGTTCATACAGATGTCGGTGCAGATATTTCCATGTTCATACAGATGGCGGTGTGGATATTTCCATGTTCATACAGATAGCGGTGTAGCTATTTCCATGTGTAAAGAGATAGCTGTGTAGATATTTCCATGTATATGCAGATAGCAGTTTAGATATTTCCATTTTCATGCAGATAGCCGTGTAGATATTTCCATGTTCAAACAGATAGCGGTGTAGATATTTCCATGTTCATACAGATAGCGGTGTAGATATTTCCATGTTCATACAGATAGCGGTGTAGATATTTCCATGTTTATACAGATAGCGGCGAAGATGTATGCATGTTTACACAGATAGCGGTGTAGATATTTCCATGTTCATCCAGATGGCTGTGTAGATATATCCATGTTTATACAGATAGCGTTGTAGATATTTCCATGTTCATACAGATAGCAGTGTAGCTATTTCCATGTTCATACAAATAGCGGTGTAGATATTTCCATGTTCATACAGATAGCGGTGTAGATATTTCCATGTTCATACAGATAGTGGTGTAGATATTTTCATGTTCATCCAGATGGCTGTGTAGATATATCCATGTTCATACAGATAGTGGTGTAGATATTTCCATGTTCATACAGATAGCGGTGCTGATATTTCCGTGTTTATACAGGCAGTGGTGTAGCTATTTCCATGTTCCTGCAGATAGCGGTGTAGATATTTCCATTTTCATACAGATAGCGGTGCTGATATTTCCATGTTTATACAGGCAGCGGTGTAGATATTTCCATGTTTATACAGAAAGCGGTTTAGATATTTCCTTCTTAATACAGATGGCGGTGTATTTATATGTTCATACAGATGGCGGTGTAGATATTTCCATGTTTATACAGAGAGCAGTGTAGATATCTCCATCTTAATACAGATGGCGGTGTAGATATTTATATGTTCATACAGATGGCGGTGCAGATACTTCCATGTTCATAGTGATGGTGGTGTAGTTATTTCCATGTTCATACAGATAGTGGTGTAGTTATTTCCATGTGTAAAGAGATAGCTGTGTAGATATTTAAATGTATATGCAGATAGCAGTGTAGATATTTCCATTTTCATGCAGATAGCGGTGTAGATATTTCCATCTTCAAACAGACAGCGGTGTAGGTATTTCCATGTTCATACAGATAGCGGTGTAGATATTTCCATGTTAATACCGATAGCGGTGCAGATATTTCCATGTTTATACAGATAGCGGTGAAGATGTATGCATGTTTACACAGATAGCGGTGTTGATATTTCCATGTTCATACAGATGGCTGTGTAGATATATCCATGTTCATACACATAGCGGTGTAGATATTTCCAAGTTCATACAGATAGCGGTGTAGATATTTCCATGTTCAGACAGATGGCTGTGTAGATATATCCATGTTCATACACATAGCGGTGTAGATATTTCCATGTTCATACAGATAGCGGTGTAGCTATTTCCATTTTCATACAGATAACGTAGTAGCTATTTCCATGTTCATCCAGATGGCTGTGTAGATATATCCATGTTCATACAGATAGTGGTGTAGATATTTCCATGTTCATACAGATAGTGGTTTAGATATTTCCATGTTAATACAGATAGCGGTGTACCTATTTCCATGTTCATACAGATAGCGGTGTAGATATTTCCATGTTCGTACACATAGCGGTGAAGATATTTCCATGTTCCTACCAATAGCGGTGCTGATATTTCAATGTTTATACAGGTAGCAGTGTAGAAATTTCCATGTTTATACAGATAGCGGTGTATATATTTCCATGTTCATACAGATGGCTGTGTAGATATTTCCATGTTCATCCAGATGGCTCTGTAGATATATCCATGTTCATACAGATTGCGGTGTAGCTATTTCCATGTTCATACAGATAGCGGTGTAGCTATTTCCATGTTCAAACAGATTGCGGTGTAGATATTTCCATGTTCATACAGATAGCGCTGCTGATATTTCCATGTTTATACAGGCAGCGGTGTTGATATTTCCATGTTTATACAGATAGCGGTTTAGATATTTCCTTCTTAATACAGATGGCGGTGTAGATATTTATATGTTCATACAGATGGCGGTGTAGATATTTCCATATTCATACAGATAGCGGTGTAGTTATTTCCATGTGTAAAGAGATAGCTGTGTAGATATTTAAATGTATATGCAGATAGCAGTGTAGATATTTCCATTTTCATGCAGATAGCGGTGTAGATATTTCCATGTTCAAACAGATAGCGGTGTAGATATTTCCATGTTCATACAGATAGCGGTGTAGATATTTCCATGTTCTTACAGATAGCGGTGTAGATATTTCCATGTTTATACAGATAGCGGTGAAGATCTATGCATGTTTACACAGATAGCGGTGTAGATATTTCCATGTTCATCCAGATGGCTGTGTAGATATATCCATGTTCATACAGATAGCGGTGTAGATATTTCCATGTTCATCCAGATGGCTGTGTAGATATATCCATGTTCATACAGATAGCGGTGTAGATATTTCCATGTTCATACAGATAGCGGTGTAGCTATTTCCATATTCATACAGATAACGGTGTAGCTATTTCCATGTTCATACAGATAGCGGTGTAGATATTTCCATGTTGATACAGATAGCGGTGTAGATATTTCCATGTTCATACAGATACCGGTGTAGATATTTCCATATTTATACAGATAGCGGTTTAGATATTTCCTTTTTAATACAGATGGCGGTGTAGATATTTATATGTTCATACAGATGGCGGTGCAGATATTTCCATGTTCATACAGATGGCGGTGTAGATATTTCCATGTTTATAGATATAGCGGTGTAGTTATTTCCATGGGTAAAGAGATAGCTGTGTAGATATTTCATTGTATATGCAGATAGCTTTGTAGATATTTCCATTTTCATGCAGATAGTGGTGTAGATATGTACATGTTCAAACAGATAGCGGTGTAGATATTTCCATGTTCATTCAGATAGCTTTGTAGATATTTCCATGTTCATACAGATAGCGGTGTAGATATTTCCATGTTCATACAGATAGCGGTGTGGATATTTCCATGTTCATACAGACAGCGGTGCTGATATTTCCATGTTTATACGGGTAGCGGTGTAGATATTTCCATGGTTATACAGATAGCGGAGTAGATATTTCCATGTTTATATAGATAGCGGTGTAGATATTTCCATGTTTATTCAGATACCGGTGTAGATATCTCCATCTTAATACAGATGGCGGTGTAGATATTTATATGTTCATACAGATGGCGGTGCAGATATTTCCATGTTCATACAGATGGCGGTGTAGATATTTCCATGTTCATACAGATAGTGGTGTACTTATTTCCATGTGTAAAGAGATAGCTGTGTAGATATTTCCATGTATATGCAGATAGCTGTGTAGATATTTCCATTTTCATGCAGATAGCGGTGTATATATTTCCATCTTCAAACAGATAGCGGTGAAGATATTTCCATGTTCATACAGATAGCGGTGTAGATATTTCCATGTTTCTACAGATAGCGGTGAAGATGTATGCATGTTTACACAGATAGCGGTGTAGATATTTCCATGTTCATACAGATAGCGGTGTAGATATTTCAATGTTCATACAGATAGCGGTTTAGATATTTCCTTCTTAATACAGATGGCGGTGTAGATATTTATATGTTCATACAGATGGCGGTGCAGATATTCCCATGTTCACACAGATGGCGGTGTGGATATTTCCATGTTTATAGAGATAGCGGTGTAGTTATTTCCATGTGTTAAGAGATATCTGTGTAGATATTTCCATGTATATGCAGATAGCTGTGTAGATATTTCCATTTTCATGCAGACAGCGGTGTAGATATTTCCATGTTCAAACAGATAGCGGTGTAGATATTTCCATGTTCATACAGATAGCGGTGTAGATGTTTCCATGTTCATACAGATAGCAGTGTAGATATTTCCATGTTCATACAGATGGTGGTGTAGATATTTCCATGTTCATACAGATAGCGGTACTGATATTTCCATGTTTATGCAGGTAGTGGTGTAGATATTTCCATGTTTATACAGATAGCGGTGTAGATATTTCCATGTTCATACAGATAGCAGTGTAGATATTTCCATGTTTATACAGATAGCGGTGAAGATGTATGCATGTTTACACAGATATCGGTGTAGATATTTCCATGTTCATACAGATAGCGGTGTAGATATTTCCGTGTACATCCAGATGGCTGTGTAGATATATCCATGTTCATAAAGATGGCGGTGAAGATATTTCCATGTTCATACAGATAGCGGTGTAGTTATTTCCATGTGTAAAGGGATAGCTGTGTAGATATTTCCATGTATATGCAGATAGCTGTGTATATTTTTCCATTTTCATGCAGATAGCGGTGTAGATATTTCCATGTTCAAACAGATAGCGGTGTAGATATTTCCGTGTTCATACAGATAGCTGTGTAGATATTTCCATATTCATACAGATAGCGGAGTAGATACTTCCATGTTCATACAAATAGAGGGGCTGATATTTCCATGTTCATACAGATAGCGGTACTGATATTTACAAGTTTATACAGATATCGGTGTAGATATTTCCATGTTTATACAGATAGCGGTGTAGATATTTCCATGTTTATACAGATAGCGGTGTAGGTATCTCCATCTTAATACAGATGGCGGTGTAGATATTTATGTGTTCTTACAGATGGCGGTGCAGATATTTCCATGTTCATACAGATAGCGGTGTAGTTATTTCCATGTGTAAAGAGATAGCTGTGTAGATATTTCCAAGTATATGCAGATAGCTGTGTAGATATTTCTATTATCATGCAGATAGCGGTTTAGATATTTCCATGTTCGTACAGATAGCGGTGGAGATATTTCCATGTTCATACAGATAGCCTTGTATACATTTCCATGTTTAAACAGATAGCGGTGAAGATGTATGCATGTTTACACAGATAGCGGTGTAGATATTTCCATGTTTATACATATAGCGGTGTAGATATTTCCATGTTCATCCAGATGGCTGTGTAGATATATCCATGTTCATACAGATAGCGGTGTAGCTATTTCCATGTTCATACAGATAGCGGAGTAGATATTTCCATGTTCATGCAGATAGCGGTGTAGATATTTCCATGTTCATACAGATAGCGGTGCTGATATTTCCTTGTTTATACAGGCAGCGGTGTAGATATTTCCATGTTTATACAGATAGCGGTTTAGATATTTCCTTCTTAATACGGATGGCTGTGTAGATATTTATATGTTCATACAGATGGCGTTGTAGATATTTCCATGTTTATACAGATAGCAGTGTAGATATCTCCATCTTAATACAGATGGCGGTGTAGATATTTATATGTTCATACAGATGGCGGTGCAGATATTTCGGTGTTCATACAGATGGCGGTGTAGATATTTCCATGTTCATACAGATAGCGGTGTATTTATTTCCATGTGTAAAGAGATAGCTGTGTAGATATTTAAATGTATATGCAGATAGCAGTGTAGATATTTCCATTTTCATGCAGATAGCGGTGTACATATTTCCATGTTCAAACAGATAGCGGTGTAGATATTTCCATGTTCATACAGATACCGTTGCGGATATTTCCATGTTCATACAGATAGCGGTGTAGATATTTCCATGTTTATAGAGGTAGCGGTGAAGATCTATGCATGTTTACACAGATAGCGGTGTAGATATTTCCATGTTCATCCAGATGGCTGTGTAGATATATCCATGTTCATACAGATAGTGGTGTAGATATTTCCATGTTCATACAGATAGCGGTGTAGATATTTCCATGTTCATCCAGATGGCTGTGTAGATATATCCATGTTCATACAGATAGCGGTGTAGATATTTCCATGTTCATACAGATAGCCGTGCTGATATTTCCATGTTTATACAGGCAGCGGTGTAGATATTTCCATGTTCATACAGGTAGCGGTGCTGATATTTCCATGTTTATACAGGTAGCGGTGTAGATATTTCCATGGTTATACAGATAGCGGTGTAGATATTTCCATGTTTATACAGATAGCGGTGTAGATATCTCCGTCTTAATACAGATGGCGGTGTAGATATTTATATGTTCATACAGATGGCGGTGCAGATATTTCCATGTTCATACAGATGGCGGTGTAGATATTTCCATGTTTATACAGATAGCGGTGTAGTTATTTCCATGTGTAAAGAGATAGCTGTGTGGATATTTCCATGTATATGCAGATAGCTGTGTAGATATTTCCGTTTTCATGCAGATAGCGGTGTATATATTTCCATCTTCAAACAGATAGCGGTGTAGATATTTCCATGTTCATACAGATAGCGGTGTAGATATTTCCATGTTTATACAGATAGCGGTGAAGATGTTTGCATGTTTACACAGATAGCGGTGTGGATATTTCCATGTTTATCCAGAGGGCTGTGTAGATATATCCATGTTCATATGGATAGCGGTGTAGATATTTCCTTGTTCATACTGATAGCGGTGTAGATATTTCCATGTTCATACAGATATCGGTGTAGATATTTCCATGTTCATACAGATAGCTGTGTAGATATTTCCATGTTTATATAGATAGCGGTGTAGATATTTCCATGTTGATACAGATAGCGGTGTAGATATCTCCATCTTAATACAGATGGCGGTGTAGATATTTATATGTTCATACAGATGTCGGTGCAGATATTTCCATGTTCATACAGATGGCGGTGTGGATATTTCCATGTTCATACAGATAGCGGTGTAGCTATTTCCATGTGTAAAGAGATAGCTGTGTAGATATTTCCATGTATATGCAGATAGCAGTGTAGATATTTCCATTTTCATGCAGATAGCGGTGTAGATATTTCCATGTTCAAACAGATAGCGGTGTAGATATTTCCATGTTCATACAGATAGCGGTGTAGATATTTCCATGTTCATACAGATAGCGGTGTAGATATTTCCATGTTTATACAGATAGCGGCGAAGATGTATGCATGTTTACACAGATAGCGGTGTAGATATTTCCATGTTCATCCAGATGGCTGTGTAGATATATCCATGTTTATACAGATAGCGTTGTAGATATTTCCATGTTCATACAGATAGCAGTGTAGCTATTTCCATGTTCATACAAATAGCGGTGTAGATATTTCCATGTTTATACTGATAGCGGTGAAGATGTATGCATGTTTACACAGATAGCGGTGTAGATATTTCCATGTTCATACAGATAGTGGTGTAGATATTTTCATGTTCATCCAGATGGCTGTGTAGATATATCCATGTTCATACAGATAGTGGTGTAGATATTTCCTTGTTCATACAGATAGCGGTGCTGATATTTCCGTGTTTATACAGGCAGCGGTGTAGCTATTTCCATGTTCCTGCAGATAGCGGTGTAGATATTTCCATTTTCATACAGATAGCGGTGCTGATATTTCCATGTTTATACAGGCAGCGGTGTAGATATTTCCATGTTTATACAGAAAGCGGTTTAGATATTTCCTTCTTAATACAGATGGCGGTGTATTTATATGTTCATACAGATGGCGGTGTAGATATTTCCATGTTTATACAGAGAGCAGTGTAGATATCTCCATCTTAATACAGATGGCGGTGTAGATATTTATATGTTCATACAGATGGCGGTGCAGATACTTCCATGTTCATAGTGATGGTGGTGTAGTTATTTCCATGTTCATACAGATAGTGGTGTAGTTATTTCCATGTGTAAAGAGATAGCTGTGTAGATATTTAAATGTATATGCAGATAGCAGTGTAGATATTTCCATTTTCATGCAGATAGCGGTGTAGATATTTCCATCTTCAAACAGACAGCGGTGTAGGTATTTCCATGTTCATACAGATAGCGGTGTAGATATTTCCATGTTAATACCGATAGCGGTGCAGATATTTCCATGTTTATACAGATAGCGGTGAAGATGTATGCATGTTTACACAGATAGCGGTGTTGATATTTCCATGTTCATCCAGATGGCTGTGTAGATATATCCATGTTCATACAGATAGCGGTGTAGATATTTCCATGTTCATACAGATAGCGGTGTAGATATTTCCATGTTCAGACAGATGGCTGTGTAGATATATCCATGTTCATACACATAGCGGTGTAGATATTTCCATGTTCATACAGATAGCGGTGTAGCTATTTCCATTTTCATACAGATAACGGAGTAGCTATTTCCATGTTCATCCAGATGGCTGTGTAGATATATCCATGTTCATACAGATAGTGGTGTAGATATTTCCATGTTCATACAGATAGTGGTTTAGATATTTCCATGTTAATACAGATAGCGGTGTACCTATTTCCATGTTCATACAGATAGCGGTGTAGATATTTCCATGTTCGTACACATAGCGGTGAAGATATTTCCATGTTCCTACCGATAGCGGTGCTGATATTTCAATGTTTATACAGGTAGCAGTGTAGAAATTTCCATGTTTATACAGATAGCGGTGTATATATTTCCATGTTCATACAGATGGCTGTGTAGATATTTCCATGTTCATCCAGATGGCTCTGTAGATATATCCATGTTCATACAGATTGCGGTGTAGCTATTTCCATGTTCATACAGATAGCGGTGTAGCTATTTCCATGTTCAAACAGATTGTGGTGTAGATATTTCCATGTTCATACAGATAGCGCTGCTGATATTTCCATGTTTATACAGGCAGCGGTGTTGATATTTCCATGTTTATACAGATAGCGGTTTAGATATTTCCTTCTTAATACAGATGGCGGTGTAGATATTTATATGTTCATACAGATGGCGGTGTAGATATTTCCATATTCATACAGATAGCGGTGTAGTTATTTCCATGTGTAAAGAGATAGCTGTGTAGATATTTAAATGTATATGCAGATAGCAGTGTAGATATTTCCATTTTCATGCAGATAGCGGTGTAGATATTTCCATGTTCAAACAGATAGCGGTGTAGATATTTCCATGTTCATACACATAGCGGTGTAGATATTTCCATGTTCATACAGATAGCGGTGTAGATATTTCCATGTTTATACAGATAGCGGTGAAGATCTATGCATGTTTACACAGATAGCGGTGTAGATATTTCCATGTTCATCCAGATGGCTGTGTAGATATATCCATGTTCATACAGATAGCGGTGTAGATATTTCCATGTTCATCCAGATGGCTGTGTAGATATATACATGTTCATACAGATAGCGGTGTAGATATTTCCATGTTCATACAGATAGCGGTGTAGCTATTTCCATATTCATACAGATAACGGTGTAGCTATTTCCATGTTCATACAGATAGCGGTGTAGATATTTCCATGTTGATACAGATAGCGGTGTAGATATTTCCATGTTCATACAGATACCGGTGTAGATATTTCCATATTTATACAGATAGCGGTTTAGATATTTCCTTTTTAATACAGATGGCGGTGTAGATATTTATATGTTCATACAGATGGCGGTGCAGATATTTCCATGTTCATACAGATGGCGGTGTAGATATTTCCATGTTTATAGATATAGCGGTGTAGTTATTTCCATGGGTAAAGAGATAGCTGTGTAGATATTTCATTGTATATGCAGATAGCTTTGTAGATATTTCCATTTTCATGCAGATAGTGGTGTAGATATGTACATGTTCAAACAGATAGCAGTGTAGATATTTCCATGTTCATTCAGATAGCTTTGTAGATATTTCCATGTTCATACAGAGAGCGGTGTAGATATTTCCATGTTCATACAGATAGCGGTGTAGATATTTCCATGTTCATACAGATAGCGGTGCTGATATTTCCATGTTTATACGGGTAGCGGTGTAGATATTTCCATGGTTATACAGATAGCGGAGTAGATATTTCCATGTTTATATAGATAGCGGTGTAGATATTTCCATGTTTATTCAGATAGCGGTGTAGATATCTCCATCTTAATACAGATGGCGGTGTAGATATTTATATGTTCATACAGATGGCGGTGCAGATATTTCCATGTTCATACAGATGGCGGTGTAGATATTTCCATGTTCATACAGATAGTGGTGTACTTATTTCCATGTGTAAAGAGATAGCTGTGTAGATATTTCCATGTATATGCAGATAGCTGTGTAGATATTTCCATTTTCATGCAGATAGCGGTGTATATATTTCCATCTTCAAACAGATAGCGGTGAAGATATTTCCATGTTCATACAGATAGCGGTGTAGATATTTCAATGTTCATACAGATAGCGGTTTAGATATTTCCTTCTTAATACAGATGGCGGTGTAGATATTTATATGTTCATACTGATGGCGGTGCAGATATTCCCATGTTCACACAGATGGCGGTGTGGATATTTCCATGTTTATAGAGATAGCGGTGTAGTTATTTCCATGTGTTAAGAGATATCTGTGTAGATATTTCCATGTATATGCAGATTGCTGTGTAGATATTTCCATTTTCATGCAGACAACGGTGTAGATATTTCCATGTTCAAACAGATAGCGGTGTAGATATTTCCATGTTCTTACAGATAGCGGTGTAGATATTTCCATCTTCATACAGATAGCGGTGTAGATATTTCCATGTTCATACAGATGGCGGTGTAGATATTTCCATGTTCGTACAGATAGCGGTGCTGATATTTCCATGTTTATACAGGTAGTGGTGTAGATATTTCCATGTTTATACAGGTAGCGGTGTAGATATTTCCATGTTTATACAGATAGCGGTGTAGATATTTCCATGTTTATACAGACAGCAGTGTAGATAACTCCATCTTAATACAGATGGCGGTGTATATATTTCCATGTTCATCCAGATGGCTGTGTAGATATATCCATGTTCATACAGATAGTGGTGTAGGTATTTCCATGTTCATACACATAGCGGTGTAGATATTTCCATGTTCATACAGATAGCGGTGTAGCTATTTCCATGTTCATACAGATAGCGGTGTAGCTATTTCCATTTTCATACAGATAACGTTGTAGGTATTTCCATGTTCATACAGATAGCAGTGTAGATATTTCCATGTTCATACAGATAGCGGTGTAGATATTTCCATCTTTATAGAGATAGCAGTGTAGTTATTTCCTTGTGTTAAGAGATAGCTGTGTAGATATTTCCATGTATATGCAGATAGCTGTGTAGATATTTCCATTTTCATGCAGACAGCGGTGTAGATATTTCCATGTTCAAACATATAGCGGTGTAGATATTTCCATGTTCATACAGATAGCGGTGTAGATATTTCCATGTTCATACAGATAGCAGTGTAGATATTTCCATGTTCATACAGATGGCGGTGTAGATATTTCCATGTTCATACAGATAGCGGTACTGATATTTCCATGTTTATTCAGGTAGTGGTGTAGATATTTCCATGTTTATACAGATAGCGGTGTAGATATTTCCATGTTCATACAGATAGCAGTGTAGATATTTCCATGTTTATACAGATAGCGGTGAAGATGTATGCATGTTTACACAGATATCGGTGTAGATATTTCCATGTTCATACAGATAGCGGTGTAGATATTTCCGTGTACATCCAGATGGCTGTGTAGATATATCCATGTTCATAAAGATGGCGGTGAAGATATTTCCATGTTCATACAGATAGCGGTGTAGTTATTTCCATGTGTAAAGGGATAGCTGTGTAGATATTTCCATGTATATGCAGATAGCTGTGTATATTTTTCCATTTTCATGCAGATAGCGGTGTAGATATTTCCATGTTCAAACAGATAGCGGTGTAGATATTTCCGTGTTCATACAGATAGCTGTGTAGATATTTCCATGTTCATACAGATAGCGGAGTAGATACTTCCATGTTCATACAAATAGAGGGGCTGATATTTCCATGTTCATACAGATAGCGGTACTGATATTTACAAGTTTATACAGATATCGGTGTAGATATTTCCATGTTTATACAGATAGCGGTGTAGATATTTCCATGTTTATACAGATAGCGGTGTAGGTATCTCCATCTTAATACAGATGGCGGTGTAGATATTTATGTGTTCTTACAGATGGCGGTGCAGATATTTCCATGTTCATACAGATAGCGGTGTAGTTATTTCCATGTGTAAAGAGATAGCTGTGTAGATATTTCCAAGTATATGCAGATAGCTGTGTAGATATTTCTATTATCATTCAGATAGCGGTTTAGATATTTCCATGTTCGTACAGATAGCGGTGGAGATATTTCCATGTTCATACAGATAGCCTTGTAGACATTTCCATGTTTAAACAGATAGCGGTGAAGATGTATGCATGTTTACACAGATAGCGGTGTAGATATTTCCATGTTTATACAGATAGCGGTGTAGATAATTCCATGTTCATCCAGATGGCTGTGTAGATATATCCATGTTCATACAGATAGCGGTGTAGCTATTTCCATGTTCATACAGATAGCGGAGTAGATATTTCCATGTTCATGCAGATAGCGGTGTAGATATTTCCATGTTCATACAGATAGCGGTGCTGATATTTCCTTGTTTATACAGGCAGCGGTGTAGATATTTCCATGTTTATACAGATAGCGGTTTAGATATTTCCTTCTTAATACGGATGGCTGTGTAGATATTTATATGTTCATACAGATGGCGGTGTAGATATTTCCATGTTTATACAGATAGCAGTGTAGATATCTCCATCTTAATACAGATGGCGGTGTAGATATTTATATGTTCATACAGATGGCGGTGCAGATATTTCCGTGTTCATACAGATGGCGGTGTAGATATTTCCATGTTCATACAGATAGCGGTGTATTTATTTCCATGTGTAAAGAGATAGCTGTGTAGATATTTAAATGTATATGCAGATAGCAGTGTAGATATTTCCATTTTCATGCAGATAGCGGTGTACATATTTCCATGTTCAAACAGATAGCGGTGAAGATATTTCCATGTTCATACAGATACCGGTGCGGATATTTCCATGTTCATACAGATAGCGGTGTAGATATTTCCATGTTTATAGAGGTAGCGGTGAAGATCTATGCATGTTTACACAGATAGCGGTGTAGATATTTCCATGTTCATCCAGATGGCTGTGTAGATATATCCATGTTCATACAGATAGTGGTGTAGATATTTCCATGTTCATACAGATAGCGGTGTAGATATTTCCATGTTCATCCAGATGGCTGTGTAGATATATCCATGTTCATACAGATAGCGGTGTAGATATTTCCATGTTCATACAGATAGTGGTGTAGCTATTTCCATGTTCATACAGATAACGGTGTAGCTATTTCCATGTTCATACAGAGAGCAGTGTAGTTATTTCCGTGTCCATACAGATAGCGGTGTAGATATTTCCATGTTCATACAGATAGCCGTGCTGATATTTCCATGTTTATACAGGCAGCGGTGTAGATATTTCCATGTTCATACATGTAGCGGTGCTGATATTTCCATGTTTATACAGGTAGCGTTGTAGATATTTCCATGGTTATACAGATAGCGGTGTAGATATTTCCATGTTTATACAGATAGCGGTGTAGATATTTCCATGTTTATTCAGATAGCAGTGTAGATAACTCCGTCTTAATACAGATGGCGGTGTAGATATTTACATGTTCATACAGATGGCGGTGCAGATATTTCCATGTTCATACAGATGGCGGTGTAGATATTTCCATGTTCATACAGATAGCGGTGTAGTTATTTCCATGTGTAAAGAGATAGCTGTGTAGATATTTCCATGTATATGCAGATAGCTGTGTAGATATTTCCGTTTTCATGCAGATAGCGGTGTATATATTTCCATCTTCAAACAGATAGCGGTGTAGATATTTCCATGTTCATACAGATAGCGGTGTAGATATTTCCATGTTTTTACAGATAGCGGTGAAGATGTATGCATGTTTACACAGATAGCGGTGTGGATATTTCCATGTTCATCCATAGGGCTGTGTAGATATATCCATGTTCATACAGATAGCGGTGTAGATATTTCCTTGTTCATACTGATAGCGGTGTAGATATTTCCATGTTCATACAGATAGCGGTGTAGATATTTCCATGCTCATACAGATAGCGGTGTAGATATTTCCATGTTCATACAGATAGCGGTGCTGATATTTCCATGTTTATACAGGTAGCGGTGTAGATATTTCCATGTTTATACAGATAGCGGTGTAGATATTTCCATGCTTATACAGATAGCGGTGTAGATATTTCCATGTTTATACAGATAGCAGTGTAGATATCTCCATCGTAATACAGATGGCGGTGTAGATATTTATATGTTCATACAGATGGCGGTCCAGATATTTCCATGTTCATACAGATAGCGGTGTAGATATTTCCATGTTCATACAGATAGCAGTGTAGTTATTTCCATGTGTAAAGAGATAGCTGTGTAGATATTTAAATGTATATACAGATAGCAGTGTAGATATTTCCATTTTCATGCAGATAGTGGTGTAGATATTTCCATGTTCAAACAGATAGCGGTGTAGATATTTCCATGTTCATACACATAGCGGTGTAGATATTTCCATGTTCATACAGATAGCGGTGTAGATATTTCCATGTTTATACAGATAGCGGTGAAGATGTATGCATGTTTACACAGATAGCGGTGTAGATATTTCCATGTTCATCCAGATGGCTGTGTAGATATATCCATGTTCATACAGATAGCGGTGCAGCTATTTCCATGTTCATACAGATAGCGGTGTAGATATTTCCATGTTCATACAGATAGTGGTGTAGATATTTCCCTGTTCATACAGATAGCGGTGCTGATATTTCCTTGTTTATACAGGCAGCGGTGTAGATATTTCCATGTTTATACAGATAGCGGTTTAGATATGTCCTTCTTAATACAGATGGCAGTGTAGATATTTATATGTTCATACAGATGGCGGTGTAGATATTTCCATGTTTATACAGATAGCAGTGTAGATATCTCCATCTTAATACAGATGGCGGTGTAGATATTTATATGTTCTTACAGATGGCCGTGCAGATATTTCCGTGTTCATACAGATGGCGGTGTAGATATTTCCATGTTCATACAGATAGCGGTGTAGTTATTTCCATGTGTAAAGAGATAGCTGTGTAGATATTTAAATGTATATGCAGATAGCAGTGTAGATATTTCCATTTTCATGCAGATAGCGGTGTAGATATTTCCATGTTCAAACAGATAGCGGTGTAGATATTTCCATGTTCATACAGATAGCGGTGTGGATATTTCCATGTTCATACAGATAGCGGTGTAGATATTTCCATGTTTATAGAGATAGCGGTGAAGATCTATGCATGTTTACACAGAGAGCGGTGTAGATATTTCCATGTTCATCCAGATGGCTGTGTAGATATATCCATGTTCATACAGATAGCGGTGTACATATTTCCATGTTCATACAGATAGCGGTGTAGATATTTCCATGTTCATCCAGATGGCTGTGTAGATATATCCATGTTCATACAGATAGCGTTATAGATATTTCCATGTTCATGCAGATAGTGGTGTAGCTATTTCCATGTTCATACAGATGACGGTGTAGCTATTTCCATGTTCATACAGATAGCAGTGTAGATATTTCCATGTTCATACAGATAGCGGTGTAGGTATTTCCAAGTTCATACAGATAGCTGTGCTGATATTTCCATGTTTTTACAGGCAGCGGTGTAGATATTTCCAGGTTTATACAGATAGCGGTTTAGATATTTCCTTCTTAACAGATGGCGGTGTAGATATTTATATGTTCATACAGATGGCAGTGCAGATATTTCCATGTTCATATAGATGGCGGTGTAGATATTTCCATGTTAATAGATATAGCGGTGTAGTTATTTCCATGTGTAAAGAGATAGCTGTGTAGATATTTCCATGTATATGCAGATAGCTTTGTAGATATTTCCATTTTCATGCAGATAGCGGTGTAGATATTTACATGTTCAAACAGATAGCGGAGTAGATTTTTCCATGTTCATTCAGATAGCTTTGTAGATATTTCCATGTTCATACAGGTAGCGGTGCTGATATTTCCATGTTTATACAGGTAGTGGTGTAGATATTTCCATGTTTATACAGATAGCGGTGTAGATATTTCCATGTTTTTACAGATAGCGGTGTAGATATTTCCATGTTTAAACAGATAGCAGTGTAGATATCTCCATCTAAATACAGATGGCGGTGTAGATATTTATATGTTCAAACAGATGGCGGTGCAGATATTCCCATGTTCATACAGATAGCGGTGTAGATATTTCCATGTTCATACAGATAGCGGTGTAGTTATTTCCATGTGTAAAGAGATAGCTGTGTAGATATTTAAATGTATATACAGATAGCAGTGTAGATATTTCCATTTTCATGCAGATAGCGGTGTAGATATTTCCATGTTCAAACAGATAGCGGTGTAGATATTTCCATGTTCATACAGATAGCGGTGTAGATATTTCCATGTTCATACAGATAGCGGTGTAGATATTTCCATGTTGATACAGATAGCGGTGAAGATCTATGCATGTTTACACACATAGCGGTGTAGATATTTCCATGTTCATCCAGATGGCTGTGTAGATATATCCATGTTCATAGAGATAGCGGTGTAGCTATTTTCTTGTTCATACAGATAGCAGTGTAGATATTTCCATGTTCATACAGATAGCGGTGCTGATATTTCCTTGTTTATACTGGCAGCGGTGTAGATATTTCCATGTTTATACAGATAGCGGTTTAGATATTTCCTTCTTAATACAGATGGCAGTGTAGATATTTATATGTTCATACAGATGGCGGTGTAGATATTTCCATGTTTATACAGATAGCAGTGTAGATATCTCCATCTTAATACAGATGGCAGTGTAGATATTTATATGTTCTTACAGATGGCCGTGCAGATATTTCCGTGTTCATACAGATGGCGGTGTAGATATTTCCTTGTTCATACTGATAGCGGTGTAGATATTTCCATGTTCATACAGATAGCGGTGTAGATATTTCCATGCTCATACAGATAGCGGTGTAGATATTTCCATGTTCATACAGATAGCGGTGCTGATATTTCCATGTTTATACAGGTAGCAGTGTAGATATTTCCATGTTTATACAGATAGCGGTGTAGATATTTCCATGTTTATACAGATAGCGGTGTAGATATTTCCATGTTTATACAGATAGCAGTGTAGATATCTCCATCTTAATACAGATGGCGGTGTAGATATTTATATGTTCGTACAGATGGCGGTCCAGATATTTCCATGTTCATACAGATAGCGGTGTAGATATTTCCATGTTCATACAGATAGCGGTGTAGTTATTTCCATGTGTAAAGAGATAGCTGTGTAGATATTTAAATGTATATACAGATAGCAGTGTAGATATTTCCATTTTCATGCAGATAGTGGTGTAGATATTTCCATGTTCAAACAGATAGCGGTGTAGATATTTCCATGTTCATACAGATAGCGGTGTAGATATTTCCATGTTCATACAGATAGCGGTGTAGATATTTCCATGTTTATACAGATAGCGGTGAAGATGTATGCATGTTTACACAGATAGCGGTGTAGATATTTCCATGTTCATCCAGATGGCTGTGTAGATATATCCATGTTCATACAGATAGCGGTGCAGCTATTTCCATGTTCATACAGATAGCGGTGTAGATATTTCCATGTTCATACAGATAGCGGTGTAGATATTTCCCTGTTCATACAGATAGCGGTGCTGATATTTCCTTGTTTATACAGGCAGCGGTGTAGATATATCCATGTTTATACAGATAGCGGTTTAGATATGTCCTTCTTAATACAGATGGCAGTGTAGATATTTATATGTTCATACAGATGGCGGTGTAGATATTTCCATGTTTATACAGATAGCAGTGTAGATATCTCCATCTTAATACAGATGGCAGTGTAGATATTTATATGTTCTTACAGATGGCCATGCAGATATTTCCGTGTTCATACAGATGGCGGTGTAGATATTTCCATGTTCATACAGATAGCGGTGTAGTTATTTCCATGCGTAAAGAGATAGCTGTGTAGATATTTAAATGTATATGCAGATAGCAGTGTAGATATTTCCATTTTCATGCAGATAGCGGTGTAGATATTTCCATGTTCAAACAGATAGCGATGTAGATATTTCCATGTTCATACAGATAGCGGTGTGGATATTTCCATGTTCATACAGATAGCGGTGTAGATATTTCCATGTTTATAGAGATAGCGGTGAAGATCTATGCATGTTTACACAGATAGCGGTGTAGATATTTCCATGTTCTTCCAGATGGCTGTGTAGATATATCCATGTTCATACAGATAGTGGTGTACATATTTCCATGTTCATACAGATAGCGGTGTAGATATCTCCATGTTCATCCAGATGGCTGTGCAGATATATCCATGTTCATACAGATAGCGGTATAGATATTTCCATGTTCATACAGATAGTGGTGTAGCTATTTCCATGTTCATACAGATGACGGTGTAGCTATTTCCATGTTCATACAGATAGCAGTGTAGATATTTCCATGTTCATACAGATAGCGGTGTAGATATTTCCATGTTCATACAGATAGCGGTGCTGATATTTCCATGTTTTTACAGGCAGCGGTGTAGATATTTCCAGGTTTATACAGATAGCGGTTTAGATATTTCCTTCTTAACAGATGGCGGTGTAGATATTTATATGTTCATACAGATGGCGGTGCAGATATTTCCATGTTCATACAGATGGCGGTGTAGATATTTCCATGTTTATAGATATAGCGGTGTAGTTATTTCCATGTGTAAAGAGATAGCTTTGTAGATATTTCCATGTATATGCAGATAGCTTTGTAGATATTTCCATTTTCATGCAGATAGCGGTGTAGATATTTACATGTTCAAACAGATAGCGGTGTATATTTTTCCATGTTCATTCAGATAGCTTTGTAGATATTTCCATGTTCATACAGATAGCGGTGCTGATATTTCCATGTTTATACAGTTAGTGGTGTAGTTATTTCCATGTTTATACAGATAGCGGTGTAGATATTTCCATGTTTTTACAGATAGCGGTGTAGATATTTCCATGTTTAAACAGATAGCAGTGTAGATATCTCCATCTTAATACAGATGGCGGTGTAGATATTTATATGTTCAAACAGATGGCGGTGCAGATATTCCCATGTTCATACAGATAGCGGTGTAGATATTTTCATGTTCATACAGATAGCGGTGTAGTTATTTCCATGTGTAAAGAGATAGCTGTGTAGATATTTAAATGTATATACAGATAGCAGGGTAGATATTTCCATTTTCATGCAGATAGCGGTGTAGATATTTCCATGTTCAAACAGATAGCGGTGTAGCTATTTCCATGTTCATACAGATAGCGGTGTAGATATTTCCATGTTCATACAGATAGCGGTGTAGATATTTCCATGTTCATACAGATAGCGGTGCTGATATTTCCTTGTTTATACAGGCAGCGGTGTAGATATTTCCATGTTTATACAGATAGCAGTTTAGATATTTCCTTCTTAATACTGATGGCAGTGTAGATATTTATATGTTCATACAGATGGCGGTGTAGATATTTCCATGTTTATACAGATAGCAGTGTAGATATCTCCATCTTAATACAGATGGCGGTGTAGATATTTATATGTTCTTACAGATGGCCGTTCAGATATTTCCGTGTTCATACAGATGGTGGTGTAGATATTTCCATGTTCATAGAGATAGCGGTGTAGTTATTTCCATGTGTAAAGAGATAGCTGTGTAGATATTTAAATGTATATGCAGATAGCAGTGTAGATATTTCCATTTTCATACAGATAGCGGTGTAGATATTTCCATGTTCAAACAGATAGCGTTGTGGATATTTCCATGTTCATACAGATAGCGGTGTAGATATTTCCATGTTTATAGAGATAGCGGTGAAGATCTATGCATGTTTACACAGATAGCGGTGTAGATATTTCCATGTTCATCCAGATGGCTGTGTAGATATATCCATGTTCATACAGATAGCGGTGTAGATATTTCCATGTTCATACAGATAGTGGTGTAGCTATTTCCATGTTCATACAGATAACGGTGTAGCTATTTCCATGTTCATACAGGTAGCAGTGTAGATATTTCCATGTTCATACAGATAGCGGTGTAGGTATTTCCATGTTCATACAGATAGCGGTGCTGATATATCCATGTTTATACAGGCAGCGGTGTAGATATTTCCAGGTTTATACAGATAGCGGTTTAGATATTTCCTTCTTAATACAGATGGCGGTGTAGATATTTATATGTTCATACAGATGGCGGTGCAGATATTTCCATGTTCATACAGATGGCGTTGTAGATATTTCCATGTTTATAGAGATAGCGGTGTAGTTATTTCCATGTGTAAAGAGATAGCTGTGTAGATATTTCCATGTATATGCAGATAGCTTTGTAGATATTTCCATTTTCATGCAGATAGCGGTGTAGATATTTACATGTTCAAACAGATAGCAGTGTAGATTTTTACATGTTCATTCAGAAAGCTTTGTAGATATTTCCATGTTCATACAGATAGCGCTGTAGATATTTCCATGTTCATACAGATAGCGGTGTAGATATTTCCATGTTCATACAGATAGCGGTGCTGATATTTCCATGTTTATACAGGTAGCGGTGTAGATATTTCCATGGTTATACACATAGCGGTGTAGATATTTCCATGTTTATACAGATAGCGGTGTAGATATTTCCATGTTTATTCAGATAGCGGTGTAGATATCTCCATCTTAATACAGATGGCGGTGTAGATATTTATATGTTCATACAGATGGCGGTGCAGATATTTCCATGTTCATACAGATGGCGGTGTAGATATTTCCATGTTCATACAGATAGTGGTGTAGTTATTTCCATGTGTAAAGAGATAGCTCTGTAGATATTTCCATCTACATGCAGATAGCTGTGTAGATATTTCTATTTTCATGCAGATAGCGGTGTATATATTTCCATCTTCAAACAGATAGCGGTGTAGATATTTCCATGTTCATACAGATAGCGGTGTAGATATTTCCATGTTTCTACAGATAGCGGTGAAGATGTATGCATGTTTACACAGACAGCGGTGTGGATATGTCCATTTTCATCCAGAGGGCTGTGTAGATATATCCATGTTCATACAGATAGCGGTGTAGATATTCCCATGTTCATACAGATAGCGGTGTAGATATTTCCATGTTCATACAGATGGCGGTGTAGCTATTTCCATGTTTATAGAAATAGCGCTGTACTTATTTCCATGTGTAAAGAGATAGCTTTGTAGATATTTCCATGTGTATGCAGATCGCTGTGTAGATATTTCCATTTTCATGCAGATAGCGGTGTAGATATTTCCATGTTCAAACAGATAGCGGTGTAGATATTTCCATGTTCATACAAATAGCGGTGTAGATATTTCCATGTTCATCCAGATGGGTGTGTAGATATATCCATGTTAATAAAGATGGCGGTGAAGATATTTCCATGTTCATACAGATAGCGGTGTAGTTATTTCCATGTGTAAAGAGATAGCTGTGTAGATATTTCCATGTATATGCAGATAGCTGTGTATACATTTCCATTTTCATGCAGATAGCGGTGTAGATATTTCCATGTTCAAACAGATAGCGGTGTAGATATTTCCGTGTTCATACAGATAGCGATGTAGATATTTCCATGTTCAAACAGATAGCGGTGTAGATATTTCCGTGTTCATACAGGTAGCGGTGTAGATATTTCCATGTTCATACAGATAGCGGTGTAGATACTTCCATGTTCATACAGATAGAGGGGCTGATATTTCCATGTTCATACAGATAGCGGTGCTGATATTTCCATGTTTATACAGATAGCGGTGTAGATATTTCCATGTTTATACAGATAGCGGTGTAGATATTTCCATGTTTATACAGATAGCGGTGTAGATATTTCCATGTTTATACAGATAGCGGTGTAGGTATCTCCATCTTAATACAGATGGCGGTGTAGATATTTATGTGTTCTTACAGATGGCGGTGCAGATATTTCCATGTTCATACAGATAGCGGTTTAGTTATTTCCATGTGTAAAGAGATAGCTGTGTAGATATTTCCAAGTATATGCAGATAGCTGTGTAGATATTTCTATTTTCATGCAGATAGCGGTTTAGATATTTCCATGTTCGTACAGATAGCGGTGTAGATATTTCCATGTTCATACAGATAGCCTTGTAGACATTTCCATGTTTATACAGATAGCGGTGAAGATGTATGCATGTTTACACAGATAGCGGTGTAGATATTTCCATGTTCATACAGATAGCGGTGTAGATATTTCCATGTTTATACAGATAGCGGTGTGGATATTTCCGTGTTCAAACAGATAGCGGTGTAGATATTTCCATGTTCATACAGATAGCGGTGTAGATATTTCCATGTTTATACAGATAGCGGTGTAGATATTTCCATGTTTATACAGATAGCAGTGGAGATATCTCTATCTTAATACAGATTGCGGTGTAGATATTTATATGTTCATACAGATGGCAGTGCAGATATTTCCATGTTCATACAGATGGCGGTGTAGATATTTCCATGTTCATGCAGATAGCAGTGTAGTTATTTCCATGTGTAAAGAGATAGCTGTGTAGATATTTAAATGTATATGCAGATAGCAGTGTAGATATTTCCATGTTCAAACAGATAGCGGTGTAGATATTTCCATGTTCATACAGATAGCGGTGTAGATAATTCCATGTTCATACAGATAGCGGTGTAGATATTTCCATGTTTATACATATAGCGGTGTAGATATTTCCATGTTCATCCAGATGGCTGTGTAGATATATCCATGTTCATACAGATAGCGGTGTAGCTATTTCCATGTTCATACAGATAGCGGAGTAGATATTTCCATGTTCATACAGATACCGGTGTAGATATTTCCATGTTCATACAGATAGCGGTGCTGATATTTCCTTGTTTATACAGGCAGCGGTGTAGATATTTCCATGTTTATACAGATAGGGGTTTAGATATTTCCTTCTTAATACGGATGGCTGTGTAGGTATTTATATGTTCATACAGATGGCGGTGTAGATATTTCCATGTTTATACAGATAACAGTGTAGATATCAACATCTTAATACAGATGGCGATGTAGATATTTATATGTTCATACAGATGGCGGTGCAGATATTTCCATGTTCATACAGACGGCGGTGTAGATATTTCCATGTTCATAGAGATAGCGGTGTAGTTATTTCCATGTGTAAAGTGATAGCTGTGTAGATATTTAAATGTATATGCAGATAGCAGTGTAGATATTTCCATTTTCATGCAGATAGCCGTTTAGATATTTCCATGTTCAAACAGATAGCGGTGTAGATATTTCCATGTTCATACAGATAGCGGTGTGGATATTTCCATGTTCATACAGATAGCGGTGTAGATATTTCCATGTTTATAGAGGTAGCGGTGAAGATCTATGCATGTTTACACAGATAGCGGTGTAGATATTTCCATGTTCATCCAGATGGCTGTGTAGATATATCCATGTTCATACAGATAGTGGTGTAGATATTTCCATGTTCATACCGATTGCGGTGTAGATATTTCCATGTTCATCCAGATGGCTGTGTAGATATATCCATGTTCATACAGATAGCGGTGTAGATATTTCCATGTTTATACAGATAGCGGTGAAGATGTATGCATGTTTACACAGATAGCGGTGTAGATATTTCCATGTTCATACAGATAGCGGTGCAGATATTTCAGTGTTCATACAGATAGCGGTTTAGATATTTCTTTCTTAATTCAGATGGCGTTGTAGATATTTATATGTTCATACAGATGGCGGTGCAGATATTTCCATGTTTATACAGATGGCGGTGTAGATATTTCCATGTTTATAGAGATAGCGGTGTAGTTATTTCCATGTGTTAAGAGATAGCTGTGTAGATATTTCCATGTATATGCAGATATCTGTGTAGATATTTCCATTTTCATGCAGACAGCGGTGTAGATATTTCCATGTTCAAACAGATAGCGGTGTAGATATTTCCATGTTCATACAGATAGCGGTTTAGATATTTCCATGTTCGTAGAGATAGCGGTGTAGATATTTCCATGTTCATACAGATGGCGGTGTAGATATTTCCATGTTCATACAGATAGCGGTGCTGATATTTCCATGTTTATACAGGTAGTGGTGTAGATATTTCCATGTTTATACAGATAGCGGTGTAGATATTTCCATGTTTATACAGATAGCGGTGTAGATATTTCCATGTTTATACAGATAGCAGTGGAGATATCTCTATCTTAATACAGATTGCGGTGTAGATATTTATATGTTCATACAGATGGCAGTGCAGATATTTCCATGTTCATACAGATGGCGGTGTAGATATTTCCATGTTCATGCAGATAGCAGTGTAGTTATTTCCATGTGTAAAGAGATAGCTGTGTAGATATTTAAATGTATATGCAGATAGCTTTGTAGATATTTCCATTTTCATGCAGATAGCGGTGTGGATATTTCCATGTTCAAACAGATAGCGGTGTAGATATTTCCATGTTCATACAGATAGCGGTGTAGATATTTCCATGTTCATACAGATAGCGGTGTAGATATTTCCATGTTTATACATATAGCGGTGTAGATATTTCCATGTTCATCCAGATGGCTGTGTATATATATCCATGTTCATACAGATAGCGGTGTAGCTATTTCCATGTTCATACAGATAGCGGAGTAGATATTTCCATGTTCATGCAGATAGCGGTGTAGATATTTCCATGTTCATACAGATAGCGGTGCTGATATTTCCTTGTTTATACAGGCAGCGGTGTAGATATTTCCATGTTTATACAGATAGCGGTTTAGATATTTCCTTCTTAATACGGATGGCTGTGTAGATATTTATATGTTCATACAGATGGCGGTGTAGATATTTCCATGTTTATACAGATAGCAGTGTAGATATCTCCATCTTAATACAGATTGCGGTGTAGATATTTATATGTTCATACAGATGGCGGTGCAGATATTTCCGTGTTCATACAGATGGCGGTGTAGATATTTCCATGTTCATACAGATAGCGGTGTATTTATTTCCATGTGTAAAGAGATAGCTGTGTAGATATTTAAATGTATATGCAGATAGCAGTGTAGATATTTCCATTTTCATGCAGATAGCGGTGTAGATATTTCCATGTTCAAACAGATAGCGGTGTAGATATTTCCATGTTCATACAGATACCGGTGTGGATATTTCCATGTTCATACTGATAGCGGTGTAGATATTTCCATGTTTATAGAGGTAGCGGTGAAGATCTATGCATGTTTACACAGATAGCGGTGTAGATATTTCCAGGTTCATCCAGATGGCTGTGTAGATATATCCATGTTCATACAGATAGTGGTGTAGATATTTCCATGTTCATACATATAGCGGTGTAGATATTTCCATGTTCATCCAGATGGCTGTGTAGATATATCCATGTTCATACAGATAGCGGTGTAGATATTTCCATGTTCATACAGATAGTGGTGTAGCTATTTCCATGTTCATACAGATAACGGTGTAGCTATTTCCATGTACATACAGATAGCAGTGTAGTTATTTCCATGTCCATACAGATAGCGGTGTAGATATTTCCATGTTCATACAGATAGCCGTGCTGATATTTCCATGTTTATACAGGCAGCGGTGTAGATATTTCCATGTTCATACAGGTAGCGGTGCTGATATTTCCATGTTTATACAGGTAGCGTTGTAGATATTTCCATGGTTATACAGATAGCGGTGTAGATATTTCCATGTTTATACAGATAGCGGTGTGGATATTTCCATGTTCATTCAGATAGCAGTGTAGATAACTCCGTCTTAATACACAAGGCGGTGTAGATATTTATATGTTCATACAGATGGCGGTGCAGATATTTCCATGTTCATACAGATGGCGGTGTAGATATTTCCATGTTCATACAGATAGCGGTGTAGTTATTTCCATGTGTAAAGAGAGAGCTGTGTAGATATTTCCATGTATATGCAGATAGCTGTGTAGATATTTCCGTTTTCATGCAGATAGCGGTGTATATATTTCCATCTTCAAACAGATAGCGGTGTAGATATTTCCATGTTCAAACAGATAGCGGTGTAGATATTTCCATGTTTATACAGATAGCGGTGCAGATGTATGCATGTTTACACAGATAGCGGTGTGGATATTTCCATGTTCATCCAGAGGGCTGTGTAGATATATCCATGTTCATACAGATAGCGGTGTAGATATTTCCTTGTTCATACTGATAGCGGTGTAGATATTTCCATGTTCATACAGATAGCGGTGTAGATATTTCCATGCTCATACAGATAGCGGTGTAGATATTTCCATGTTCATTCAGATAGCGGTGCTGATATTTCCATGTTTATACAGGTAGCGGTGTAGATATTTCCATGTTTATACAGATAGCGGTGTAGATATTTCCATGTTTATACAGATAGCGGTGTAGATATTTCCATGTTTATACAGATAGCAGTGTAGATATCTCCATCTTAATACAGATGGCGGTGTAGATATTTATATGTTCATACAGATGGCGATCCAGATATTTCCATGTTCATACAGATAGCAGTGTAGATATTTCCATGTTCATACAGATAGCGGTGTAGTTATTTCCATGTGTAAAGAGATAGCTGTGTAGATATTTAAATGTATATACAGATAGCAGTGTAGATATTTCCATTTTCATGCAGATAGTGGTGTAGATATTTCCATGTTCAAACAGATAGCGGTGTAGATGTTTCCATGTTCATACAGATAGCGGTGTAGATATTTCCATGTTCATACAGATAGCGGTGTAGATATTTCCATGTTTATACAGATAGCGGTGAAGATGTATGCATGTTTACACAGATAGCGGTGTAGATATTTCCATGATCATCCAGATGGCTGTGTAGATATATCCATGTTCATACAGATAGCGGTGCAGCTATTTCCATGCTCATACAGATAGCGGTGTAGATATTTCCATGTTCATACAGATAGCGGTGTAGATATTTCCCTGTTCATACAGATAGCGGTGCTGATATTTCCTTGTTTATACAGGGAGCGGTGTAGATATTTCCATGTTTATACAGATAGCGGTTTAGATATGTCCTTCTTAATACAGATGGCAGTGTAGATATTTATATGTTCATACAGATGGCGGTGTAGATATTTCCATGTTTTTACAGATAGCAGTGTAGATATCTCCATCTTAATACAGATGGCGGTGTAGATATTTATATGTTCTTACAGATGGCCGTGCAGATATTTCCGTGTTCATACAGATGGCGGTGTAGATATTTCCATGTTCATACAGATAGCGGTGTAGTTATTTCCATGTGTAAAGAGATAGCTGTTTAGATATTTAAATGTATATGCAGATAGCAGTGTAGATATTTCCATTTTCATGCAGATAGCGGTGTAGATATTTCCATGTTCAAACAGATAGCGGTGTAGATATTTCCATGTTCATACAGATAGCGGTGTGGATATTTCCATGTTCATACAGATAGCGGTGTAGATATTTCCATGTTTATAGAGATAGCGGTGAAGATCTATGCATGTTTACACAGATAGCGGTGTAGATATTTCCATCTTCATCCAGATGGCTGTGTAGATATATCCATGTTCATACAGATAGCGGTGTACATATTTCCATGTTCATACAGATAGCGGTGTAGATATTTCCATGTTCATCCAGATGGCTGTGTAGATATATCCATGTTCATACAGATAGCGGTATAGATATTTCCATGATCATACAGATAGTGGTGTAGCTATTTCCATGTTCATACAGATGACGGTGTAGCTATTTCCATGTTCATACAGATAGCAGTGTAGATATTTCCATGTTCATACAGATAGCGGTGTAGATATTTCCATGTTCATACAGATAGCGGTGCTGATATTTCCATGTTTTTACAGGCAGCGGTGTAGATATTTCCAGGTTTATACAGATAGCGGTTTAGATATTTCCTTCTTAACAGATGGCGGTGTAGATATTTATATGTTCATACAGATGGCGGTGCAGATATTTCCATGTTCATACAGATGGCGGTGTAGATATTTCCATGTTTATAGATATAGCGGTGTAGTTATTTCTATGTGTAAAGAGATAGCTGTGTACATATTTCCATGTATATGCAGATAGCTTTGTAGATATTTCCATTTTCATGCAGATAGCGGTGTAGATATTTACATGTTCAAACAGATAGCGGTGTAGATTTTTCCATGTTCATTCAGATAACATTGTAGATATTTCCATGTTCATACAGATAGCGGTGCTGATATTTCCATGTTTATACAGGTAGTGGTGTAGATTTTCCATGTTTATACAGATAGCGGTGTAGATATTTCCATGTTTTTACAGATAGCGGTGTAGATATTTCCATGTTTAAACAGATAGCAGTGTAGATATTTCCTTCTTAATACAGATGGCAGTGTAGATATTTATATGTTCATACAGATGGCGGTGTAGATATTTCCATGTTTATACAGATAGCAGTGTAGATATCTCCATCTTAATACAGATGGCGGTGTAGATATTTATATGTTCTTACAGATGGCCGTGCAGATATTTCCGTGTTCATACAGATGGCGGTGTAGATATTTCCATGTTCATAGATATAGCGGTGTAGTTATTTCCATGTGTAAAGAGATATCTGTGTAGATATTTAAATGTATATGCAGATAGCAGTGTAGATATTTCCATTTTCATACAGATAGCGGTGTAGATATTTCCATGTTCAAACAGATAGCGGTGTGGATATTTCCATGTTCATACAGATAGCGGTGTAGATATTTCGATGTTTATAGAGATAGCGGTGAAGATCTATGCATGTTTACACAGATAGCGGTGTAGATATTTCCATGTTCATCCAGATGGCTGTGTAGATATATCCATGTTCATACAGATAGCGGTGTATATATTTCCATGTTCATACAGATAGCGGTGTAGATATTTCCATGTTCATCCAGATGGCTGTGTAGATATATCCATGTTCACAGATAGCGGTGTAGATATTTCCATGTTCATACAGATAGTGGTGTAGCTATTTCCATGTTCATACAGATAACGGTGTAGCTATTTCCATGTTCATACAGATAGCAGTGTAGATATTTCCATGTTCATACAGATAGCGGTGTAGATATTTCCATGTTCATACAGATAGCGGTGCTGATATTTCCATGTTTATACAGGCAGCGGTGTAGATATTTCCAGGTTTATACAGATAGCGGTTTAGATATTTCCTTCTTAATACAGATGGCGGTGTAGATATTTATATGTTCATACAGATGGCGGTGCAGATATTTCCATGTTCATACAGATGGCGTTGTAGATATTTCCATGTTTATAGAGATAGCGGTGTAGTTATTTCCATGTGTAAAGAGATAGCTGTGTAGATATTTCCATGTATATGCAGATAGCTTTGTAGATATTTCCATTTTCATGCAGATAGCGGTGTAGATATTCACATGTTCAAACAGATAGCAGTGTAGATTTTTCCATGTTCATTCAGATAGCTTTGTAGATATTTCCATGTTCATACAGATAGCGGTGTAGATATTTCCATGTTCATACAGATAGTGGTGTAGCTATTTCCATGTTCATACAGATAACGGTGTAGCTATTTCCATGTTCATACAGATAGCAGTGTAGATATTTCCATGTTCATACAGATAGCGGTGTAGATATTTCCATGTTTATACAGATAGCGGTGAAGATCTATGCATGTTTACACAGATAGCGGTGTAGATATTTCCATGTTCATCCAGAGGGCTGTGTAGATATATCCATGTTCATACAGATAGCGGTGTAGATATTTCCATGTTCATCCAGATGGCTGTGTAGATATATCCATGTTCATACAGATAGCGGTGTAGATATTTCCATGTTCATACAGATAGCGGTGTAGCTATTTCCATATTCATACAGATAACGGTGTAGCTATTTCCATGTTCATACAGATAGCGGTGTAGATATTTCCATGTTGATACAGATAGCGGTGTAGATATTTCCATGTTCATACAGATACCGGTGTAGATATTTCCATATTTATACAGATAGCGGTTTAGATATTTCCTTTTTAATACAGATGGCGGTGTAGATATTTATATGTTCATACAGATGGCGGTGCAGATATTTCCATGTTCATACAGATGGCGGTGTAGATATTTCCATGTTTATAGATATAGCGGTGTAGTTATTTCCATGGGTAAAGAGATAGCTGTGTAGATATTTCATTGTATATGCAGATAGCTTTGTAGATATTTCCATTTTCATGCAGATAGTGGTGTAGATATGTACATGTTCAAACAGATAGCGGTGTAGATATTTCCATGTTCATTCAGATAGCTTTGTAGATATTTCCATGTTCATACAGATAGCGGTGTAGATATTTCCATGTTCATACAGATAGCGGTGTGGATATTTCCATGTTCATACAGATAGCGGTGCTGATATTTCCATGTTTATACGGGTAGCGGTGTAGATATTTCCATGGTTATACAGATAGCGGAGTAGATATTTCCATGTTTATATAGATAGCGGTGTAGATATTTCCATGTTTATTCAGATAGCGGTGTAGATATCTCCATCTTAATACAGATGGCGGTGTAGATATTTATATGTTCATACAGATGGCGGTGCAGATATTTCCATGTTCATACAGATGGCGGTGTAGATATTTCCATGTTCATACAGATAATGGTGTACTTATTTCCATGTGTAAAGAGATAGCTGTGTAGATATTTCCATGTATATGCAGATAGCTGTGTAGATATTTCCATTTTCATGCAGATAGCGGTGTATATATTTCCATCTTCAAACAGATAGCGGTGAAGATATTTCCATGTTCATACAGATAGCGGTGTAGATATTTCCATGTTTCTACAGATAGCGGTGAAGATGTATGCATGTTTACACAGATAGCGGTGTAGATATTTCCATGTTCATACAGATAGCGGTGTAGATATTTCAATGTTCATACAGATAGCGGTTTAGATATTTCCTTCTTAATACAGATGGCGGTGTAGATATTTATATGTTCATACAGATGGCGGTGCAGATATTCCCATGTTCACACAGATGGCGGTGTGGATATTTCCATGTTTATAGAGATAGCGGTGTAGTTATTTCCATGTGTTAAGAGATATCTGTGTAGATATTTCCATGTATATGCAGATAGCTGTGTAGATATTTCCATTTTCATGCAGACAGCGGTGTAGATATTTCCATGTTCAAACAGATAGCAGTGTAGATATTTCCATGTTCATACAGATAGCGGTGTAGATGTTTCCATGTTCATACAGATAGCAGTGTAGATATTTCCATGTTCATACAGATGGTGGTGTAGATATTTCCATGTTCATACAGATAGCGGTACTGATATTTCCATGTTTATGCAGGTAGTGGTGTAGATATTTCCATGTTTATACAGATAGCGGTGTAGATATTTCCATGTTCATACAGATAGCAGTGTAGATATTTCCATGTTTATACAGATAGCGGTGAAGATGTATGCATGTTTACACAGATATCGGTGTAGATATTTCCATGTTCATACAGATAGCGGTGTAGATATTTCCGTGTACATCCAGATGGCTGTGTAGATATATCCATGTTCATAAAGATGGCGGTGAAGATATTTCCATGTTCATACAGATAGCGGTGTAGTTATTTCCATGTGTAAAGGGATAGCTGTGTAGATATTTCCATGTATATGCAGATAGCTGTGTATATTTTTCCATTTTCATGCAGATAGCGGTGTAGATATTTCCATGTTCAAACAGATAGCGGTGTAGATATTTCCGTGTTCATACAGATAGCTGTGTAGATATTTCCATGTTCATACAGATAGCGGAGTAGATACTTCCATGTTCATACAAATAGAGGGGCTGATATTTCCATGTTCATACAGATAGCGGTACTGATATTTACAAGTTTATACAGATATCGGTGTAGATATTTCCATGTTTATACAGATAGCGGTGTAGATATTTCCATGTTTATACAGATAGCGGTGTAGGTATCTCCATCTTAATACAGATGGCGGTGTAGATATTTATGTGTTCTTACAGATGGCGGTGCAGATATTTCCATGTTCATACAGATAGCGGTGTAGTTATTTCCATGTGTAAAGAGATAGCTGTGTAGATATTTCCAAGTATATGCAGATAGCTGTGTAGATATTTCTATTATCATGCAGATAGCGGTTTAGATATTTCCATGTTCGTACAGATAGCGGTGGAGATATTTCCATGTTCATACAGATAGCCTTGTAGACATTTCCATGTTTAAACAGATAGCGGTGAAGATGTATGCATGTTTACACAGATAGCGGTGTAGATATTTCCATGTTTATACATATAGCGGTGTAGATATTTCCATGTTCATCCAGATGGCTGTGTAGATATATCCATGTTCATACAGATAGCGGTGTAGCTATTTCCATGTTCATACAGATAGCGGAGTAGATATTTCCATGTTCATGCAGATAGCGGTGTAGATATTTCCATGTTCATACAGATAGCGGTGCTGATATTTCCTTGTTTATACAGGCAGCGGTGTAGATATTTCCATGTTTATACAGATAGCGGTTTAGATATTTCCTTCTTAATACGGATGGCTGTGTAGATATTTATATGTTCATACAGATGGCGTTGTAGATATTTCCATGTTTATACAGATAGCAGTGTAGATATCTCCATCTTAATACAGATGGCGGTGTAGATATTTATATGTTCATACAGATGGCGGTGCAGATATTTCCGTGTTCATACAGATGGCGGTGTAGATATTTCCATGTGTAAAGAGATAGCTGTGTAGATATTTAAATGTATATGCAGATAGCAGTGTAGATATTTCCATTTTCATGCAGATAGCGGTGTACATATTTCCATGTTCAAACAGATAGCGGTGTAGATATTTCCATGTTCATACAGATACCGGTGCGGATATTTCCATGTTCATACAGATAGCGGTGTAGATATTTCCATGTTTATAGAGGTAGCGGTGAAGATCTATGCATGTTTACACAGATAGCGG
This sequence comes from Gorilla gorilla gorilla, assembly GCF_029281585.2. Taxonomy (NCBI): domain Eukaryota; kingdom Metazoa; phylum Chordata; class Mammalia; order Primates; family Hominidae; genus Gorilla; species Gorilla gorilla. Next base: position 156,558,186 of record NC_073231.2, read on the forward strand.
TGTAGATATTTCCATGTTCATCCAGATGGCTGTGTAGATATATCCATGTTCATACAGATAGTGGTGTAGATATTTCCATGTTCATACAGATAGCGGTGTAGATATTTCCATGTTCATCCAGATGGCTGTGTAGTTATATCCATGTTCATACAGATAGCGGTGTAGATATTTCCATGTTCATACAGATAGCCGTGCTGATATTTCCATGTTTATACAGGCAGCGGTGTAGATATTTCCATGTTCATACAGGTAGCGGTGCTGATATTTCCATGTTTATACAGGTAGCGGTGTAGATATTTCCATGGTTATACAGATAGCGGTGTAGATATTTCCATGTTTATACAGATAGCGGTGTAGATATTTCCATGTTTATTCAGATAGCAGTGTAGACATCTCCGTCTTAATACAGATGGCGGTGTAGATATTTATAAGTTCATACAGATGGCGGTGCAGATATTTCCATGTTCATACAGATGGCGGTGTAGATATTTCCATGTTTATACAGATAGCGGTGTAGTTATTTCCATGTGTAAAGAGATAGCTGTGTGGATATTTCCATGTATATGCAGATAGCTGTGTAGATATTTCCGTTTTCATGCAGATAGCGGTGTATATATTTCCATCTTCAAACAGATAGCGGTGTAGATATTTCCATGTTCATACAGATAGCGGTGTAGATATTTCCATGTTTATACAGATATCGGTGAAGATGTTTGCATGTTTACACAGATAGCGGTGTGGATATTTCCATGTTTATCCAGAGGGCTGTGTAGATATATCCATGTTCATATGGATAGCGGTGTAGATATTTCCTTGTTCATACTGATAGCGGTGTAGATATTTCCATGTTCATACAGATATCGGTGTAGATATTTCCATGTTCATACAGATAGCTGTGTAGATATTTCCATGTTTATATAGATAGCGGTGTAGATATTTCCATGTTGATACAGATAGCGGTGTAGATATTTCCATCTTAATACAGATGGCGGTGTAGATATTTATATGTTCATACAGATGTCGGTGCAGATATTTCCATGTTCATACAGATGGCGGTGTGGATATTTCCATGTTCATGCAGATAGCGGTGTAGCTATTTCCATGTGTAAAGAGATAGCTGTGTAGATATTTCCATGTATATGCAGATAGCAGTGTAGATATTTCCATTTTCATGCAGATAGCGGTGTAGATATTTCCATGTTCAAACAGATAGCGGTGTAGATATTTCCATGTTCATACAGATAGCGGTGTAGATATTTCCATGTTCATACAGATAGCGGTGTAGATATTTCCATGTTTATACAGATAGCGGCGAAGATGTATGCATGTTTACACAGATAGCGGTGTAGATATTTCCATGTTCATCCAGATTGCTGTGTAGATATATCCATGTTTATACAGATAGCGTTGTAGATATTTCCATGTTCATACAGATAGCAGTGTAGCTATTTCCATGTTCATACAGATAGCGGTGTAGATATTTCCATGTTTATACTGATAGCGGTGAAGATGTATGCATGTTTACACAGATAGCGGTGTAGATATTTCCATGTTCATACAGATAGTGGTGTAGATATTTTCATGTTCATCCAGATGGCTGTGTAGATATATCCATGTTCATACAGATAGTGGTGTAGATATTTCCATGTTCATACAGATAGCGGTGCTGATATTTCCGTGTTTATACAGGCAGCGGTGTAGCTATTTCCATGTTCCTGCAGATAGCGGTGTAGATATTTCCATTTTCATACAGATAGCGGTGCTGATATTTCCATGTTTATACAGGCAGCGGTGTAGATATTTCCATGTTTATACAGAAAGCGGTTTAGATATTTCCTTCTTAATACAGGTGGCGGTGTATTTATATGTTCATACAGATGGCGGTGTAGATATTTCCATGTTTATACAGAGAGCAGTGTAGATATCTCCATCTTAATACAGATGGCGGTGTAGATATTTATATGTTCATACAGATGGCGGTGCAGATACTTCCATGTTCATAGTGATGGTGGTGTAGTTATTTCCATGTTCATACAGATAGTGGTGTAGTTATTTCCATGTGTAAAGAGATAGCTGTGTAGATATTTAAATGTATATGCAGATAGCAGTGTAGATATTTCCATTTTCATGCAGATAGCGGTGTAGATATTTCCATCTTCAAACAGACAGCGGTGTAGGTATTTCCATGTTCATACAGATAGCGGTGTAGATATTTCCATGTTAATACCGAAAGCGGTGCAGATATTTCCATGTTTATACAGATAGCGGTGAAGATGTATGCATGTTTACACAGATAGCGGTGTTGATATTTCCATGTTCATACAGATGGCTGTGTAGATATATCCATGTTCATACAGATAGCGGTGTAGATATTTCCATGTTCATACAGATAGCGGTGTAGATATTTCCATGTTCAGACAGATGGCTATGTAGATATATCCATGTTCATACACATAGCGGTGTAGATATTTCCATGTTCATACAGATAGCGGTGTAGCTATTTCCATTTTCATACAGATAACGGAGTAGCTATTTCCATGTTCATCCAGATGGCTGTGTAGATATATCCATGTTCATACAGATAGTGGTGTAGATATTTCCATGTTCATACAGATAGTGGTTTAGATATTCCCATGTTAATACAGATAGCGGTGTACCTATTTCCATGTTCATACAGATAGCGGTGTAGATATTTCCATGTTCGTACACATAGCGGTGAAGATATTTCCATGTTCCTACCGATAGCGGTGCTGATATTTCAATGTTTATACAGGTAGCAGTGTAGAAATTTCCATGTTTATACAGATAGCGGTGTATATATTTCCATGTTCATACAGATGGCTGTGTAGATATTTCCATGTTCATCCAGATGGCTCTGTAGATATATCCATGTTCATACAGATTGCGGTGTAGCTATTTCCATGTTCATACAGATAGCGGTGTAGCTATTTCCATGTTCAAACAGATTGCGGTGTAGATATTTCCATGTTCATACAGATAGCGCTGCTGATATTTCCATGTTTATACAGGCAGCGGTGTTGATATTTCCATGTTTATACAGATAGCGGTTTAGATATTTCCTTCTTAATACAGATGGCGGTGTAGATATTTATATGTTCATACAGATGGCGGTTTAGATATTTCCATATTCATACAGATAGCGGTGTAGTTATTTCCATGTGTAAAGAGATAGCTGTGTAGATATTTAAATGTATATGCAGATAGCAGTGTAGATATTTCCATTTTCATGCAGATAGCGGTGTAGATATTTCCATGTTCAAACAGATAGCGGTGTAGATATTTCCATGTTCATACACATAGCGGTGTAGATATTTCCATGTTCATACAGATAGCGGTGTAGATATTTCCATGTTTATACAGATAGCGGTGAAGATCTATGCATGTTTACACAGATAGCGGTGTAGATATTTCCATGTTCATCCAGATGGCTGTGTAGATATATCCATGTTCATACAGATAGCGGTGTAGATATTTCCATGTTCATCCAGATGGCTGTGTAGATATATACATGTTCATACAGATAGCGGTGTAGATATTTCCATGTTCATACAGATAGCGGTGTAGCTATTTCCATATTCATACAGATAACGGTGTAGCTATTTCCATGTTCATACAGATAGCGGTGTAGATATTTCCATGTTGATACAGATAGCGGTGTAGATATTTCCATGTTCATACAGATACCGGTGTAGATATTTCCATATTTATACAGATAGCGGTTTAGATATTTCCTTTTTAATACAGATGGCGGTGTAGATATTTATATGTTCATACAGATGGCGGTGCAGATATTTCCATGTTCATACAGATGGCGGTGTAGATATTTCCATGTTTATAGATATAGCGGTGTAGTTATTTCCATGGGTAAAGAGATAGCTGTGTAGATATTTCATTGTATATGCAGATAGCTTTGTAGATATTTCCATTTTCATGCAGATAGTGGTGTAGATATGTACATGTTCAAACAGATAGCAGTGTAGATATTTCCATGTTCATTCAGATAGCTTTGTAGATATTTCCATGTTCATACAGATAGCGGTGTAGATATTTCCATGTTCATACAGATAGCGGTGTAGATATTTCCATGTTCATACAGATAGCGGTGCTGATATTTCCATGTTTATACGGGTAGCGGTGTAGATATTTCCATGGTTATACAGATAGCGGAGTAGATATTTCCATGTTTATATAGATAGCGGTGTAGATATTTCCATGTTTATTCAGATAGCGGTGTAGATATCTCCATCTTAATACAGATGGCGGTGTAGATATTTATATGTTCATACAGATGGCGGTGCAGATATTTCCATGTTCATACAGATGGCGGTGTAGATATTTCCATGTTCATACAGATAGTGGTGTACTTATTTCCATGTGTAAAGAGATAGCTGTGTAGATATTTCCATGTATATGCAGATAGCTGTGTAGATATTTCCATTTTCATGCAGATAGCGGTGTATATATTTCCATCTTCAAACAGATAGCGGTGAAGATATTTCCATGTTCATACAGATAGCGGTGTAGATATTTCAATGTTCATACAGATAGCGGTTTAGATATTTCCTTCTTAATACAGATGGCGGTGTAGATATTTATATGTTCATACTGATGGCGGTGCAGATATTCCCATGTTCACACAGATGGCGGTGTGGATATTTCCATGTTTATAGAGATAGCGGTGTAGTTATTTCCATGTGTTAAGAGATATCTGTGTAGATATTTCCATGTATATGCAGATTGCTGTGTAGATATTTCCATTTTCATGCAGACAACGGTGTAGATATTTCCATGTTCAAACAGATAGCGGTGTAGATATTTCCATGTTCTTACAGATAGCGGTGTAGATATTTCCATCTTCATACAGATAGCGGTGTAGATATTTCCATGTTCATACAGATGGCGGTGTAGATATTTCCATGTTCGTACAGATAGCGGTGCTGATATTTCCATGTTTATACAGGTAGTGGTGTAGATATTTCCATGTTTATACAGGTAGCGGTGTAGATATTTCCATGTTTATACAGATAGCGGTGTAGATATTTCCATGTTTATACAGACAGCAGTGTAGATAACTCCATCTTAATACAGATGGCGGTGTATATATTTCCATGTTCATCCAGATGGCTGTGTAGATATATCCATGTTCATACAGATAGTGGTGTAGGTATTTCCATGTTCATACACATAGCGGTGTAGATATTTCCATGTTCATACAGATAGCGGTGTAGCTATTTCCATTTTCATACAGATAACGTTGTAGGTATTTCCATGTTCATACAGATAGCAGTGTAGATATTTCCATGTTCATACAGATAGCGGTGTAGATATTTCCATCTTTATAGAGATAGCAGTGTAGTTATTTCCTTGTTTTAAGAGATAGCTGTGTAGATATTTCCATGTATATGCAGATAGCTGTGTAGATATTTCCATTTTCATGCAGACAGCGGTGTAGATATTTCCATGTTCAAACATATAGCGGTGTAGATATTTCCATGTTCATACAGATAGCGGTGTAGATATTTCCATGTTCATACAGATAGCAGTGTAGATATTTCCATGTTCATACAGATGGCGGTGTTGATATTTCCATGTTCATACAGATAGCGGTACTGATATTTCCATGTTTATGCAGGTAGTGGTGTAGATATTTCCATGTTTATACAGATAGCGGTGTAGATATTTCCATGTTCATACAGATAGCAGTGTAGATATTTCCATGTTTATGCAGATAGCGGTGAAGATGTATGCATGTTTACACAGATATCGGTGTAGATATTTCCATGTTCATACAGATAGCGGTGTAGATATTTCCGTGTACATCCAGATGGCTGTGTAGATATATCCATGTTCATAAAGATGGCGGTGAAGATATTTCCATGTTCATACAGATAGCGGTGTAGTTATTTCCATGTGTAAAGGGATAGCTGTGTAGATATTTCCATGTATATGCAGATAGCTGTGTATATTTTTCCATTTTCATGCAGATAGCGGTGTAGATATTTCCATGTTCAAACAGATAGCGGTGTAGATATTTCCGTGTTCATACAGATAGCTGTGTAGATATTTCCATGTTCATACAGATAGCGGAGTAGATACTTCCATGTTCATACAAATAGAGGGGCTGATATTTCCATGTTCATACAGATAGCGGTACTGATATTTACAAGTTTATACAGATATCGGTGTAGATATTTCCATGTTTATACAGATAGCGGTGTAGATATTTCCATGTTTATACAGATAGCGGTGTAGGTATCTCCATCTTAATACAGATGGCGGTGTAGATATTTATGTGTTCTTACAGATGGCGGTGCAGATATTTCCATGTTCATACAGATAGCGGTGTAGTTATTTCCATGTGTAAAGAGATAGCTGTGTAGATATTTCCAAGTATATGCAGATAGCTGTGTAGATATTTCTATTATCATGCAGATAGCGGTTTAGATATTTCCATGTTCGTACAGATAGCGGTGGAGATATTTCCATGTTCATACAGATAGCCTTGTAGACATTTCCATGTTTAAACAGATAGCGGTGAAGACGTATGCATGTTTACACAGATAGCGGTGTAGATATTTCCATGTTTATACAGATAGCGGTGTAGATAATTCCATGTTCATCCAGATGGCTGTGTAGATATATCCATGTTCATACAGATAGCGGTGTAGCTATTTCCATGTTCATACAGATAGCGGAGTAGATATTTCCATGTTCATGCAGATAGCGGTGTAGATATTTCCATGTTCATACAGATAGTGGTGTAGATATTTCCATGTTCATACAGATAGCGGTGTAGATATTTCCATGTTCATCCAGATGGCTGTGTAGATATATCCATGTTCATACAGATAGCGGTGTAGATATTTCCATGTTCATACAGATAGTGGTGTAGCTATTTCCATGTTCATACAGATAACGGTGTAGCTATTTCCATGTTCATACAGAGAGCAGTGTAGTTATTTCCGTGTCCATACAGATAGCGGTGTAGATATTTCCATGTTCATACAGATAGCCGTGCTGATATTTCCATGTTTATACAGGCAGCGGTGTAGATATTTCCATGTTCATACATGTAGCGGTGCTGATATTTCCATGTTTATACAGGTAGCGTTGTAGATATTTCCATGGTTATACAGATAGCGGTGTAGATATTTCCATGTTTATACAGATAGCGGTGTAGATATTTCCATGTTTATTCAGATAGCAGTGTAGATAACTCCGTCTTAATACAGATGGCGGTGTAGATATTTACATGTTCATACAGATGGCGGTGCAGATATTTCCATGTTCATACAGATGGCGGTGTAGATATTTCCATGTTCATACAGATAGCGGTGTAGTTATTTCCATGTGTAAAGAGATAGCTGTGTAGATATTTCCATGTATATGCAGATAGCTGTGTAGATATTTCCGTTTTCATGCAGATAGCGGTGTATATATTTCCATCTTCAAACAGATAGCGGTGTAGATATTTCCATGTTCATACAGATAGCGGTGTAGATATTTCCATGTTTTTACAGATAGCGGTGAAGATGTATGCATGTTTACACAGATAGCGGTGTGGATATTTCCATGTTCATCCATAGGGCTGTGTAGATATATCCATGTTCATACAGATAGCGGTGTAGATATTTCCTTGTTCATACTGATAGCGGTGTAGATATTTCCATGTTCATACAGATAGCGGTGTAGATATTTCCATGCTCATACAGATAGCGGTGTAGATATTTCCATGTTCATACAGATAGCGGTGCTGATATTTCCATGTTTATACAGGTAGCGGTGTAGATATTTCCATGTTTATACAGATAGCGGTGTAGATATTTCCATGCTTATACAGATAGCGGTGTAGATATTTCCATGTTTATACAGATAGCAGTGTAGATATCTCCATCGTAATACAGATGGCGGTGTAGATATTTATATGTTCATACAGATGGCGGTCCAGATATTTCCATGTTCATACAGATAGCGGTGTAGATATTTCCATGTTCATACAGATAGCAGTGTAGTTATTTCCATGTGTAAAGAGATAGCTGTGTAGATATTTAAATGTATATACAGATAGCAGTGTAGATATTTCCATTTTCATGCAGATAGTGGTGTAGATATTTCCATGTTCAAACAGATAGCGGTGTAGATATTTCCATGTTCATACACATAGCGGTGTAGATATTTCCATGTTCATACAGATAGCGGTGTAGATATTTCCATGTTTATACAGATAGCGGTGAAGATGTATGCATGTTTACACAGATAGCGGTGTAGATATTTCCATGTTCATCCAGATGGCTGTGTAGATATATCCATGTTCATACAGATAGCGGTGCAGCTATTTCCATGTTCATACAGATAGCGGTGTAGATATTTCCATGTTCATACAGATAGTGGTGTAGATATTTCCCTGTTCATACAGATAGCGGTGCTGATATTTCCTTGTTTATACAGGCAGCGGTGTAGATATTTCCATGTTTATACAGATAGCGGTTTAGATATGTCCTTCTTAATACAGATGGCAGTGTAGATATTTATATGTTCATACAGATGGCGGTGTAGATATTTCCATGTTTATACAGATAGCAGTGTAGATATCTCCATTTTAATACAGATGGCGGTGTAGATATTTATATGTTCTTACAGATGGCCGTGCAGATATTTCCGTGTTCATACAGATGGCGGTGTAGATATTTCCATGTTCATACAGATAGCGGTGTAGTTATTTCCATGTGTAAAGAGATAGCTGTGTAGATATTTAAATGTATATGCAGATAGCAGTGTAGATATTTCCATTTTCATGCAGATAGCGGTGTAGATATTTCCATGTTCAAACAGATAGCGGTGTAGATATTTCCATGTTCATACAGATAGCGGTGTGGATATTTCCATGTTCATACAGATAGCGGTGTAGATATTTCCATGTTTATAGAGATAGCGGTGAAGATCTATGCATGTTTACACAGAGAGCGGTGTAGATATTTCCATGTTCATCCAGATGGCTGTGTAGATATATCCATGTTCATACAGATAGCGGTGTACATATTTCCATGTTCATACAGATAGCGGTGTAGATATTTCCATGTTCATCCAGATGGCTGTGTAGATATATCCATGTTCATACAGATAGCGTTATAGATATTTCCATGTTCATGCAGATAGTGGTGTAGCTATTTCCATGTTCATACAGATGACGGTGTAGCTATTTCCATGTTCATACAGATAGCAGTGTAGATATTTCCATGTTCATACAGATAGCGGTGTAGATATTTCCAAGTTCATACAGATAGCTGTGCTGATATTTCCATGTTTTTACAGGCAGCGGTGTAGATATTTCCAGGTTTATACAGATAGCGGTTTAGATATTTCCTTCTTAACAGATGGCGGTGTAGATATTTATATGTTCATACAGATGGCAGTGCAGATATTTCCATGTTCATATAGATGGCGGTGTAGATATTTCCAAGTTTATAGATATAGCGGTGTAGTTATTTCCATGTGTAAAGAGATAGCTGTGTAGATATTTCCATGTATATGCAGATAGCTTTGTAGATATTTCCATTTTCATGCAGATAGCGGTGTAGATATTTACATGTTCAAACAGATAGCGGAGTAGATTTTTCCATGTTCATTCAGATAGCTTTGTAGATATTTCCATGTTCATACAGGTAGCGGTGCTGATATTTCCATGTTTATACAGGTAGTGGTGTAGATATTTCCATGTTTATACAGATAGCGGTGTAGATATTTCCATGTTTTTACAGATAGCGGTGTAGATATTTCCATGTTTAAACAGATAGCAGTGTAGATATCTCCATCTTAATACAGATGGAGGTGTAGATATTTATATGTTCAAACAGATGGCGGTGCAGATATTCCCATGTTCATACAGATAGCGGTGTAGATATTTCCATGTTCATACAGATAGCGGTGTAGTTATTTCCATGTGTAAAGAGATAGCTGTGTAGATATTTAAATGTATATACAGATAGCAGTGTAGATATTTCCATTTTCATGCAGATAGCGGTGTAGATATTTCCATGTTCAAACAGATAGCGGTGTAGATATTTCCATGTTCATACAGATAGCGGTGTAGATATTTCCATGTTCATACAGATAGCGGTGTAGATATTTCCATGTTTATACAGATAGCGGTGAAGATCTATGCATGTTTACACACATAGCGGTGTAGATATTTCCATGTTCATCCAGATGGCTGTGTAGATATATCCATGTTCATAGAGATAGCGGTGTAGCTATTTTCATGTTCATACAGATAGCAGTGTAGATATTTCCATGTTCATACAGATAGCGGTGCTGATATTTCCTTGTTTATACTGGCAGCGGTGTAGATATTTCCATGTTTATACAGATAGCGGTTTAGATATTTCCTTCTTAATACAGATGGCAGTGTAGATATTTATATGTTCATACAGATGGCGGTGTAGATATTTCCATGTTTATACAGATAGCAGTGTAGATATCTCCATCTTAATACAGATGGCAGTGTAGATATTTATATGTTCTTACAGATGGCCGTGCAGATATTTCCGTGTTCATACAGATGGCGGTGTAGATATTTCCTTGTTCATACTGATAGCGGTGTAGATATTTCCATGTTCATACAGATAGCGGTGTAGATATTTCCATGCTCATACAGATAGCGGTGTAGATATTTCCATGTTCATACAGATAGCGGTGCTGATATTTCCATGTTTATACAGGTAGCAGTGTAGATATTTCCATGTTTATACAGATAGCGGTGTAGATATTTCCATGTTTATACAGATAGCGGTGTAGATATTTCCATGTTTATACAGATAGCAGTGTAGATATCTCCATCTTAATACAGATGGCGGTGTAGATATTTATATGTTCATACAGATGGCGGTCCAGATATTTCCATGTTCATACAGATAGCGGTGTAGATATTTCCATGTTCATACAGATAGCGGTGTAGTTATTTCCATGTGTAAAGAGATAGCTGTGTAGATATTTAAATGTATATACAGATAGCAGTGTAGATATTTCCATTTTCATGCAGATAGTGGTGTAGATATTTCCATGTTCAAACAGATAGCGGTGTAGATATTTCCATGTTCATACAGATAGCGGTGTAGATATTTCCATGTTCATACAGATAGCGGTGTAGATATTTCCATGTTTATACAGATAGCGGTGAAGATGTATGCATGTTTACACAGATAGCGGTGTAGATATTTCCATGTTCATCCAGATGGCTGTGTAGATATATCCATGTTCATACAGATAGCGGTGCAGCTATTTCCATGTTCATACAGATAGCGGTGTAGATATTTCCATGTTCATACAGATAGCGGTGTAGATATTTCCCTGTTCATACAGATAGCGGTGCTGATATTTCCTTGTTTATACAGGCAGCGGTGTAGATATATCCATGTTTATACAGATAGCGGTTTAGATATGTCCTTCTTAATACAGATGGCAGTGTAGATATTTATATGTTCATACAGATGGCGGTGTAGATATTTCCATGTTTATACAGATAGCAGTGTAGATATCTCCATCTTAATACAGATGGCAGTGTAGATATTTATATGTTCTTACAGATGGCCATGCAGATATTTCCGTGTTCATACAGATGGTGGTGTAGATATTTCCATGTTCATACAGATAGCGGTGTAGTTATTTCCATGCGTAAAGAGATAGCTGTGTAGATATTTAAATGTATATGCAGATAGCAGTGTAGATATTTCCATTTTCATGCAGATAGCGGTGTAGATATTTCCATGTTCAAACAGATAGCGATGTAGATATTTCCATGTTCATACAGATAGGGGTGTGGATATTTCCATGTTCATACAGATAGCGGTGTAGATATTTCCATGTTTATAGAGATAGCGGTGAAGATCTATGCATGTTTACACAGATAGCGGTGTAGATATTTCCATGTTCTTCCAGATGGCTGTGTAGATATATCCATGTTCATACAGATAGTGGTGTACATATTTCCATGTTCATACAGATAGCGGTGTAGATATCTCCATGTTCATCCAGATGGCTGTGCAGATATATCCATGTTCATACAGATAGCGGTATAGATATTTCCATGTTCATACAGATAGTGGTGTAGCTATTTCCATGTTCATACAGATGACGGTGTAGCTATTTCCATGTTCATACAGATAGCAGTGTAGATATTTCCATGTTCATACAGATAGCGGTGTAGATATTTCCATGTTCATACAGATAGCGGTGCTGATATTTCCATGTTTTTACAGGCAGCGGTGTAGATATTTCCAGGTTTATACAGATAGCGGTTTAGATATTTCCTTCTTAACAGATGGCGGTGTAGATATTTATATGTTCATACAGATGGCGGTGCAGATATTACCATGTTCATACAGATGGCGGTGTAGATATTTCCATGTTTATAGATATAGCGGTGTAGTTATTTCCATGTGTAAAGAGATAGCTTTGTAGATATTTCCATGTATATGCAGATAGCTTTGTAGATATTTCCATTTTCATGCAGATAGCGGTGTAGATATTTACATGTTCAAACAGATAGCGGTGTATATTTTTCCATGTTCATTCAGATAGCTTTGTAGATATTTCCATGTTCATACAGATAGCGGTGCTGATATTTCCATGTTTATACAGTTAGTGGTGTAGATATTTCCATGTTTATACAGATAGCGGTGTAGATATTTCCATGTTTTTACAGATAGCGGTGTAGATATTTCCATGTTTAAACAGATAGCAGTGTAGATATCTCCATCTTAATACAGATGGCGGTGTAGATATTTATATGTTCCAACAGATGGCGGTGCAGATATTCCCATGTTCATACAGATAGCGGTGTAGATATTTTCATGTTCATACAGATAGCGGTGTAGTTATTTCCATGTGTAAAGAGATAGCTGTGTAGATATTTAAATGTATATACAGATAGCAGGTTAGATATTTCCATTTTCATGCAGATAGCGGTGTAGATATTTCCATGTTCAAACAGATAGCGGTGTAGCTATTTCCATGTTCATACAGATAGCGGTGTAGATATTTCCATGTTCATACAGATAGCGGTGTAGATATTTCCATGTTCATACAGATAGCGGTGCTGATATTTCCTTGTTTATACAGGCAGCGGTGTAGATATTTCCATGTTTATACAGATAGCAGTTTAGATATTTCCTTCTTAATACTGATGGCAGTGTAGATATTTATATGTTCATACAGATGGCGGTGTAGATATTTCCATGTTTATACAGATAGCAGTGTAGATATCTCCATCTTAATACAGATGGCGGTGTAGATATTTATATGTTCTTACAGATGGCCGTTCAGATATTTCCGTGTTCATACAGATGGTGGTGTAGATATTTCCATGTTCATAGAGATAGCGGTGTAGTTATTTCCATGTGTAAAGAGATAGCTGTGTAGATATTTAAATGTATATGCAGATAGCAGTGTAGATATTTCCATTTTCATACAGATAGCGGTGTAGATATTTCCATGTTCAAACAGATAGCGTTGTGGATATTTCCATGTTCATACAGATAGCGGTGTAGATATTTCCATGTTTATAGAGATAGCGGTGAAGATCTATGCATGTTTACACAGATAGCGGTGTAGATATTTCCATGTTCATCCAGATGGCTGTGTAGATATATCCATGTTCATACAGATAGCGGTGTAGATATTTCCATGTTCATACAGATAGTGGTGTAGCTATTTCCATGTTCATACAGATAACGGTGTAGCTATTTCCATGTTCATACAGGTAGCAGTGTAGATATTTCCATGTTCATACAGATAGCGGTGTAGGTATTTCCATGTTCATACAGATAGCGGTGCTGATATATCCATGTTTATACAGGCAGCGGTGTAGATATTTCCAGGTTTATACAGATAGCGGTTTAGATATTTCCTTCTTAATACAGATGGCGGTGTAGATATTTATATGTTCATACAGATGGCGGTGCAGATATTTCCATGTTCATACAGATGGCGTTGTAGATATTTCCATGTTTATAGAGATAGCGGTGTACTTATTTCCATGTGTAAAGAGATAGCTGTGTAGATATTTCCATGTATATGCAGATAGCTTTGTAGATATTTCCATTTTCATGCAGATAGCGGTGTAGATATTTACATGTTCAAACAGATAGCAGTGTAGATTTTTCCATGTTCATTCAGATAGCTTTGTAGATATTTCCATGTTCATACAGATAGCGCTGTAGATATTTCCATGTTCATACAGATAGCGGTGTAGATATTTCCATGTTCATACAGATAGCGGTGCTGATATTTCCATGTTTATACAGGTAGCGGTGTAGATATTTCCATGGTTATACACATAGCGGTGTAGATATTTCCATGTTTATACAGATAGCGGTGTAGATATTTCCATGTTTATTCAGATAGCGGTGTAGATATCTCCATCTTAATACAGATGGCGGTGTAGATATTTATATGTTCATACAGATGGCGGTGCAGATATTTCCATGTTCATACAGATGGCGGTGTAGATATTTCCATGTTCATACAGATAGTGGTGTAGTTATTTCCATGTGTAAAGAGATAGCTCTGTAGATATTTCCATCTACATGCAGATAGCTGTGTAGATATTTCCATTTTCATGCAGATAGCGGTGTATATATTTCCATCTTCAAACAGATAGCGGTGTAGATATTTCCATTTTCATACAGATAGCGGTGTAGATATTTCCATGTTTCTACAGATAGCGGTGAAGATGTATGCATGTTTACACAGACAGCGGTGTGGATATGTCCATGTTCATCCAGAGGGCTGTGTAGATATATCCATGTTCATACAGATAGCGGTGTAGATATTCCCATGTTCATACAGATAGCGGTGTAGATATTTCCATGTTCATACAGATGGCGGTGTAGCTATTTCCATGTTTATAGAAATAGCGCTGTACTTATTTCCATGTGTAAAGAGATAGCTTTGTAGATATTTCCATGTGTATGCAGATCGCTGTGTAGATATTTCCATTTTCATGCAGATAGCGGTGTAGATATTTCCATGTTCAAACAGATAGCGGTGTAGATATTTCCATGTTCATACAGATAGCGGTGTAGATATTTCCATGTTCATCCAGATGGGTGTGTAGATATATCCATGTTCATAAAGATGGCGGTGAAGATATTTCCATGTTCATACAGATAGCGGTGTAGTTATTTCCATGTGTAAAGAGATAGCTGTGTAGATATTTCCATGTATATGCAGATAGCTGTGTATACATTTCCATTTTCATGCAGATAGCGGTGTAGATATTTCCATGTTCAAACAGATAGCGGTGTAGATATTTCCGTGTTCATACAGATAGCGATGTAGATATTTCCATGTTCAAACAGATAGCGGTGTAGATATTTCCGTGTTCATACAGATAGCGGTGTAGATATTTCCATGTTCATACAGATAGCGGTGTAGATACTTCCATGTTCATACAGATAGAGGGGCTGATATTTCCATGTTCATACAGATAGCGGTGCTGATATTTCCATGTTTATACAGATAGCGGTGTAGATATTTCCATGTTTATACAGATAGCGGTGTAGATATTTCCATGTTTATACAGATAGCGGTGTAGATATTTCCATGTTTATACAGATAGCGGTGTAGGTATCTCCATCTTAATACAGATGGCGGTGTAGATATTTATGTGTTCTTACAGATGGCGGTGCAGATATTTCCATGTTCATACAGATAGCGGTTTAGTTATTTCCATGTGTAAAGAGATAGCTGTGTAGATATTTCCAAGTATATGCAGATAGCTGTGTAGATATTTCTATTTTCATGCAGATAGCGGTTTAGATATTTCCATGTTCGTACAGATAGCGGTGTAGATATTTCCATGTTCATACAGATAGCCTTGTAGACATTTCCATGTTTATACAGATAGCGGTGAAGATGTATGCATGTTTACACAGATAGCGGTGTAGATATTTCCATGTTCATACAGATAGCGGTGTAGATATTTCCATGTTTATACAGATAGCGGTGTGGATATTTCCATGTTCAAACAGATAGCGGTGTAGATATTTCCATGTTCATACAGATAGCGGTGTAGATATTTCCATGTTTATACAGATAGCGGTGTAGATATTTCCATGTTTATACAGATAGCAGTGGAGATATCTCTATCTTAATACAGATTGCGGTGTAGATATTTATATGTTCATACAGATGGCAGTGCAGATATTTCCATGTTCATACAGATGGCGGTGTAGATATTTCCATGTTCATGCAGATAGCAGTGTAGTTATTTCCATGTGTAAAGAGATAGCTGTGTAGATATTTAAATGTATATGCAGATAGCAGTGTAGATATTTCCATGTTCAAACAGATAGCGGTGTAGATATTTCCATGTTCATACAGATAGCGGTGTAGATAATTCCATGTTCATACAGATAGCGGTGTAGATATTTCCATGTTTATACATATAGCGGTGTAGATATTTCCATGTTCATCCAGATGGCTGTGTAGATATATCCATGTTCATACAGATAGCGGTGTAGCTATTTCCATGTTCATACAGATAGCGGAGTAGATATTTCCATGTTCATACAGATACCGGTGTAGATATTTCCATGTTCATACAGATAGCGGTGCTGATATTTCCTTGTTTATACAGGCAGCGGTGTAGATATTTCCATGTTTATACAGATAGGGGTTTAGATATTTCCTTCTTAATACGGATGGCTGTGTAGGTATTTATATGTTCATACAGATGGCGGTGTAGATATTTCCATGTTTATACAGATAACAGTGTAGATATCAACATCTTAATACAGATGGCGATGTAGATATTAATATGTTCATACAGATGGCGGTGCAGATATTTCCATGTTCATACAGACGGCGGTGTAGATATTTCCATGTTCATAGAGATAGCGGTGTAGTTATTTCCATGTGTAAAGTGATAGCTGTGTAGATATTTAAATGTATATGCCGATAGCAGTGTAGATATTTCCATTTTCATGCAGATAGCGGTTTAGATATTTCCATGTTCAAACAGATAGCGGTGTAGATATTTCCATGTTCATACAGATAGCGGTGTCGATATTTCCATGTTCATACAGATAGCGGTGTAGATATTTCCATGTTTATAGAGGTAGCGGTGAAGATCTATGCATGTTTACACAGATAGCGGTGTAGATATTTCCATGTTCATCCAGATGGCTGTGTAGATATATCCATGTTCATACAGATAGTGGTGTAGATATTTCCATGTTCATACAGATTGCGGTGTAGATATTTCCATGTTCATCCAGATGGCTGTGTAGATATATCCATGTTCATACAGATAGCGGTGTAGATATTTCCATGTTCATACAGATAGTGGTGTAGCTATTTCCATGTTCATACAGATAACGGTGTAGCTATTTCCATGTTCATACAGATAGCATTGTAGTTATTTCCATGTCCATACAGATAGCGGTGTAGATATTTCCATGTTCATACAGATAGCCGTGCTGATATTTCCATGTTTATACAGGCAGCGGTGTAGATATTTCCATGTTCATACAGGTAGCGGTGCTGATATTTCCATGTTTATACAGGTAGTGGTGTAGATATTTCCATGGTTATACAGATAGCGGTGTAGATATTTCCATGTTTATACAGATAGCGGTGTAGATATTTCCATGTTTATTCAGATAGCAGTGTAGATATCTCCGTCTTAATACAGATGGCTGTGTAGATATTTATATGTTCATACAGATGGCGGTGCAGATATTTCCTTGTTCATACAGATGGCGGTGTAGATATTTCCATGTTCATACAGATAGCGGTGTAGTTATTTCTATGTGTAAAGAGATAGCTGTGTGGATATTTCCATGTATATGCAGATAGCTGTGTAGATATTTCCGTTTTCATGCAGATAGCAGTGTATATATTTCCATCTTCAAACAGATAGCGGTGTAGATATTTCCATGTTCATACAGATAGCGGTGTAGATATTTCCATGTTTATACAGATAGCGGTGAAGATGTATGCATGTTTACACAGATAGCGGTGTGGATATTTCCATGTTCATCCAGAGGGCTGTGTAGATATATCCATGTTGATATGGATAGCGGTGTAGATATTTCCTTGTTCATACTGATAGCGGTGTAGATATTTCCATGTTCATACAGATAGCGGTGTAGATATTTCCATGTTCATACAGATAGCGGTGTAGATATTTCCATGTTCATACAGATAGCGGTGTAGATATTTCCATGTTGATACAGATAGCGGTGTAGATATCTCCATCTTAATACAGATGGCGGTGTAGATATTTATATGTTCATACAGATGGCGGTGCAGATATTTCCATGTTCATACATATGGCGGTGTGGATATTTCCATGTTCATACAGATAGCGGTGTAGCTATTTCCATGTGTAAAGAGATAGCTGTGTAGATATTTCCATGTATATGCAGATAGCAGTGTAGATATTTCCATTTTCATGCAGATAGCGGTGTAGATATTTCCATGTTCAAACAGATAGCGGTGTAGATATTTCCATGTTCATACAGATAGCGGTGTAGATATTTCCATGTTCATACAGATAGCGGTGTAGATATTTCCATGTTTATACAGATAGCGGCGAAGATGTATGCATGTTTACACAGATAGCGGTGTAGATATTTCCATGTTCATCCAGATGGCTGTGTAGATATATCCATGTTCATACAGATAGCGGTGTAGATATTTCCATGTTCATACAGATAGCAGTGTAGCTATTTCCATGTTCATACAGATAGCGGTGTAGATATTTCCATGTTTATACTGATAGCGGTGAAGATGTATGCATGTTTACACAGATAGCGGTGTAGATATTTCCATGTTCCTACAGATAGTGGTGTAGATATTTTCATGTTCATCCAGATGGCTGTGTAGATATATCCATGTTCATACAGATAGTTGTGTAGATATTTCCATGTTCATACAAATAGCGGTGCTGATATTTCCGTGTTTATACAGGCAGCGGTGTAGCTATTTCCATGTTCCTGCAGATAGCGGTGTAGATATTTCCATTTTCATACAGATAGCGGTGCTGATATTTCCATGTTTATACAGGCAGCGGTGTAGATATTTCCATGTTTATACAGAAAGCGGTTTAGATATTTCCTTCTTAATACAGATGGCGGTGTATTTATATGTTCATACAGATGGCGGTGTAGATATTTCCATGTTTATACAGAGAGCAGTGTAGATATCTCCATCTTAATACAGATGGCGGTGTAGATATTTATATGTTCATACAGATGGCGGTGCAGATATTTCCATGTTCATAGTGATGGCGGTGTAGTTATTTCCATGTTCATACAGATAGTGGTGTAGTTACTTCCATGTGTAAAGAGATAGCTGTTAAGATATTTAAATGTATATGCAGATAGCAGTGTAGATATTTCCATTTTCATGCAGATAGCGGTGTAGATATTTCCATCTTCAAACAGACAGCAGTGTAGGTATTTCCATGTTCATACAGATAGCGGTGTAGATATTTCCATGTTAATACCGATAGCGGTGCAGATATTTCCATGTTTATACAGATAGCGGTGAAGATGTATGCATGTTTACACAGATAGCGGTGTTGATATTTCCATGTTCATCCAGACGGCTGTGTAGATATATCCATGTTCATACAGATAGCGGTGTAGATATTTCCATGTTCATACAGATAGCGGTGTAGATATTTCCATATTCAGACAGATGGCTGTGTAGATATATCCATGTTCATATACATAGCGGTGTAGATATTTCCATGTTCATACAGATAGCGATGTAGCTATTTCCATTTTCATACAGATAACGGTGTAGCTATTTCCATGTTCATACAGATAGCAGTGTAGATATTTCCATGTTCATACAGATAGCGGTGTAGATAATTCCATCTTTATAGAGATAGCAGTGTAGTTATTTCCTTGTGTTAAGAGATAGCTGTGTAGATATTTCCATGTATATGCAGATAGCTGTGTAGATATTTCCATTTTCATGAAGACAGCGGTGTAGATATTTCCATGTTCAAACAGATAGCGGTGTAGATATTTCCATGTTCATACAGATAGCGGTGTAGATATTTCCATGTTCATACAGATAGCAGTGTAGATATTTCCATGTTCATACAGATGGCGGTGTAGATATTTCCATGTTCATACAGATAGCGGTACTGATATTTCCATGTTTATGCAGGTAGTGGTGTAGATATTTCCATGTTTATACAGATAGCTGTGTAGATATTTCCATGTTCATACAGATAGCAGTGTAGATATTTCCATGTTTATACAGATAGCGGTGAAGATGTATGCATGTTTACACAGATATCGGTGTAGATATTTCCATGTTCATACAGACAGCGGTGTAGATATTTCCGTGTTCATCCAGATGGCTGTGTAGATATATCCATGTTCATAAAGATGGCGGTGAAGATATTTCCATGTTCATACAGATAGCGGTGTAGTTATTTCCATTTGTAAAGAGATAGCTGTGTAGATATTTCCATGTATATGCAGATAGCTGTGTATATTTTTCCATTTTCATGCAGATAGCGGTGTAGATATTTC
Source organism: Gorilla gorilla gorilla (assembly GCF_029281585.2). Classification (NCBI taxonomy): domain Eukaryota; kingdom Metazoa; phylum Chordata; class Mammalia; order Primates; family Hominidae; genus Gorilla; species Gorilla gorilla. The sequence continues at coordinate 156,578,762 of NC_073231.2, forward strand.
CATGTTCAAACAGATAGCGGTGTAGATATTTCCGTGTTCATACAGATAGCGGTGTAGATATTTCCATGTTCAAACAGATAGCGGTGTAGATATTTCCGTGTTCATACAGATAGCTGTGTAGATATTTCCATGTTCATACAGATAGCGGTGTAGATACTTCCATGTTCATGCAAATAGAGGGGCTGATATTTCCATGTTCATACAGATAGCGGTGCTGATATTTCCATGTTTATACAGATAGCGGTGTAGATATTTCCATGTTTATACAGATAGCGGTGTAGATATTTCCATGTTTATACAGATAGCGGTGTAGGTATCTTCATCTTAATACAGATGGCGGTGTAGATATTTATGTGTTCTTACAGATGGCGGTGCAGATATTTCCATGTTCATACAGATAGCGGTGTAGTTATTTCCATGTGTAAAGAGATAGCTGTGTAGATATTTCCAAGTATATGCAGACAGCTGTGTAGATATTTCTATTTTCATGCAGATAGCGGTTTAGATATTTCCATGTTCGTACAGATAGCGGTGTAGATATTTCCATGTTCATACAGATAGCCTTGTAGACATTTCCATGTTTATACAGATAGCGGTGAAGATGTATGCATGTTTACACAGATAGCGGTGTAGATATTTCCATGTTCATACAGATAGCGGTGTAGATATTTCAGTGTTCATACAGATAGCGGTTTAGATATTTCTTTCTTAATTCAGATGGCGTTGTAGATATTTATATGTTCATACAGATGGCGGTGCAGATATTTCCATGTTTATACAGATGGCGGTGTAGATATTTCCATGTTTATAGAGATAGCGGTGTAGGTATTTCCATGTGTTAAGAGATAGCTGTGTAGATATTTCCATGTATATGCAGATATCTGTGTAGATATTTCCATTTTCATGCAGACAGCGGTGTAGATATTTCCATGTTCAAACAGATAGCGGTGTAGATACTTCCATGTTCATACAGATAGCGGTTTAGATATTTCCATGTTCGTAGAGATAGCGGTGTAGATATTTCCATGTTCATACAGATGGCGGTGTAGATATTTCCATGTTCATACAGATAGCGGTGCTGATATTTCCATGTTTATACAGGTAGTGGTGTAGATATTTCCATGTTTATACAGATAGCGGTGTAGATATTTCCATGTTTATACAGATAGCGGTGTAGATATTTCCATGTTTATACAGATAGCAGTGGAGATATCTCTATATTAATACAGATTGCGGTGTAGATATTTATATGTTCATACAGATGGCAGTGCAGATATTTCCATGTTCATACAGATGGCGGTGTAGATATTTCCATGTTCATGCAGATAGCAGTGTAGTTATTTCCATGTGTAAAGAGATAGCTGTGTAGATATTTAAATGTATATGCAGATAGCTTTGTAGATATTTCCATTTTCATGCAGATAGCGGTGTGGATATTTCCATGTTCAAACAGATAGCGGTGTAGATATTTCCATGTTCATCCAGATGGCTGTGTAGATATATCCATGTTCATACAGATAGTGGTGTAGATATTTCCATGTTCATACAGATTGCGGTGTAGATATTTCCATGTTCATCCAGATGGCTGTGTAGATATATCCATGTTCATACAGATAGCGGTGTAGATATTTCCATGTTCATACAGATAGTGGTGTAGCTATTTCCATGTTCATACAGATAACGGTGTAGCTATTTCCATGTTCATACAGATAGCATTGTAGTTATTTCCATGTCCATACAGATAGCGGTGTAGATATTTCCATGTTCATACAGATAGCCGTGCTGATATTTCCATGTTTATACAGGCAGCGGTGTAGATATTTCCATGTTCATACAGGTAGCGGTGCTGATATTTCCATGTTTATACAGGTAGTGGTGTAGATATTTCCATGGTTATACAGATAGCGGTGTAGATATTTCCATGTTTATACAGATAGCGGTGTAGATATTTCCATGTTTATTCAGATAGCAGTGTAGATATCTCCGTCTTAATACAGATGGCTGTGTAGATATTTATATGTTCATACAGATGGCGGTGCAGATATTTCCTTGTTCATACAGATGGCGGTGTAGATATTTCCATGTTCATACAGATAGCGGTGTAGTTATTTCCATGTGTAAAGAGATAGCTGTGTGGATATTTCCATGTATATGCAGATAGCTGTGTAGATATTTCCGTTTTCATGCAGATAGCGGTGTATATATTTCCATCTTCAAACAGATAGCGGTGTAGATATTTCCATGTTCATACAGATAGCGGTGTAGATATTTCCATGTTTATACAGATAGCGGTGAAGATGTATGCATGTTTACACAGATAGCGGTGTGGATATTTCCATGTTCATCCAGAGGGCTGTGTAGATATATCCATGTTGATATGGATAGCGGTGTAGATATTTCCTTGTTCATACTGATAGCGGTGTAGATATTTCCATGTTCATACAGATAGCGGTGTAGATATTTCCATGTTCATACAGATAGCGGTGTAGATATTTCCATGTTCATACAGATAGCGGTGTAGATATTTCCATGTTGATACAGATAGCGGTGTAGATATCTCCATCTTAATACAGATGGCGGTGTAGATATTTATATGTTCATACAGATGGCGGTGCAGATATTTCCATGTTCATACATATGGCGGTGTGGATATTTCCATGTTCATACAGATAGCGGTGTAGCTATTTCCATGTGTAAAGAGATAGCTGTGTAGATATTTCCATGTATATGCAGATAGCAGTGTAGATATTTCCATTTTCATGCAGATAGCGGTGTAGATATTTCCATGTTCAAACAGATAGCGGTGTAGATATTTCCATGTTCATACAGATAGCGGTGTAGATATTTCCATGTTCATACAGATAGCGGTGTAGATATTTCCATGTTTATACAGATAGCGGCGAAGATGTATGCATGTTTACACAGATAGCGGTGTAGATATTTCCATGTTCATCCAGATGGCTGTGTAGATATATCCATGTTCATACAGATAGCGGTGTAGATATTTCCATGTTCATACAGATAGCAGTGTAGCTATTTCCATGTTCATACAGATAGCGGTGTAGATATTTCCATGTTTATACTGATAGCGGTGAAGATGTATGCATGTTTACACAGATAGCGGTGTAGATATTTCCATGTTCCTACAGATAGTGGTGTAGATATTTTCATGTTCATCCAGATGGCTGTGTAGATATATCCATGTTCATACAGATAGTTGTGTAGATATTTCCATGTTCATACAAATAGCGGTGCTGATATTTCCGTGTTTATACAGGCAGCGGTGTAGCTATTTCCATGTTCCTGCAGATAGCGGTGTAGATATTTCCATTTTCATACAGATAGCGGTGCTGATATTTCCATGTTTATACAGGCAGCGGTGTAGATATTTCCATGTTTATACAGAAAGCGGTTTAGATATTTCCTTCTTAATACAGATGGCGGTGTATTTATATGTTCATACAGATGGCGGTGTAGATATTTCCATGTTTATACAGAGAGCAGTGTAGATATCTCCATCTTAATACAGATGGCGGTGTAGATATTTATATGTTCATACAGATGGCGGTGCAGATATTTCCATGTTCATAGTGATGGCGGTGTAGTTATTTCCATGTTCATACAGATAGTGGTGTAGTTACTTCCATGTGTAAAGAGATAGCTGTTAAGATATTTAAATGTATATGCAGATAGCAGTGTAGATATTTCCATTTTCATGCAGATAGCGGTGTAGATATTTCCATCTTCAAACAGACAGCAGTGTAGGTATTTCCATGTTCATACAGATAGCGGTGTAGATATTTCCATGTTAATACCGATAGCGGTGCAGATATTTCCATGTTTATACAGATAGCGGTGAAGATGTATGCATGTTTACACAGATAGCGGTGTTGATATTTCCATGTTCATCCAGACGGCTGTGTAGATATATCCATGTTCATACAGATAGCGGTGTAGATATTTCCATGTTCATACAGATAGCGGTGTAGATATTTCCATATTCAGACAGATGGCTGTGTAGATATATCCATGTTCATATACATAGCGGTGTAGATATTTCCATGTTCATACAGATAGCGATGTAGCTATTTCCATTTTCATACAGATAACGGTGTAGCTATTTCCATGTTCATACAGATAGCAGTGTAGATATTTCCATGTTCATACAGATAGCGGTGTAGATAATTCCATCTTTATAGAGATAGCAGTGTAGTTATTTCCTTGTGTTAAGAGATAGCTGTGTAGATATTTCCATGTATATGCAGATAGCTGTGTAGATATTTCCATTTTCATGAAGACAGCGGTGTAGATATTTCCATGTTCAAACAGATAGCGGTGTAGATATTTCCATGTTCATACAGATAGCGGTGTAGATATTTCCATGTTCATACAGATAGCAGTGTAGATATTTCCATGTTCATACAGATGGCGGTGTAGATATTTCCATGTTCATACAGATAGCGGTACTGATATTTCCATGTTTATGCAGGTAGTGGTGTAGATATTTCCATGTTTATACAGATAGCTGTGTAGATATTTCCATGTTCATACAGATAGCAGTGTAGATATTTCCATGTTTATACAGATAGCGGTGAAGATGTATGCATGTTTACACAGATATCGGTGTAGATATTTCCATGTTCATACAGACAGCGGTGTAGATATTTCCGTGTTCATCCAGATGGCTGTGTAGATATATCCATGTTCATAAAGATGGCGGTGAAGATATTTCCATGTTCATACAGATAGCGGTGTAGTTATTTCCATTTGTAAAGAGATAGCTGTGTAGATATTTCCATGTATATGCAGATAGCTGTGTATATTTTTCCATTTTCATGCAGATAGCGGTGTAGATATTTCCATGTTCAAACAGATAGCGGTGTAGATATTTCCGTGTTCATACAGATAGCGGTGTAGATATTTCCATGTTCAAACAGATAGCGGTGTAGATATTTCCGTGTTCATACAGATAGCTGTGTAGATATTTCCATGTTCATACAGATAGCGGTGTAGATACTTCCATGTTCATGCAAATAGAGGGGCTGATATTTCCATGTTCATACAGATAGCGGTGCTGATATTTCCATGTTTATACAGATAGCGGTGTAGATATTTCCATGTTTATACAGATAGCGGTGTAGATATTTCCATGTTTATACAGATAGCGGTGTAGGTATCTTCATCTTAATACAGATGGCGGTGTAGATATTTATGTGTTCTTACAGATGGCGGTGCAGATATTTCCATGTTCATACAGATAGCGGTGTAGTTATTTCCATGTGTAAAGAGATAGCTGTGTAGATATTTCCAAGTATATGCAGACAGCTGTGTAGATATTTCTATTTTCATGCAGATAGCGGTTTAGATATTTCCATGTTCGTACAGATGGCGGTGTAGATATTTCCATGTTCATACAGATAGCCTTGTAGACATTTCCATGTTTATACAGATAGCGGTGAAGATGTATGCATGTTTACACAGATAGCGGTGTAGATATTTCCATGTTCATACAGATAGCGGTGTAGATATTTCAGTGTTCATACAGATAGCGGTTTAGATATTTCTTTCTTAATTCAGATGGCGTTGTAGATATTTATATGTTCATACAGATGGCGGTGCAGATATTTCCATGTTTATACAGATGGCGGTGTAGATATTTCCATGTTTATAGAGATAGCGGTGTAGGTATTTCCATGTGTTAAGAGATAGCTGTGTAGATATTTCCATGTATATGCAGATATCTGTGTAGATATTTCCATTTTCATGCAGACAGCGGTGTAGATATTTCCATGTTCAAACAGATAGCGGTGTAGATACTTCCATGTTCATACAGATAGCGGTTTAGATATTTCCATGTTCGTAGAGATAGCGGTGTAGATATTTCCATGTTCATACAGATGGCGGTGTAGATATTTCCATGTTCATACAGATAGCGGTGCTGATATTTCCATGTTTATACAGGTAGTGGTGTAGATATTTCCATGTTTATACAGATAGCGGTGTAGATATTTCCATGTTTATACAGATAGCGGTGTAGATATTTCCATGTTTATACAGATAGCAGTGGAGATATCTCTATCTTAATACAGATTGCGGTGTAGATATTTATATGTTCATACAGATGGCAGTGCAGATATTTCCATGTTCATACAGATGGCGGTGTAGATATTTCCATGTTCATGCAGATAGCAGTGTAGTTATTTCCATGTGTAAAGAGATAGCTGTGTAGATATTTAAATGTATATGCAGATAGCTTTGTAGATATTTCCATTTTCATGCAGATAGCGGTGTGGATATTTCCATGTTCAAACAGATAGCGGTGTAGATATTTCCATGTTCATACAGATAGCGGTGTAGATATTTCCATGTTCATACAGATAGCGGTGTAGATATTTCCATGTTTATACATATAGCGGTGTAGATATTTCCATGTTCATCCAGATGGCTGTGTATATATATCCATGTTCATACAGATAGCGGTGTAGCTATTTCCATGTTCATACAGATAGCGGAGTAGATATTTCCATGTTCATGCAGATAGCGGTGTAGATATTTCCATGTTCATACAGATAGCGGTGCTGATATTTCCTTGTTTATACAGGCAGCGGTGTAGATATTTCCATGTTTATACAGATAGCGGTTTAGATATTTCCTTCTTAATACGGATGGCTGTGTAGATATTTATATGTTCATACAGATGGCGGTGTAGATATTTCCATGTTTATACAGATAGCAGTGTAGATATCTCCATCTTAATACAGATTGCGGTGTAGATATTTATATGTTCATACAGATGGCGGTGCAGATATTTCCGTGTTCATACAGATGGCGGTGTAGATATTTCCATGTTCATACAGATAGCGGTGTATTTATTTCCATGTGTAAAGAGATAGCTGTGTAGATATTTAAATGTATATGCGGATAGCAGTGTAGATATTTCCATTTTCATGCAGATAGCGGTGTAGATATTTCCATGTTCAAACAGATAGCGGTGTAGATATTTCCATGTTCATACAGATACCGGTGTGGATATTTCCATGTTCATACTGATAGCGGTGTAGATATTTCCATGTTTATAGAGGTAGCGGTGAAGATCTATGCATGTTTACACAGATAGCGGTGTAGATATTTCCAGGTTCATCCAGATGGCTGTGTAGATATATCCATGTTCATACAGATAGTGGTGTAGATATTTCCATGTTCATACATATAGCGGTGTAGATATTTCCATGTTCATCCAGATGGCTGTGTAGATATATCCATGTTCATACAGATAGCGGTGTAGATATTTCCATGTTCATACAGATAGTGGTGTAGCTATTTACATGTTCATACAGATAACGGTGTAGCTATTTCCATGTTCATACAGATAGCAGTGTAGTTATTTCCATGTCCATACAGATAGCGGTGTAGATATTTCCATGTTCATACAGATAGCCGTGCTGATATTTCCATGTTTATACAGGCAGCGGTGTAGATATTTCCATGTTCATACAGGTAGCGGTGCTGATATTTCCATGTTTATACAGGTAGCGTTGTAGATATTTCCATGGTTATACAGATAGCGGTGTAGATATTTCCATGTTTATACAGATAGCGGTGTGGATATTTCCATGTTCATTCAGATAGCAGTGTAGATAACTCCGTCTTAATACACAAGGCGGTGTAGATATTTATATGTTCATACAGATGGCGGTGCAGATATTTCCATGTTCATACAGATGGCGGTGTAGATATTTCCATGTTCATACAGATAGCGGTGTAGTTATTTCCATGTGTAAAGAGAGAGCTGTGTAGATATTTCCATGTATATGCAGATAGCTGTGTAGATATTTCCGTTTTCATGCAGATAGCGGTGTATATATTTCCATCTTCAAACAGATAGCGGTGTAGATATTTCCATGTTCATACAGATAGCGGTGTAGATATTTCCATGTTTATACAGATAGCGGTGCAGATGTATGCATGTTTACACAGATAGCGGTGTGGATATTTCCATGTTCATCCAGAGGGCTGTGTAGATATATCCATGTTCATACAGATAGCGGTGTAGATATTTCCTTGTTCATACTGATAGCGGTGTAGATATTTCCATGTTCATACAGATAGCGGTGTAGATATTTCCATGCTCATACAGATAGCGGTGTAGATATTTCCATGTTCATTCAGATAGCGGTGCTGATATTTCCATGTTTATACAGGTAGCGGTGTAGATATTTCCATGTTTATACAGATAGCGGTGTAGATATTTCCATGTTTATACAGATAGCGGTGTAGATATTTCCATGTTTATACAGATAGCAGTGTAGATATCTCCATCTTAATACAGATGGCGGTGTAGATATTTATATGTTCATACAGATGGCGATCCAGATATTTCCATGTTCATACAGATAGCGGTGTAGATATTTCCATGTTCATACAGATAGCGGTGTAGTTATTTCCATGTGTAAAGAGATAGCTGTGTAGATATTTAAATGTATATACAGATAGCAGTGTAGATATTTCCATTTTCATGCAGATAGTGGTGTAGATATTTCCATGTTCAAACAGATAGCGGTGTAGATGTTTCCATGTTCATACAGATAGCGGTGTAGATATTTCCATGTTCATACAGATAGCGGTGTAGATATTTCCATGTTTATACAGATAGCGGTGAAGATGTATGCATGTTTACACAGATAGCGGTGTAGATATTTCCATGATCATCCAGATGGCTGTGTAGATATATCCATGTTCATACAGATAGCGGTGCAGCTATTTCCATGCTCATACAGATAGCGGTGTAGATATTTCCATGTTCATACAGATAGCGGTGTAGATATTTCCCTGTTCATACAGATAGCGGTGCTGATATTTCCTTGTTTATACAGGGAGCGGTGTAGATATTTCCATGTTTATACAGATAGCGGTTTAGATATGTCCTTCTTAATACAGATGGCAGTGTAGATATTTATATGTTCATACAGATGGCGGTGTAGATATTTCCATGTTTTTACAGATAGCAGTGTAGATATCTCCATCTTAATACAGATGGCGGTGTAGATATTTATATGTTCTTACAGATGGCCGTGCAGATATTTCCGTGTTCATACAGATGGCGGTGTAGATATTTCCATGTTCATACAGATAGCGGTGTAGTTATTTCCATGTGTAAAGAGATAGCTGTTTAGATATTTAAATGTATATGCAGATAGCAGTGTAGATATTTCCATTTTCATGCAGATAGCGGTGTAGATATTTCCATGTTCAAACAGATAGCGGTGTAGATATTTCCATGTTCATACAGATAGCGGTGTGGATATTTCCATGTTCATACAGATAGCGGTGTAGATATTTCCATGTTTATAGAGATAGCGGTGAAGATCTATGCATGTTTACACAGATAGCGGTGTAGATATTTCCATCTTCATCCAGATGGCTGTGTAGATATATCCATGTTCATACAGATAGCGGTGTACATATTTCCATGTTCATACAGATAGCGGTGTAGATATTTCCATGTTCATCCAGATGGCTGTGTAGATATATCCATGTTCATACAGATAGCGGTATAGATATTTCCATGATCATACAGATAGTGGTGTAGCTATTTCCATGTTCATACAGATGACGGTGTAGCTATTTCCATGTTCATACAGATAGCAGTGTAGATATTTCCATGTTCATACAGATAGCGGTGTAGATATTTCCATGTTCATACAGATAGCGGTGCTGATATTTCCATGTTTTTACAGGCAGCGGTGTAGATATTTCCAGGTTTATACAGATAGCGGTTTAGATATTTCCTTCTTAACAGATGGCGGTGTAGATATTTATATGTTCATACAGATGGCGGTGCAGATATTTCCATGTTCATACAGATGGCGGTGTAGATATTTCCATGTTTATAGATATAGCGGTGTAGTTATTTCTATGTGTAAAGAGATAGCTGTGTACATATTTCCATGTATATGCAGATAGCTTTGTAGATATTTCCATTTTCATGCAGATAGCGGTGTAGATATTTACATGTTCAAACAGATAGCGGTGTAGATTTTTCCATGTTCATTCAGATAACATTGTAGATATTTCCATGTTCATACAGATAGCGGTGCTGATATTTCCATGTTTATACAGGTAGTGGTGTAGATTTTCCATGTTTATACAGATAGCGGTGTAGATATTTCCATGTTTTTACAGATAGCGGTGTAGATATTTCCATGTTTAAACAGATAGCAGTGTAGATATCTCCATCTTAATACAGATGGCGGTGTAGATATTTATATGTTCAAACAGATGGCGGTGCAGATATTCCCATGTTCATACAGATAGCGGTGTAGATATTTCCATATTCATACAGATAGCGGTGTTGTTATTTCCATATGTAAAGAGATAGCTGTGTAGATATTTAAATGTATATACAGATAGCAGTGTAGATATGTCCATTTTCATGCAGATAGCAGTGTAGATATTTCCATGTTCAAACAGATAGCGGTGTAGATATTTCCATGTTCATACAGATAGCGGTGTAGATATTTCCATGTTCATACAGATAGCGGTGTAGATATTTCCATGTTTATACAGATAGCTGTGAAGATCTATGCATGCTTACACACATAGCGGTGTAGATATTTCCATGTTCATCCAGATGGCTGGGTAGATATATCCATTCTCATAGAGATAGCGGTGTAGCTATTTCCATGTTCATACAGATAGCGGTGTAGATATTTCCATGTTCATACAGATAGCGGTGTAGATATTTCCAGGTTCATACAGATAGCGGTGCTGATATTTCCTTGTTTATACAGGCAGCGGTGTAGATATTTCCATGTTTATACAGATAGCGGTTTAGATATTTCCTTCTTAATACAGATGGCAGTGTAGATATTTATATGTTCATACAGATGGCGGTGTAGATATTTCCATGTTTATACAGATAGCAGTGTAGATATCTCCATCTTAATACAGATGGCGGTGTAGATATTTATAAGTTCTTACAGATGGCCGTGCAGATATTTCCGTGTTCATACAGATGGCGGTGTAGATATTTCCATGTTCATAGAGATAGCGGTGTAGTTATTTCCATGTGTAAAGAGATATCTGTGTAGATATTTAAATGTATATGCAGATAGCAGTGTAGATATTTCCATTTTCATACAGATAGCGGTGTAGATATTTCCATGTTCAAACAGATAGCGGTGTGGATATTTCCATGTTCATACAGATAGCGGTGTAGATATTTCGATGTTTATAGAGATAGCGGTGAAGATCTATGCATGTTTACACAGATAGCGGTGTAGATATTTCCATGTTCATCCAGATGGCTGTGTAGATATATCCATGTTCATACAGATAGCGGTGTATATATTTCCATGTTCATACAGATAGCGGTGTAGATATTTCCATGTTCATCCAGATGGCTGTGTAGATATATCCATGTTCATACAGATAGCGGTGTAGATATTTCCATGTTCATACAGATAGTGGTGTAGCTATTTCCATGTTCATACAGATAACGGTGTAGCTATTTCCATGTTCATACAGATAGCAGTGTAGATATTTCCATGTTCATACAGATAGCGGTGTAGATATTTCCATGTTCATACAGATAGCGGTGCTGATATTTCCATGTTTATACAGGCAGCGGTGTAGATATTTCCAGGTTTATACAGATAGCGGTTTAGATATTTCCTTCTTAATACAGATGGCGGTGTAGATATTTATATGTTCATACAGATGGCGGTGCAGATATTTCCATGTTCATACAGATGGCGTTGTAGATATTTCCATGTTTATAGAGATAGCGGTGTAGTTATTTCCATGTGTAAAGAGATAGCTGTGTAGATATTTCCATGTATATGCAGATAGCTTTGTAGATATTTCCATTTTCATGCAGATAGCGGTGTAGATATTCACATGTTCAAACAGATAGCAGTGTAGATTTTTCCATGTTCATTCAGATAGCTTTGTAGATATTTCCATGTTCATACAGATAGCGGTGTAGATATTTCCATGTTCATACAGATAGTGGTGTAGCTATTTCCATGTTCATACAGATAACGGTGTAGCTATTTCCATGTTCATACAGATAGCAGTGTAGATATTTCCATGTTCATACAGATAGCGGTGTAGATATTTCCATGTTCATACAGATAGCGGTGCTGATATTTCCTTGTTTATACAGGCAGCGGTGTAGATATTTCCATGTTTATACAGATAGCGGTTTAGATATTTCCTTCTTAATACAGATGGCAGTGTAGATATTTATATGTTCATACAGATGGCGGTGTAGATATTTCCATGTTTATACAGATAGCAGTGTAGATATCTCCATCTTAATACAGATGGCGGTGTAGATATTTATATGTTCTTACAGATGGCCGTGCAGATATTTCCGTGTTCATACAGATGGCGGTGTAGATATTTCCATGTTCATAGAGATAGCGGTGTAGTTATTTCCATGTGTAAAGAGATATCTGTGTAGATATTTAAATGTATATGCAGATAGCAGTGTAGATATTTCCATTTTCATACAGATAGCGGTGTAGATATTTCCATGTTCAAACAGATAGCGGTGTGGATATTTCCATGTTCATACAGATAGCGGTGTAGATATTTCGATGTTTATAGAGATAGCGGTGAAGATCTATGCATGTTTACACAGATAGCGGTGTAGATATTTCCATGTTCATCCAGATGGCTGTGTAGATATATCCATGTTCATACAGATAGCGGTGAATATATTTCCATGTTCATACAGATAGCGGTGTAGATATTTCCATGTTCATCCAGATGGCTGTGTAGATATATCCATGTTCATACAGATAGCGGTGTAGATATTTCCATGTTCATACAGATAGTGGTGTAGCTATTTCCATGTTCATACAGATAACGGTGTAGCTATTTCCATGTTCATACAGATAGCAGTGTAGATATTTCCATGTTCGTACAGATAGCGGTGTAGATATTTCCATGTTCATACAGATAGCGGTGCTGATATTTCCATGTTTATACAGGCAGCGGTGTAGATATTTCCAGGTTTATACAGATAGCGGTATAGATATTTCCTTCTTAATACAGATGACGGTGTAGATATTTATATGTTCATACAGATGGCGGTGCAGATATTTCCATGTTCATACAGATGGCGTTGTAGATATTTCCATGTTTATAGAGATAGCGGTGTAGTTATTTCCATGTGCAAAGAGATAGCTGTGTAGATATTTCCATGTATATGCAGATAGCTTTGTAGATATTTCCATTTTCATGCAGATAGCGGTGTAGATATTTACATGTTCAAACAGATAGCAGTGTAGATTTTTCCATGTTCATTCAGATAGCTTTGTAGATATTTCCATGTTCATACAGATAGCGCTGTAGATATTTCCATGTTCATACAGATAGCGGTGCTGATATTTCCATGTTTATACAGGTAGCGGTGTAGATATTTCCATGGTTATACACATAGCGGTGTAGATATTTCCATGTTTATACAGATAGCGGTGTAGATATTTCCATGTTTATTCAGATAGCGGTGTAGATATCTCCATCTTAATACAGATGGCGGTGTAGATATTTCCTTGTGCATACTGATAGCGGTGTAGATATTTCCATGTTCATACAGATAGCGGTGTAGATATTTCCATGCTCATACAGATAGCGGTGTAGGTATTTCCATGTTCATACAGATAGCGGTGCTGATATTTCCATGTTTATACAGGTAGCGGTGTAGATATTTCCATGTTTATACAGATAGCGGTGTAGATATTTCCATGTTTATACAGATAGCGGTGTAGATATTTCCATGTTTATACAGATAGCAGTGTAGATATCTCCATCTTAATACAGATGGCGGTGTAGATATTTATATGTTCATACAGATGGCGGTCCAGATATTTCCATGTTCATACAGATAGCAGTGTAGATATTTCCATGTTCATACAGATAGCGGTGTAGTTATTTCCATGTGTAAAGAGATAGCTGTGTAGATATTTAAATGTATGTACAGATAGCAGTGTAGATATTTCCATTTTCATGCAGATAGTGGTGTAGATATTTCCATGTTCAAACAGATAGCTTTGTAGATATTTCCATGTTCATACAGATAGCGGTGTAGATATTTCCATGTTCATACAGATAGCGGTGTAGATATTTCCATGTTTATACAGATAGCGGTGAAGATGTATGCATGTTTACACAGATAGCGGTGTAGATATTTCCAAGTTCATCCAGATGGCTGTGTAGATATATCCATGTTCATACAGATAGCGGTGTAGCTATTTCCATGTTCATACAGATAGCGGTGTAGATATTTCCATGTTCATACAGATAGCGGTGTAGATATTTCCCTGTTCATACAGATAGCGGTGCTGATATTTCCTTGTTTATACAGACAGCGGTTTAGATATGTCCTTCTTAATACAGATGGCAGTGTAGATATTAATATGTTCATACAGATGGCGGTGTAGATGTTTCCATGTTTATACAGATAGCAGTGTAGATATCTCCATCTTAATACAGATGGCGGTGTAGATATTTATATGTTCTTACAGATGGCGGTGCAGATATTTCCGTGTTCATACAGATGGCGGTGTAGATATTTCCATGTTCATACAGATAGCGGTGTAGTTATTTCCATGTGTAAAGAGATAGCTGTGTAGATATTTAAATGTATATGCAGATAGCAGTGTAGATATTTCCATTTTCATGCAGATAGCGGTGTAGATATTTCCATGTTCAAACAGATAGCGGTGTAGATATTTCCATGTTCATACAGATAGCGGTGTGGATATTTCCATGTTCATACAGATAGCGGTGTAGATATTTCCATGTTTATAGAGATAGCGGTGAAGATCTATGCATGTTTACACAGATAGCGGTGTAGATATTTCCATGTTCATACAGATGGCTGTGTAGATATATCCATGTTCATACAGATAGCGGTGTAGATATTTCCATGTTCATACAGATAGCGGTGTAGATATTTCCATGTTCATCCAGATGGCTGTGTAGATATATCCATGTTCATACAGATAGCGGTATAGATATTTCCATGTTCATACAGATAGTGGTGTAGCTATTTCCATGTTCATACAGATGACGGTGTAGCTATTTCCATGTTCATACAGATAGCAGTGTAGATATTTCCATGTTCATACAGATAGCGGTGTAGATATTTCCATGTTCATACAGATAGCGGTGCTGATATTTCCATGTTTTTACAGGCAGCGGTGTAGATATTTCCAGGTTTATACAGATAGCGGTTTAGATATTTCCTTCTTAACAGATGGCGGTGTAGATATTTATATGTTCATATAGATGGCGGTGCAGATAATTCCATGTTCATACAGATGGCGGTGTAGATATTTCCATGTTTATAGATATAGCGGTGTAGTTATTTCCATGTGTAAAGAGATAGCTGTGTAGATATTTCCATGTATATGCAGATAGCTTTGTAGATATTTCCATTTTCATGCAGATAGCGGTGTAGATATTTCCATGTTTATACAGATAGCAGTGTAGATATCTCCATCTTAATACAGATGGCGGTGTAGATATTTATATGTTCTTACAGATGGCCGTGCAGATATTTCCGTGTTCATACAGATGGCGGTGTAGATATTTCCTTGTTCATACTGATAGCGGTGTAGATATTTCCATGTTCATACAGATAGCGGTGTAGATATTTCCATGCTCATACAGATAGCGGTGTAGATATTTCCATGTTCATACAGATAGCGGTGCTGATATTTCCGTGTTTATACAGGTAGCGGTGTAGATATTTCCATGTTTATACAGATAGCGGTGTAGATATTTCCATGTTTATACAGATAGCGGTGTAGATATTTCCATGTTTATACAGATAGCAGTGTAGATATCTCCATCTTAATACAGATGGCGGTGTAGATATTTATATGTTCATACAGATGGCGGTCCAGATATTTCCATGTTCATACAGATAGCGGTGTAGATATTTCCATGTTCATGCAGATAGCAGTGTAGTTATTTCCATGTGTAAAGAGATAGCTGTGTAGATATTTAAATGTATATGCAGATAGCTTTGTAGATATTTCCATTTTCATGCAGATAGCGGTGTGGATATTTCCATGTTCAAACAGATAGCGGTGTAGATATTTCCATGTTCATACAGATAGCGGTGTAGATATTTCCATGTTCATACAGATAGCGGTGTAGATATTTCCATGTTTATACATATAGCGGTGTAGATATTTCCATGTTCATCCAGATGGCTGTGTATATATATCCATGTTCATACAGATAGCGGTGTAGCTATTTCCATGTTCATACAGATAGCGGAGTAGATATTTCCATGTTCATGCAGATAGCGGTGTAGATATTTCCATGTTCATACAGATAGCGGTGCTGATATTTCCTTGTTTATACAGGCAGCGGTGTAGATATTTCCATGTTTATACAGATAGCGGTTTAGATATTTCCTTCTTAATACGGATGGCTGTGTAGATATTTATATGTTCATACAGATGGCGGTGTAGATATTTCCATGTTTATACAGATAGCAGTGTAGATATCTCCATCTTAATACAGATTGCGGTGTAGATATTTATATGTTCATACAGATGGCGGTGCAGATATTTCCGTGTTCATACAGATGGCGGTGTAGATATTTCCATGTTCATACAGATAGCGGTGTATTTATTTCCATGTGTAAAGAGATAGCTGTGTAGATATTTAAATGTATATGCGGATAGCAGTGTAGATATTTCCATTTTCATGCAGATAGCGGTGTAGATATTTCCATGTTCAAACAGATAGCGGTGTAGATATTTCCATGTTCATACAGATACCGGTGTGGATATTTCCATGTTCATACTGATAGCGGTGTAGATATTTCCATGTTTATAGAGGTAGCGGTGAAGATCTATGCATGTTTACACAGATAGCGGTGTAGATATTTCCAGGTTCATCCAGATGGCTGTGTAGATATATCCATGTTCATACAGATAGTGGTGTAGATATTTCCATGTTCATACATATAGCGGTGTAGATATTTCCATGTTCATCCAGATGGCTGTGTAGATATATCCATGTTCATACAGATAGCGGTGTAGATATTTCCATGTTCATACAGATAGTGGTGTAGCTATTTACATGTTCATACAGATAACGGTGTAGCTATTTCCATGTTCATACAGATAGCAGTGTAGTTATTTCCATGTCCATACAGATAGCGGTGTAGATATTTCCATGTTCATACAGATAGCCGTGCTGATATTTCCATGTTTATACAGGCAGCGGTGTAGATATTTCCATGTTCATACAGGTAGCGGTGCTGATATTTCCATGTTTATACAGGTAGCGTTGTAGATATTTCCATGGTTATACAGATAGCGGTGTAGATATTTCCATGTTTATACAGATAGCGGTGTGGATATTTCCATGTTCATTCAGATAGCAGTGTAGATAACTCCGTCTTAATACACAAGGCGGTGTAGATATTTATATGTTCATACAGATGGCGGTGCAGATATTTCCATGTTCATACAGATGGCGGTGTAGATATTTCCATGTTCATACAGATAGCGGTGTAGTTATTTCCATGTGTAAAGAGAGAGCTGTGTAGATATTTCCATGTATATGCAGATAGCTGTGTAGATATTTCCGTTTTCATGCAGATAGCGGTGTATATATTTCCATCTTCAAACAGATAGCGGTGTAGATATTTCCATGTTCATACAGATAGCGGTGTAGATATTTCCATGTTTATACAGATAGCGGTGCAGATGTATGCATGTTTACACAGATAGCGGTGTGGATATTTCCATGTTCATCCAGAGGGCTGTGTAGATATATCCATGTTCATACAGATAGCGGTGTAGATATTTCCTTGTTCATACTGATAGCGGTGTAGATATTTCCATGTTCATACAGATAGCGGTGTAGATATTTCCATGCTCATACAGATAGCGGTGTAGATATTTCCATGTTCATTCAGATAGCGGTGCTGATATTTCCATGTTTATACAGGTAGCGGTGTAGATATTTCCATGTTTATACAGATAGCGGTGTAGATATTTCCATGTTTATACAGATAGCGGTGTAGATATTTCCATGTTTATACAGATAGCAGTGTAGATATCTCCATCTTAATACAGATGGCGGTGTAGATATTTATATGTTCATACAGATGGCGATCCAGATATTTCCATGTTCATACAGATAGCGGTGTAGATATTTCCATGTTCATACAGATAGCGGTGTAGTTATTTCCATGTGTAAAGAGATAGCTGTGTAGATATTTAAATGTATATACAGATAGCAGTGTAGATATTTCCATTTTCATGCAGATAGTGGTGTAGATATTTCCATGTTCAAACAGATAGCGGTGTAGATGTTTCCATGTTCATACAGATAGCGGTGTAGATATTTCCATGTTCATACAGATAGCGGTGTAGATATTTCCATGTTTATACAGATAGCGGTGAAGATGTATGCATGTTTACACAGATAGCGGTGTAGATATTTCCATGATCATCCAGATGGCTGTGTAGATATATCCATGTTCATACAGATAGCGGTGCAGCTATTTCCATGCTCATACAGATAGCGGTGTAGATATTTCCATGTTCATACAGATAGCGGTGTAGATATTTCCCTGTTCATACAGATAGCGGTGCTGATATTTCCTTGTTTATACAGGGAGCGGTGTAGATATTTCCATGTTTATACAGATAGCGGTTTAGATATGTCCTTCTTAATACAGATGGCAGTGTAGATATTTATATGTTCATACAGATGGCGGTGTAGATATTTCCATGTTTTTACAGATAGCAGTGTAGATATCTCCATCTTAATACAGATGGCGGTGTAGATATTTATATGTTCTTACAGATGGCCGTGCAGATATTTCCGTGTTCATACAGATGGCGGTGTAGATATTTCCATGTTCATACAGATAGCGGTGTAGTTATTTCCATGTGTAAAGAGATAGCTGTTTAGATATTTAAATGTATATGCAGATAGCAGTGTAGATATTTCCATTTTCATGCAGATAGCGGTGTAGATATTTCCATGTTCAAACAGATAGCGGTGTAGATATTTCCATGTTCATACAGATAGCGGTGTGGATATTTCCATGTTCATACAGATAGCGGTGTAGATATTTCCATGTTTATAGAGATAGCGGTGAAGATCTATGCATGTTTACACAGATAGCGGTGTAGATATTTCCATCTTCATCCAGATGGCTGTGTAGATATATCCATGTTCATACAGATAGCGGTGTACATATTTCCATGTTCATACAGATAGCGGTGTAGATATTTCCATGTTCATCCAGATGGCTGTGTAGATATATCCATGTTCATACAGATAGCGGTATAGATATTTCCATGATCATACAGATAGTGGTGTAGCTATTTCCATGTTCATACAGATGACGGTGTAGCTATTTCCATGTTCATACAGATAGCAGTGTAGATATTTCCATGTTCATACAGATAGCGGTGTAGATATTTCCATGTTCATACAGATAGCGGTGCTGATATTTCCATGTTTTTACAGGCAGCGGTGTAGATATTTCCAGGTTTATACAGATAGCGGTTTAGATATTTCCTTCTTAACAGATGGCGGTGTAGATATTTATATGTTCATACAGATGGCGGTGCAGATATTTCCATGTTCATACAGATGGCGGTGTAGATATTTCCATGTTTATAGATATAGCGGTGTAGTTATTTCTATGTGTAAAGAGATAGCTGTGTACATATTTCCATGTATATGCAGATAGCTTTGTAGATATTTCCATTTTCATGCAGATAGCGGTGTAGATATTTACATGTTCAAACAGATAGCGGTGTAGATTTTTCCATGTTCATTCAGATAACATTGTAGATATTTCCATGTTCATACAGATAGCGGTGCTGATATTTCCATGTTTATACAGGTAGTGGTGTAGATTTTCCATGTTTATACAGATAGCGGTGTAGATATTTCCATGTTTTTACAGATAGCGGTGTAGATATTTCCATGTTTAAACAGATAGCAGTGTAGATATCTCCATCTTAATACAGATGGCGGTGTAGATATTTATATGTTCAAACAGATGGCGGTGCAGATATTCCCATGTTCATACAGATAGCGGTGTAGATATTTCCATATTCATACAGATAGCGGTGTTGTTATTTCCATATGTAAAGAGATAGCTGTGTAGATATTTAAATGTATATACAGATAGCAGTGTAGATATGTCCATTTTCATGCAGATAGCAGTGTAGATATTTCCATGTTCAAACAGATAGCGGTGTAGATATTTCCATGTTCATACAGATAGCGGTGTAGATATTTCCATGTTCATACAGATAGCGGTGTAGATATTTCCATGTTTATACAGATAGCTGTGAAGATCTATGCATGCTTACACACATAGCGGTGTAGATATTTCCATGTTCATCCAGATGGCTGGGTAGATATATCCATTCTCATAGAGATAGCGGTGTAGCTATTTCCATGTTCATACAGATAGCGGTGTAGATATTTCCATGTTCATACAGATAGCGGTGTAGATATTTCCAGGTTCATACAGATAGCGGTGCTGATATTTCCTTGTTTATACAGGCAGCGGTGTAGATATTTCCATGTTTATACAGATAGCGGTTTAGATATTTCCTTCTTAATACAGATGGCAGTGTAGATATTTATATGTTCATACAGATGGCGGTGTAGATATTTCCATGTTTATACAGATAGCAGTGTAGATATCTCCATCTTAATACAGATGGCGGTGTAGATATTTATAAGTTCTTACAGATGGCCGTGCAGATATTTCCGTGTTCATACAGATGGCGGTGTAGATATTTCCATGTTCATAGAGATAGCGGTGTAGTTATTTCCATGTGTAAAGAGATATCTGTGTAGATATTTAAATGTATATGCAGATAGCAGTGTAGATATTTCCATTTTCATACAGATAGCGGTGTAGATATTTCCATGTTCAAACAGATAGCGGTGTGGATATTTCCATGTTCATACAGATAGCGGTGTAGATATTTCGATGTTTATAGAGATAGCGGTGAAGATCTATGCATGTTTACACAGATAGCGGTGTAGATATTTCCATGTTCATCCAGATGGCTGTGTAGATATATCCATGTTCATACAGATAGCGGTGTATATATTTCCATGTTCATACAGATAGCGGTGTAGATATTTCCATGTTCATCCAGATGGCTGTGTAGATATATCCATGTTCATACAGATAGCGGTGTAGATATTTCCATGTTCATACAGATAGTGGTGTAGCTATTTCCATGTTCATACAGATAACGGTGTAGCTATTTCCATGTTCATACAGATAGCAGTGTAGATATTTCCATGTTCATACAGATAGCGGTGTAGATATTTCCATGTTCATACAGATAGCGGTGCTGATATTTCCATGTTTATACAGGCAGCGGTGTAGATATTTCCAGGTTTATACAGATAGCGGTTTAGATATTTCCTTCTTAATACAGATGGCGGTGTAGATATTTATATGTTCATACAGATGGCGGTGCAGATATTTCCATGTTCATACAGATGGCGTTGTAGATATTTCCATGTTTATAGAGATAGCGGTGTAGTTATTTCCATGTGTAAAGAGATAGCTGTGTAGATATTTCCATGTATATGCAGATAGCTTTGTAGATATTTCCATTTTCATGCAGATAGCGGTGTAGATATTCACATGTTCAAACAGATAGCAGTGTAGATTTTTCCATGTTCATTCAGATAGCTTTGTAGATATTTCCATGTTCATACAGATAGCGGTGTAGATATTTCCATGTTCATACAGATAGTGGTGTAGCTATTTCCATGTTCATACAGATAACGGTGTAGCTATTTCCATGTTCATACAGATAGCAGTGTAGATATTTCCATGTTCATACAGATAGCGGTGTAGATATTTCCATGTTCATACAGATAGCGGTGCTGATATTTCCTTGTTTATACAGGCAGCGGTGTAGATATTTCCATGTTTATACAGATAGCGGTTTAGATATTTCCTTCTTAATACAGATGGCAGTGTAGATATTTATATGTTCATACAGATGGCGGTGTAGATATTTCCATGTTTATACAGATAGCAGTGTAGATATCTCCATCTTAATACAGATGGCGGTGTAGATATTTATATGTTCTTACAGATGGCCGTGCAGATATTTCCGTGTTCATACAGATGGCGGTGTAGATATTTCCATGTTCATAGAGATAGCGGTGTAGTTATTTCCATGTGTAAAGAGATATCTGTGTAGATATTTAAATGTATATGCAGATAGCAGTGTAGATATTTCCATTTTCATACAGATAGCGGTGTAGATATTTCCATGTTCAAACAGATAGCGGTGTGGATATTTCCATGTTCATACAGATAGCGGTGTAGATATTTCGATGTTTATAGAGATAGCGGTGAAGATCTATGCATGTTTACACAGATAGCGGTGTAGATATTTCCATGTTCATCCAGATGGCTGTGTAGATATATCCATGTTCATACAGATAGCGGTGAATATATTTCCATGTTCATACAGATAGCGGTGTAGATATTTCCATGTTCATCCAGATGGCTGTGTAGATATATCCATGTTCATACAGATAGCGGTGTAGATATTTCCATGTTCATACAGATAGTGGTGTAGCTATTTCCATGTTCATACAGATAACGGTGTAGCTATTTCCATGTTCATACAGATAGCAGTGTAGATATTTCCATGTTCGTACAGATAGCGGTGTAGATATTTCCATGTTCATACAGATAGCGGTGCTGATATTTCCATGTTTATACAGGCAGCGGTGTAGATATTTCCAGGTTTATACAGATAGCGGTATAGATATTTCCTTCTTAATACAGATGACGGTGTAGATATTTATATGTTCATACAGATGGCGGTGCAGATATTTCCATGTTCATACAGATGGCGTTGTAGATATTTCCATGTTTATAGAGATAGCGGTGTAGTTATTTCCATGTGCAAAGAGATAGCTGTGTAGATATTTCCATGTATATGCAGATAGCTTTGTAGATATTTCCATTTTCATGCAGATAGCGGTGTAGATATTTACATGTTCAAACAGATAGCAGTGTAGATTTTTCCATGTTCATTCAGATAGCTTTGTAGATATTTCCATGTTCATACAGATAGCGCTGTAGATATTTCCATGTTCATACAGATAGCGGTGCTGATATTTCCATGTTTATACAGGTAGCGGTGTAGATATTTCCATGGTTATACACATAGCGGTGTAGATATTTCCATGTTTATACAGATAGCGGTGTAGATATTTCCATGTTTATTCAGATAGCGGTGTAGATATCTCCATCTTAATACAGATGGCGGTGTAGATATTTCCTTGTGCATACTGATAGCGGTGTAGATATTTCCATGTTCATACAGATAGCGGTGTAGATATTTCCATGCTCATACAGATAGCGGTGTAGGTATTTCCATGTTCATACAGATAGCGGTGCTGATATTTCCATGTTTATACAGGTAGCGGTGTAGATATTTCCATGTTTATACAGATAGCGGTGTAGATATTTCCATGTTTATACAGATAGCGGTGTAGATATTTCCATGTTTATACAGATAGCAGTGTAGATATCTCCATCTTAATACAGATGGCGGTGTAGATATTTATATGTTCATACAGATGGCGGTCCAGATATTTCCATGTTCATACAGATAGCAGTGTAGATATTTCCATGTTCATACAGATAGCGGTGTAGTTATTTCCATGTGTAAAGAGATAGCTGTGTAGATATTTAAATGTATGTACAGATAGCAGTGTAGATATTTCCATTTTCATGCAGATAGTGGTGTAGATATTTCCATGTTCAAACAGATAGCTTTGTAGATATTTCCATGTTCATACAGATAGCGGTGTAGATATTTCCATGTTCATACAGATAGCGGTGTAGATATTTCCATGTTTATACAGATAGCGGTGAAGATGTATGCATGTTTACACAGATAGCGGTGTAGATATTTCCAAGTTCATCCAGATGGCTGTGTAGATATATCCATGTTCATACAGATAGCGGTGTAGCTATTTCCATGTTCATACAGATAGCGGTGTAGATATTTCCATGTTCATACAGATAGCGGTGTAGATATTTCCCTGTTCATACAGATAGCGGTGCTGATATTTCCTTGTTTATACAGACAGCGGTTTAGATATGTCCTTCTTAATACAGATGGCAGTGTAGATATTAATATGTTCATACAGATGGCGGTGTAGATGTTTCCATGTTTATACAGATAGCAGTGTAGATATCTCCATCTTAATACAGATGGCGGTGTAGATATTTATATGTTCTTACAGATGGCGGTGCAGATATTTCCGTGTTCATACAGATGGCGGTGTAGATATTTCCATGTTCATACAGATAGCGGTGTAGTTATTTCCATGTGTAAAGAGATAGCTGTGTAGATATTTAAATGTATATGCAGATAGCAGTGTAGATATTTCCATTTTCATGCAGATAGCGGTGTAGATATTTCCATGTTCAAACAGATAGCGGTGTAGATATTTCCATGTTCATACAGATAGCGGTGTGGATATTTCCATGTTCATACAGATAGCGGTGTAGATATTTCCATGTTTATAGAGATAGCGGTGAAGATCTATGCATGTTTACACAGATAGCGGTGTAGATATTTCCATGTTCATACAGATGGCTGTGTAGATATATCCATGTTCATACAGATAGCGGTGTAGATATTTCCATGTTCATACAGATAGCGGTGTAGATATTTCCATGTTCATCCAGATGGCTGTGTAGATATATCCATGTTCATACAGATAGCGGTATAGATATTTCCATGTTCATACAGATAGTGGTGTAGCTATTTCCATGTTCATACAGATGACGGTGTAGCTATTTCCATGTTCATACAGATAGCAGTGTAGATATTTCCATGTTCATACAGATAGCGGTGTAGATATTTCCATGTTCATACAGATAGCGGTGCTGATATTTCCATGTTTTTACAGGCAGCGGTGTAGATATTTCCAGGTTTATACAGATAGCGGTTTAGATATTTCCTTCTTAACAGATGGCGGTGTAGATATTTATATGTTCATATAGATGGCGGTGCAGATAATTCCATGTTCATACAGATGGCGGTGTAGATATTTCCATGTTTATAGATATAGCGGTGTAGTTATTTCCATGTGTAAAGAGATAGCTGTGTAGATATTTCCATGTATATGCAGATAGCTTTGTAGATATTTCCATTTTCATGCAGATAGCGGTGTAGATATTTCCATGTTTATACAGATAGCAGTGTAGATATCTCCATCTTAATACAGATGGCGGTGTAGATATTTATATGTTCTTACAGATGGCCGTGCAGATATTTCCGTGTTCATACAGATGGCGGTGTAGATATTTCCTTGTTCATACTGATAGCGGTGTAGATATTTCCATGTTCATACAGATAGCGGTGTAGATATTTCCATGCTCATACAGATAGCGGTGTAGATATTTCCATGTTCATACAGATAGCGGTGCTGATATTTCCGTGTTTATACAGGTAGCGGTGTAGATATTTCCATGTTTATACAGATAGCGGTGTAGATATTTCCATGTTTATACAGATAGCGGTGTAGATATTTCCATGTTTATACAGATAGCAGTGTAGATATCTCCATCTTAATACAGATGGCGGTGTAGATATTTATATGTTCATACAGATGGCGGTCCAGATATTTCCATGTTCATACAGATAGCGGTGTAGATATTTCCATGTTCATACAGATAGCGGTGTAGTTATTTCCATGTGTAAAGAGATAGCTGTGTCGATATTTAAATGTATATACAGATTGCAGTGTAGATATTTCCATTTTCATGCAGATAGTGGTGTAGATATTTCCATGTTCAAACAGATAGCGGTGTAGATATTTCCATGTTCATACAGATAGCGGTGTAGATATTTCCATGTTCATACAGATAGCGGTGTAGATATTTCCATGTTTATACAGATAGCGGTGAAGATGTATGCATGTTTACACAGATAGCGGTGTAGATATTTCCATGTTCATCCAGATGGCTGTGTTGATATATCCATGTTCATACAGATAGCGGTGCAGCTATTTCCATGTTCATACAGATAGCGGTGTAGATATTTCCCTGTTCATACAGATAACGGTGCTGATATTTCCTTGTTTATACAGGCAGCGGTGTAGATATTTCCATGTTTATACAGATAGCGGTTTAGATATGTCCTTCTTAATACAGATGGCAGTGTAGATATTTATATGTTCATACAGATGGCGTTGTAGATATTTCCAGGTTTATACAGATAGCGGTTTAGATATTTCCTTCTTAACAGATGGCGGTGTAGATATTTATATGTTCATACAGATGGCGGTGCAGATATTTCCATGTTCATACAGATGGCGGTGTAGATATTTCCATGTTTATAGATATAGCGGTGTAGTTATTTCCATGTGTAAAGAGATAGCTGTGTAGATATTTCCATGTATATGCAGATAGCTTTGTAGATATTTCCATTTTCATGCAGATAGCGGTGTAGATATTTACATGTTCAAACAGATAGCGGTGTAGATTTTTCCATGTTCATTCAGATAGCTTTGTAGATATTTCCATGTTCATACAGATAGCGGTGCTGATATTTCCATGTTTATACAGGTAGTGGTGTAGATATTTCCATGTTTATACAGATAGCGGTGTAGATATTTCCATATTTTTACAGATAGCTGTGTAGATATTTCCATGTTTAAACAGATAGCAGTGTAGATATCTCCATCTTAATACAGATGGCGGTGTAGATATTTATATGTTCAAACAGATGGCGGTGCGGATATTCCCATGTTCATACAGATAGCGGTGTAGATATTTCCATGTTCATACAGATAGCGGTGTAGTTATTTCCATGTGTAAAGAGATAGCTGTGTAGATATTTAAATGTATATACAGATAGCAGTGTAGATATTTCCATTTTCATGCAGATAGCGGTGTAGATATTTCCATGTTCAAACAGATAGCGGTGTAGATATTTCCATGTTCATACAGATAGCGGTGTAGATATTTTCATGTTCATACAGATAGCGGTGTAGATATTTCCATGTTTATACAGATAGCGGTGAAGATCTATGCATGTTTACACACATAGCGGTGTAGATATTTCCATGTTCATCCAGATGGCTGTGTAGATATATCCATGTTCATAGAGATAGCGGTGTAGCTATTTCCATGTTCATACAGATAGCGGTGTAGATATTTCCATGTTCATACAGATAGCGGTGTAGATATTTCCATGTTCATACAGATAGCAGTGTAGATATTTCCATGTTCATACAGATAGCGGTGCTGATATTTCCTTGTTTATACAGGCAGCGGTGTAGATATTTCCATGTTTATACAGATAGCGGTTTAGATATTTCCTTCTTAATACAGATGGCAGTGTAGATATTTATATGTTCATACAGATGGCGGTGTAGATATTTCCATGTTTCTACAGATAGCGGTGAAGATGTATGCATGTTTACACAGACAGCGGTGTGAATATGTCCATGTTCATCCAGAGGGCTGTGTAGATATATCCATGTTCATACAGATAGCGGTGTAGATATTCCCATGTTCATACAGATAGCGGTGTAGATATTTCCATGTTCATACAGATGGCGGTGTAGCTATTTCCATGTTGATAGAAATAGCGCTGTACTTATTTCCATGTGTAAAGAGATAGCTTTGTAGATATTTCCATGTATATGCAGATCGCTGTGTAGATATTTCCATTTTCATGCAGATAGCGTTGTAGATATTTCCATGTTCAAACAGATAGCGGTGTAGATATTTCCATGTTCATACAAATAGCAGTGTAGATATTTCCATGTTCATACAGATAGCGGTGAAGATGTATGCATGTTTACACAGATATCAGTGTAGATATTTCCATGTTCATACAGATAGCGGTGTAGATATTTCCATGTTCATCCAGATGGCTGTGTAGATATATCCATGTTCATAAAGATGGCGGTGAAGATATTTCCATGTTCATACAGATAGCGGTGTAGTTATTTCCATGTGTAAAGAGATAGCTGTGTAGATATTTCCATGTATATGCAGATAGCTGTGTATACATTTCCATTTTCATGCAGATAGCGGTGTAGATATTTCCATGTTCAAACAGATAGCGGTGTAGATATTTCCGTGTTCATACAGATAGCGGTGTAGATATTTCCATGTTCAAACAGATAGCGGTGTAGATATTTCCGTGTTCATACAGATAGCGGTGTAGATATTTCCATGTTCATACAGATAGCGGTGTAGATACTTCCATGTTCATACAGATAGAGGGGCTGATATTTCCATGTTCATACAGATAGCGGTGCTGATATTTACATGTTTATACAGATAGCGGTGTAGATATTTCCATGTTTATACAGATAGCGGTGTAGATATTTCCATGTTTATACAGGTAGCGGTGTAGGTATCTCCATCTTAATACAGATGGCGGTGTAGATATTTATGTGTTCTTACAGATGGCGGTGCAGATATTTCCATGTTCATACAGATAGCGGTGTAGTTATTTCCATGTGTAAAGAGATAGCTGTGTAGATATTTCCAAGTATATGCAGATAGCTGTGTAGATATTTCTATTTTCATGCAGATAGCGGTTTAGATATTTCCATGTTCGTACAGATAGCGGTGTATATATTTCCATGTTCATACAGATAGCCTTGTAGACATTCCCATGTTTATACAGATAGCGGTGAAGATGTATGCATGTTTACACAGATAGCGGTGTAGATATTTCCATGTTCATACAGATAGCGGTGTAGATATTTCCATGTTTATACAGATAGCGGTGTGGATATTTCCATCTTCAAACAGATAGCGGTGTAGATATTTCCATGTTCATACAGATAGCGGTTTAGATATTTCCATGTTCATAGAGATAGCGGTGTAGATATTTCCATTTTCATACAGATGGCGGTGTAGATATTTCCATGTTCATACAGATAGCGGTGCTGATATTTCCATGTTTATACAGGTAGTGGTGTAGATATTTCCATGTTTATACAGATAGCGGTGTAGATATTTCCATGTTTATACAGATAGCGGTGTAGATATTTCCATGTTTATACAGATAGCAGTGGAGATATCTCTATCTTAATACAGATGGCGGTGTAGATATTTATATGTTCATACAGATGGCAGTGCAGATATTTCCATGTTCATACAGATGGCGGTGTAGATATTTCCATGTTCATGCAGATAGCAGTGTAGTTATTTCCATGTGTAAAGAGATAGCTGTGTAGATATTTAAATGTATATGCAGATAGCAGTGTAGATATTTCCATTTTCATGCAGATAGCGGTGTAGATATTTCCATGTTCAAACAGATAGCGGTGTAGATATTTCCATGTTCATACAGATAGCGGTGTAGATAATTCCATGTTCATACAGATAGCGGTGTAGATATTTCCATGTTTATACATATAGCGGTGTAGATATTTCCATGTTCATCCAGATGGCTGTGTAGATATATCCATGTTCATACAGATAGCGGTGTAGCTATTTCCATGTTTATACAGATAGCGGAGTAGATATTTCCATGTTCATACAGATAGCGGTGTAGATATTTCCATGTTCATACAGATAGCGGTGCTGATATTTCCTTGTTTATACAGGCAGCGGTGTAGATATTTCCATGTTTATACAGATAGCGGTTTAGATATTTCCTTCTTAATACGGATGGCTGTGTAGATATTTATATGTTCATACAGATAGCGGAGTAGATATTTCCATGTTCATCCAGATAGCGGTGTAGATATTTCCATGTTCATACAGATAGCGGTGCTGATATTTCCTTGTTTATACAGGCAGCGGTGTAGATATTTCCATGTTTATACAGATAGCGGTTTAGATATTTCCTTCTTAATACGGATGGCTGTGTAGATATTTATATGTTCATACAGATGGCGGTGTAGATATTTCCATGTTTATACAGATAGCAGTGTAGATATCTCCATCTTAATACAGATGGCGGTGTAGATATTTATATGTTCATACAGATGGCGGTGCAGATATTTCCATGTTCACACAGATGGCGGTGTAGATATTTCCATGTTCATACAGATAGCGGTGTAGTTATTTCCATGTGTAAAGAGATAGCTGTGTGGATATTTAAATGTATATGCAGATAGCAGTGTAGATATTTCCATTTTCATGCAGATAGCCGTGTAGATATTTCCATGTTCAAACAGATAGCGGTGTAGATATTTCCATGTTCATACAGATAGCGGTGTGTATATTTCCATGTTCATATTGATAGCGGTGTAGATATTTCCATGTTTATAGAGGTAGCGGTGAAGATCTATGCATGTTTACACAGATAGCGGTGTAGATATTTCCATGTTCATCCAGATGGCTGTGTAGATATATCCATGTTCATACAGATAGTGGTGTAGATATTTCCATGTTCATACAGATTGCGGTGTAGATATTTCCATGTTCATCCAGATGGCTGTGTAGATATATCCATGTTCATACAGATAGCGGTGTAGATATTTCCATGTTCATACAGATAGTGGTGTAGCTATTTCCATGTTCATACAGATAACGGTGTAGCTATTTCCATGTTCATACAGATAGCATTGTAGTTATTTCCATGTCCATACAGATAGCGGTGTAGATATTTCCATGTTCATACAGATAGCCGTGCTGATATTTCCATGTTTATACAGGCAGCGGTGTAGATATTTCCATGTTCATACAGGTAGCGGTGCTGATATTTCCATGTTTATACAGGTAGCGGTGTAGATATTTCCATGGTTATACAGATAGCGGTGTAGATATTTCCATGTTTATACAGATAGCGGTGTAGATATTTCCATGTTTATTCAGATAGCAGTGTAGATATCTCCGTCTTAATACAGATGGCGGTGTAGATATTTATATGTTCATACAGATGGCGGTGCAGATATTTCCATGTTCATACAGATGGCGGTGTAGATATTTCCATGTTCATACAGATAGCGGTGTAGTTATTTCCATGTGTAAAGAGATAGCTGTGTGGATATTTCCACGTATATGCAGATAGCTGTGTAGATATTTCCGTTTTCATGCAGATAGCGGTGTATATATTTCCATCTTCAAACAGATAGCGGTGTAGATATTTCCATGTTCATACAGATAGCGGTGTAGATATTTCCATGTTTATACAGATAGCGGTGAAGATGTATGCATGTTTACACAGATAGATGTGTGGATATTTCCATGTTCATCCAGAGGGCTGTGTAGATATATCCATGTTCATACGGATAGCGGTGTAGATATTTCCTTGTTCATACTGATAGCGGTGTAGATATTTCCATGTTCATACAGATAGCGGTGTAGATATTTCCATGTTCATACAGATAGCGGTGTAGATATTTCCATGTTTATACAGATAGCGGTGTAGATATTTCCATGTTGATACAGATAGCGGTGTAGATATCTCCATCTTAATACAGATGGCGGTGTAGATATTTATATGTCCATACAGATGGCGGTGCAGATATTTCCATGTTCATACAGATGGCGGTGTGGATATTTCCATGTTCATACAGATAGCGGTGTAGCTATTTCCATGTGTAAAGAGATAGCTGTGTAGATATTTCCATGTATATGCAGATAGCAGTGTAGATATTTCCATTTTCATGCAGATAGCGGTGTAGATATTTCCATGTTCAAACAGATAGCGGTGTAGATATTTCCATGTTCATACAGATAGCGGTGTAGATATATCCATGTTCATACAGATAGCGGTGTAGATATTTCCATGTTCATACAGATAGCTGTGTAGCTATTTCCATGTTCATACAGATAGCGGTGTAGATATTTCCATGTTTATACTGATAGCGGTGAAGATGTATGCATGTTTACACAGATAGCGGTGTAGATATTTCCATGTTCATACAGATAGTGGTGTAGATATTTCCATGTTCATCCAGATGGCTGTGTAGATATATCCATGTTCATACAGATAGTGGTGTAGATATTTCCATGTTCATACAGATAGC
This sequence comes from Gorilla gorilla gorilla, assembly GCF_029281585.2. Lineage (NCBI taxonomy): Eukaryota > Metazoa > Chordata > Mammalia > Primates > Hominidae > Gorilla > Gorilla gorilla. The sequence continues at coordinate 156,610,796 of NC_073231.2, forward strand.
GGTGCTGATATTTCCATGTTTATACAGGCAGCGGTGTAGCTATTTCCATGTTCCTACAGATAGCGGTGTAGATATTTCCATGTTCATACAGATAGCGGTGCTGATATTTCCATGTTTATACAGGCAGCGTTGTAAATATTTCCATGTTTATACAGATAGCGGTTTAGATATTTCCTTCTTAATACAGATGGCGGCGTATTTATATGTTCATACAGATGGCGGTGTAGATATTTCCATGTTTATACAGATAGCAGTGTAGATATCTCCATCTTAATACAGATGGCGGTGTAGATATTTATATGTTCATACAGATGGCGGTGAAGATATTTCCATGTTCATACAGATGGCGGTGTAGTTATTTCCATGTTCATACAGATAGCGGTGTAGTTATTTCCATGTGTAAAGAGATAGCTGTGTAGATATTTAAATGTATATGCAGATAGCAGTGTAGATAATTCCAATTTCATGCAGATAGTGGTGTAGATATTTCCATGTCCAAACAGATAGCGGTGTAGGTATTTCCATGTTCATACAGATAGCGGTGTAGATATTTCCAAGTTCATACCGATAGCGGTGCAGATATTTCCTTGTTTATACAGATAGTGGTGAAGATGTATGCATGTTTACACAGATAGCGGTGTAGATATTTCCATGTTCATCCAGATGGCTGTATAGGTATATCCATGTTCATACAGATAGCGGTGTAGATATTTCCATGTTCATACAGATAGCGGTGTAGATATTTCCATGTTCAGACAGATGGCGGTGTAGATATTTCCATGTTCATACAGATAGCGGTGTAGTTATTTCTATGTGTAAAGAGATAGCTGTGTAGATATTTCCATGTATATGCAGATAACTGTGTAGATATTTGCGTTTTCATGCAGATAGCGGTGAATATATTTCCATCTTCCAACAGATAGCGGTGTAGATATTTCCATGTTCATTCAGATAGCGGCGTAGATATTTCCATGTTTATACCGATAGCGGTGAAGATGTATGCATGTTTTCACAGATAGCGGTGTGGATATTTACATGTTCATCCAGAGGGCTGTGTAGATATATCCATGTTCATACAGACAGCGGTGTAGATATTTCCTTGTTCATACTGATAGCGGTGTAGATATTTCAATGTTCATACAGATAGCGGTGTAGATATTTCCATGTTCATACAGATAGCGGTGTAGATATTTCCATGTTCATACAAAAAGCGGTGCTGGTATTTCCATGTTTATACAGGTAGCGGTGTAGCTATTTCCATGTTTATACAGATAGCGGTGTAGATATTTCCATGTTTATACAGATAGCAGTGTAGATATTTCCATGTTTATGCAGATAGCGGTGTAGATATCTCCATCTTAATACAGATGGCGGTGTAGATATTTGTATGTTCATACAGATGGCGGTGCAGATATTTCCATGTTCATACAGATGGCGGTGTGGATATTTCCATGTTCATACAGATAGCGGTGTAGCTATTTCCATGTGTAAAGAGATAGCTGTGTAGATATTTCCATGTATATGCAGATAGCAGTGTAGATATTTCCATTTTCATGCAGATAGCGGTGTAGATATTTCCATGTTCAAACAGATAGCGGAGTAGATATTTCCATGTTCATACAGATAGCGGTGTAGATATTTCCATGTTCATACAGATAGCGGTGTAGATATTTCCATGTTTATACAGATAGCGGTGAAGATGTATGCATGTTAACACAGATAGCGGTGTAGATATTTCCATGTTCATCCAGATGGCTGTGTAGATATATCCATGTTCATACAGATAGCGGTGTAGATATTTCCATGTTCATACAGATAGCGGTGTAGCTATTTCCATGTTCATACAGATAGCGGTGTAGATATTTCCATGTTTATACTGATAGCGGTGAAGATGTATGCATGTTTACACAGATAGCGGTGTAGATATTTCCATGTTCATACAGATAGTGGTGTAGATATTTCCATGTTCATACAGATAGCGGTGCTGATATTTCCATGTTTATACAGGTAGCGGTGTAGATATTTCCATGTTTATACAGATAGCGGTTTAGATATTTCCTTCTTAATACAGATGGCGGTGTATTTATATGTTCATACTGATGGCGTTGTAGATATTTCCATGTTTATACAGATAGCAGTGTAGATATCTCCATCTTAATACAGATGGTGGTGTAGATATTTATATGTTCATACAGATGGCAGTGCAGATACTTCCATGTTCATACAGATGGCGGTGTAGTTATTTCCATGTTCATACAGATAGTGGTGTAGTTTTTTCCATGTGTAAAGAGATAGCTGTGTAGATATTTAAATGTATATGCAGATAGCAGTGTAGATACTTCCAATTTCATGCAGATAGCGGTATAGATATTTCCATGTCCAAACAGATAGCGGTGTAGGTATTTCCATGTTCATACAGATAGCGGTGTAGATATTTCCATGTTCATACCGATAGCGGTGCAGATATTTCCATGTTTATACAGATAGTGGTGAAGATGTATGCATGTTTACAAAGATAGCGGTGTAGATATTTCCATGTTCATCCAGATGGCTGTGTAGATATATCCATGTTCATACAGATAGCGGTGTAGATATTTCCATGTTCATACAGATAGCAGTGCAGATATTTCCATGTTCAGACAGATGGCTGTGTAGATATATCCATGTTCATACAAATAGCGGTGTAGATATTTCCATGTTCATACAGATAGCGGTGTAGCTATTTCCATTTTCATACAGATAACGGTGTAGCTATTTCCATGTTCATACAGATAGCGGTGTAGATATTTCCATGTTCATACAGATGGCAGTGTAGATATTTCCATGTTCATATAGATAGCGGTGTAGTTATTTCCATGTGTAAAGAGATAGCTGTGTAGATATTTCCATGTATATGCAGATAGCTGTGTAGATATTTCCGTTTTCATGCAGATAGCGGTGTATATATTTCCATCTTCAAACAGATAGCGGTGTAGATATTTCCATGTTCATACAGATAGCGGTGTAGATATTTCCATGTTTATACAGATAGCGGTGAAGATGTATGCATGTTTACACAGATAGCGGTGTGGATATTTCCATATTCATCCAGAGGGCTGTGTAGATATATCCATGTTCATACAGATAGCGGTGTAGATATTTCCTTGTTCATACTGATAGCGGTGTAGATATTTCCATGTTCATACAGATAGCGGTGTAGATATTTCCATGTTCATACAGATATCGGTGTAGATATTTCCATGTTCATACAGAAAGCGGTGCTGATATTTCCATGTTTATACAGGTAGCGGTGTAGATATTTCCATGTTTATACAGATAGCGGTGTAGATATTTCCATGTTTATACAGATAGCGGTGTAGATATTTCCATGTTTATACAGCTAGCGGTGTAGATATCTCCATCTTTATACAGATGGCGGTGTAGATATTTATATGTTCATACAGATGGCGGTGCAGATATTTCCATGTTCATACAGATGGCGGTGTGGATATTTCCATGTTCATACAGATAGCGGTGTAGTTATTTCCATGTGTATAGAGATAGCTGTGTAGATATTTCCATGTATATGCTGATAGCAGTGTAGATATTTCCATCTTCATGCAGATAGCGGTGTAGATATTTCCGTGTTCAAACAGATAGCGGTGTAGATATTTCCATGTTCATACAGATAGCGGTGTAGATATTTCTATGTTCATACAGATAGCGGTGTAGATATTTCCATGTTTATACAGATAGCTTTGAAGATGTATGCATGTTTACACAGATAGCGGTGTAGATATTTCCATGTTCATCCAATTGGCTGTGTAGATATATCCATGTTCATACAGAGAGCGGTGTAGATATTTCCATGTTCATAAGTATAGCGGTGTAGCTATTTCCATGTTCATACAGATAGCGGTGTAGATATTTCCATGTTTATACTGATAGCGGTGAAGATGTATGCATGTTTACAGAGATAGCGGTGTAGATATTTCCATGTTCATCCAGATGGCTGTGTAAATATATCCATGTTCATACAGATAGTGGTGTAGATATTTCCATGTTCATACAGATAGCGGTGCTGATATTTCCATGTTTATACAGGCAGCGGTGTAGCTATTTCCATGTTCCTACAGATAGCGGTGTAGATATTTCCATGTTCATACAGATAGCGGTGCTGATATTTCCATGTTTATACAGGCAGCGGTGTAGATATTTCCATGTTTATACAGATAGCGGTTTAGATATTTCCTTCTTAATACAGATGGTGGTGTATTTATATGTTCATACAGATGGCGGTGTATATATTTCCATGTTTATACTGATAGCAGTGTAGATATCTCCATCTTAATACAGATGGCGGTGTAGATATTTATATGTTCATACAGATGGTGGTGCAGATACTTCCATGTTCATACAGATGGCGGTGTAGTTATTTCCATGTTCATACAGATAGTGGTGTAGTTATTTCCATGTGTAAAGAGATAGCTGTGTAGATATTTAAATGTATATGCCGATAGCAGTGTAGATATTTCCCATTTCATGCAGATAGAGGTGTAGATATTTCCATGTCCAAACAGATAGCGGTGTAAGTGTTTCCATGTTCATACAGATAGCGGTGTAGATATTTCCATGTTCATCCAGATGGCTGTGTATATATATCCATGTTCATACAGATAGCGGTGTAGATATTTCCATGTTCATACAGATAGCGGTGTAGCTATTTCCATTTTCATAGAGATGACGGTGTAGGTATTTCCATGTTCATACAGATAGCAGTGTAGATATTTGCATGTTCATACAGATAGCGGTGTAGATATTTCCATTTTCATACATAGAGCAGTGCTGATATTTCCATGTTTATACAGGCAGCGGTGTAGATATTTCCTTGTTTATACAGATAGCGGTTTAGATATTTCCTTCTTAATACAGATGGCGGTGTAGATATTTATATGTTCATACAGATGGCGGTGCAGATATTTCCATGTTCATACAGATTGTGGTGTAGATATTTCCATGTTTATAGATATAGCGGTGTAGTTATTTCCATGTGTAAAGAGATAGCTCTGTAGATATTTCCATGTATATGCAGATAGCTTTGTAGATATTTCCATTTTCATGCAGATAGCGGTGTAGATATTTCCATGTTTATAGATATAGCAGTGTAGATATTTCCATGTTTATCCAGATAGCGGTGTACGTATTTCCATATTTATACAGATGGCGGTGAAGATATTTCCATGTTTATAGAGAAAGCGGTGTAGATATTTCCATATTCCTACAGATGGTGGTGTAGATATTTCCATGTTTACAGAGTTGGCGGTTTAGATATGTACATGTTCCTACAGATGGCGGTGTAGATATTTCCATGTTTATACAGATAGCGGTGTAGGTATTTCCATGTTTGTACACATTACGGTGTAGATATTTCCATGTTTTTAGAGATAGCGGTGTAGATATTTCCATGTTTACTCAGACAGCGGTGTAGATATTTCCATGTTTATACAGATAGCATTGTAGATATTTCCATGTTTATACTGATAGCGGTGTAGATATTTCCATGTTTACACAGATAGCGGAGTAGATATTTCCATGTTTATACAGATAGCTTTCTATGTATTTCTTGTTTATACAGATATCGGTGTAGACATTTCCACGTTTATAGAAATAGTTGTGTAGATATTTCCATGTTTATACAGATAGCGGTGTAGTTATTTCCAAGTTTATAGTGATAGCGGTTTAGACATTTCCATGTTCCTACAGATGGTGCTGTAGATATTTCCATGTGCATACAAATGGCGGTGTAGATATTTCCATGTTTATAGATATAGCGGTGTAGATATTTCCATGTTTATCCAGATAGCGGTGTACGAATTTCCATGTATATACAGATGGCGTTGTAGACATTTCCATGTTTATAGAGATAGCGTTGTAGATATTTCCATGTTCCTACATATGGCGGTGTAGATATTTCCATGTTTACAGAGTTGGCGGTGTAGATATTTCCACGTTCATACAGATGGCGGTGTAGATATTTCCATGTTCATACAGATGGCGGTGTAGATATTTCCACGTTTATAGAGATAGCGGTGTAGTTATTTCCATGTTTATAGAGATAGCGTTGTAGATATTTCCATGTTTATACAAATAGCAGTGCAGATATTTCAATGTTTATAAAGATTGCAGTGTAGATATTTCAATGTTTATTGCGATAGCGGTGTAGATATTTCCCTGTTTTACAGGTAGCAGTTTAGATATTTCCATGTTTATAGAGATTGCGGTGTAGATATTTCCATGTATATACAGATAGCGGTGTAGATATTTCCATGTTCATACAGATGGCGGAGTAGATATTTCCATCTTTATAGAGATGGCAGTGTAGATATTTCCATCTTAATACAGATAGAGGTGTAGATATTTCCATCTTTAAACAGATTGCGGTGTAGATATTTCCATCTTTATAGAAATTGCACTGTAGATATTTCCATGTTCATACAGATGGCGGTGTAGATATTTCCATGTTTATATAGATGGCGGTGTAGATATTTCCATCTTAATACAGATAGCAGTGTAGATATTTCCATGTTTATACAGATGGCGGTGTAGATATTTTCATGTCGATACAGATGGCGGTGTAGGTATTTCCATGTTTATAGAGATAGCGGTGTAGATATTTCCATGTTGATAGAGATAGCGGTGTTGATATTTCCATGTATATACAGATAGCGGTGTAGATATTTCCATGTTTATACAGATAGCGGTGAAGATATTTCAATGTTCATACAGATGGCGTTGTAGATAATTCCATGTTCATACAGATGGTGGTGTAGATATTTCCACGTTTATAGAGATAGCGGTGTAGTTATTTCCATGTTTATAGAGATAGCGTTGTAGATATTTCCATGTTTATACAAATAGCAGTGTAGGTATTTCAATGTTTATAAAGATAGCAGTGTAGATGTTTCAATGTTTATAGAGATAGCGGTGTAGATATTTCCATGTTTATAAAGGTAATGGTGTAGATATTTCCATGTTTATAGAGATAGCGGTGTATATTTTCCATGTATATACAGTTAGCGGTGTAGTTATTTCCGTGTTTCTACAGATGGCCCTGTAGATATATCCATGTTTATAGAGATGGCGGTGTAGTTATTTCCTTGTTTATACAGATAGCGGTGTAGATATTTCCATGTTCATACGGATAGCGCTGTAGATATTTCCATGTTTATAGAGATAGCGGTGTAGATATTTCTATGTTTATACAGATAGCGGTGTAGATATTTCCATGTTTATACAGGTAGCGCTGTAGATATTTCCATATTTGTACAGGTTGCAGTGAAGATATTTCCATATTTATACAGCTAGCGGTGCAGATATGTGAATTCATTAAACCTCTTTTTCTTTATAAATTACCCAATCTTGGGTATGTCTTTATCAGCAGCATGAAAATTGACTAATACACTCACTGTCCATGAATGATACTCTGTTAGCCCATTTGCATTGTTATAAAGAAATACCTGAGGTGGGGTAATTAATAAAGAAATGAGGTTTATTTGGCTTCTTGTTCTGAAGGCTGTACGTGAAGCATAGTACTGGCACCTGCTTCCAGGGAGGGCCTCAGGAACCTTCCAATCATGGTGGAAGGTGAAGGGAAACCAGCATATCACATGGTGAGAGAGGAAGCAAGAGAGACAGGGAGGAGGTGTCAGTCTCTTTTAAACAACCAGATATCGCATGAACTCACAGGGTAAGAACTCTTTCATTACCAAGAGGACAGCACCAAGCCATTCAGGAGGCATCTCTCTCCAACATTGGGGATCACATTTTAACGTGAGATTTGAAGGGGACAAACATCCAAACTATGTCAGATACCAAAGCTGACAATGCTTAGGATCTTTAGCTGTTCCAGGTTCTGGGAAAAGGGAGAGAGTTAGCTTCCCTCGTCTATGCTGTGCTACTCCATATTATATTAGTAATTATTGTTCTCTAAAGGTTCTTGAAAGCAAATAAACAAATGCAAGGCAAAACATATGAAATGCAAGGCAAAACATATGAAATGCAAGGCAAATGCATTAAAAACTTTTGAGTGTTAATATATAGGTTTTATTTTATCTTTTTAATTTCTTTTGCTTAACCAAATAGATTATGTAGTTTTGATTAACTGGCCATGAAATAGCTCTGCCTACATAGAATTTCCCATGAATAATTGGTTGTGGAGACTTTTGTGTGTGACCCAAATCCTCCCTCAAAACTGAAGTTTGCCCAGCTATTGGGAGTGTTGGCAAATCATGCCTCTCAGCTGATTCTCTCTAGAATTTATTCTCAGGAGATCTAATTAATAACTTGTCAAGCTGATGTCCATCCTTGGGGACAACTCGTATCTGAAGAATGGCCAGTGAAAGGTATTAAAACTCCATACTCCTGCCTCAATTTAGGGCAACTCTGAAGGGTCACCCCTGCTTCTCAGCTCCCCCTTGAGATTAGCTGAGGTATTTGTTGTGACTGCCTCACATCTCAAATCCCTTTGTCCAATTCAGCTTTTTCGCCACAGTTGTTGGCTCCTAGGATTTTACCCAGTTAAATGTTCTCTACACAAATCTCTATCTCAAATCTGCTTTACAGGGAATGTGGCCTCAGACAGGTTTTCATTAGGTTCTGGACGTAACTCTCATTAGTCATTGATATGATTCGGCTGTGTCTCCACCCGAATCTCACCTTGATTGTAATTATCCCCGCATGTCAAGGATGGAGTCAGGTGGAGATCATTGAATCATAGGGGCGGGTTCCCCCTACTGTTCTCCTGGTAGCGAATAAGTCTCACGAGATCTGATGCTTTTAAAATGGGAGTTTCCCTACACAAGCTTTCTTCTCTGCTACCATTTAAGATGTGCCTTTGCTTCTTTTTTGCCTTCTGCCGTGACTGTGAGGCCTCCCCAGCCATGTGGAATTGTGAGTTCATTAAACCTCTTTCCTTTCTAAATTGCCCAGTCTTGGGTATGACTTTATTAGCAGCATGAGAACAAACTAGTGCAGTCTGTTCTATAAGCCCAAGTCGGATCACAGAGTCCCGCTTTCTGTTTTTTTTTTCTAGCCCATATTTCTACTAAAACTTGACTCATATAGACTTAAAACAAAATAATTAAGCATGGCTAGTATTTATTTAATATTTTATACGTGTCAGGTACTGTATTTTGTAACTTATCTTTTAATAATCTTTCCAAATCTCTAAAAGGATAATTCTGCTCTTTTATAGAGAAAATAAGGATGGCTCAATCTTTTGATTTTTATTACAAGCTTTATTTTGTATAACATATCATAAACTAAAAATATTGAAAGTTTAGAAACCATCAGCACGCAATCGAGGTGATGGAAATATACTTCACCTCCAGTTTCCTGATGCCTCTTTATAATACATTTCTCTGGCCCCTCATTCCTGGCCCTTAAAAACCACCAAACTGCTTTCTGTCACTGGACAGTAATTTATACAGTCAAAAAATGTATATAAATAAAATTTTACACTATGCACTTTTTTGTCTGACATTTTATGTTTTTTTCTCTGCATGTTTTACCTCTAGAGTCTGCCTTGTTTCACTTAGTATAGTTATTTTGAGATTCATTCATGTTATAGTATGTATCCATAATTAATTCGGAGAAAGCAAGTTAATTCATTAATGTATTGATTGATATTTAGACTGTTTCTAGTTTGGGCTATTATGAATACATGTGCTATGAACATTTGTGTTGATATCATTATATGAACACCTACTTTTATCTCTCTTGGGTAAATACCCAGGAGTGCAATGGCTGAGTCTTACGGCAGAAGTATGTTTAACTTTTTAAGGGACTCTTAAACTGTTTTTCAAAGGTTACACTTTTTTGTATTCCCATCAGCAGTGTATGAGAGTTTCAGCTTCTCCACATCCAAGCCAGTGCTTGGCTGTTATCAGTCATGCTAATCTTAGCTATTTAAAAATAGATAGTGGCGTCTCATTTTGGTTTTAATTTGCATTGCCCTAAGCATTAATTATGTTGAGCATATGTGCTTATTTACCAAACAAATGTCTACTTTGTAATGTCTGTTCCAGTCTTTCACCCAAGTTTTAAATGGGGTTGTTTGTTTTTCATTATTAAATTTTAGCTTTTAAAATATATTTTTGATGCAAGCCTTTCATCAGATATATGAATTGCAAATATTTTCTCCCAGCCTGCAGCTTGTCTTTTCAGTCTCTTAATAGATTCTTTTGAAGAGCAGATTCTTTTTTTTTAAATTTGATGAGTTCTTCTTATCAATATATTATTATATAAATCATGCTGTGGGGTCATATCAAAGAAAGCTTTGCCTGACTCAAAGTCCCAAATGTTTTCACATCTTCCCTCTCCTCTCCTTTGGGAACTGAAATTACACGTAAATTCAGTTACTTGAAATTTACTGTCTACTATTGCTCTGTTCATGTTTTTTAAAAATTTATTTTCTCTCTCTATTTTATTTTGAGAGGTGTCTATCTTTTCTTCTTTAATGACTAATGTGCTATCAGCCTACCATGTAGCTGGGACTACAGCCACATGCTACTATGCCCCGCTAATTTTTGTATTTTTAGTAGAGATGGGATTTCACCATATTGGTCAGGCTGGTCCTGAACTCCTGACTTCGTGATCCACCTGCCTCGGCCTCGCAAAATGCTGAGATTACAGGCGTGAGCCACTGCGCCCAGCCTCCTTTAGTGTATCTTGCATGTCTCTATTTTAGAACATATAGAATACTGTTTCAATAAGCATTTGAATGTTCTTAACTGATAACTCTGGCACCTTGATTTACTCTGGATCAGTTCTGACTCAGTGATTTTTCTCCTTATTATGAGCCACGTTCTTCTGTCTTTTGTTGTTACTGTTGTGTCTCTGCTAAACTGTGTCTGGATGTCAGATATGGTGACTTTTATCTTATTGAGTGCTGGAAGTATATATAAATATTCTTGATCTTTGTATTGGTATGTATTTAAGTTTAGTTGGAAAGAGTTTGACTCTTTTTGGTCTTGCTTTAAAAATTCATTAGGTGGGATCAGACCAGTTCTCATTTTAGAGCTAATCACTCCCAACTAGTGAGGCAAGATCCTTCTGGGTATCCCTGGGAATCTTGAGGTGTTTCTGGTTTGGCTGATAAAATAAGCACTATTACTGGACCTTGGTGAGCATGTGTACTGTTACTTTTCATCTTATCTGGGTGTTGTTTCCCCAACCGTAGGTACTTTTCTCTAGGCCTGTCCTAATAATTACTTAGCTATGTACTTTAGGGGGACCCTTTGCAGAGCTCTGGAGTTCTCTTTCTGTGCAGCCCCTTCTTCTCGGAAACCTTGTCCTGAGAGCTCATGTCAACATGGTTTCTGTGGACTCTCAGCTCTGTCCCCTCAGCTCAGGGAGAACAATGGGCTCCTCTTGGGCTTTTCTCCTGCAGTAGTGGGCTGGAAAACTTTCTCCAGGCATAAATTAGGGCAGTTGATAGGCTCACCTTGTTTGAGACTGACTTTACAGGGTCTTGCAAACTTTTGTGGCATACATTTTGGACATTTTTTTGGTTGTTTCAGGAGGGAGAGAAAGTCTAGTTCTTGTTACTCCATCATGGTCATTGCAGAAGTCAAACTAACTGATATTTATCAATACAGTCTGTTGCTACACATTGAACTTGCTTAAGATAATTTTTAGATGGCACAGAACTTTCTGTCCATTGAATGAGACTCTCTGCTTATTTTGCAAGTGCTCATTTGTATGGAGACATTTGTATGGAGAAACTTCAAAAAGTTTGTGGAAAAATGAAGTTAAAAGATAAACATTGAAAATGTGATCTTCGGTTTTCATCCCTAAAGAACTGATGGTCCTGGGAACTTAACAATGTCAATGCAGTCTCTTATACATTATTAACTTAAGAAAAATGGGTGCCCTTTCCACATTTGTTGAGATTGGGAAACAAAAAGAAGTCAGAAGGAGCCAAATCAGAGCTGTAAGGTGGATGCCTGACAATTTCCCATTGAGACTCTCACAAAATTGCCTTTGCTTGATGACAGGAATGAGCAGAAACATTGTGGTGTTAGAGGACTGTCTGCTAAAGCTTTCCCAGGTATTTTGCCCTAAAACTTTGGCTAACTTATTCAAAACACTCTCATGATATGCAGATATTATTGTTCTTTGACCTTCCACAAAGTCAACAAGCAAAATGCCTGGAATGTCCCCAAAAAACTGTTGCCGTGACCTTTGCTCTTGAGTGATCCCCTTTAGCTTTGACTGGACCACTTCCACCTTTGGCAGCCATTGCTTTGATTGTGTTTTGCCCTCAGGATCATACTGGGAAAGCCATGTTTTATCTTCTGTTACAATTCTTCAAAGAAATCCTTCAGGATCTTGACCCTAGTTCTTTAAAATTTCCATTGAGAGCTCTCCTCTTGTCTGCAGCTGATCTGAGCACAACACTTTTGGCACCCATGCAGTGGAAAGTTGGTTCAACTTTAATTTTTTAGTCAGAACTGTGTAAGCTGAACCAATTAAGATGTCTACGATGTTGGCTATTGTTTGTGCTGTTGATTTTCAGTCCTCTTCAATTAGGGCACAAACAAGATTAATTTTTTTCCTTGCAAATTGATATGGATGATCTGTCCCTGTGGACTTCATCTTCCACATCATCTCGTTTCTTCTTTAAAAAAGCTGTCCGCTTGTGAACTACTGATTTCTTTGGTGCAGTGTCCCCTCAAGCTTCTTGTAAAGCATCAGTGATTTCACCATTCTTTCACTCAAGCTTCATCATAATCTAATGTTTGTTCTTGCTTCAATTTTAGCAGAATTTACATTGCTCTGCTAGGGGCTCTTTTCAAACTAATGTCTACTCCTTCTTACTGTCTCAAACTAGATCCTGTTCAAACATGCTATAATAAATTAGTATGAGTTTATTTTGCTGCCAAAATTGAAACCTTTGCATAGTTTTTTTCATAATATACATTTTCCATGAACTTTTTAAGGCCTCTCATGTATCCACAGGTAGAGTGCCTTACCTATTCTGACTTCAGTCAATTATTCAAGACCTTTCCTTGTCAGTGATACATTAGAAAGGTAGAGTATTGAAAAATAAGAGTAGCTTCTGCTGATTAAGAAATACTATATCTTTTTCTACTTCTTTCTTTTTTTTTTTCTTTTTTTTTTTTTAGAGACAGCATCTTTCTCTGTCACCCAGGCTGGAGTGCAGTGGTGTGATCTCAGCTCACTGCAACCTCTGCCTCCCAGGGTCAAGTGATTCTCCTGCCTCAGCCTCCCGAGTAGCTGGGACTATAGGTGCCTGCCACCACACCCAGCTAATTTTTGTATTTTTAGTGGAGACAAGGTTTCACCATATTGGCCAGGCTGGTCTTGAACTCCTGACCTTGTGATCTGCCTGACTCGGCCTCCCAAAGTGCTGGGATTACAGTCATGAGCCACCGTACCTAGCTTTCTACTTCTTTCTTATTATTTTCCTCCTCTCTCATTCCTATATTCTCTCCTTTCTCCTACTTTCCTCCCCACTCCCTGTTTCCTTCCTTTCATCTTTCCTATTTTCAAGACTTAATATTTCTTGAACCTCCGATGTTATCATAGTATGTTATTTGTTTAATTTTCACATAACAATAATAGTTTAAATACAAATAATATTTATTTTCATCCCCATGTTATCAGTATAACAGTAAAGATGTGGAGAGGCCAGCTGGGCATGGTGGCTCAAGCCTGTAATCCCAGCACATTGGGAGGCCGAGGTGGGTGGATCACGAGGTCAGGAGATCGAGACCATCCTGGCTAACACGGTGAAACCCCATCTCTACTAAAAAATAGAAAAAATTAGCTGGGCGTGGTGGCGCGTGCCTGTAGTCCCAGCTACTCGGGAGGCTGAGGCAGGAGAATAGTGTGAACCCGGGAGGCAGAACTTGCAGTGAGCCAAGATCACGCCACTGCACTCCAGCCTGGGTGACAGAGCGAGACTCTGTCTCAAAAAATAAATAAATAAATAAATGAAAATAAAATTAAAAAAATGATGTGGAGAGGCCAAACCAATGGCTCTTATATCCACGTTCTTTCTTCTAAATGATTTCACCTTAGTTTTGGTCTGCATCTCTAACCATAGCTAGTTGCAGTAGGACCTTCTATCTGGTCTTGCTGCTCTCATTTTTGGACCTCCTCACTGAAATCAAATTGATCTTTCTAAAATGCAAACCTGGTCTTAGTATTTTATTACTTAAAACCCATTGGTGGCTTTCCATGATTTATGGAATAAAGTCAAAATTCCTGTTTTTGCCCATGTTTCTGTGTGCCTCTCATCCCTACATTTACTGATTCCTGTGTGCCATAAATTGCCAGTTGTCCAGAGTTCATTCTCTTTTTGTACTTGGGAGGACTTCTGCATCCTGCAACTTTTCCCCTGAAACGTGCTTGGAAAATACCTACTCATTTTTTTCAGATTCAGGTTAGCTTTTTACTTCAGTTTCTTTTCCTGAAGCTTATACTGACTGCTCCATATGGCTTTGGGGATTAGCTACTCATTCCTTTGTGCCCTTTGTAGATACACATTTATCATGGAGTCTTTTTTTTTTTTTGAGACAGAGTCTCACTCTGTCACCAGGCTGGAGTGCAGTGGTGTGATCTCAGCTCACTGCAACCTTTACCTTCCAGGTTCAACTGATTCTCTTGCCTCAGCCTCCCAAGTAACTACAGGCGTGCACCACCGTGCCCAGCTAATTTTTGTATTTTTAGTAGAGACGGGGTTTCACTATGTTGGCCAGGATGGTCTCGATCTCTTGACCTCGTGATCTGCCCACGTTGGCCTCCCAAAGTGCTGGGATTACAGGCATGAACCACCGCTCCCAATCAGTCATGCAGTCTTTATACTTACTTGTTTACTTGCCTGTGAGCTCACTGAATGCAGGGACTATTTCCTTGTTGCTCTAGCACCTACACCAGTACCTGGTATCCAGAAGCTGTATGCTAAATGTTTGTTGAGTGGCTGTTTGACTGAATGATTGTACTCCTAATTAGTAGATAGAAAGCCATGAACTTCCCAGTTCATCATTCTTTGTGCTCAATTCTGGTTTCTTTATTGTGTTCAAAAGAGTTCCTTAGTGACATAAAACTATGGAGCTAGTATGTCAGCTCATTTAAGCAATGATTGGTTTATGTATATAAGAGGCTTCAATAATTATATATTTTTATTTCAGTTTCAATAAATGATCAATTTATTAATTTTCTCTGTTTTGGCTTATTGTTCACATTTAATATCAAATAAAAGTGTTTTACTTAAAATTATTCATGCCAATTATGACAGTTAGGTGAATATTACTTTGATTTACATTCCAGTAGTAGTTTTGGTTGAACCCTGAATATGCTAAGACGTCCCTTTTCTTTTTTCTTATGAACAGGCTACTGTGTTTACATATATTATTAAAATCTTCTTTGAAAATACGAAGAGTGTTACATTTCTTATATTTAGTTCTCTGTGCTTCAGAATTCCTGTGATACTTGCACTTAAGTCCTTCTGAGCAGTTGATGTTGATATTTATGTGGTTAATTTCATGAAACGTGGTGGTTTTCATTTCTATCATTAATTTACACAGGAGATAGACTGTTTTCCAGGTGTAAGCTCAGTCATATAATTAGAAAATTTATAAGCAGAAAGGAGTTATTTGGTCTAACCCATTTATTCTACAGATAGAGAAATTAGAGTCCAGAAACTCTGTCTTCTTTAAAGTCTCACAGGTATTTAAGAAAAAAGAATAGACTTGAGGTTTCTGTGCTCTGAACCCAGTGATCTTGACACTGTAATGATCTTCATCCATATTATTCACAGAAGTAAATATAATCACATATTAAATAAGAAACAAAAATACTAAGGAGATATTATACTGAAAAATGAAATAATATTATCTTAATTATTTTGATCAGATTCAATCTATAGCAGCTTGAAGGCTAATAATTCCAATGATTCTCTGAATAAACCATTTTTCTAATAAGATTACAGGTTTTAGTAATCTAATTATTTTGACTGATGCAAATGTTACCCCGCCAGTCTGAAAAATGTGTTTATTTATATGTCATAAAGAATAATTTATTCCAAAAAGGCTAATTTTCAAAATATATGTATCTTCTGAAACTGTATCTATTTTTTCCCCACGTTTTCTAAATATATTTTAGAGGGCATTTGTAGATTTTCATGGTGCTGAAAAATTAAGGTATAATGGTCTCATGAAGGAGAATAATGTCATTTAGACATTGTAATTTTGGAGGATCACAATACTTTTTGGAATGTGGTTGTTGCAGCACTGGTCACTTATACTAATTATATAATAACATACTATACTAATGCAATAATATACCATATGAAATTATTCAGTGGTAGATTTGTCTTAAATCCTCTAGAATACTGCAAAGAAATAGTTTATATAAGAAAGAGTACCATAGCATATGTGAACACAATATTTCCTATTTTTTTCTTCTTTTTTATTTTTTTGAAGACAAGTTCTCACTCTGTTGCCCAGACTGGAGTTCAGTGCCATGTTCATAGTTCACTGCAACCTCAAACTCCCAAGCTCAAGTGATCCTCTTGATTCAGCCTCTGAAGTAGCTGTGCCTATAGGTGTGCACCACCACACCGGCTAAGTTTTAAAATTTTTTATAGATATGTTGCCCAAGCTGGTCTCAAATTCTTGAGCTCGAGAGATCTTCTCACCTTGGCCTCGCAGAGTGTTGGGATTACAGGCATGAGCCACCATACTCAGCCAATATTTCTTTTGTAAAAGACATTTTCTAACATACTTCTCATTTTAACTAACATAATATTCAAAGTGTAGATCTGAGAAAGAGATAGTGCCTGCAGATCTGGGATCCTACATGCTAATATTATGGGATGCATTCAGATTTGATCAGCAGATATTCCATTTATTCTAGAACACCACCAGCAGAAGAATGTAATTACGTCTATCACTAAAACTTTGTGTCAATACAGACTACTGTATTTGTTATCATAGATGGTCCTTGGATGGCAGCCTTAAGCAATTTTAAACCTAGACAGGTGATGTACTTTTTCTTCTTGGATAATTTTCATGGTTTTATCTAATTTGGTTGTAACTAATGTGTTTAATATGGCTTGCTTGTTTTTTAAAAAGTTGTTCAGTATCCTTAGAACTCAGTGCTGATTTCTTTTTCTAGCAGGCCTTTTATATAGGACATCTCACTTTCTCCTGGCTCTCTACTACTAGCATGAGGTCTCTGAAAAATCAAGACAGCAAAATAATTTGTTATAGAACAGCCTATGTAGAGGGACAGGGGAGGAGTCATATTCCAAGAGGGAAAGACCTTTGAGCCAGGCTCAATTTGTAGAGGCTGTTGAATGAAAATGAGAGAGAGAGAATGCACACTTTATTGCACTATTAAAGCAAAATTCTGACAATAACTTCTAAAAATGATTCAACTCTTATACACTGAGAATATGACAGACCTTCCAAAAGTATAATTTCTTACATGAACGTCCAGGTATATAAGGAAAAATAACTATTTCATACCAATATCTCCAGCCGCCTTTATTGTTGGTTCACCACATAGGTTTTTATCAGAATCGCAGAACATTAATTTTTTAAATTAGCTACCATTACAACTAGCTTGAGAAGAACTTTCTTTTTAATAATTCGACCCAGATGCATTCTAGATACTCCAGTGTTACGAATCGATGGCTTCATGAGGAGCCGCTGTTGACTCATGCTATCTCTGGACACACTGACAGGAAATGTTTTCTTACACCTGTTTTCCTCCTGCTTTTCCTTGGTAGGACTTAGTTCCTTGGCATAGTTCAGTATCAATGGCAGTCATAGAGAAGTGTTACAGAAACCCAGCTTATTCCAACTTGTGAATTATTTGGCACCCAGGAACCAGGTCTTACAATCTTCAACCCACTTTTTCTTAACATGGCCCCTTTTCTGAAATGTTTATTTATATATGATGTAGGCCTGGGGAAAGGACATGGACTTTCAAAGAAAATATTCTCCAATAGATCTGTCAACTCCAGAGAACCTTCTGACTAAATCTGAAAGAATTCCACTGTGCTCTGATAACATCCTTTAATAATGAAGGAAAAGATATTTTTCCCCCAGGAGGATTTTGTAGTGAAAAGATGGCATAATTTTTTTAAAAATGTTGTTTATAATCTCATTTGTTTTTTTCATTTGTGGGGTGTGTCTTAAATCCTAAATGGTACATCCTTTTTAAAATACTTCTAGTAATAAAATGTTTCTGAAGTTATGTTGTAAATATCATTGGACTATGTTTAATAATGTTAAGTTGATCCCACTTCCCCTGAAATTATATACATAAATGCTGAAAGTATAAATTTACATATACAACTTCATGGAACATTTTTCTTCCAAGTGTGCATTTGCTAGAATTTGCATTGAAAGGTTTTGGAAGGAGCCTGTTGGTATGAATCCTGTGTGAGCAACACTCAGATTTGTTGCATACTGAACAGCATGCTAAATCTCACTTCACAATCTTAGATTTCTCATCTACCATCTTGAGCTGAATTTAAAATGTAACTGCAGTTTATTATGTCACCTGTTCGTCAAACACTGATGCAAAGCTTAGTTTTCAGTGTGAAGAACCCATGACTAGAGAAGGGAAGAAGAAAGGGTCAAGCAGACCTCATTAAAGAGTGTATGGGCAAGAAAACACATCAGATGTCTTGATAGGTTTTTTAAAGTCCTGTTAGACTTGTCATGATTTCCAAAACACTAAATGCCATCTAGTATTTTGGACCCTCCAAAATTACAGTAGAATATTATTATGGGTCATCTTAATTGGAAATATACAGGAAAATCCTGATGATTAATGTAGACTAGTGATAGCTCTCACACATTTATATAACCTATGTTGAAAAGAAAGAAGAAAGGCAGGAAGGAAAGAAGGAAAAAGAGCGGAGAGAGAGGAACAAGAAAACACGTGGATTTGTGGAAATGAAAATTTTTAAATTACTAATTTGCAAGAATGGGTAAGAAAAATACCGAGTATGAACATAAATGCTTTCAATTCCGTTTGTCTCTTAATCCTTCTCAGTCCGTGGCCAGTTTTGAAACTTGGTGTAACTTCCTTCCTTTATTCCTCCCTCCCTTGCTCCCTCCATCCCTTCTTGCCAGCCTCCTTCCCTTCCTCTCTCCTTGAGTTTCCTTCTTCTTTCTTGTTCCCTCCCTCCCTCCCTCTCTCTTTTTTCCCCTTAGTTTCCCCGGAAGCACATATACCAGCCATTTGAATGCTTTCTGCTCATAGATACTGCCAAGCCCCCTCACCCAGACTGCTGAATAGATTTGGTAGAATGGAATGAGAAACATAGACTTTGTGTCTGTGGCGGCCACCTCTGATGTTGCAGACTTTTGCCGTGATTATGCACTCCAGCCGAGGGACGCTAGAGAGGTTGAAATTTCAACTGTGGGATTTGCCATTTTGGAATTTGCAGAAATGTACTGGATATGCTAACAGCAGCCTGGCTAGCCTCCACTTCACAAGGAAGTATTTAAATATACACGTGTAATATGAAGAAAATTGCATTAGATCATAAGGGATGAATTATTTTGTAAATGACTATACCATCAAATACCATACCTGATATCAATCATCTTCATCAGACAGTATCTGTGTATGTAAGGAGATAAACAAAAAAGCAGGAGTTTATTTCTCTCTAATGTATCCTTGACTCTCTAGCAGTGACCTCTGAAATGTCTCTTCTGATCCAGACTTGTTTGAATCATGTGCAACATTTTAGATTTGTCTTTTCTCTGCAAGTTTTTTTTGTTAAGTACCATAACATATTGAACCAAATAGTTTTGCTTGCTTTCTATTGATGACACATGATTTTGGCTTTTATCTTCAGTGGAAAATCAATGTGTCACATGGAGTTCACTAAGAAAAAGGTATGGGGCCTCTTTGTAATTCTTTGTCAGATGATTGCTTTATCTTGATTTATGCCTTCAAACTTTTTCCCATTCAGCAGAAAATATTGTGTCGCTATCTGTGAGAGCAAAGCGATCTATACCAATTTATGCTCTAAGTGTAGCCTCCTTCCAGAACTGCTTATGGAACATATCAACTCACTATAGATTAGGGACATAATGGATTCTTCTTTCTTAAAAGTGGCAGATTGACAATTTTAGTTCATATACAAGCTTTTATATTAACATTAAAACAATATTTCTATGTAAAGTAAAATATTGTAGTTGATTATTATTCGAGGGCCTCCCAGAATTTCAAGGTCTGAAAATAAATTCAGTGTTCCTGGTGGTAACAAAATTGCCCCTACTTCCTTGTATCAGGACTGCCATTTGGAACTGCTGGGGAAGCTCTTTTCAGAAATTATTTTCAAAACAGCATTGTTGCCTTTTGCCAAACTGAAATCTGGTTGTAAACTTTTGAAAACTAGTTCCTTGGAATGGAATTCAAGTTGTCTTCTAAGCAATTTTTTTTAACTCAAACATACATTCTATCTTGCTTTATTATGTCACTATTTGTGTAGGAAACATATTTCTATTTTTACCATTTTCAATTTATTTACATTTACATTTACATTTGTGTGTATATATATATACACACATACATACACTTTAAGTTCTGGGATACATTTGCAGAACTTGCAGTTTTGTGAAATAGGTATACATGTGCTGTCGTGGTTTGCTGCACCCATCAACTCGTCATCTACATTAAGTATTTCTCCTAATGCTATCCCTCCTCTTTCCTTCCTACCCACTGACAGGCCCCAGTGTGTGATGTTCCCCTCCCTGTGTCTATGTGTTCTCATTGTTCAACTCCCACTTATGAGTGAGAACATGTGGTGTTTGGTTTTCTGTTCTTGTGATAGTTTGCTGAGAATGATGGTTTCCAGCTTCATCCATGTCTCTGCAAAAGACATTAATCCATCCTTTTTTATAGCTGCATGGTATTCCATGGTGTATATGTGCCACATATTCTTTATCCAGTCTATCATTGATGGGCATTTGGGTTGGTTCCTAGTCTTTGCTCTTGTGAATAGTGCTGCAATAAACATATGTGTGAATGTGTCTTTATAGTAGAATGATTTATAATCCTTTGGATGTGTACCTAGTAATGAGACTGTTAGGTCAAATGATATTTCTAGTTCTGGATCCTTGAGGAATTGCTACACTGTCTTCCACAATGGTTGAACTAATTTACACTCCCACCAACAGTGTAAAAGCATTCCTATTTCTCCACATCCTCTCTAGCACCTGTTGTTTCCTGACTTTTTAATGATTGCCATTCTAACTGGCGCGAGATGGTATCTCATTGGACCAGGGGTGATGAGCTTTTTTTTTTTTTTTCTTCGAGACAGCCTCACTCTGTCACCCAGGGTGGAGTGCAGTGGCACAATTTCGGCTCACTGCAACCTCCACCTAATGGGTTCAAGCAATTCTCCTGCCTTAGCCTCTTGAGTAGCTGGGATTACAGATATATACCACCACGCCTGGCTAAAGTTTTTTTGTGTGTTTTTGGTAGAGACAGAGTTTCACCATAGTGGCCAGGCAAGTCTCAAACTCCTGACCTTGTGATCCACTCGCCTTGGCCTCCCAAAGTGATGGGATTACAGGCGTGAGCCACCACGCCCAGCCTATGATGAGCTTTTTCTCATGTGTTTATTGGCCGCATAAATGTCTTCTTTTGAGAAGTGTCTGTTCATATCCTTTTCCCACTTTTTGATGGGGTTGTTTTTTTCTTGTAAATTTGTTTAAGTTCCTTGTAGATTCTGGATATTAGCCCTTTGTTAGATGGATAGATTGCAAAAATTTTCTCCCACTCTGTAGGTTGTGTGTTCACTCCGATGATAGTGTCTTTTGCTGTGCAGAAGCTATCTTTAGTTTAATTAGATCCCATTTCTCAATTTTGGCTTTTGTTGCCACTGCTTTTGGTGTTTTAGTCGTGAAGTCTTTGCCTATGCCTATGTTCTGAATGGTATTGGCTAGGTTGTCTTCTAGAGTTTTTATGGTTTTAGATCTTATGTTTAAGTCTTTAATCCATCTTGAGTTAATTATTTTATAAGGTGTAAGGAAGGGGTCCACTTTCAGCTTTCTTCATATGGCTAGCCAGTTTTCCCATCACCATTTATTAAATAGTCAATCTTTCCCCATTGTTTGTTTTCGTCAGGTGTGTCAGAGATATGTTGTATATTTCATGGTACAATGCCTTCTGTCAATGGGGAAAAATAACAAGCATATATGGGATGAATGAAGTCTGCTATGGTTAAGGTTGAGAATATTTACTGATCCTTGAGTTCAGTCTCCAGGAATGTTGGAAATAGAGAATAGAGATAATGGAGATAAAGAAAAGTTCTGAAAATGACACTTCCCATAGTGTCAAAATTGTGATCTATTGGAGAATTCTGTGATACATCAAAATCTCTGTTTATGCTGAGGTTTGTTATTGTGTATGAGCATATCTTTATCAGGTGTAGGCTATTTCTATACTTTCATGTCTTTAAATCAATGTTTCTATTCACATATGTATATGTGCAAATAGAAGCATGCTAATATTATATATATATTGTCTGTCATTACCATGATTGCTATGATTATCATTAGCATGTATTATTAGTGTGACCGAAGTATCATCAGTATCAGTTTCTTTCTCACTGCAGTGCTCCTGTAATGCTTCATTTCTACAGAGCCAACCTACACCCACCGTTTCCCTGACTATAACTTTACCTAAAGTATAAGCCCTTATAAAGCCATGAAAGCCTACCAAGAATTGTCAAAGAAGCTAGGCAGCAGCCAGGCTCTGCCTTAGGAAAAGATTTTACTTTTTATTATCATGTGCAGTACTTAACTACTTGTTTTGACCTCTAAGATTTTGCTCTCCTATATTTCTATCCCCTGGCTTTCTGATATTTCATGTGATTATATTTGAAATTTTAACCTTGCTTTTCTTTTTGGAATCTCTGATATCTCTGCTGCCACAGGTAATGACAGGTTCCTCTCTAACTGTTGGTGTTATCCCTGGTCAGATTATTACTGATGACAGAAGTAGATGTTTTACGTGGATTCTCTCGATATCAGAAACAAATACAGATATCACAACTCAAAAATGACAGACTGATAACCATTATGAACTTAGATGCAACATTCTTAATACAATATTAGCAATTTGAGTCTAGGAATATTTAAAAATGATAATGTGTTTTAACCAAGTGGGGTTTATCTCAAGTTGGTTTCAACAACTGAAAATCTACCATGCTGACAGAAAAAAGAAAAATCACGTGACACTCTCAATAGATGCAAAAAAGGAATTTACAAAATGTAACACATTTTTTAAATTAAAAACTCCCAGCAAACTGAGGATAGAAAAGTACATTTTCAAACTGATTATGTGTTTACAAAAAATCTATAGCAAACATCTTACTTAAAATGGTGAAAGCCTTAATACTTTCTACATAAGATTATGAAAAATGCAATGATGTCCTCTCTCCCTAGTTCTTTAAAGTATTGCATTCAATATTAAATAAGTGGAAATATATACCAAGTTCATTGATAAATATTTAATACTTATGAGATGATAATTCTCCTGAAATTGATCTCTAGATTCAGTGGAATTCCCATGAAACCTTATAGGTCCTTTTGGATAAATTACAAAACTGATTCTAAAACAGGGAGAAAGAAAGAAGGGAAGGAAGGAGGAATGGACAGAAAGAAGAAAGAAATAAGGAGAAAAGAAAAGAAAATAAGAAATAAGTGACACCCAAGTTGGGAAGAAAGAAAAATACTATTCTCACGTGATGTAAACATATACATAGAAAATCCTTAGGCATCTGCAGAAGTGTGCTAGAGGTATGAAGTGAATTTAACAAAGTTGTAGGATGAAAGATCAATAAATAAAATCAATTGTGTTTCTATACACAATCAACACCAATTAGAAAATAAAATTATGTAAGCAATTTAACTTATAATAGCCTCAAAAATAATAAAATAATTCAGAATAAATTTAATAAAAGGTATGCTGATCCAAAATTTCTAAATCACTAATACGAGAGATTGAATAGGTAGAAATATGTATCAAGTTCATTGGTAAATATACATGTCATACTTATTAGATGATAATTCTTCTGAAACTGATCTCCAGATTTGGCACAATCCCAGTCAAACCTATAGGCCTTTTTGGAGAAATTACAAAGCTGATTCTAATTTTTTTTTTAAATGCAGAAGTCCTAGAATAGCCAGAGCATGTTTTAGAAAGAAGAATAAAGTTGGAAAACTTTCCAAATTTCAAGACATATTGTAAAGCTACACTAAACAGTACAGTAAACTTACTGGCATGAAGAAGACATATATATCAGTGAAACAGAATAAATAATTTAGAAATATATCCTGCCTTACATGGCCAAAGTTGCCAAAATATTTCAATAAGGAAATCAATGTCTTTATAAAGATGGTACTATTAAAATTGGATATTAAATGGAGAATATGAACTTCAGAATTACCTCACACCATATCCTCAAATTAACTCAACATGTATTTTATACATAATGTAAATATAAAATGTATAAAGCTTACTGAATAGGAAAAATTTTTAATAATCTTACTATAGCTAAAAACTTTTTAGATAAGAAAAGGATGGATGAAAATGGAAAAAAATAGTAAGTTGGACTTCATGAAATTAAGACTTTTGCAACTTAAAACATAGCATCAAAAAATGAAAAGGCAAACCACAGATTGGGACAGAATAATTTTAAATATGTCTGATAAAGAACTTTCATCTAGAATGTACACATAACTAAAAAACTAAATAACAAAACACAAATAACTCATTTAACGTAATATTTTGACCTAAATGGGCCAAATATTTGTACAGATATTTTAATTTAAAAAGAGATGATGTCCAATACACAAATGAAAAGATACTTAACATTACCCGTCATCAGGGAAATGCAAGTTAAAACCACATTGAGGTACCACTGTACACCCACTGGAGTGGCTGACACGAGCAGAACTGACCATACCACATGATGTGAAGAATTGCTATTCACACCTGGCTAGTGGGACTTCAAAATGGTACAGACATTTTGGAAAGCAGTTTGGCAGTTTCTTTTAATGTTAAACTTAGTACTGATCATATAGCCAAATAATCCCACTGCGACTCAAAATAAATAAAAACATATCCGTACCAAGCCTCATCCTTGAAGTTCATAGCAGATGTGTCCATCAACTTGTAAATGGATAAACCAGTTGTAGATGGAGTACCACTCAACAATAAAAAGGAGCAAACTGATACAACAGCAATATAAATGAATATCAAAAGCATTATGCTCAGTGAAAGAAGCTAGACATGAAAGACACCAATGTATCATTCCACTAATAGGATACTCTAGAAAATGCAAACTGTAGAAACAGAAGCAGATTAGTGGTTGCCTGTGTTCAGGAATGGAGAAAAGATCAAATGCAAAACAGCAAAAGAAAACGTTTTGTGATGATGCAGATTTTCTGTATCTTGATCATGATTGTGGTCAAATGATGATATTCATCTGCCATAACCCATTAAATTGCACATTGAAAAGGGTGAATTTTACTGTGTGTACATTATACTTAAATGGAGCTGTAAATATGTTTGGAGCTTATCTGTGAACATTAGTTGCAGAGCAGGAGTTACTTTTATAGAGTGGAAATCTGCTGAGTGCCAACTTGAGAAGGGTTGAAAAAAATTAGAACCTTCTTCCAACACATTTCAGTTAGAACACTCTTAGGATGTCGTTACAGCTGCGCTCTATATTGGAGTCTCTGATGAAATCACATGTCTGACGATCTCAGCATGCCTTTAATCAACAGAATATACACGTGTTTTCTTTTATTACTATAAAGGATATACCAAACAACTTTTTCAAGACTTTACTTCAAAAAGGCACGTAGTTTTGCAACATTTTTGGTAAGTCTTTAATTATTTCAAAATGAAAAATTGAAAATAAAATGCAATTATTTACTCAGGCCCCCCAAAAAAAGGTCTGTACGGGGAATGCATGTGGTGTGTGTGTGTGTGTGTGTGTGTGTGTGTGTGTAAGTGTGTGATTTGAAGAATTGAAAAAATTTTAGTGGGGTTTTGTAGCATCACTTTGATAGCATCCTGTAATTTTGTATTGTGTTTGAAATAAAAATAAAGTGAATACACTGATAAAAGAATTTGAAAAGAATTTGCATTATTGCCTAAATTATGTGTGGTTTCCACAGTGGCATGAATCGAGCATCTTTAACCTACATAACAATATATCAGAAGTATTAGGTAAAAAATAAGTAAACTAGTATAACAAAGTTAAATATTTCTAAAGTAAAATTATAGCTTTATTTTTTTTCCTGAAATGTTTTGAGGAGATATTTACACCAAAAGATATTATCACTGATCAATGAAACTTTTTAAGAATTTGCTTGTGTCCCACCAATATTTGATTACATAGTGCTTCTGTGAGTTCCATTTCATTAATTTAGCTTTGACAGGAGAGAAGGCAATGGCTCTGCAGCCTCTCTCGGTGTGGCATGATCCTGGTTCTGCTGGCTGATCTCTATTAGAACCATGGCCTTAATCATGCCTTTCATGCTTCTAACTTGATTTGCATTTGTTGTGTGATCCAAATTTATTCTCTCGTTTAGTCGCTTCCACCCATAGAAAAGCAGGTCTTTTTCATTTCTCCTTCACCATTGCCCCCATTTTTTCTTTTTGTCCTCCCATGATGAAAAACAAGACAGAAAACAAACTATAACAACAACAGACACCTTTTGTCTGTGGTCACCAATGCATTGTAGCACTAAACTTTGTTCAAAATCTCTAGATCTGACCTCTATATCTGCTGTTCCCAGAGTTTTTCAATGTGTTCTCTAGACTGCTGTGACCCACTGACAGAAAGTCTAGCTATATTTAATTGAAAGTTATTACTGTCTGATATGGTTTGGCTGTGTCCCCACTGAAATCTCATCTTGCACTGTAGCTCCCATAATTCACATGTTGTGGGAGGGACCCAGTGAGAGGTAAGTGGATCATGGGGGCAGTTTTCCCCACACTGTTCTAGTGGTAGTGAATAAGTCTCATGAGATCTGATGGTTTTATAAGGGGAAACCCCTTTCGCCTTTCACTTGGTTCTCATTTGCTGTTTGCCTACTGCCACGTAAGATGCGCCTTTCGCCTTCTGCCATAACTGTGAGGCCTCCTCAGCCATGTGGAACTGTGAATTCATTAAACCTCTTTTTCTTTATAAATGACCCAGTCTTGGGTATGTCTTTATCAGCAGCATGAAAATTGACTAATACACTCACTGTCCATGAATGATACTCTGTTAGCCCATTTGCATTGTTATAAAGAAATACCTGAGGCTGGGTAATTTATAAAGAAATGCGGTTTATTTGGCTCCTTGTTGTGAAGGCTGTACATGAAGCATAGTACTGGCACCTGCTTCCAGGGAGGGCCTCAGGAACCTTCCAATCATGGTGGAAGGTGAAGGGAAACCAGCATATCACATGGTGAGAGAGGAAGCAAGAGAGACAGGGAGGAAGTGTCAGTCTCTTTTAAACAACCAGATATCGCATGAACTCACAGGGTAAGAACTCATTCATTACCAAGAGGACAGCACCAAGCCATTCAGGAGGCATCTCTCTCCAACATTGGGGATCACATTTTAACGTGAGATTTGAAGGGGACAAACATCCAAACTATGTCAGATACCAAAGCTGACAATGCTTAGGATCTTTAGCTGTTCCAGGTTCTGGGAAAAGGGAGAGAGTTAGCTTCCCTCGTCTATGCTGTGCTACTCCATATTATATTAGTAATTATTGTTCTCTAAAGGTTCTTAAAAGCAAATAAGCAAATGCAAGGCAAAACATATAAAAGGCAAGGCAAAACATACGAAATGCAAGGCAAATGCATTAAAAAACTTTTGAGTGTTAATACATAGATTTTATTTTATCTTTTTAATTTCTTTTGCTTAACCAAATAGATTATGTAGTTTTGATTAACTGGCCATGAAATAGCTCTGCCTACATAGAATTTCCCATGAATAATTGGTTGTGGAGACTTTTGTGTGTGACCCAAATCCTCCCTCAAAACTGAAGTTTGCCCAGCTATTGGGAGTGTTGGCAAATCATGCCTCTCAGCTGATTCTCTCTAGAATTTATTCTCAGGAGATCTAATTAATAACTTGTCAAGCTGATGTCCATCCTTGGGGACAACTCTTATCTGAAGAATGGCCAGTGAAAGGTATTAAAACTCCATACTCCTGCCTCAATTTAGGGCAACTCTGAAGGGTCGCCCCAGCTTCTCAGCTCCCCCTTGAGATTAGCTGAGGTATTTGTTGTGACTGCCTCACATCTCAACTCCCTTTATCCAATTCAGCTTTTTCACCACAGTTGTTGGTTCCTAGGATTTTACCCAGTTAAATATTCTCTACACAAATCTCTATCTCAAATCTGCTTTACAGGGAATGTGGCCTCAGACAGGTTTTCATTAGGTTCTGGTCGTAACTCTCATTAGTCATTGATATGATTCGGCTGTGTCTCCATCCGAATCTCACCTTGATTGTAATTATCCCCGCATGTCAAGGATGGAGTCAGGTGGAGATCATTGAATCATAGGGGCGGGTTCCCCCTACTGTTCTCCTGGTAGCGAATAAGTCTCACGAGATCTGATGCTTTTAAAATGGGAGCTTCCCTACACAAGCTTTCTTCTCTGCTACCATTTAAGATGTGCCTTTGCTTCTTTTTTGCCTTCTGCCGTGACTGTGAGGCCTCCCCAGCCATGTGGAATTGTGAGTTCCTTAAACCTCTTTCCTTTCTAAATTACCCGGTCTTGGGTATGACTTTATTAGCAGCATGAGAACAAACTAGTGCAGTCTGTTCTATAAGCCCAAGTCGGATCACAGAGTCCCGCTTTCTGTTTTTTTTTTTCTAGCCCATATTTCTACTAAAACTTGACTCATATAGACTTAAAACAAAATAATTAAGCATGGCTAGTATTTATTTAATATTTTATACGTGTCAGGTACTGTATTTTGTAACTTATCTTTTAATAATCTTTCCAAATCTCTAAAAGGAGAACTCTGCTCTTTTATAGAGAAAATAAGGATGGCTCTGAAAATGTTAGCATTAGGGGAAGTAGGGTGAGGGACATAGGGGGCACTTTGTGTTATTTGTGCATTTTGCTATCAATCTAAAATCAGGTCAAAATAAAAATTAAAAAAATGGGTAGTAGAAGCAGGTTGTTAAGATTTTCAGTGTGACTCTAGAATTTTTTTGTTTGTTGTTTGTTTTGGAGTGTAGTGGTAAGATCTCTGCTCACTGCAACCTCCACTTCCCAGGCTCAAGCAATTCTCCTGCCTCAGTCTCCCAAGTAGCTGGGATTATAGGTGCCCGCCACCACACCCAGCTAAGTTTTCTATTTTTTTTTTTTTAGTAGAGATGGGGTTTCAGCATGTTGGCCAGTCCAGTCTCCTACTCCTGACTTCAAGTCATCCGCCCGCCTCAGCCTCCCGAAGTGCTGGGATTATAGGCATGAGCTCCCACTCCTGGCCCAAAGTTCATATTTTAACTACTAACCTAAATTATTTTAAAAACAAAAGCCTCCTTGGACTCAAACCAGGTCAGAGTGACATGATCATGTGCCTGTTTTGTGCAGGGTGAAGTGAGATTATTATCTAGGAAATAGCTGAAATGTCTTGTTGTGGGCATACATATTTCATATAAATTCTAAGCTTCATATTAGCACTTAGATTATAATTATCTAAAGAATAGAGAACAATTTCATATAATTTTCAGTGTATCAGGCGAATCAAAAGTATACATACAAGCATGCAGATGAATTTCAGTGAATATAGTGGTGACAATGCTCAACAGAATATGTGTCCCCCACCCAACCCTGCTTCTTGCTCTTTCACTGTCCTAAAGATAGAACAAAATGGTTCAGGCATCCAGCTTGTCCCCTCCACACTTCACACTTTTACTTAATAGCAGTTTATCTTTAACACTTTGTCATCTTTAAGATGTTGCTAATTCTTTCTGGTAGATCCCAGGACTGAGGATGAGGAAGAATGATTTTATTTAAATAAAGTTGCTTAATTAAAAAACAATTTTTTTAGTTTTAAAATATTTTCATTATTTTATAAAATTTTTGTGGGTACATAGGAGGTTTATATATTTGTGGGGTACATGAGATGTTTTGATACAGGCATGCAGTGTGAAATAATCACGTCATGAGGAATGGGCTTTCCATCCCCTCAAGCATTTATCCTCTGAGTTAAAAACTATTCAATTGGCTGGGCATGGTGGCTCACGCCTGTAGTCCCAGCTCTTTGGGAGGGCGAGGTTGGCAGATCGCCTGAGGTCAGGAGTTTGAGACCAGCCTGGCCAACATGATGAAACCCCATCTCTACTAAAAATACAAAAATTAGCCGGGTGTGGTGGCGAGTGCCTGTCATCCCAGCTACTCGGGAGGCTGAGACAGGAGAATCATTTGAACCTGGGAGGTGGAGGTTACAGTGAGCCGAGATCATGCCATTGTACTCCAGCCTGAGTGACAAGAGTGAAACTCCATGTCAAAAACAAACAAAAATCAATTACATTCTTTAAGTTATTAAAATTAAACATTGTAAATGATTTTTTTTCCCAAAGCTTTTTCAAAGAAAAAAAAGTAGAAACAAAGACACTTTCTACTGATTTCCAATATGGTGACTCTGTATTTCTAGCATGTGTTAAGGTGAAAAATTGATTTTATGTTTAATACAAAACATAGCATAATGTAATGAAAAGCAAGATTGTAATGATAAAGGAAAATAACACTAGTGCTAATTTTTTTCAATTTGAAGCATTGGATTAAAATGAATTAGGTTATATTCCAACATGTTTATATTGAATTTCTTTTTTCTCCAATTGGTTTCTTTTTATTAATGGGGGAGTGTTGCATTTGTATAAGGTTTCCCTATTATATTCAATTGTTTTGAGATGCTTTTAATTTGAAGTTTTTATGTTTTCTTTTTGATGTATACATGTTATGCTTTTATGCTGAATTTGATAATTGGTGCTGTATATGCAAAGCAAATGTAATTTCCCAGCTTTTATTTTTTAAAGCCCTGGGAAGCAACATAATAAAGTAGAAATAGTATCAAGACAGGAGTTAGAATACCTGGATTCTAAAATTTAAATTAAATTAGGATCTAGTGACATTATAGGTGTTCCTTGATCTTCTGATGACCTGATTCCTCAAAAGAAAAATAAAATAATCTATAAATTGTTTCTAATTCTAAAACTCTATAAATCCTATTTTTAAAATTATAATTAGTTGAACTCTATAAGGTCACAAAAATCCCTATTAAGAAACTAAAATAAAATTTTATCATATCTTAAAAATACTCTGATCTTTTTTTATATGCTGACATGAATTCTAGTTATTTTTGAGCCCCTAAAAAACATTTAAGATCACAGTTTATGTTTTATTATTGACTTTCAGATAATTAACATTTTACTGATAGATATGAACAAATCTACTCTAACAGAGATAGTCATTAGTTTATTTCTCTCTTTTCAGTATCAATAAAAAGTATCGATTTACCAATAACAATGAATTAATTGCCTGAAATAAATGAAACATAAGCAGCAAAAGTGAACTTTTTAGTATAACTCTTCTTGTAAACATTGACTTAGTTCAAAGGGAGCTTATCTTTAAAAAAAAAAGCGCTAATTCATGTCTATTGGTATAGATATAATCTTTTTTTCCTTGAAAATAGATCCTACTATACTCCAGACACTATGCCACTAGGTGCAGATATTAACACAAATAGCAGGTGATCATTGTCCTCATGGAGTTTATTTTAAAGAGAACAAAGTGAGACAAAGGCACACAAGCAAAGAACTACAATACAAAGGGGATGGCATCTGACTCAGCATGGAGGTGTCACGGAAGGTGTTGTTTTGCTTAGGTTTTGAAGTGTGGGTAGGAGATGGCCCATGTTGAGAGTGGGAACTGGGAATTAAAAAGATGAGGAGGTCTCTGCAAATCTACATGGATGGGAAGTAGCATGCTGATGTGGGAAACAACTAAAAAGTTCCAGAATGCATGGTTTATAAAGCGTGAGTCAGAGAGGGCTAGACCAGTAGCCAGATCAAGGATATCTCAGATGTTATAGTCATGAATTAGTGCATTGACCTGCAGGCCATGGGAGTCACTGAAGGTTTCAGTCAGGTAAGTGAGCTGATCAGAACAGTCCTTTAGATAGGCCGCTCTTTTGGCTGTAATGGGGACACGTTTGAAGTAGGGCTATAGCTAAAAATATACAGACACTTCCTCTTGTCTACAGCCCTGCTGGCATCTGTTGTATTTTGACTTTTTAATAATAGCCATTCCAACCGGTATGAAATGGTATCTCATTGTGTTTTGATTTGCATTTTTCTGATGATTAGTGATTCTAAGCATTTTTTTTTCGTGTATTTGTTGGCCATTTGTATGTGTTCTTTTGAGAAGTGTTTGTTCATGTCCTTTGCCCATTTTTTAATTGGGTTATGTTTTTTTCTAATTGATTTAAGTTCCCTGTAGATTCTGGATACTAAAAAACAAACAAAAACCAGAAGTAAATAAATTCTCAGGACACACACACCCACACCCACACCCACAGAGAGAGAGAGAGAGAGAGAGAGAGAGAGAGAGAGCGCCTAGGTAAGAGGCCACCAACCACCAGGGTCTAAACTGGGAACACTTTCTAGTACAGAATGAATGGAAAGGATTCATGAAATATCTAGAAAGTAACGTTAATGAGATTTACATGTATGGAGTGAATGAGGGGAAACAGGGATCATTCAGGATTCTGGTGGGAATAACAGGGGGAGCCATTAGTTGAAATTTTGAAGTGGGAGAAGGAGAGGGAGTTTTAGGGAGAAAGATGAGTTGTTTTTTTAGGTATTTCAAACCCTTGAAGCTTCTATGGGACATTGAAGTGGAAATAACAGTCTGTGGGTTGGGACAATAAAGAAAGAAATTGGTTGAAGACTAGGGGAAGAGTATAGAGCAAAGAAATATTTAAGATAATAAACATATAGAGATAGCTGAAAATGTGGGACTGGATTACAAAGGAAGAATGATTTAGTTATGAAGCCCAAGGGCTGACAGGAATGGGTGACTAGTCGAGGAGTTCATATGCATCTGTTATTGTATGAATAAAAAAAATTATCTGTTCCTTCCTAAAGATATCTTCAACCTGTTTTTGGATACATATGGGCACTGCTTTTCACTCTCTTAGCCCCATTTCTTATTTTAGCCTCTGCTGTAGCGATCAGTTCTGCACAGGCTTTGACCCAGGCTTTGACTAGTTGGTGCAGGTGTGATATGACACTTACCTGGAATGGCCCACAGTTTGTGGCTGCTCTTACTTAAGCAGGTGGGATGCTCATGTAGGTGTAACCTAGCAGCTTGGTAGAGTTTATGCCCATGGGGCAACCTGTGACCACTCAAAAATAAAGCCCTTTCCTCCTCCCAGATTGAGGAGTCTTGCATTATGTAATAAAACTCCTTAGAAGGCCTATTAGGTTCCAATACAGCATTAGGCAACTTGATAAGGTATCCCATCATCAGCCTTCCTTTCTTCCCTCATTCCTCTGCCTCTCACTCTTTCTTCCTAAGTTAACTTCTTAGATAAAATGCCAACATTCTATATTTTGTCTCACATCAGGGAAAATAATTGTATACCCCATTTCAAAAGCACATAAAAAGGTTACTGTATAGAAAATTTGTCTTTAAGAGATTAAGCTGTAATTTTCCAAATACTTTAAAATTTTATTTCAGATACGTTTTTCATTTTTATAAGCTTCATCTAAAAGCAGAGTTCACCTAAGAATATACCTAAGAGCATATTACATAGAATATATTTTATATTTCAGTAGTTTAGCTAGGATTCTTTCAAAATTGAGAGGATCTACAAATATTTCTAACACATTAGTTTTCAGTCTTAAGGCTGAGTCAAGAACAAAGCTCCTAAACTTTGCATTGGTGATTGAGAACATTTTAAAATTGTTATTTAATTCATTAATTTATTTTTAAAAAATTTCACATTGTAATTATATAGATTTATAGGATACAATTTGATGTTTCAATGAATATGTATGTTGTCTAATGATCCAATAAGGATAGTTAGTGTATTAATTACCTCATGCATTCATCATTTCTTTTTAATAAGAAATTTCAAAATCCTTTCTTCTAGATACTTTGTAATATACAATACTTTACTTTTAACTATAGTCACCCTGCTTTGCAAAGAACACTACAACTTATTCTTCCTATATAATTGTGATTTCATAACTGTTAACCAATCTATCTCCATTTTGCCCTCCCCACTTCTTCCTCACTGTTTGGTAACCACTATTCTACTCTACTTCTCTATTAACATTTTTTTTTTTAAGATTCCACATATGAGCGAGATCATGCGGTATTTGCTTTCTGTGTCTGGCTTATTTCACTTAACATTGTATCCTACAGGGTCATCCATGTTGTTGCAACTGGCAGAATTTCATTCTTTTTTTATGGCTGAATAGTATTTCATTGTGTGTGTGTCCATATATATATATATATATACATATATAATTTTATGTGTAATTATAATTACACATAAAATTATATATAATTATAATTAATTTTATGCATAATTATAATTACACATAAAATTATATATAATTATAATTATAATTATATATAATTATATATAATATATATATTATATGTAATATATAATATACATAACATACATAATGTATATTATATATAATATACATAACGTATATTATATACATTATACATTATATATATTATAATACACATAATATATATTATGTATATAATATACATAATATGTATTATATATAAAATATACATAATATATAATGTATATTATACATATAATATATATTATATATTAATAACATATTCATATTAATATTAATTATTATTAATTATTAATAATTATTAATAATTATTAATTAATAATTATTATTTTTATTAATATTATTAATATTAATATATAACACATTAATATTAATAATATATTAATATATAATATATTATATATTATACATAATATATTATATATAATATACATAATATGTATTATATATAATATACATAATATGTATTATATATAATATACATAATATATATTATATATATATAATTCACTTGTTTGTTTTTATACACATAGGTTGATTCCATATCTGATTATTAGAAATAGTGCTACAGTAAACATAAGAGTGCAGATATTTTTCAAACACAATGATTTCATTTCCTATGGATATATACCCAGTAGTGGGATTGCTGGGTTATGTGATCGAATGATTGTTTTTTTTTTTTATTTTTTATTTTTTAGCGAACTTCCATAAAGTTTTGCTTAATGGTTGTACTAGTTTACAACCCCATCAACAGTGCGTAAGTGTTCCGTTTTCTCCACTTCCTTGCCAACTCTTGTTATCTTTTACCTTTTTGCTAATAGCCATTCTAATGGGTGAACTGGTATCTCATTGCGGTTTTGATTTGCATTTCCCTGATGGTTAGTGATGTTGAACATGATTTTATTATATATTCGTCTTGACAATTTCTATATTTTCTCTTGTGGCATTTCTTTTAGTTTATTTTGTCCTTTTTTTTTTTTTTTTTTTGCGAAGGAGTCTTGCTCTCTTGCCCAAGCTGGAGTGCAGTGGTGCAATCGGGGCTCACGGCAACCTCCATCTCCCTGGTTCAAGCAATTCGCCTGCCTCAGCCTGCTGAGTAGCTGGGGTTACAGGCACACGCCATCATGTTTGGCTAAATTTTTGTATTTTTAGTAGAGAAATGATTTCACCATATTGGTCAGGCTGGTCTCAAACTCCTGACCTCAGGCAATCCGCCTGCCTCAGCCTCCCAGTTTTGCCCATTTTTAAATAAGTTATTTATGTTTTTGCTGTTGAGTTGTTTAAGTTTGTTATATAATCTGGGCATTAACTCCTTAGCAGATGTATAGTTTGCAAATATTGTATCCCATTCTGTAAGTTGTTTTTTCACTCTGTTAAGTTTCCTTTGCTGTGCAAAAGCATTTTAGTTTGATGAAACCCCATTTATCTATTTTTGCTTTTGTTGCCTGTGCTTTTGACGTCTCATTTAAAAAATCCTTGTAGAACCCAAAGTTATAGAGAATTTCCCACATGTTATCTTCTAGTAGTTTTTCATAGTTTTCAATCTTACCTTTAGGTCTTTAATCGCATTTGAGTTGATTTTTGTATAAGGTAAAAGATAGGGGTCTAATTTCATTATCCCACATGTAGATATCCAATCTTCTCAGTACCATTTAATGAAGAGACTGTCTTTACCCCTGTGTGTGCTCTTGACTCCTTTTTGGAAAATCAGTTGACTTTAGGTATGAGAATTTATTTCTGAGCTGTATATTCTCTTCCATTGGTCTATGTGTTTGCTTTATGGCAGTGCCATGCTGTTTTGCTTACTATGGCTTTGTAGTATATTTTGAAGTCAGGTAGTGTGGTGCCTCCAGCTTTGTTATTTTTGCACAGGATTGCTTTGGTTATTTGGGGTCTTTTCTGGTTTCATACAAATTTTAGGGTATTTTTTTCTATTTCTGTGAAGAATTTCATTGGTATTTTGATAGGGATTGCATAGAATCTGTAGGACATTTTGTTAGTATGGTCATTTCAATAGTATCAGTTCTTCCATTCCATGAGTATATAGTGTCCATTTTTTGTGGATCGTAAATTTTTCCATCAGTGTGTTATAGTTTTCATTGTAGAGATCTTTCACGACCTTGATTAAATTTATCTGCAGATTTCTTGGTAGCTATTGTAAATGGAATTCCTTTCTTGATGACTTTTTCAGATAGTTCACTATTAGTGTATAGAAACACCACTGAATTTTCTGTGTTGATTTTGTATACTACAACTTTACTGAATTTATTTATGATTTCTAGTAGTTTTTGGTCAAGTCTTTAGGGTTCTCACTCTATATAAGTATATATAGAAAGAACCCTAAAGAGAGAGAGATCATATATATCTATATGATCATATATATAGATGTATACATATGTATGTGAGATCACATTTTCTACAAACAGAAACAATCTGACTTCCTTCTTTCCAGTTTGGATCCCTCTTATTTATTTCTTTTGTCTAATTGCTCTGGCTCTGACCTCCAGTACTATGCTAAATAGAAGTGGTAGAAGTTGACATCCTTGTCTTCCTCCACATCAAAGAGGAAAAGCATTTAACTATTCACCATAAATAAGATGTTAGCTGTGGGTTTGTCACCTATGGCCTTTACTGCGTTGAGGTACACTCCTATACCTACTTTCTTGACAGTTTTTATCATAAAGGAATGTTGACTTTTGTCAAGTGTTCTTTTTGCATCTGTTGAAATGATCACATGGTTTTTGTTCTTCTTTCTATTGTGGTGGTGTATCATATTTACTGATTTGTGCATGTTAAGCCATCCTTTCATCCCTGGGATGAACCCCACTTGATTATAGTGAATACTCTTTTTAGTGTGCTGTCGAAGTCAGTTCACTTGTATCTTGTTGAGAATTTTTGTATCTATGTTCTTCAGGAATATTGGCCTGTTATTTTCATTTTGTGCGTGTCTTTGTCTGGTTTTAGAATCAGGATATTGCGAGCCTCATAAGATGAGTATGGAAGTATTCCTTCCTCATTACTTTTGTGGAAAAGTTTGTGGAGAATTGGTAGTTATTCTTTAACTGTTTGGTAGAATTCAGCAGTGAAGACATCAGGTCCTGGGTGTTGGTTGTTGTTGTTGCTGTTTTGATGGAAGATGTTTTATTATTGATTCAATTTCCAAACTCATTATTGATGTGTTCAGATGTTATATTTCCTCACAATTTAATCTGGGTAGTTGTATGTGTGCAGAAATTTATTCATTTTATTCTACACTATCAAATTTATTGGCATATAGTTATGAGTAATGTCTTACAATCCCTTCTATTTCTGTGGTGTATCAGTTGTAATGTCTCCTTTTTCATCTTTTATTTATTTGAATTTTCTCTCCTTTTGTCTTAGTTTAGCTAAAGGTTTGTCAGTTTTACCTTTACACTTTGTCTTATTTATCTTTTGAAATATTTTTTAGTGTCTGTTTCATTTATATCTGCTGTGAGCTTTATTATTTCCTTCCTTCTACCAATTTTGGGTTTAGTTTGTTTTTGATGTTCTAGTTACTTGAAGTGTATAATTTTGCTTTGTGATTTGAAAATCTTTCTTCTTTTTTGGTGTAGGCTTTTATTGCTATAAATTTCCCTCTTAGAACTGCTTTTGCTACGTTCCATAGGTTTGGGTATGTTGGATTTTCATTCTTACTTGTCTCAGTGACTTTTGAAATTTTCCTATTAATGTCTTAATGAGACCTATTGATTTCTTGGGTGCGTGCTATTTAATTTCCATGTTTTTATAAAATTTCCAAGGGCTTTCCTGTTGTTGATTTCTGGCTTTATATCCCTGGAATCAGAAAAGATACTTCATATGATATCTGTCTTCTTAAGTTTGTTAAGACTTATTATGTGTCATAATGTATGATTGGTCCTAGAGAATGTTTGGTGTACAGTTGAGAATAATTTGTATTCTGCAGCTGTTGGATGATGTATTAGTCTGTTTTCATACTGCTGATAAAGACATACCCGAGACTGGGTAATTTACAGAGAAAAAGAGGTTTAGTGAACTCATAGTTCCACGTGGCTGGGGAGGTCTCCCAATCATGATGGAAGGCGAAAGACACATCTTACATGGTAGCAAACAAAATAGAATTGAGAACCAAGTGAAAGGGTTCCCCCTTATAAAACCTCAGATCTTGTTAGACGTATTCACTACCACAAGAACAGTATGGGGGAACCGCCCCCATGATTCAATTATCTCCCACTGGTTCCCTCCCACAACATGTATGAATTATGGGAGCTATAATCAAGATGAGATTTGGGTGGGGATATACAGCCAAACCATATCAGGTGAGATCTTCTTTACCTGCTAGGTCCATTTGGTCTATGGTATAGTTTGAGTCTGTCATTTTTTGGTTGATTTTCTCTTCATAGAATCTGTCCATTTTTAAAGTGGAGTGTTGAAATTTCCTACTAATATTGTATTGCAGTCTATCTCTACCTTTAAATCTAATATTTGCTTTATATATCTGGTTGTTCTGGTGTTGGGTACATATATAGTTACACCTAAGTAATATATATGTTATGTCCTCTTATTGAATTGGGCCTTTTATCATTTCATTATACAGTGACATTCTTTTTTTATATAGTTTTTTTTATTTAAAGCCTTTTAAAATATGACATGACTGTGGCTACTCCTGCTTGCTTTTCATTTGTTTGCATAAAATATATTTTTCCATCTCTTCACTTTCAGTCTATTTGTCTTTAATAGTGAGGTAAGTATCATGTAGGCAGCATATAGGTGGGTTTTGCTATCCGAATCCATTCATCCACTTTATATCTTTTAAGTAGAGTTTAATCCACTTCTATTGAAGTTTATTATTGATAAATTAGGACTTCCTTCTACCATTTCATTAGTTGTTTTTTAGATTACTTGTTCACTTCTTCCTTTCTTATTGTTTATCCCTCTAGTTTGGTGGTTTTCTGTGGTGCTAAGCTTTGTTTCTTTTCCCTTTTTTGGTGTGTGTGTGTGTATCTGCTGTAATTTCTTTCTTTCTGGTTAGTGAAACTAACATACAGAGTCCGGTATTTGTAACAGACTATTTTACACTGATAACAACTTAACTTCTGTCACATAAAAATACTCTTGACTTCTCCTCCCCACACACACAATTTATATTTTTGTTACCTTACATTGCATCTTTATGAATGGTAGACTCCATGGAACATAGGATCTATGTCACAACTAAATCAATTATTTAATGGCAGCATTAAAGCAGCCCAAAGAATGTGAAAAACTGGTGTGGGTGTATTTAACTTTTTAAAAACTATGTTTCATAATGTTTTCATTAAAAAGTCTTTATCAGTTTGCTAATGCCTAATTTTTACAACCAGCCACCATAGATTTTACAGGATAAATATATTATTTCAGTGGTAATTGAAGCAGAATTTTTGTTGCTCTTCTTACCCTTAGAGATTGTGTATTATCCTCAGACGTAATTCTTTGATTTTTTTTTTCTTTTCATGTTGTTACACATAGTTACCAACAGTCAACGTGAGAATAACCTTTGAATATTTTCAAGCATTAAGATTTGTTTATACAGCTGCACAATTAGACAACCAACACTCTTGGGTCTTTACCTCTCAGCATACACCTGATTATTAACTTAAAGGTATGATGGGAAAAGTATCAATTTTTGTTGGTCACCTAGATTTGGAAATATGTAATAATTATAAGCTTGGGTCTGCTTCTTCAGAAGCCTAGGAATTCGAGTGATGGTTCTCTGAAGAGGCTGGAAACAAAGTATGTGTTTCCAGAAGGCTTAATAGAATATGTTGAGACATAGGCCATTAACACAAAAGTGAAAGAAATGCAAAAAAGTATAAAAGTAAGGATTTGAGAAGGGAAATTTTATTTTTAAGTCTAAGATTCCTATGAATTATGTGAAAGTAAATGTCCTATCCTTAAAATTAGCCAAAGGAAGCACTTTACTTATCAATATGATATGACGTTTCATACTCTTATCTAAAGATATCCTAAACTAAGATCCAGTTTTCTAAGTAAAGACCTTTTACTCATGCTTTAAAGCATGTTAGATGATTCCTACCACATCACATCATGTTGTTTACATGTATGATTTAAACTGCATTTATTCTTCAACTCACTGGTTCCTTAGGCTTCTTATCTTTCCTTGCACGCTTAGATAATTTTATGTAAAATTGATTTTTAGAAGTTTAGTTGCTGGGCGTAGTGGCTGTCGCCTGTAAACCCAGTACTTTGGGAATTCAAGGCAGGTGTATTGCTTGAGTCTTGGAGTTTGAGGCCTGCCTGGGAAAGATGACAAACCCCATTTGTACAAAAATAAAAATATTAGCTGGATATGGTGGCACATGCCTGTGGTCCCAGCTACTCCAAGGCTGAGGTGGGAGGATGGCTTGAGTCCGAGAGGCAGAGGTGTGAGCCAAGATCATGCCCTACTCTTCAGCCTGGGCAACCAAGCCAGACCCTGTTTCAAAAAAAAAAAATCTAGTGAGATTTGATTTCTATTTCTATGTGATTCAAAAGTAGGAGAGCTTCAAGGCTAATGACTATTAAAAAATGGCCATTGCTACTTGCATTTTCTATGAAGCCAGCATACACAGCAAAGTGCAACCTAAAAACCAAGCTATTTAATATGTAGCTTAGATTTCAGGTTTGATTGTCTTTGAGGTTTGATTATTGCAGAGATCAATTGCCAGACCAAACATAGTCTATTTCTGTATTTGGTCTTTTTATCATATGAAACATCCCAGCCTTGGGTATAAATTAAGAGCAAATACAGACATTTATACCGATAGCGGTGTAGATATTTCCATGTTTATACAGTTACCGGTGTAGATACTTCCATGTCTATACAGATAGCGGTGTGGATATTTCCGTGTTCATACAGATAGTGGTGTAGATATTTCCATGTTTATAGAGATAGTGGTGTAGATATATCCATGTTTATAGAGATAGCGGTGTAGATATTTCCATGTTTATACAGATAGCGGTGTAGATATTTCCATGTTTATACAGATAGCATTGTAGATATTTCCATGTTTATAGAGACAGAGGTGTATATATTTCTATATTTATAGAGATAGCGGCGCACATATTTCCATGTTTATAGAGACAGCGGTGTAGATATTTCCACGTTTATACAGACAGCGGTGTAGATATTTCCATGTTAATACAGGTAGCGGTGTACATATTGCCATGTTCATACAGATAGCGGTGTAGATATTTCCACATTTATACAGATGGCGGTGTACATATTTCCATGTTCATACAGATGGCGGTGTAGATACTTCTATGTTTATAGAGATGGCGGTGTAGATATTTAAATGTTTATACAGATAGCTGTGTAGATATTTCCATGTTTATAGAGATGGCGGTGTAGATATTTCAATGTTTCAACAGATGGCGGTGTAGATATTTCCATGTTTATACAGATGGAGGTGTAGATATTTCCACGTTTTTACAGATAGCGTTGTAGATATTTCCATGTTCACACAGATAGCAGTGTAGATATTTCCATGTTCATACAGATAGCGGTGTAGATATTTCCATGTTCATCCAGATGGCTGTGTAGATATATCGATGTTCATACAGGTAGTGGTGTAGATATTTCCATGTTCGTACAGATAGCGGTGTAGCTATTTCCATGTTCATACAGATAGCGGTGTAGAAATTTCCATGTTCATAGAGATAGCGGTGTAGATATTTCCATGTTCATACAGATAGCGGTGCCGATATTTCCATGTTTATACAGGTAGCGGTGTAGATATTTCCATGTTTATACAGATTGCGGTGTAGATATTTCCATGTTTATACAGATAGCGGTGTAGATATTTCCAAGTTTATACAGATAGCGGTGTAGATATCTGCATCTTAATATAGATGGCGGTGCAGATATTTATATGTTCATAGAGATGGCGGTTCAGATATTTCCATGTTCATGCAGATGGCGGTGTAGATATTTGTATGTTTATAGAGATAGCGCTGTAGTTATTTCCATGTGTAAAGAGATAGCTTTGTAGATATTTCCATGTATATGCAGATCGCTGTGTAGATATTTCCATTTTCATGCAGATAGCGGTTTAGATATTTCCACCTTTATACAGATGGTGGTGTAGATTTTTCCATTTCCATACAGACGGCGGTTTAGATATTTCCATTGTTATAAAGATGGCGGTGCAGATATTTCCATTGTGATACAGATGGCGGTGTAGGCATTTTCATGTTGATACAGATGGTGGTGTACATAGTTCCCCATTCATACAGATGGCGGTGTAGATATTTTCATTTTCCTACCGATGGCGGTGTAGATATTTCCATGTTTATACAGATAGCGGTGTAGATGTATCCATGTTCATACAGATGGCAGTGTAGATAATTCCATGTTCATACAGATGGAGTTGAAGATATTTCCATGTTTATAGATATGGCGGTGTAGATATTTCCATGTTTACACAGAAGGCGGTGTAGATATTTCCATGTTTACACAGATAGCGGTGTAGATATTTCCATGTTTATACAGATAGCGGTGTAGATATTTCAATGTTTATAGAGTTGGCGGTGTAGATATTTTCATGTTCCTACAGTTGGTGGTGTAGATATTTCCATGTGTACACAGATAGCGGTGTAGGTATTTCCAAGTTTATGCAGATAGCGGTGTAGATATTTCCACTTTTAGGCAGATAGCGGTGTAGATATTTCAATGTTTAAACAGATAGCGTTGTAGATATTTCCATGTTCCTACAGAGGGCGGTGTAGATATTTACATGTTTATAGAGATGGCGGTTCAGCCATTTCCACATTCATACAGATGGCGGTGTAGATATTTCCATGTTTATACAGATAGCGGTGTAGATATTTCCGTCTTTGTACACATAATGGTGTAGATCTTTCCATGTTTTTAGAGATAGCGGTGTAGATATTTCCATGTTCATACAGATAGCGGTGTAGATATTTCCATGTTCATACATATAGCGGTGTAGATATTTCCATGTTCATACAGATAGCGGTGTAGCTATTTCCATGTTCATACAGATAGCGGTGTAGATATTTCCATGTTCATCCAGATGGCTGTGTAGATATTTCCATGTTCATACAGATAGCGGTGCTGATATTTCCATGTACATACAGATGGCGGTGTAGATATTTCCATGTTTATAGAGATATCGGTGTAGTTATTTCCATGTGTAAAGAGATAGCTTTGTAGATATTTCCATGTATATGCAGATAGCTGTGTACATATTTCCATTTTCATGCAGATAGCGGTGTAGATATTTCCATGCTCAAACAGATAGCGGTGTATATATTTCCATGTTCATACAGATAGCGGTGTAGATATTTCCATGTTAATACAGATAGCGGTGTAGATATTTCCATGTTCATACAGATGGCGGTGTAGATATTTCCATGTTTATAGAGATATCGGTGTAGTTATTTCCATGTGTAAAGAGATAGCTTTGTAGATATTTCCATGTATATGTAGATAGCTTTGTAGATATTTCCATTTTCATGCAGATAGCGCTGTAGATATTTCCATTGTGAAACAGATAGCGGTGTATATATTTCCATGTTCATACAGATAGCGGTGTAGATATTTCCATGTTTATACAGATAGCGGTGAAGATGTATGCTTGTTTACACAGATAGCGGTGTAGATATTTCCATGTTCATACAGATAGCGGTGTAGATATTTCCATGTTCATCCAGATGGCTGTGTAGACATATCGATGTTCATACAGATAGCGGTGCTGATATTTCCATATTCATCCAGATGGCTGTGTAGATATTTCCATGTTCATACAGATAGCGGTGCTGATATTTCCATGTTTATACAGGTAGTGGTGTACATATTTCCATACTTATTCAGATTGCGGTGTAGATATTTCCATGTTTATACAGATAGCGGTGAAGATGTATGCATGTTTACACAGATAGCGGTGTAGATATTTCCATGTTCATACAGATAGTGGTGTAGATATTTCCATGTTCATCCAGATGGCTGTGTAGATATATCCATGTTCATACAGATGGCGGTGAAGATATTTCCATGTTCATACAGATATCGGTGTAGATATTTCCATGTTCATATAGATAGCGGTGTAGATATTTCCATGTTCA
This sequence comes from Gorilla gorilla gorilla, assembly GCF_029281585.2. Classification (NCBI taxonomy): domain Eukaryota; kingdom Metazoa; phylum Chordata; class Mammalia; order Primates; family Hominidae; genus Gorilla; species Gorilla gorilla. Next base: position 156,655,600 of record NC_073231.2, read on the forward strand.
TACAGATAGCGGTGCTGATATATCCATGTTTATACAGATAGCGGTGTAGATATTTCCATGTTTATACAGATAGCGGTGTAGATATTTCCATGTTCATACAGATAGCGGTGTAGATATTTCCATGTTCATACAGATAGCAGTGTAGGAATTTCCATGTTCATACAGATAGCGGTGCTGATATTTCCATGTTTGTACAGGTAGCGGTGAAGATATTTCCATGTTTATACAGATACCGGTGTAGATATTTCCATGTTTATACAGATAGCAGTGTAGATATTTCCATGTTTATACAGATAGCGGTGTAGATATCTCCATCTTAATACAGATGGCGGTGCAGATATTTATATGTTCATAGAGATGGCGGTTCAGATATTTCCATGTTCATACAGATGGCGGTGTAGATATTTCCATGTTTATAGAGATAGCGGTGTAGTTATTTCCATGTGTAAAGAGATAGCTTTGTAGATATTTCCATGTATATGCAGATAGCTGTGTAGATATTTCCATTTTCATGCAGATAGCGGTGTAGATACTTCCATGTTCAAACAGATAGCGGTGTAGATATTTCAATGTTCATACAGATTGCTGTGTAGGTATTTCCATGTTTATACAGATAGCGGTGAAGATGTATGCATGTTTACACAGATAGCGGTGTAGATATTTCCATGTTCATACAGATAGCGGTGTAGATATTTCCATGTTCATCCAGATGGCTGTGTAGATAAATCCATGTTCATACAGATGTCGGTGAAGATATTTATATCTTCATACAGATAGCGGTGTAGATATTTCCATGTTTATACTGATAGCGGTGTAGATGTCTCCATCTTATTACAGATGACGGTGCAGATATTCCCATGTTCATACAGATGGCGGTGTAGACATTTCCATGTTTATAGAGATATCGGTGTAGATATTTCCATGTGTAAAGTGATAGCTTTGTAGATATTTCCATGTATATGCAGATAGCTGTGTAGATATTTCCATTTTCATGCAGATAGCTGTGTAGATATTTCCATGCTCAAACAGATAGCGGTGTAGATATTTCCATGATCATACAGATAGCGGTGTAGATATTTCCATGTTTATACAAATAGCGGTGTAGATAGTTCCATGTTTATACAGATAGCGGTGTAGATATTTCCATGTTCATACAGATAGTGGTGCTGATATTTCCATGTTTATACCGGAAGTGGTGTACATATTTCCATGCTTATACAGATAGCGGTGTAGATATTTCCATGTTTTTACTGATAGCAGTGAAGATGTATGCATGTTTACACAGATAGCGGTGTAGATATTTCCATGTTCACACAGATAGTGGTGTAGATATTTCCATGTTCATCCAGATGGCTGTGTAGATATATCCATGTTCATACAGACGACGGTGTAGATATTTCCATGTTCATACAGATGGCGGTGTAGATATTTCCATGTTTATAGAGATAGCGGTGTAGTTATTTCCATGTGTAAATAGATAGCTGTATAGATATTTCCATGTATATGCAGATAGCTTTGTAGGTATTTCCATTTTCATGCTGATACCGGTGTAGATATTTCCATGCTCAAACAGATAGCGGTGTAGATATTTCCATGTTCATACAGATAGCGGTGTAGATATTTCCATGTTTATACAGATAGCGGTGAAGATGTATGCTTGTTTACACAGGTAGCGGTGTAGATATTTCCATGTTCATCCAGATGGCTGTGTAGACATATCCATGTTCATACAGATAGCGGTGTTGATATTTCCATATTCATCCAGATGGCTGTGTAGATATTTCCATATTCATACAGATAGCGGTGCAGATATTTCCATGTTTATACAGGTAGTGGTGTACATATTTCCCTGCTTATACAGATAGCGGTGTAGATATTTCCATGTTTATACAGATAGCGGTGAAGTTGTATGCATGTTTACACAGATAGCGGTGTAGATATTTCCATGTTCATACAGATAGTGGTGTAGATATTTCCATGTTCATCCAGATGGCTGTGTAGATATATCCATCTTCATACAGATGGCGGTGAAGATATTTCCATGTTCATACAGATATCGGTGTAGATATTTCCTTGTTCATATAGATAGCGGTGTAGATATTTCCATGTTCATACAGATAGCGGTGCTGATATTTCCATGTTTATACAGATAGCGGTGTAGATATTTCCATGTTTTTACAGATAGCGGTGTAGATATTTCCATGTTTATACAGATAGCGGTGTAGATATTTCCATGTTCATACAGATAGCGGTGTAGATATTTCCATGTTCATACAGATAGCAGTGTAGGAATTTCCATGTTCATACAGATAGCGGTGCTGATATTTCCATGTTTATACAGGTAGCGGTGAAGATATTTCCATGTTTATACAGATACCGGTGTAGATATTTCCATGTTTATACAGATAGCGGTGCAGATATTTCCATGTTTATACAGATAGCGGTGTAGATATCTCCATCTTAATACAGATGGCGGTGCAGATATTTATATGTTCATAGAGATGGCGGTTCAGATATTTCCATGTTCATACAGATGGCGGTGTAGATATTTCCATGTTTATAGAGATAGCGGTGTAGTTATTTCCATGTGTAAAGAGATAGCTTTGTAGATATTTCCATGTATATACAGATAGCTGTGTAGATATTTCCATTTTCATGCAGATAGCGGTGTAGATACTTCCATGTTCAAACAGATAGCGGTGTAGATATTTCAATGTTCATACAGATTGCGGTGTAGGTATTTCCATGTTTATACAGATAGCGGTGAAGATGTATGCATGTTTACACAGATAGCGGTGTAGATATTTCCATGTTCATACAGATAGCGGTGTAGATATTTCCATGTTCATCCAGATGGCTGTGTAGATAAATCCATGTTCATACAGATGTCGGTGAAGATATTTATATCTTCATACAGATGGCGGTGTAGATATTTCCATGTTTATACAGATAGCGGTGTAGATATCTCCATCTTATTACAGATGACGGTGCAGGTATTCCCATGTTCATACAGATGGCGGTGTAGACATTTCCATGTTTATAGAGATATCGGTGTAGATATTTCCATGTGTAAAGAGATAGCTTTGTAGATATTTCCATGTATATGCAGATAGCTTTGTAGATATTTCCATTTTCATGCAGATAGCTGTGTAGATATTTCCATGCTCAAACAGATAGCGGTGTAGATATTTCCATGTTCATACAGATAGCGGTGTAGATATTTCCATGTTTATACAAATAGCTGTGTAGATAGTTCCATGTTTATACAGATAGCGGTGTAGATATTTCCATGTTCATACAGATAGCGGTGTAGATATTTCCATGTTCATACAGATAGTGGTTTAGTTATTTCCATGTTCATACAGATAGCGGTGTAGCTATTTCCATGTTCATACAGATAGCGGTGTAGATATTTCCATGTTTATCCAGATGGCTGTGTAGCTATATCCATGTTCATACATATAGCGGTGCTGATATTTCCATGTTCATACAGATGGCGGTGTAGATATTTCCATGTTTATAGAGGTATCGGTGTAGTTATTTCCATGTGTAAAGAGATAGCTTTGTAGATATTTCCACATATATGCAGATAGCTGTGTAGATATTTCCATTTTCATGCAGATAGCGGTGTAGATATTTCCATGCTCAAACAGATAGCGGTGTAGATATTTCCATGTTCATACAGATAGCGGTGTAGATATTTCCATGTTTATACAGATAGCGGTGAAGATGTATGCTTGTTTACACAGATAGCGGTGTAGATATTTCCATGTTCATACAGATAGCGGTGTAGATATTTCCATGTTCATCCAGATTTCTGTGTAGACATATCCGTGTTCATACAGATAGCGGTGCTGATATTTCCATATTCATCCAGATGGCTGTGTAGTTATTTCCATGTTCATACAGATAGCGGTGCTGATATTTCCATGTTTATACCGGAAGTGGTGTACATATTTCCATGCTTATACAGATAGCGGTGTAGATATTTCCATGTTTTTACTGATAGCAGTGAAGATGTATGCATGTTTACAAAGATAGCGGTGTAGATATTTCCATGTTCACACAGATAGTGGTGTAGATATTTCCATGTTCATCCAGATGGCTGTGTAGATATATCCATGTTCATACAGACGGCGGTGTAGATATTTCCATGTTCATACAGATGGCGGTGTAGATATTTCCATGTTTATAGAGATAGCGGTGTAGTTATTTCCATGTGTAAATAGATAGCTGTATAGATATTTCCATGTATATGCAGATAGCTTTGTAGATATTTCCATTTTCATGCTGATACCGGTGTAGATATTTCCATGCTCAAACAGATAGCGGTGTAGATATTTCCATGTTCATGCAGATAGCGGTGTAGATATTTCCATGTTTATACAGATAGCGGTGAAGATGTATGCTTGTTTACACAGGTAGCGGTGTAGATATTTCCATGTTCATACAGATAGCGGTGTAGATATTTCCATGTTCATCCAGATGGCTGTGTAGACATATCCATGTTCATACAGATAGCGGTGCTGATATTTCCATATTCATCCAGATGGCTGTGTAGATATTTCCATGTTCATACAGATAGCGGTGCAGATATTTCCATGTTTATACAGGTAGTGGTGTACATATTTCCCTGCTTATACAGATAGCGGTGTAGATATTTCCATGTTTATACAGATAGCGGTGAAGATGTATGCATGTTTACACAGATAGCGGTGTAGATATTTCCATGTTCATACAGATAGTGGTGTAGATATTTCCATGTTCATCCAGATGGCTGTGTAGATATATCCATCTTCATACAGATGGCGTTGAAGATATTTCCATGTACATACAGATATTGGTGTAGATATTTCCATGTTCATAAAGATAGCGGTGTAGATATTTCCATGTTCATACAGATAGCGGTGCTGATATTTCCATGTTTATACAGATAGCGGTGCAGATATTTCCATGTTTATACAGATAGCGGTGTAGGTATTTCCATGTTCATACAGATAGCGGTGCTGATATTTCCATGTTTATACAGATAGCGGTGTAGATATTTCCATGTTTATACAGATAGCGGTGTAGATATCTCCATCTTAATACAGATGGCGGTGCAGATATTTATATGTTCATAGAGTTGGCGGTTCAGATATTTCCATGTTCATACAGATGGCGGTGTAGATATTTCCATGTTTATAGATATAGCTGTGTAGTTATTTCCATGTGTAAAGAGATAGCTTTGTAGATATTTCCATGTATATGCAGATATCTGTGTAGATATTTCCATTTTCATGCAGATAGCGGTGTAGATACTTCCATGTTCAAACAGATAGCGGTGTAGATATTTCAATGTTCATACAGATAGCGGTGCAGATATTTCCATGTTTATACAGATAGCGGTGAAGATGTATGCATGTTTACACAGATAGCGGTGTAGATATTTCCATGTTCATACAGATAGCGGTGTAGATATTTCCATGTTCATCCAGATGGTTGTGTAGATATATCCATGTTCATACAGATGGCGGTGAAGATATTTCCATGTTCATACAGATATCGGTGTAGATATTTCCATGTTCATAAAGATAGCGGTGTAGATATTTCCATGTTCATACAGATAGCGGTGCTGATATTTCCATGTTTATACAGATAGCGGTGTAGATATTTCCATGTTTATACAGACAGCGGTGTAGATATTTCCATGTTCATACAGATAGCGGTGCTGATATTTCCATGTTTATACAGATAGCGGTGTAGATATTTCCATGTTTATACAGATAGCGGTGTAGATATCTCCATCTTAATACAGATGGCGGTGCAGATATTTATATGTTCATAGAGATGGCGGTTCAGATATTTCCATGTTCATACAGATAGCGGTGTAGATATTTCCATGTTTATAGATATATCTGTGTAGTTATTTCCATGTGTAAAGAGATAGCTTTGTAGATATTTCCATGTATATGCAGATATCTGTGTAGATATTTCCATTTTAATGCATTTAGCGGTGTAGATACTTCCATGTTCAAACAGATAGCGGCGTAGATATTTCAATGTTCATACAGATAGCGGTGCAGATATTTCCATTTTTATACAGATAGCGGTGAAGATGTATGCATGTTTACACAGATAGCGGTGTAGATATTTCCATGTTCATACAGATAGCGGTGTAGATAATTCCATGTTCATCCAGATGGCTGTGTAGATATATCCATGTTCATACAGATGTCGGTGAAGATATTTATATCTTCATACAGATGGCGGTGTAGATATTTCCATGCTCATACAGATAGCGGTGTAGATATTTCCATGTTTATACAGATAGCGGTGTAGATATCTCCATCTTAATACAGATGGCGGTGCAGATATTTATATGTTCATACAGATGGCGGTGCAGATATTTCCATGTTCATACAGATGGTGGTGTAGATATTTCCATGTTTATAGATATATCGGTGTAGTTATTTCCATGTGTAAAGAGATAGGTTTGTAGATATTTCCATGTATATGCAGATAGCTGTGTAGGTATTTCCATTTTCATGCAGATAGCTGAGTAGATATTTCCATGCTCAAACAGATAGCGGTGTAGATATTTCCATGTTCATACAGATAGCGGTGTAGATATTTCCATGTTCATACAGATAGCGGTGTAGATATTTCCATGTTCATCCAGATGGCTGTGTAGACATATCCATGTTCATACAGATAGCGGTCCTGATATTTCCATATTCATCCAGATGGCTGTGTAGATATTTCCATGTTCATACAGATATTTGTGTAGATATATCCATGTTCATCCAGATGGCTGTGTAGATATATCCAGGTTCATACAGATGGCGGTGAAGATATTTCCATGTTCATACAGATAACTTTGTAGATATTTCCATGTTCATAAAGATAGCGGTGTAGATATTTCCATGTTCATACAGATAGCGGTGTAGATATTTCCATGTTCATACAGATAGCGGTGCAGATATTTCCATGTTCATACAGATAGCGGTGTAGATATTTCCATGTTCATCCAGATGGCTGTGTAGATATTTCCATGTTCATACAGATAGCGGTGCTGATATTTCCATGTTTATTCAGATACCGGTGAAGATGTATGCATGTTTACACAGATAGCGGTGTAGATATTTCCATTTTCATACAGATAGCGGTGTAGATATTTCCATGTTCATCCAGATGGCTGTGTAGACATACCCATGTTCGTACAGATGGCGGTGAAGATATTTCCATGTTCATACAGATAGCGGTGTAGATATTTCCATGTTCATACAGATAGCGGTGTAGTTATTTCCATGTTCGTACAAATAGCGGTGTAGCTATTTCCATGTTCATACATATAGCAGTGTAGATGTTTCCATGTTCATCCAGATGGCTGCGTAGATATATCCATGTTCATACAGATGGCGGTGAAGATATTTCCATGTTCATACAGATAGTGGTGTAGATATTTCCATGTTCATACAGATAGCGGTGTAGCTATTTCCATGTTCATACAGATAGCGGTGTAGATATTTCCATATTCATCCAGATGGCTGTGTAGATATTTCCATGTTCATACAGATAGCGGTGCTGATGTTTCCATGTTTATACAGGTAGCGGTGTAGATATTTCTATGTTCATACAGATAGCGGTGTAGATATTTCCATGTTCATACAGATACCGGTGTAGATATTTCCATGTTCATACAGATAGCGGTGCTGATATTTCCATGTTTATACAGATAGCGGTGTAGATATTTCCATGTTTATACAGATAGCGGTGTAGGTATTTCCATGTTCATACAGATAGCGGTGCTGATATTTCCATGTTTATACAGATAGCGGTGTAGATATTTCCATGTTTATACAGATAGCGGTGCAGATATCTCCATCTTAATACAGCTGGCGGTGCAGATATTTATATGTTCATAGAGATGGCCGTTCAGATATTTCCATGTTCATACAGATAGCGGTGTAGATATTTCCATGTTCATACAGATAGCGGTGTAGCTATTTCCATGTTCGTACAGATAGCGGTGTAGCTATTTCCATGTTCATACATATAGCGGTGTAGATGTTTCCATGTTCATCCAGATGGCTGCGTAGATATATCCATGTTCATACAGATGGCGGTGAAGATATTTCCATGTTCATACAGATAGCGGTGTAGATATTTCCATGTTCATACAGATAGCGGTGTAGCTATTTCCATGTTCATACAGATAGCGGTGTAGATATTTCCATATCCAGATGGCTGTGTAGATATTTCCATGTTCATACAGATAGCGGTGCTGATGTTTCCATGTTTATACAGGTAGCGGTGTAGATATTTCCATGTTTATACAGGTAGCGGTGTAGATATTTCCATGTTTATACAGATAGCGGTGTAGATATTTCCATGTTTATACAGATACCGGTGTAGATATCTCCATCTTAATACAGATGGCCGTGTAGTTATTTGTATGTTCATACAGATGGCGGTGCAGATATTTCCGTGTTCATACAGATGGCGGTGCAGATATTTCCGTGTTCATACAGATGGCGGTGTAGATATTTCCATGTTCATACAGATAGCGGTGTAGTTATTTCCATGTGTAAAGAGATAGCTGTGTAGATATTTCCATGTATATGCAGATAGCTGTGTATATATTTCCATTTTCATGCAGATAGCGGTGTAGATATTTCCATGTTCAGATAGCGGTGTAGATATTTCCATGTTCATACAGATAGTGGTGTAGATATTTCCATGTTTATATGGATTGCGGTGAAGATGTATGCATATTTACACAGATAGCAGTGTTGATATTTCCATGTTCATACGGATAGCGGTGTAGATATTTCCGTGTTAATCCAGATGGCTGTGTAGATATATCCATGTTCATACAGATAGCGGTGTAGATATTTCCATGTTCATACAGGTAGTGGTGTAGATATTTCCATGTTCATACAGATAGCGGTGCAGCTATTTCCATGTTCATATAGATAGTGGTGTAGAAATTTCCATGTTCAAAGAGATAGCGGTGTAGATATTTCCATGTTCATACAGATAGCGGTGCTGATATTTCCATGTTTATACAGGTAGCGGTGTAGATATTTCCAAGTTTATACAGATAGCGGTGTAGATATCTCCATCTTAATATAGATGGCGGTGTAGATATTTATATGTTCATACAGATGGCGGTGAATATATTTCCATGTTCATACAGACGGCGGTGTAGATATTTCCATGTTCATACAGATAACGGTGTAGTTATTTCCATGTGTAAAGAGATAGCTGTGTAGATATTTAAATGTATATAGAGATAGCAGTGTAGATATTTCCATTTTCATGCAGATAGCGGTGTAGATATCTCCATCTTAATATAGATGGCGGTGTAGGTATTTATATGTTCCTACAGCTGGCATTGCAGATATTTCCATGTTCATACAGATGGCGGTGTAGATATTTGTATGTTTATAGAGATAGCGCTGTAGTTATTTCCATGTGTAAAGAGATAGCTTTGTAGATATTTCCATGTATATGCAGATCGCTATGAAGATATTTCCATTTTCACGCAGATAGCGGTTTAGATATTTCCATGTTCAAACAGATAGCGGTGTAGATATTTCCGTTCATACAGATAGCGGTGTTGATATTTCCATGTTTATACAGATAGCGGTGAAGGTGTATGCATGTTTACACAGATAGTGGTGTAGATATTCCCATGTTCATACAGATCGCGGTGTAGATTTTTCCATGTTCATCCAGATGGATGTGTAGACATATCCATGTTCATACAGATGGCTGTGAAGATATTTCCATGTTCATACAGATAGCGGTGTAGATATTTCCATGTTCATACAGATAGCGGTGTAGATATTTCCATGTTCATACAGATGGCTGTGTAGATATATCCATGTTCATACAGATGGCGTTGAAGATATTTCCATGTTCATACAGATAGCGGTGTAGCTATTTCCAAGATCATACAGATAGCGGTGTAGATATTTCCATGTTCATACCGATAGCGGTGCTGATATTTCCATGTTTATACAGGTAGCGGTGTAGATATTTCCATGTTTATACAGATAGCGGTGTAGATATTTCCATGTTTATACAGATAGCGGTGTACATATTTCCATGTTTATACAGATAGCGGTGTAGATATCTCCTTCTTAATGCAGATGGCGGTGTAGATATTTATATGTTCATACAGATGGCGGTGCCGATATTTCCATGTTCCTACAGATGGCGGTGTAGATATTTCCATGTTTATAGAGATAGCGGTGTAGTTATTTCCATGTGTAAAGAGATAGCCGCGTAGATATTTCCGTGTATATGCAGATAGCTGTGAAGATATTTCCATTTTCATGCAGATAGCGGTGTAGATATTTCCATGTTCAGATAGCGGTGTAGATATTTCCATGTTCATACAGATAGCGGTGCTGTTATTTCCATGTTTATACAGGTAGCGGTGTAGATATTTCCATGTTTATACAGATTGCGGTGTAGATATTTCCATGTTTGTACAGATAGCAGTGTAGATATTTCCAAGTTTATACAGATAGCGGTGTAGATATCTCCATCTTAATATAGATAGTGGTGTAGATATTTATATGTTCATACAGATGGCGGTGCAGATATTTCCATGTTCATACAGATGGCGGTGTAGATATTTGTATGTTTATAGAGATAGCGCTGTAGTTATTTCCATGTGTAAACAGATAGCTTTGTAGATATTTCCATGTATATGCAGATTGCTGTGTAGATATTTCCATTTTCGTGCAGATAGCGGTGTAGATATTTCCATGTTCAAACAGATAGCGGTGTAGATATTTCCATGTTCATACAGATAGCGGTGTAGATATTTCCATGTTTATATAGATAGCGGTGAAGATGTATGCATGTTTACACAGATAGCGTTGTAGATATTTCCATCTTCATACAGATAGCGGTGTAGATATTTCCATGTTCATCCAGATGGCTGTGTAGATATATCCATGTTCATACAGATGGCGGTGAAGATATTTCCATGTTCATACAGATAGCGGTGTAGTTATTTCCACATGTAAAGAGATAGCTGTGTAGATATTTCCATGTATATGCAGATAGCTGTGTATATATTTCCATTTTCATGCAGATAGCGGTTTAGATATTTCCATGTTCAAACAGATAGCGGTGTAGATATTTCCATGTTCATACAGATAGCGGTGTAGATATTTCCAAGGTTATACAGATAGCGGTGAAGGTGTATGCATGTTTACACAGATAGCGGTGTAGATATTTCCATTTTCATACAGATCGCGGTGTAGATATTTCCTTGTTTATACAGGCAGCGGTGTAGATATTTCCATGTTTATACAGATAGCGGTTTAGATATTTCCTTCTTAATACAGATGGCGGCGTATATATTTATATGTTCCTACAGATGGCTGTGTAGATATTTCCATGTTTATACAGATAGCAGTGTAGATATCTCCATCTTAATACAGATGGCGGTGTAGATATTTATATGTTCATACAGATGGCGGTGCAGATATTTCCATGTTCATACAGATGGCGGTGTAGATATTTCCATGTTTATAGAGATAGCGGTGTAGATATTTCCATGTTTATACAGATAGCAGTGGAGATATCTCTATCTAAATACAGAAGGCGGTGTAGATATTTATATTTTCATACAGATGGTGGTGTAGATATTTATATGTTCGTACAGATGGCGGTGTAGATATTTCTATGTTTATACAGATAGCAGTGTAGATATCTCCATCTTAATACAGATGGTTGTGTAGATATTTATATGTTCATACAGATGGCGGTGCATATATTTCCATGTTCATACAGATGGCGGTGTAGATATTTCCAGGTTCATACAGATAGCGGTGTAGTTATTTCCATGTGTAAAGAGATAGCTGTGTAGATATTTAAATGTATATGCAGATAGCAGTATAGATATTTCCATTTTCATGCAGATAGCGGTATAGATATTTCTATGTTCAAACAGATAGCGGTGTAGATATTTCCATGTTCATACAGATACCGGTGTAGATATTTCCATGTTCATAGAGACAGCGGTGTAGATATTTCCATGTTTATACAGATAGCGGTGCTGTTATTTCCAAGTTTGTACAGGTAGCGGTGTAGATATTTCCATGTTTATACAGAATGCGGTGTAGATATTTCCATGTTTATACAGATAGCGGTGTAGATATTTCCATGTTTATACAGATAGAGTTGTAGATATCTCCATCTTAATATAGATGGCGTTGTAGATATTTAAATGTTCATACAGATGGCGGTGCAGATATTTCCATGTTTTACAGATGGCGGTGTAGGTATTTGTATGTTTATAGAGATAGCGCTGTAGTTATTTCCATGTGTAAAGAGATAGCTTTGTAGATATTTCCATGTATATGCAGATCGCTGTGTAGATATTTCCATTTTCATGCAGATAGCGGTGTAGATATTTCCTTGTTCAAACAGATAGCAGTGTAGATATTTCCAAGTTCATACAGATAGCAGTGTAGATATTTCCATGTTTATATAGATAGCGGTGAAGATGTATGCATGTTTACACAGATAGCGTTGTAGATATTTCCATCTTCATACAGATAGCGGTGTAGATATTTCCATGTTCATCCAGATGGCTGTGTAGATATATCCATGTTCATACAGATGGTGGTGAAGATATTTCCATGTTCATACAGATAGCGGTGTAATTATTTCCACGTGTAAAGAGATAGCTGTTTAGATATTTCCATGTTTATAGAGATAGCCGTGTAGTTATTTCCATGTGTAAAGAGATAGCTGTGTAGATATTTCCATGTATATGCAGATAGCTGTGTAGATATTTCCATTTTCATGCAGATAGCGGTGTAGATATTTCCATGTTCAGATAGCGGTGTAGATATTTCCATGTTCATACCGATAGCGGTGCTGATATTTCCATGTTTATACAGGTAGCGGTGTAGATATTTCCATGTTCATACAGATAGCGGTGTAGCTATTTCCATGTTCATGCATATAGCGGTGTAGATATTTCCATGTTCATCCATATGGCTGTGTAGATATATCCATGTTCATACAGATGGCGGTGCAGATATTTCCATGTTCATACAGATGGCGGTGCTGATATTTCCATGTTTATAGAGATAGCGGTGTAGTTATTTCCATGTGTTAAGAGATAGCTGTGTAGATATTTCCATGTATTTGCAGATAGCTGTGTAGATATTTCCACTTTCATGCAGGCAGCGGTGTAGATACTTCCATGTTCAAACAGATAGCGGTGTAGATATTTCCATGTTCATACAGATAACGATGTAGATATTTCCATGTTCATACAGATAGTGGTGTAGATATTTCCATGTTCATACAGATGGCGGTGTAGATATTTCCATGTTCATACAGATGGCGGTGCTGATATTTCCATGTTTATACAGGTAGTGGTGTAGATATTTCCATATTTATACAGATAGCGGTGTAGATATTTCCATGTTTATACAGATAGCGGTGTAGATAATTCCATGTTTATACAGATAGCAGTGTAGATATCTCCATCTTAATACAGATGGCGGTGTAGATATTTATATGTTCATACAGATGGCGGTGCAGATATTTCCATGTTCATACAGATAGCGGTGTAGTTATTTCCATGTGTAAAGAGATAGCTGTGTAGATATTTAAATGTATAAGCAGATAGCAGTGTAGATATTTCCATTTTCATGCAGATAGCGGTGTAGATATTTCCATGTTCAAACAGATAGCATTGTGGATATTTCCATGTTCATACAGATAGCGGTGTATATATTTCCATGTTCATACAGATAGCGGTGTAGATATTTCCATGTTTATACAGATAGCGGTGAAGATGTATGCATGTTTACACAGATAGCGGTGTAGATATTTCCATGTTCATCCAGATGGCTGTGTAGATATATCCATGTTCATACAGATAGCGGTGTAGCTATTTCCATGTTCATACAGATAGCGGTGTAGATATTTCCATGTTCATACAGATAGCGGTGTAGATATTTCCATGTTCATACAGATAGCGGTGCTGATATTTCCTTGTTTATACAGGCAGCGGTGTAGATATTTCCATGTTTATACAGATAGCGGTTTAGATATTTCCTTCTTAATACAGATGGAGGCGTATATATTTATATGTTCCTACAGATGGCTGTGTAGATATTTCCATGTTTATACAGATAGCGGTGCAGATATTTCCATGTTTATTCAGATAGCGGTGTAGATATCTCCATCTTAATACAGATGTCGGTGTAGATATTTTTATGTTCATACAGATGGCGGTGCAGATATTTCCATGTTCATACAGATGGCGGTGTAGATATTTCCATGTTTATAGAGATAGCGGTGTAGATATTTCCATGTTTATACAGATAGCAGTGTAGATATCTCCATCTTAATACAGATGGCGGTGTAGATATTTATATGTTCATACAGATGGCGGTGCATATATTTCCATGTTCATACAGATGGCGGTGTAGATATTTCCAGGTTCATACAGATAGCGGTGTAGTTATTTCCATGTGTAAAGAGATAGCTGTGTAGATATTTAAATGTATATGCAGATAGCAGTGTAGATATTTCCATTTTCATGCAGATAGCGGTGTAGATATTTCCATGTTCAAACAGATAGCGGTGTAGATATTTCCATGTTCATACAGATACCGTTGTAGATATTTCCATGTTCACAGAGACAGCGGTGTAGATATTTCCATGTTTATACAGATAGCGGTGCTGATATTTCCATGTTTGTACAGGTAGCGGTGTAGATATTTCCATGTTTATACAGATAGCGGTGTAGATATTTCCATGTGTATACAGATAGAGTTGCAGATATCTCCATCTTAATATAGATGGCGTTGTAGATATTTAAATGTTCATACAGATGGCGGTGCAGATATTTCCATGTTTTACAGATGTCGGTGTAGGTGTTTGTATGTTTATAGAGATAGCGCTGTAGTTATTTCCATGTGTAAAGAGATAGCTTTGTAGATATTTCCATGTATATGCAGATCGCTGTGTAGATATTTCCATTTTCATGCAGATAGCGGTGTAGATATTTCCTTGTTCAAACAGATAGCAGTGTAGATATTTCCATGTTCATACAGATAGCGGTGTAGATATTTCCATGTTCATACAGATGGCGGTGTAGACATTTCCATGCTCGTACAGATAGCGGTGTAGATATTTCCATGTTCCTACAGATAGCGGTGCTGATATTTCCATGTTTATACAGGTAGCGGTGTAGAAATTTCCATGTTTATACAGATAGCGGTGTAGATATTTCCATGTTCATACAGATAGCGGTGTAGATATTTCCATGTTTATACAGATAGCGGTGAAGATGTATGCATGTTTACACAGATAGCGGTGTATATATTACCATGTTCATACAGATAGCTGTGTAGATATTTCCATGTTCATCCAGATTGCTCTGTAGATATATCCATGTTCATACAGATAGCGGTGTAGCTATTTCCATGTTCATACAGATAGCGGTGTAGCTATTTCCATGTTCATACAGATAGCGGTGTAGATATTTCCATGTTCATACAGATTGCGGTGTAGATATTTCCATGTTTATACAGATAGCTGTGTAGATATTTCCAGGTTTATACAGATAGCAGTGTAGATATCTCCATCTTAATCTAGATGGCAGTGTAGATATTTAAATGTTCATACAGATGGCGGTGCAGATATTTCCATGTTCATACAGATGGCGGTGTAGCTATTTCCATGTTTATAGAGATATCGCTGTACTTATTCCCATGTGTAAAGAGATAGCTTTGTAGATATTTCCATGTATATGCAGATCGCTGTGTAGATATTTCCATTTTCATGCAGATAGCCGTGTAGATATTTCCATGTTCAAACAGATAGCGGTGTAGATATTTCCATGTTCATACAGATAGCAGTGTAGATATTTCCATGTTTTTACAGATAGCGGTGAAGATGTATGCATGTTTACACAGATAGCGGTGTAGATATTTCCATGTTCATACAGATAGCGGTATAGATATTTCCATTTTCATCCAGATGGCTCTGTAGATATATCCATGTTCATACAGATGGCGGTGAAGATATTTCCATGTTCATACAGATAGCGGTGTAGTTATTTCCATGTGTAAAGAGATAGCTGTGTATATATCTCCATGCATATGCAGATAGCTGTGTATATATTTCCATTTTCATGCAGATAGCGGTTTAGATATTTCCATGTTCAAACAGATAGCGGTGTAGATATTTCCGTGTTCATACAGATAGCGGTGTAGATAATTCCATGTTCAAACAGATAGCTGTGTAGATATTTCCGTGTTCATACAGATCGCGGTGTAGATATTTCCATGTTCATACAGATAGCGGTGTAGATACTTCCATGTTCATACAGATAGAGGGGCTGATATTTCCATATTCATACAGATAGCGGTGCTGATATTTCCATGATTATACAGATAGCGGTGTAGATATTTCCATGTTTATACAGATAGCGGTGTAGATATTTCCATGTTTATACAGATAGCTGTGTTGCTATCTCCATCTTAATACAGATGGCGGTGTAGATATTTATGTGTTCATACAGATGGCGGTGCAGATATTTCCATGTTCATACAGATAGCGGTGTAGTTATTTTCATGTGTAAAGAGATAGCTGTGTAGATATTTCCATGTATATGCAGATAGCTGTGTAGATATTTCTATTTTCATGCAGATTGCGGTGTATGTATTTCCATCTTCAAACAGATAGCGGTGTAGATATTTCCATGTTCAAACAGATAGCAGTGTAGATATTTCCATTTTCATGCAGATAGCGGTGTAGATATTTCCATGTTCAAACAGATAGCGGTGTAGATATTTCCATGTTCATACAGATACCGGTGTAGATATTTCCATGTTCATAGAGATAGCGGTGTAGTTATTTCCAGGTTTATACAGATAGCGGTGTAGATATCTCCATCTTAATACAGATGGCGGTGTAGATATGTATATGTTCATACAGATGGTGGTGCAGATATTTCCATGTTCATACAGATGGCGGTGTGGCTATTTCCATGTTCATACAGATAGCGGTGTAGCTATTTCCATGTTCATGCATATAGCGGTGTAGATATTTCCATGTTCATCCATATGGCTGTGTAGATATATCCATGTTCATACAGATGGCGGTGAAGATATTTCCATGTTCATACAGATGGCGGTGTAGATATTTCCCTGTTTATAGAGATAGCGGTGTAGTTATTTCCATGTGTTAAGAGATAGCTGTGTAGATATTTCCATTTATTTGCAGATAGCTGTGTAGATATTTCCATTTTCATGCAGACAGTGGTGTAGATATTTCCATGTTCAAACAGATAGCGGTGTAGATATTTCCATGTTCATACAGATAACGGTTTAGATATTTCCATGTTCATACAGATAGTGGTGTAGATATTTCCATGTTCATACAGATGGCGGTGTAGATATTTCCATGTTCATACAGATTGCGGTGTAGATATTTCCATGTTTATACAGATAGCGGTGTAGATAATTCCATGTTTATACAGATAGCAGTGTAGATATCTCCATCTTAATATAGATGGCGGTGTAGATATTTATATGTTCATACAGTTGGCGGTGCAGATATTTCCATGTTCTTACAGATAGCGGTGTAGTTATTTCCATGTGTAAAGAGATAGCTGTGTAGATATTTAAATGTATATGCAGATAGCAGTGTAGATATTTCCATTTTCATGCAGATAGCGGTGTTGATGTTTCCATGTTCAAACAGATAGCAGTGTAGATATTTCCATGTTCATACAGATAGCGGTGTAGATATTTCCATGTTCATACAGATAGCGGTGTAGATATTTCCATGTTTATACAGATAGCGGTGAAGATCTATGCATGTTTACAGAGATAGCGGTGTAAATATTTCCATGTTCATCCAGATGGCTGTGTAGATATATCCATGTTCATACAGATAGCGGTGTAGCTATTTCCATGTTCATACAGATAGCGGTGTAGATATTTCCATGTTCATACAGATAGCGGTGTAGATATTTCCATGTTCATTCAGATAGCGGTGCTGATATTTCCTTGTTTATACAGGCGGCGGTGTAGATATTTCCATGTTTATACAGATAGCGGTTTAGATATTTCCTTCTTAATACAGATGGCGGCGTATATATTTATATGTTCCTACAGATGGCGGTGTAGATAATTCCATGTTTATGCAGATAGCAGTGTAGATATTTCCATTTTCATGCAGATAGTGGTGTAGATATTTCCATGTTCAAACAGATAGCGGTGTAGATATTTCCATGTTCGTACAGATACCGGTGTAGATATTTCCATGTTCATAGAGATAGCGGTGTAGATATTTCCATGTTCATACAGATAGCGGTGCTGATATTTCCATGTTTGTACAGGTAGAGTTGTAGATATTTCCAAGTTAATACAGGTTGCGGTGTAGATATTTCCATGTTTATACAGATAGCGGTGTAGATATTTCCATGTTTATACAGATAGAGGTGTAGATATCTCCATCTTAATATAGATGGCGGTGTAGATATTTAAATGTTCATACAGATGGCGGTGCAGATATTTCCATGTTCATACAGATGGCGGTGTAGCTATTTCCATGTTTATAGGGATAGCACTGTACTTATTTCCATGTGTAAAGAGATAGCTTTGTAGATATTTCCATGTATATGCAGATCGCAGTGTAGATATTTCCATTTTCATGCAGATAGCCGTGTAGATATTTCCATGTTGAAACAGATAGCGGTGTAGATATTTCCATGTTCATACAGATAGCAATGTAGATATTTCCATGTTTTTACAGATAGCGGTGAAGATGTATGCATGTTTACACAGATAGCGGTGTAGATATTTCCATGTTCATACAGATAGTGGTGTAGATATTTCCATGTTCATCCAGATGGCTGTGTAGATATATCCATGTTCATACAGATGGCGGTGAAGATATTTCCATGTTCATACAGATAGCGGTGTAGTTATTTCCATGTGTAAAGAGATAGCTGTGTAGATATTTCCATGCATATGCAGATAGCTGTGTATATATTTCCATTTTAATGCAGATAGCGGTTTAGATATTTCCATGTTTAACCAGATAGCGGTGTAGATATTTCCGTTTTCATACAGATAGCGGTGTAGATATTTCCATGTTCAAACAGATAGCGGTGTAGATATTTCCGTGTTCATACAGATAGCTGTGTAGATATTTCCATGTTCATACAGATAGCGGTGTAGATATTTCCATGTTTATACTGATACCGGTGTAGATATTTCCATGTTTATACAGATAGCGGTGTAGGTATCTCCATCTTAATACAGATGGCGGTGTAGATATTTATGTGTTCATACAGATGGCGGTGCAGATATTTCCATGTTCATACAGATAGCGGTGTAGTTATTTCCATGTGTAAAGAGATAGCTGTGTAGATATTTCCATGTATATGCAGATAGCTGTTTAGATATTTCTATTTTCATGCAGATAGCGGTTTAGATATTTCCATGTTCATACAGATAGCAGTGTAGATATTTCCATGTTCATACAGATAGCCTTGTAGACATTTCCATGTTTATACAGATAGCGGTGAAGATGTATGCATGTTTACACAGATAGCGGAGTAGATATTTCCATGTTCATACAGATAGCGGTGTAGATATTTCAATGTTCATACAGATAGCGGTTTAGATATTTCCTTCTTAATACAGATGGCGGTGTAGATATTTATATGTTCATGCAGATGGCGGTGCAGATATTTCCATGTTCATACAGATGGCGGTGTAGATATTTCCATGTTTATAGAGATAGCGGTGTAGTTATTTCCATGTGTTAAGAGATAGCTGTGTAGATATTTCCATGTATTTGCAGATAGCTGTGTAGATATTTCCATTTTCATGCAGACAGCGGTGTAGATATTTCCATGTTCAAACAGATAGCGGTGTAGATATTTCCATGTTCATACAGCAAACGGTGTAGATATTTCCATGTTCATACAGATAGCAGTGTAGATATTTCCATGTTCATACAGATGGCGGTGTAGATATTTCCATGTTCATACAGATGGCGAAGCTGATATCTCCATGTTTATACAGGTAGTGGTGTAGATATTTCCTTGTTTATACAGATAGCGGTGTAGATATTTCCATGTTTATACAGATAGCGGTGTAGATATCTCCATCTTAATACAGATGGCGGTGTAGATATTTATATGTTCATACAGATGGCGGTGCAGATATTTCCATGTTCATACAGATAGCGGTGTAGTTACTTCCATGTGTAAAGTGATAGCTGTGTAGATATTAAATGTATATGCAGATAGCAGTGTAGATATTTCCATTTTCATGCAGACAGCGGTGTAGATATTTCCATGTTTATACAGATAGCGGTGAAGATCTATGCATGTTTACAGAGATACCGGTGTAGATATTTCCATGTTCATCCAGATGTCTGAGTAGATATATCCATGTTCATACAGATAGCGGTGTAGCTATTTCCATGATCATTCAGATAGCGGTGTATATATTTCCATGTTCAAACAGATAGCGGTGTAGATATTTCCATGTTCATACAGATAGCGGTGTAGATATTTCCATCTTCATACAGATAGCGGTGTAGATATTTCCATGTTTATACAGATAGGGGTGAACATCTATGCATGTTTACAGAGATAGCGGTGTAGATATTTCCATGTTCATCCAGATGTCTGAGTAGATATATCCATGTTCATACAGATAGCGGTGTAGCTATTTCCATGTTCATACAGATAGCGGTGTATATATTTCCATGTTCATACAGATAGCGGTGTAGATATTTCCATGTTCATACAGATAGCGGTGCTGATATTTCCTTGTTTATACAGGCAACGGTGTAGATATTTCCATGTTTATAAAGATAGCGGTTTAGATATTTCCTTCTTAATACAGATGGCGGCGTAGATATTTATATGTTCATACAGATGGCGGTGTAGATATTTCCAAGTTTATACAGATAGCAGTGTAGATATCTCCATCTTAATACAGATGGCCGTGTAGATATTTATATGTTCATACAGATGGCGGTGCAGATATTTCCATGTACATACAGATGGCGGTGTAGATATTTCCATGTTCATACAGATAGCGGTGTAGTTATTTCCATGTGTAAAGAGATAGCTGTGTAGATATTGCCATGTATATGCAGATAGCTGTGTAGATATTTCCATTTTCATGCAGGTAGCGGTGTATATATTTCCATCTTCAAACAGATAGCGGTGTGGATATTTCCATGTTCATACAGATAGCGGTGTAGATATTTCCATGTTTATTCAGATAGCAGTGAAGATGTATGCATGTTTACACAGATAGCGGTGTGGATATGTCCATGTTCATCGAGAGGGCTGTTTAGATATATCCATGTTCATACAGATAGCGGTGTAGATATATCCATGTTCATACAGATAGCGGTGTAGATATTTCCATGTTCATACAGATAGCGGTGCTGATATTTCCATGTTTATACAGGTAGCGGTGTAGATATTTCCATGTTTATACAGATAGCGGTGTAGATATTTCCATGTTTATATAGATAGCGGTGTAGATTTCTCCATCTTAATACAGATGGCGGTGTAGATACTTATATGTTCATACAGATGTCGGTGCAGATATTTCCATGTTCATACACATGGCGGTGTAGATATTTCCATGTTCATACAGATAGCGGTGTAGTTATTTCCATGTGTAAAGAGATAGCTGTGTAGATATTTCCATGTATATGCAGATAGCAGTGTAGATATTTCCATTTTCATGCAGATAGCGGTGTAGATATTTCCATGTTCAAACAGATAGCGGTGTAGATATTTCCATGTTCATACAGATAGCGGTGCAGACATTTCCATGTTCATACAGATAGCGGTGTAGATATTTCCATGTTTATACAGATAGCGGTGAAGATGTATGCACGTTTACACAGATAGCGCTGTAGATATTTCCATGTTCATCCAGATGGCTGTGTAGATATATCCATGTTCATACAGATAGCGGTGTAGATATTTCCATGTTCATACAGATAGCTGTGTAGCTATTTCCATGTTCATACAGATAGCGGTGTAGATATTTCCATGTTTATACAGATAGCGGTGAAGATGTGTGCATGTTTGCACAGATAGCGGTGTAGATATTTCCATGTTCATACAGATAGCGGTGTAGATATTTCCATGTTCATCCAGATGGCTGTGTAGATATATCCATGTTCATACAGATAGCGGTGTAGATATTTCCATGTTCATACAGATAGTGGTATAGATATTTCCATGTTCATACAGATAGCAGTGTAGCTATTTCCATGTTCATACAGATAGCGGTGTAGATATTTCCATGTTCGTACAGATAACGGTGTAGATATTTCCATGTTCCTACAGATAGCGGTGCTGATATTTCCATGTTTATACAGGTAGCGGTGTAGAAATATCCATGTTTATACAGATAGCGGTGTAGATATTTCCATGTTCATACAGATAGCGGTGTAGATATTTCCATGTTTATACAGATAGCGGTGAAGATGTATGCATGTTTACACAGAGAGCGGTGTATATATTTCCATGTTCAAACAGATAGCTGTGTAGATATTTCCATGTTCATCCAGATGGCTCTGTATATATATCCATGTTCATACAGATAGCGGTGTAGCCATTTCCATGTTCATACAGATAGCGGTGTAGCTATTTCCATGTTCATACAGATAGCGGTGTAGATATTTCCATGTTCATACAGATAGCGGTGCTGATATTTCCATGTTTATACAGGCAGCTGTGTAGATATTTCCATGTTTATACAGATAGCGGTTTAGATATTTCCTTCTTAATACAGATGGCGGTGTAGATATTTATATGTTCGTACAGATGGCGGTGTAGATATTTCCATGTTTATACAGATAGCAGTGTAGATATCTCCATCTTAATACAGATGGCGGTGTAGATATTTATATGTTCATACAGATGGCGGTGCAGATATTTCCATGTTCATACAGATGGCGGTGTAGATATTTCCATGTTCATACAGATAGCGGTGTAGTTTTTTCCATGTGTAAAGAGATAGCTGTGTAGATATTTAAATGTATATGCAGATAGCAGTGTAGATATTTCCATTTTCATGCACATAGCGGTGTAGATATTTCCATGTTCAAACAGATAGCGGTGTAGATATTTCCATGTTCATACAGATAGCGGTGCTGATATTTCCATGTTTATACAGGTAGTGGTGTAGATATTTCCATGTTCATACAGATTGCGGTGTAGATATTTCCATGTTTATACAGATAGCGGTGTAGATATTTCCAGGTTTATACAGATAGCGGTTTAGATATCTCCATCTTAATATAGATGGCAGTGTAGATATTTAAATGTTCATACAGTTGGCGGTGCAGATATTTCCATGTTCATACAGATGGCGGTGTAGCTATTTCCATGTTTATAGAGATATCGCTGTACTTATTTCCATGTGTAAAGAGATAGCTTTGTAGATATTTCCATGTATATGCAGATCGCTGTGTAGATATTTCCATTTTCATGCAGATAGCCGTGTAGATATTTCCATGTTCAAACAGATAGCGGTGTAGATATTTCCATGTTCATACAGATAGCAGTGTAGATATTTCCATGTTTTTACAGATAGCGGTGAAGATGTATGCATGTTTACACAGATAGCGGTGTAGATATTTCCATGTTCATACAGATAGCGGCATAGATATTTCCATGTTCATCCAGATGGCTGTGTAGATATATCCATGTTCATACACAGGGCGGTGAAGATATTTCCATGTTCATACAGATAGCGGTGTAGTTATTTCCATGTGTAAAGAGATAGCTGTGTAGATATTTCCATGTATATGCAGATAGCTGTGTATATATTTCCATTTTCATGCAGATAGCGGTTTAGATATTTCCATGTTCAAACAGATAGCGGTGTAGATATTTCCGTGTTCATACATATAGCAGTGTAGATATTTCCATGTTCAAACAGATAGCGGTGTAGATATTTCCGTGTTCATACAGATCGCGGTGTAGATATTTCCATGTTCATACAGATAGCGGTGTAGATATTTCCATCTTCATACAGATAGAGGGGCTGATATTTCCATATTCATACAGATAGCGGTGCTGATATTTCCATGATTATACAGATAGCGGTGTAGATATTTCCATGTTTATACAGATAGCGGTGTAGATATTTCCATGTTTATACATATTGCGGTGTTGCTATCTCCATCTTAATACAGATGGCGGTGTAGATATTTATGTGTTCATACAGATCGCGGTGCAGATATTTCCATGTTCATACAGATAGCGGTGTAGTTATTTCCATGTGTAAAGAGATAGCTGTGTAGATATTTCCATGTATATGCAGATAGCTGTGTAGATATTTCTATTTTCATGCAGATAGCGGTTTAGATATTTCCATGTTCGTACAGATAGCGGTGTAGATATTTCCATGTTCAAACAGATAGCCTTGTAGACATTTCCATGTTTATACAGATAGCGGTGAAGATGTATGCATGTTTACACAGATAGCGGAGTAGATATTTCCATGTTCATACAGATAGCGGTGTAGATATTTCAATGTTCATACAGATAGCAGTTTAGATATTTCCTTCTTAATACAGATGGCGGTGTAGATATTTATATGTTCATGCAGATGGCGGTGCAGATATTTCCATGTTCATACAGATGGCGGTGTAGATATTTCCATGTTTATAGAGATAGCGGTGTAGTTACTTCCATGTGTTAAGAGATAGCTGTGTAGATATTTCCATGTATTTGCAGATAGCTGTGTAGATATTTCCATTTTCATGCAGACAGCGGTGTAGATATTTCCATGTTCAAACAGATAGCGGTGTAGATATTTCCATGTTCATACAGAAAACGGTGTAGATATTTCCATGTTCATACAGATAGCAGTGTAG
This sequence comes from Gorilla gorilla gorilla, assembly GCF_029281585.2. NCBI lineage: Eukaryota > Metazoa > Chordata > Mammalia > Primates > Hominidae > Gorilla > Gorilla gorilla. Next base: position 156,680,524 of record NC_073231.2, read on the forward strand.
ATATTTCCATGTTCATACAGATGGCGGTGTAGATATTTCCATGTTCATACAGATGGCGAAGCTGATATTTCCATGTTTATACAGGTAGTGGTGTAGATATTTCCATGTTTATACAGATAGCGGTGTAGATATTTCCATGTTTATACAGATAGCGGTGTAGATATCTCCATCTTAATACAGATGGCGGTGTAGATATTTATATGTTCATACAGATGGCGGTGCAGATATTTCCATGTTCATACAGATAGCGGTGTAGTTACTTCCATGTGTAAAGTGATAGCTGTGTAGATATTAAATGTATATGCAGATAGCAGTGTAGATATTTCCATTTTCATGCAGACAGCGGTGTAGATATTTCCATGTTTATACAGATAGCGGTGAAGATCTATGCATGTTTACAGAGATAGCGGTGTAGATATTTCCATGTTCATCCAGATGTCTGAGTAGATATATCCATGTTCATACAGATAGCGGTGTAGCTATTTCCATGTTCATACAGGTAGCGGTGTATATATTTCCATGTTCAAACAGATAGCGGTGTAGATATTTCCATGTTCATACAGATAGCGGTGTAGATATTTCCATGTTCATACAGATAGCGGTGTAGATATTTCCATGTTTATACAGATAGGGGTGAACATCTATGCATGTTTACAGAGATAGCGGTGTAGATATTTCCATGTATATGCAGATCGCTGTGTAGATATTTCCATTTTCATGCAGATAGCCGTGTAGATATTTCCATGTTCAAACAGATAGCGGTGTAGATATTTCCATGTTCATACAGATAGCAGTGTAGATATTTCCATGTTTTTACAGATAGCGGTGAAGATGTATGCATGTTTACACAGATAGCGGTGTAGATATTTCCATGTTCATAGAGATAGCGGCATAGATATTTCCATGTTCATCCAGATGGCTGTGTAGATATATCCATGTTCATACACAGGGCGGTGAAGATATTTCCATGTTCATACAGATAGAGGTGTAGTTATTTCCATGTGTAAAGAGATAGCTGTGTAGATATTTCCATGTATATGCAGATAGCTGTGTATATATTTCCATTTTCATGCAGATAGCGGTTTAGATATTTCCATGTTCAAACAGATAGCGGTGTAGATATTTCCGTGTTCATACATATAGCAGTGTAGATATTTCCATGTTCAAACAGATAGCGGTGTAGATATTTCCGTGTTCATACAGATCGCGGTGTAGATATTTCCATGTTCATACAGATAGCGGTGTAGATATTTCCATCTTCATACAGATAGAGGGGCTGATATTTCCATATTCATACAGATAGCGGTGCTGATATTTCCATGATTATACAGATAGCGGTGTAGATATTTCCATATTTATACAGATAGCGGTGTAGATATTTCCATGTTTATACAGATTGCGGTGTTGCTATCTCCATCTTAATACAGATGGCGGTGTAGATATTTATGTGTTCATACAGATGGCGGTGCAGATATTTCCATGTTCATACAGATAGCGGTGTAGTTATTTCCATGTGTAAAGAGATAGCTGTGTAGATATTTCCATGTATATGCAGATAGCTGTGTAGATATTTCTATTTTCATGCAGATAGCGGTTTAGATATTTCCATGTTCGTACAGATAGCGGTGTAGATATTTCCATGTTCAAACAGATAGCCTTGTAGACATTTCCATGTTTATACAGATAGCGGTGAAGATGTATGCATGTTTACACAGATAGCGGAGTAGATATTTCCATGTTCATACAGATAGCGGTGTAGATATTTCAATGTTCATACAGATAGCGGTTTAGATATTTCCTTCTTAATACAGATGGCGGTGTAGATATTTATATGTTCATGCAGATGGCGGTGCAGATATTTCCATGTTCATACAGATGGCGGTGTAGATATTTCCATGTTTATAGAGATAGCGGTGTAGTTATTTCCATGTGTTAAGAGATAGCTGTGTAGATATTTCCATGTATTTGCAGATAGCTGTGTAGATATTTCCATTTTCATGCAGACAGCGGTGTAGATATTTCCATGTTCAAACAGATAGCGGTGTAGATATTTCCATGTTGATACAGAAAACGGTGTAGATATTTCCATGTTCATACAGATAGCTGTGTAGATATTTCCATGTTCATACAGATGGCGGTGTAGATATTTCCATGTTCATACAGATGGCGAAGCTGATATTTCCATGTTTATACAGGTAGTGGTGTAGATATTTCCATGTTTATACAGATAGCGGTGTAGATATTTCCATGTTTATACAGATAGCGGTGTAGGTATCTCCATCTTAATACAGATGGCGGTGTAGATATTTATATGTTCATACAGATGGCGGTGCAGATATTTCCATGTTCATACAGATAGCGGTGTAGTTACTTCCATGTGTAAAGTGATAGCTGTGTAGATATTAAATGTATATGCAGATAGCAGTGTAGATATTTCCATTTTCATGCAGACAGCGGTGTAGATATTTCCATGTTTATACAGATAGCGGTGAAGATCTATGCATGTTTACAGAGATAGCGGTGTAGATATTTCCATGTTCATCCAGATGTCTGAGTAGATATATCCATGTTCATACAGATAGCGGTGTAGCTATTTCCATGTTCATACAGATAGCGGTGTATATATTTCCATGTTCAAACAGATAGCGGTGTAGATATTTCCATGTTCATACAGATAGCGGTGTAGATATTTCCATGTTCATACAGATAGCGGTGTAGATATTTCCATGTTTATACAGATAGGGGTGAACATCTATGCATGTTTACAGAGATAGCGGTGTAGATATTTCCATGTTCATCCAGATGTCTGAGTAGATATATCCATGTTCATACAGATAGCGGTGTAGCTATTTCCATGTTCATACAGATAGCGGTGTATATATTTCCATGTTCATACAGATAGCGGTGTAGATATTTCCATGTTCATATAGATAGCGGTGCTGATATTTCCTTGTTTATACAGGCAGCGGTGTAGATATTTCCATGTTTATAAAGATAGCGGTTTAGATATTTCCTTCTTAATACAGATGGCGGCGTAGATATTTATATGTTCATACAGATGGCGGTGTAGATATTTCCATGTTTATACAGATAGCAGTGTAGATATCTCCATCTTAATACAGATGGCCGTGTAGATATTTATATGTTCATACAGATGGCGGTGCAGATATTTCCATGTACATACAGATGGCGGTGTAGATATTTCCATGTTCATACAGATAGCGGTGTAGTTATTTCCATGTGTAAAGAGATAGCTGTGTAGATATTGCCACGTATATGCAGATAGCTGTGTAGATATTTCCATTTTCATGCAGGTAGCGGTGTATATATTTCCATCTTCAAACAGATAGCGGTGTGGATATTTCCATGTTCATACAGATAGCGGTGTAGATATTTCCATGTTTATTCAGATAGCAGTGAAGATGTATGCATGTTTACACAGATAGCGGTGTGGATATTTCCATGTTCATCGAGAGGGCTGTTTAGTTATATCCATGTTCAAACAGATAGCGGTGTAGATATATCCATGTTCATACAGATAGCGGTGTAGATATTTCCATGTTCATACAGATAGCGGTGCTGATATTTCCATGTTTATACAGGTAGCGGTGTAGATATTTCCATGTTCATACAGATAGCGGTGTAGATATTTCCATGTTCATCCAGATGGCTGTGTAGATATATCCATGTTCATACAGATAGCGGTGTAGATATTTCCATGTTCATACAGATATTGGTGTAGATATTTCCATGTTCATACAGATAGCGGTGTAGCTATTTCCATGTTCATACAGATAGCGGTGTAGATATTTCCATGTTCGTACAGATAGCGGTGTAGATATTTCCATGTTCCTACAGATAGCGGTGCTGATATTTCCATGTTTATACAGGTAGCGGTGTAGAAATTTCCATGTTTATACTGATAGCGGTGTAGATATTTCCATGTTCATACAGATAGCAGTGTAGATATTTCCATGTTTATACAGATAGCGGTGAAGATGTATGCATGTTTACACAGATAGCGGTGTATATATTACCATGTTCATACAGATAGCTGTGTAGATATTTCCATGTTCATTCAGATGGCTCAGTAGTTATATCCATGTTCATACAGATAGCGGTGTAGCTATTTCCATGTTCATACAGATAGCGGTGTAGCTATTTCCATGTTCATACAGATAGCGGTGTAGATATTTCCATGTTCATACAGATAGCGGTGCTGATATTTCCATGTTTATACAGGCAGCTGTGTAGAAATTTCCATGTTTATACAGATAGCGGTGTAGATATCTCCATCTTAATATAGATGGCAGTGTAGATATTTAAATGTTCATACAGATGGCGGTGCAGATATTTCCATGTTCATACAGATGGCGGTGTAGCTATTTCCATGTTTATAGAGATATCGCTGTACTTATTTCCATGTGTAAAGAGATAGCTTTGTAGATATTTCCATGTATATGCAGATCGCTGTGTAGATATTTCCATTTTCATGCAGATAGCCGTGTAGATATTTCCATGTTCAAACAGATAGCGGTGTAGATATTTCCATGTTCATACAGATAGCAGTGTAGATATTTCCATGTTTTTACAGATAGCGGTGAAGATGTATGCATGTTTACACAGATAGCGGTGTAGATATTTCCATGTTCATACAGATAGCGGTATAGATATTTCCATGTTCATCCAGATGGCTGTGTAGATATATCCATGTTCATACAGAGGGCGGTGAAGATATTTCCATGTTCATACAGATAGCGGTGTAGTTATTTCCATGTGTAAAGAGATAGCTGTGTAGATATTTCCATGCATATGCAGATAGCTGTGTATATATTTCCATTTTCATGCAGATAGCGGTTTAGATATTTCCATGTTCAAACAGATAACGGTGTAGATATTTCCGTGTTCATACAGATAGCGGTGTAGATATTTCCATGTTCAAACAGATAGCTGTGTAGATATTTCCGTGTTCATACAGATCGCGGTGTAGATATTTCCATGTTCATACAGATAGCGGTGTAGATACTTCCATGTTCATACAGATAGAGGGGCTGATATTTCCATATTCATACAGATAGCGGTGCTGATATTTCCATGATTATACAGATAGCGGTGTAGATATTTCCATGTTTATACAGATAGCGGTGTAGATATTTCCATGTTTATGCAGATAGCTGTGTTGCTATCTCCATCTTAATACAGATGGCGGTGTAGATATTTATGTGTTCATACAGATGGCGGTGCAGATATTTCCATGTTCATACAGATAGCGGTGTAGTTATTTCCATGTGTAAAGAGATAGCTGTGTAGATATTTCCATGTATATGGAGATAGCTGTGTAGATATTTCTATTTTCATGCAGATTGTGGTGTATGTATTTCCATCTTCAAACAGATAGCGGTGTAGATATTTCCATGTTCAAACAGATAGCGGTGTAGATATTTCCATGTTTATACAGATAGTGGTGAAGATGTAGGCATGTTTACACAGATAGCGGTGTAGATATTTCCATGTTCATACAGATAGCGGTATAGATATTTCCATGTTCATCCAGAGGGCTGTGGAGATATATCCATGTTCATACAGATAGCGGTGTAGATATTTCCATGTTCATACAGATAGCGGTGTAGATATTTCCATGTTCATACAGATAGCTGTGTAGATATTTCCAAGTTCATACAGATAGCGGTGCTGATATTTCCATGTTTATACAGGCAGCTGTGTAGATATTTCCATGTTTATACAGATAGCGGTTTAGATATTTCCTTCTTAATACAGATGGCGGTGTAGATATTTATATGTTCGTACAGATGGCGGTGTAGATATTTCCATGTTTATACAGATAGCAGTGTAGATATCTCCATCTTAATACAGATGGCGGTGTAGATATTTATATGTTCATACAGATGGCGTTGCAGATATTTCCATGTTCATACAGATGGCGGTGTAGATATTTCCATGTTCATACAGATAGCGGTGTAGTTTTTTCCATGTGTAAAGAGATAGCTGTGGAGATATTTAAATGTATATGCAGATAGCAGTGTAGATATTTCCATTTTCATGCACATAGCGGTGTAGATATTTCCATGTTCAAACAGATAGCGGTGTAGATATTCCCATGTTCATACAGATAGCGGTGTAGATATTTCCATGTTCATAGAGATAGCGGTGTAGATATTTCCATGTTCATACAGATAGCGGTGCTGATATTTCCATGTTTATACAGGTAGTGGTGTGGATATTTCCATGTTCATACAGATTACGGTGTAGATATTTCCATGTTTATACAGATAGCGGTGTAGATATTTCCAGGTTTATACAAATAGCGGTGTAGATATCTCCATCTTAATATAGATGGCAGTGTAGATATTTAAATGTTCATACAGATGGCGGTGCAGATATTTCCATGTTCATACAGATGGCGGTGTAGCTATTTCCATGTTTATAGAGATATCGCTGTACTTATTTCCATGTGTAAAGAGATAGCTTTGTAGATATTTCCATGTATATGCAGATCGCTGTGGTGATATTTCCATTTTCATGCAGATAGCCGTGTAGATATTTCCATGTTCAAACAGATAGCGGTGTAGATATTTCCATGTTCATACAGATAGCAGTGTAGATATTTCCATGTTTTTACAGATAGCGGTGAAGATGTATGCATGTTTACACAGATAGCGGTGTAGATATTTCCATGTTCATACAGATAGCGGCATAGATATTTCCATGTGCATCCAGATGGCTGTGTAGATATATCCATGTTCATACACAGGGCGGTGAAGATATTTCCATGTTCATACAGATAGCGGTGTAGTTATTTCCATGTGTAAAGAGATAGCTGTGTAGATATTTCCATGTATATGCAGATAGCTGTGTATATATTTCCATTTTCATGCAGATAGCGGTTTAGATATTTCCATGTTCAAACAGATAGCGGTGTAGATATTTCCGTGTTCTTACATATAGCAGTGTAGATATTTCCATGTTCAAACAGATAGCGGTGTAGATATTTCCGTGTTCATACAGATCGCGGTGTAGATATTTCCATGTTCATACAGATAGCGGTGTAGATATTTCCATGTTCATACAGATAGAGGGGCTGTTATTTCCATATTCATACAGATAGCGGTGCTGATATTTCCATGATTATACAGATAGCGGTGTAGATATTTCCATGTTTATACAGATAGCGGTGTAGATATTTCCATGTTTATACAGATTGCGGTGTTGCTATCTCCATCTTAATACAGATAGCGGTGTAGATATTTATGTGTTCATACAGATGGCGGTGCAGATATTTCCATGTTTATACAGATAACGGTGTAGTTATTTCCATGTGTAAAGAGATAGCTGTGTAGATATTTCCATGTATATGCAGATAGCTGTGTAGATATTTCTATTTTCATGAAGATAGCGGTTTAGATATTTCCATGTTCGTACAGATAGCGGTGTAGATATTTCCATGTTCAAACAGATAGCCTTGTAGACATTTCCATGTTTATACAGATAGCGGTGAAGATGTATGCATGTTTACACAGATAGTGGTGTAGATATTTCCGTGTTCATACAGATAGCAGTGTAGATATTTCAAAGTTCATACAGACAGCGGTTTAGATATTTCCTTCTTAATACAGATGGCGGTGTAGATATTTATATGTTCATACAGATGGCGGTGCAGATATTTCCATGTTCATACACATGGCGGTGTAGATATTTGCATGTTCATACAGATGGCGGTGTAGTTATTTCCATGTGTAAAGAGATAGCTGTGTAGATATTTCCATGTATATGCAGATAGCAGTGTAGATATTTCCATTTTCATGCAGATAGCGGTGTAGATATTTCCATGTTCAAACAGATAGCGGTGTAGATATTTCCATGTTCATACAGATAGCGGTGCAGACATTTCCATGTTCATACAGATAGCGGTGTAGATATTTCCATGTTTATACAGATAGCGGTGAAGATGTATGCATGTTTACACAGATAGCGCTGTAGATATTTCCATGTTCATCCAGATGGCTGTGTAGATATATCGATGTTCATACAGATAGCGGTGTAGATATTTCCATGTTCATACAGATAGCGGTGTAGCTATTTCCATGTTCATACAGATAGCGGTGTAGATATTTCCATGTTTATACAGATAGCGGTGAAGATGTGTGCATGTTTACACAGATAGCGGTGTAGGTATTTCCATGTTCATACAGATAGCGGTGTAGATATTTCCATGTTCATCCAGATGGCTGTGTAGATATATCCATGTTCATACAGATAGCGGTGTAGATATTTCCATGTTCATACAGATAGTGGTGTAGATATTTCCATGTTCATACAGATAGCGGTGTAGCTATTTCCATGTTCATACAGATAGCGGTGTAGATATTTCCCTGTTCGTACAGATAGAGGTGTAGATATTTCCATGTTCCTACAGATAGCGGTGCTGATATTTCCATGTTTATACAGGTAGCGGTGTAGAAATTTCCATGTTTATACAGATAGCGGTGTAGATATTTCCATGTTCATACAGATAGTGGTGTAGATATTTCCATGTTTATACAGATAGCGGTGAAGATGTATGCATGTTTACACAGATAGCGGTGTATATACTTCCATGTTCATACAGATATCTGTGTAGATATTTCCATGTTCTTCCAGATGGCTCTGTAGATATATCCATGTTCATACAGATAGCGGTGTAGCTATTTCCAAGTTCATACAGATAGCGGTGTAGCTATTTCCATGTTCATACAGATAGCGGTGTAGATATTTCCATGTTCATACAGATAGCGGTGCTGATATTTCCATGTTTATACAGGCAGCTGTGTAGAAATTTCCATGTTTATACAGATAGCGGTTTAGATATTTCCTTCTTAATACAGATGGCGGTGTAGATATTTATATGTTCGTACAGATGGCGGTGTAGATATTTCCATGTTTATACAGATAGCGGTGTAGATATCTCCATCTTAATACAGATGGCGGTGTAGATATTTATATGTTCATACAGATGGCGGTGCAGATATTTCCATGTTCATACAGATAGCGGAGTAGTTATTTCCATGGGTAAAGAGATAGCTGTGTAGATATTTAAATGTATATGCAGATAGCAGTGTAGATATTTCCATTTTCATGCAGATAGCGGTGTAGATATTTCCATGTACAAACAGATAGTGGTGTAGATATTTCCATGTTCATACAGATAGCGGTGTAGATATTTCCATGTTCATACAGATAGCGGTGTAGATATTTCCATGTTTATACAGATAGCGGTGAAGATCTATGCATGTTTACAGAGATAGCGGTGTAGATATTTCCATGTTCATCCAGATGGCTGAGTAGATATATCTATGTTCATACAGATAGCGGTGTAGCTATTTCCATGTTCATACAGATAGCGGTGTAGATATTTCCATGTTCATACAGATAGCGGTTTAGATATTTCCTTCTTAATACAGATGGCGGCGTAGATATTTATATGTTCATACAGATGGCGGTGTAGATATTTCCATGTTTATACAGATAGCAGTGTAGATATCTCCATCTTAATACAGATGGCCGTGTAGATATTTATATGTTCATACAGATGGCGGTGAAGATATTTCCATGTACATACAGATGGCGGTGTAGATATTTCCATGTTCATACAGATAGCGGTGTAGTTATTTCCATGTGTAAAGAGATAGCTGTGTAGATATTGCCATGTATATGCAGTTAGCTGTGTAGATATTTCCATTTTCATGCAGGTAGCGGTGTATATATTTCCATCTTCAAACAGATAGCGGTGTGGATATTTCCATGTTCATACAGATAGCGGTGTAGATATTTCCATGTTTATTCAGATAGCGGTGAAGATGTATGCATGTATACACAGATAGCGGTGTGGATATTTCCATGTTCATCCAGAGGGCTGTTTAGATATATCCATGTTCATACAGATAGCGGTGTAGATATATCCATGTTTATACAGATAGCGGTGTAGATATTTCCATGTTTATACAGATAGCGGTGTAGATATCTCCATCTTAATACAGATGGCGGTGTAGATATTTATATGTTCATACAGATGGCGGTGCAGATATTTCCATGTTCATACACATGGCGGTGTAGATATTTCCATGTTCATACAGATAGCGGTGTAGTTATTTCCATGTGTAAAGAGATACCTGTGTAGATATTTCCATGTATATGCAGACAGCAGAGTAGATATTTCCATTTTCATGCAGATAGCGGTGTAGATATTTCCATGTTCATACAGATAGCGGTGTAGCTATTTCCATGTTCATACAGATAGCGGTGTAGATATTTCCATGTTTATACAGATAGCGGTGAAGATGTGTGCATGTTTACACAGATAGCGGTGTCGATATTTCCGTGTTCATACAGATAGCGGTGTAGATATTTCCATGTTCATCCAGATGGCTTTGTAGATATATCCATGTTCATACAGATAGCGGTGCAGATATTTCCATGTTCATACAGATAGTGGTTTAGATATTTCCATGTTCATACAGATAGCAGTGTAGCTATTTCCATGTTCATACAGATAGCGGTGTAGATATTTCCATGTTCGTACAGATAGCGGTGTAGATATTTCCATGTTCCTACAGATAGCGGTGCTGATATTTCCATGTTTATACAGGTAGCGGTGTAGAAATATCCATGTTTATACAGATAGCGGTGTAGATATTTCCATGTTCATACAGATAGCGGTGTAGATATTTCCATGTTTATACAGATAGCGGTGAAGATGTATGCATGTTTACACAGATAGCGGTGTATATATTTCATTGTTCATACAGATAGCTGTGTAGATATTTCCTTGTTCATCCAGATGGCTCTGTAGATATATCCATGTTCATACAGATAGCGGTGTAGCTATTTCCATGTTCATACAGATAGCGGTGTACCTATTTCCATGTTCATACAGATATCGGTGTAGATATTTCCATGTTCATACAGATAGCGGTGCTGATATTTCCATGTTTATACAGGCAGCTGTGTAGATATTTCCATGTTTATACAGATAGCGGTTTAGATATTTCCTTCTTAATACAGATGGCGGTGTGGATATTTATATGTTCGTACAGATGGCGGTGTAGATATTTCCATGTTTATACAGATAGCAGTGTAGATATCTCCATCTTAATACAGATGGCGGTGTAGATATTTATATGTTCATTCAGATGGCGGTGCAGATATTTCCATGTTCATACAGATGGCGGTGTAGATATTTCCATGTTCATACAGATAGCGGTGTACTTTTTTCCATGTGTAAAGAGATAGCTGTGTAGATATTTAAATGTATATGCAGATAGCAGTGTAGATATTTCCATTTTCATGCACATAGCGGTGTAGATATTTCCATGTTCAAACAGATAGCGGTGTAGATATTCCCATGTTCATACAGATAGCGGTGTAGATATTTCCATGTTCATTGAGATAGCGGTGTAGATATTTCCATGTTCATACAGATAGCGGTGCTGATATTTCCATGTTTATACAGGTAGCGGTGTAGATATTTCCATGTTCATACAGATTGCGGTGTAGATATTTCCATGTTTATACAGATAGCGGTGTAGATATTTCCAGGTTTATACAGATAGCGGTGTAGATATCTCCATCTTAATATAGATGGGAGTGTAGATATTTAAATGTTCATACAGATGGCGGTGCAGATATTTCCATGTTCATACAGATGGCGGTGTAGCTATTTCCATGTTTATAGAGATATCGCTGTACTTATTTCCATGTGTAAAGAGATAGCTTTGTAGATATTTCCATGTATATGCAGATCGCTGTGTAGATATTTCCATTTTCATGCAGATAGCCGTGTAGATATTTCCATATTCAAACAGATATCGGTGTAGATATTTCCATGTTCATACAGATAGCAGTGTAGATATTTCCATGTTTTTACAGATAGCGGTGAAGATGTATGCATGTTTACACAGATAGCGGTGTAGATATTTCCATGTTCATACAGATAGCGGTATAGATATTTCCATGTTCATCCAGATGGCTGTGTAGATATATCCATGTTCATACAGAGGGCGGTGAAGATATTTCCATGTTCATACAGATAGCGGTGTAGTTATTTCCATGTGTAAAGAGATAGCTGTGTAGATATTTCCATGTATATGCAGATAGCTGTGTATATATTTCCATTTTCATGCAGATAGCGGTTTAGATATTTCCATGTTCAAACAGATAGCGGTGTAGATATTTCCGTGTTCATACAGATAGCAGTGTAGATATTTCCATGTTCAAACAGATAGCGGTGTAGATATTTCCGTGTTCATACATATCGCGGTGTGGATATTTCCATGTTCATACAGATAGCGGTGTAGATAGTTCCATGTTCATACAGATAGAGGGGCTGATATTTCCATATTCATACAGATAGCGGTGCTGATATTTCCATGATTATACAGATAGCGGTGTAGGTATTTCCATGTTTATACAGATATCGGTGTAGATATTTCCATGTTTATACAGATAGCGGTGTTGCTATCTCCATCTTAATACAGATGGCGGTGTAGATATTTATGTGTTCATACAGATGGCGGTGCAGATATTTCCATGTTCATACACATAGCGGTGTAGTTATTTCCATGTGTGAAGAGATAGCTGTGTAGATATTTCCATGTATATGCAGATAGCTGTGTAGATATTTCTATTTTCATGCAGATAGCGGTTTAGATATTTCCATGTTCGTACAGATAGCGGTGTAGATATTTCCATGTTCATAGAGATAGCCTTGTAGACATTTCCATGTTTATACAGATAGCGGTGAAGATGTATGCATGTTTACACAGATAGTGGTGTAGATATTTCCATGTTCATACAGATAGCGGTGTAGATATTTCAAAGTTCATACAGACAGCGGTTTAGATATTTCATTCTTAATACAGATGGCGGTGTAGATATTTATATGTTCATACAGATGGCGGTGCAGATATTTCCATGTTCATACACATGGCGGTGTAGATATTTCCATGTTCATACAGATAGCGGTGTAGTTATTTCCATGTGTAAAGAGATAGCTGTGTAGATATTTCCATGTATATGCAGATAGCAGTGTAGATATTTCCATTTTCATGCAGATAGCGGTGTAGATATTTCCATGTTCAAACAGATAGCGGTGTAGTTATTTCCATGTTCATACAGATAGCGGTGCAGACATTTCCATGTTCATAAAGATAGCGGTGTAGATATTGCCATGTTTATACAGATAGCGGTGAAGATGTATGCATGTTTACACAGATAGCGCTGTAGATATTTCCATGTTCATCCAGATGGCTGTGTAGATATATCCATGTTCATACAGATAGCGGTGTAGATATTTCCATGTTCATACAGATAGCGGTGTAGCTATTTCCATGTTCATACAGATAGCGGTGTAGATATTTCCATGTTTATACAGATAGCGGTGAAGATGTGTGCATTTTTACACAGATAGCGGTGTAGATATTTCCATGTTCATACAGATAGCGGTGTAGATATTTCCATGTTCATCCAGTTGGCTGTGTAGATATATCCATGTTCATACAGATAGCGGTGTAGATATTTCCATGTTCATACTGATATTGGTGTAGATATTTCCATGTTCATACAGATAGCGGTGTAGCTATTTCCATGTTCATACAGATAGCGGTGTAGATATTTCCATGTTCGTACAGATAGCGGTGTAGATATTTCCATGTTCCTACAGATAGCGGTGCTGATATTTCCATGTTTATACAGGTAGCGGTGTAGAAATTTCCATGTTTATACTGATAGCGGTGTAGATATTTCCATGTTCATACAGATAGCAGTGTAGATATTTCCATGTTTTTACAGATAGCGGTGAAGATGTATGCATGTTTACACAGATAGCGGTGTAGATATTTCCATGTTCATACAGATAGCGGTATAGATATTTCCATGTTCATCCAGATGGCTGTGTAGATATATCCATGTTCATACAGAGGGCGGTGAAGATATTTCCATGTTCATACAGATAGCGGTGTAGTTATTTCCATGTGTAAAGAGATAGCTGTGTAGATATTTCCATGTATATGCAGATAGCTGTGTATATATTTCCATTTTCATGCAGATAGCGGTTTAGATATTTCCATGTTCAAACAGATAGCGGTGTAGATATTTCCGTGTTCATACAGATAGCAGTGTAGATATTTCCATGTTCAAACAGATAGCGGTGTAGATATTTCCGTGTTCATACATATCGCGGTGTGGATATTTCCATGTTCATACAGATAGCGGTGTAGATACTTCCATGTTCATACAGATAGAGGGGCTGATATTTCCATATTCATACAGATAGCGGTGCTGATATTTCCATGATTATACAGATAGCGGTGTAGGTATTTCCATGTTTATACAGATATCGGTGTAGATATTTCCATGTTTATACAGATAGCGGTGTTGCTATCTCCATCTTAATACAGATGGCGGTGTAGATATTTATGTGTTCATACAGATGGCGGTGCAGATATTTCCATGTTCATACAGATAGCGGTGTAGTTATTTCCATGTGTGAAGAGATAGCTGTGTAGATATTTCCATGTATATGCAGATAGCTGTGTAGATATTTCTATTTTCATGCAGATAGCGGTTTAGATATTTCCATGTTCGTACAGATAGCGGTGTAGATATTTCCATGTTCATAGAGATAGCCTTGTAGACATTTCCATGTTTATACAGATAGCGGTGAAGATTTATGCATGTTTACACAGATAGTGGTGTAGATATTTCCATGTTCATACAGATAGCGGTGTAGATATTTCAAAGTTCATACAGACAGCGGTTTAGATATTTCCTTCTTAATACAGATGGCGGTGTAGATATTTATATGTTCATACAGATGGCGGTGCAGATATTTCCATGTTCATACACATGGCGGTGTAGATATTTCCATGTTCATACAGATAGCGGTGTAGTTATTTCCATGTGTAAAGAGATAGCTGTGTAGATATTTCCATGTATATGCAGATAGCAGTGTAGATATTTCCATTTTCATGCAGATAGCGGTGTAGATATTTCCATGTTCAAACAGATAGCGGTGTAGATATTTCCATGTTCATACAGATAGCGGTGCAGACATTTCCATGTTCATAAAGATAGCGGTGTAGATATTGCCATGTTTATACAGATAGCGGTGAAGATGTATGCATGTTTACACAGATAGCGCTGTAGATATTTCCATGTTCATCCAGATGGCTGTGTAGATATATCCATGTTCATACAGATAGCGGTGTAGATATTTCCATGTTCATACAGATAGCGGTGTAGCTATTTCCATGTTCATACAGATAGCGGTGTAGATATTTCCATGTTTATACAGATAGCGGTGAAGGTGTGTGCATGTTTACACAGATAGCGGTGTAGATATTTCCATGTTCATACAGATAGCGGTGTAGATATTTCCATGTTCATCCAGTTGGCTGTGTAGATATATCCATGTTCATACAGATAGCGGTGTAGATATTTCCATGTTCATACAGATATTGGTGTAGATATTTCCATGTTCATACAGATAGCGGTGTAGCTATTTCCATGTTCATACAGATAGCGGTGTAGGTATTTCCATGTTCGTACAGATAGCGGTGTAGATATTTCCATGTTCCTACAGATAGCGGTGCTGATATTTCCATGTTTATACAGGTAGCGGTGTAGAAATTTCCATGTTTATACTGATAGCGGTGTAGATATTTCCATGTTCATACAGATAGCAGTGTAGATATTTCCATGTTTTTACAGATAGCGGTGAAGATGAATGCATGTTTACACAGATAGCGGTGTAGATATTTCCATGTTCATACAGATAGCGGTATAGATATTTCCATGTTCATCCAGATGGCTGTGTAGATATATCCATGTTCATACAGAGGGCGGTGAAGATATTTCCATGTTCATACAGATAGCGGTGTAGTTATTTCCATGTGTAAAGAGATAGCTGTGTAGATATTTCCATGTATATGCAGATAGCTGTGTATATATTTCCATTTTCATGCAGATAGCGGTTTAGATATTTCCATGTTCAAACAGATAGCGGTGTAGATATTTCCGTGTTCATACAGATAGCAGTGTAGATATTTCCATGTTCAAACAGATAGCGGTGTAGATATTTCCGTGTTCATACATATCGCGGTGTGGATATTTCCATGTTCATACAGATAGCGGTGTAGATACTTCCATGTTCATACAGATAGAGGGGCTGATATTTCCATATTCATACAGATAGCGGTGCTGATATTTCCATGATTATACAGATAGCGGTGTAGGTATTTCCATGTTTATACAGATATCGGTGTAGATATTTCCATGTTTATACAGATAGCGGTGTTGCTATCTCCATCTTAATACAGATGGCGGTGTAGATATTTATGTGTTCATACAGATGGCGGTGCAGATATTTCCATGTTCATACAGATAGCGGTGTAGTTATTTCCATGTGTGAAGAGATAGCTGTGTAGATATTTCCATGTATATGCAGATAGCTGTGTAGATATTTCTATTTTCATGCAGATAGCGGTTTAGATATTTCCATGTTCGTACAGATAGCGGTGTAGATATTTCCATGTTCATAGAGATAGCCTTGTAGACATTTCCATGTTTATACAGATAGCGGTGAAGATTTATGCATGTTTACACAGATAGTGGTGTAGATATTTCCATGTTCATACAGATAGCGGTGTAGATATTTCAAAGTTCATACAGACAGCGGTTTAGATATTTCCTTCTTAATACAGATGGCGGTGTAGATATTTATATGTTCATACAGATGGCGGTGCAGATATTTCCATGTTCATACACATGGCGGTGTAGATATTTCCATGTTCATACAGATAGCGGTGTAGTTATTTCCATGTGTAAAGAGATAGCTGTGTAGATATTTCCATGTATATGCAGATAGCAGTGTAGATATTTCCATTTTCATGCAGATAGCGGTGTAGATATTTCCAAGTTCAAACAGATAGCGGTGTAGATATTTCCATGTTCATACAGATAGCGGTGCAGACATTTCCATGTTCATAAAGATAGCGGTGTAGATATTGCCATGTTTATACAGATAGCGGTGAAGATGTATGCATGTTTACACAGATAGCGCTGTAGATATTTCCATGTTCATCCAGATGGATGTTTAGATATATCCATGTTCATACAGATAGCGGTGTAGATAATTCCATGTTCATACAGATAGCGGTGTAGCTATTTCCATGTTCATACAGATAGCGGTGTAGATATTTCCATGTTTATACAGATAGCGGTGAAGGTGTGTGCATGTTTACACAGATAGCGGTGTAGATATTTCCATGTTCATACAGATAGCGGTGTAGATATTTCCATGTTCATCCAGTTGGCTGTGTAGATATATCCATGTTCATACAGATAGCGGTGTAGATATTTCCATGTTCATACAGATATTGGTGTAGATATTTCCATGTTCATACAGATAGCGGTGTAGCTATTTCCATGTTCATACAGATAGCGGTGTAGATATTTCCATGTTCGTACAGATAGCGGTGTAGATATTTCCATGTTCCTACAGATAGCGGTGCTGATATTTCCATGTTTATACAGGTAGCGGTGTAGAAATTTCCATGTTTATACTGATAGCGGTGTAGATATTTCCATGTTCATACAGATAGCAGTGTAGATATTTCCATGTTTTTACAGATAGCGGTGAAGATGTATGCATGTTTACACAGATAGCGGTGTAGATATTTCCATGTTCATACAGATAGCGGTATAGATATTTCCATGTTCATCCAGATGGTTGTGTAGATATATCCATGTTCATACAGAGGGCGGTGAAGATATTTCCATGTTCATACAGATAGCGGTGTAGTTATTTCCATGTGTAAAGAGATAGCTGTGTAGATATTTCCATGTATATGCAGATAGCTGTGTATATATTTCCATTTTCATGCAGATAGCGGTTTAGATATTTCCATGTTCAAACAGATAGCGGTGTAGATATTTCCGTGTTCATACAGATAGCAGTGTAGATATTTCCATGTTCAAACAGATAGCGGTGTAGATATTTCCGTGTTCATACATATCGCGGTGTGGATATTTCCATGTTCATACAGATAGCGGTGTAGATACTTCCATGTTCATACAGATAGAGGGGCTGATATTTCCATATTCATACAGATAGCGGTGCTGATATTTCCATGATTATACAGATAGCGGTGTAGGTATTTCCATGTTTATACAGATATCGGTGTAGATATTTCCATGTTTATACAGATAGCGGTGTTGCTATCTCCATCTTAATACAGATGGCGGTGTAGATATTTATGTGTTCATACAGATGGCGGTGCAGATATTTCCATGTTCATACAGATAGCGGTGTAGTTATTTCCATGTGTGAAGAGATAGCTGTGTAGATATTTCCATGTATATGCAGATAGCTGTGTAGATATTTCTATTTTCATGCAGATAGCGGTTTAGATATTTCCATGTTCGTACAGATAGCGGTGTAGATATTTCCATGTTCATAGAGATAGCCTTGTAGACATTTCCATGTTTATACAGATAGCGGTGAAGATGTATGCATGTTTACACAGATAGTGGTGTAGATATTTCCATGTTCATACAGATAGCGGTGTAGATATTTCAAAGTTCATACAGACAGCGGTTTAGATATTTCCTTCTTAATACAGATGGCGGTGTAGATATTTATATGTTCATACAGATGGCGGTGCAGATATTTCCATGTTCATACACATGGCGGTGTAGATATTTCCATGTTCATACAGATAGCGGTGTAGTTATTTCCATGTGTAAAGAGATAGCTGTGTAGATATTTCCATGTATATGCAGATAGCAGTGTAGATATTTCCATTTTCATGCAGATAGCGGTGTAGATATTTCCATGTTCAAACAGATAGCGGTGTAGATATTTCCATGTTCATACAGATAGCGGTGCAGACATTTCCATGTTCATAAAGATAGCGGTGTAGATATTGCCATGTTTATACAGATAGCGGTGAAGATGTATGCATGTTTACAAAGATAGCGCTGTAGATATTTCCATGTTCATCCAGATGGCTGTGTAGATATATCCATGTTCATACAGATAGCGGTGTAGATATTTCCATGTTCATACAGATAGCGGTGTAGATATTTCCATGTTCATACAGATAGCGGTGTAGATATTTCCATGTTTATACAGATAGCGGTGAAGATGTGTGCATGTTTACACAGATAGTGGTGTAGATATTTCCATGTTCATACAGATAGCGGTGTAGATATTTCCATGTTCATCCAGTTGGCTGTGTAGATATATCCATGTTCATACAGATAGCGGTGTAGATATTTCCATGTTCATACAGATATTGGTGTAGATATTTCCATGTTCATACAGATAGCGGTGTAGCTATTTCCATGTTCATACAGATAGCGGTGTAGATATTTCCATGTTCGTACAGATAGCGGTGTAGATATTTCCATGTTCCTACAGATAGCGGTGCTGATATTTCCATGTTTATACAGGTAGCGGTGTAGAAATTTCCATGTTTATACTGATAGCGGTGTAGATATTTCCATGTTCATACAGATAGCGGTGTAGATATTTCCATGTTTATACAGATAGCGGTGAAGATGTATGCATGTTTACACAGATAGCGGTGTATATATTACCATGTTCATACAGATAGATGTGTAGATATTTCCATGTTCATCCAGATGGCTCTGTAGATATATCCATGTTCATACAGATAGCGGTGTAGCTATTTCCATGTTCATACAGATAGCGGTGTAGCTATTTCCATGTTCATACAGATAGCGGTGTAGATATTTCCATGTTCATACAGATTGCGGTGTAGATATTTCCATGTTTATACAGATAGCTGTGTAGATATTTCCAGGTTTATACAGATAGCGGTGTAGATATCTCCATCTTAATATAGATGGCAGTGTAGATATTTAAATGTTCATACAGATGGCGGTGCAGATATTTCCATGTTCATACAGATGGCGGTGTAGCTATTTCCATGTTTATAGAGATATCGCTGTACTTATTTCCATGTGTAAAGAGATAGCTTTGTAGATATTTCCATGTATATGTAGATCGCTGTGTAGGTATTTCCATTTTCATGCAAATAGCCGTGTAGATATTTCCATGTTCAAACAGATAGCGGTGTAGATATTTCCATGTTCATACAGATAGCAGTGTAGATATTTCCATGTTGTTACAGATAGCGGTGAAGATGTATGCATGTTTAAACAGATAGCGGTATAGATATTTCCATGTTCATACAGATAGCGGTATAGATATTTCCATGTTCATCCAGATGGCTATGTAGATATATCCATGTTCATACAGAGGGCGGTGAACATATTTCCATGTTCATACAGATAGCGGTGTAGTTATTTCCATGTGTAAAGAGATAGCAGTGTAGATATTTCCATGCATATGCAGATAGCTGTGTATATATTTCCATTTTCATGCAGATAGCGGTTTAGATATTTCCATGTTCAAACAGATAACGGTGTAGATATTTCCGTGTTCATACAGATAGCGGTGTAGATATTTCCATGTTCAAACTGATAGCTGTGTAGATATTTCCGTGTTCATACAGATCGCGGTGTAGATATTTCCATGTTCATACAGATAGCGGTGTAGATACTTCCATGTTCATACAGATAGAGGGGATGATATTTCCATATTCATACAGATAGCGGTGCTGATATTTCCATGATTATACAGATAGCGGTGTAGATATTTCCATGTTTATACAGATAGCGGTGTAGATATTTCCATGTTTATACAGATAGCTGTGTTGCTATCTCCATCTTAATACAGATGGCGGTGTAGATATTTATGTGTTCATACAGATGGCGGTGCAGATATTTCCATGTTCATACAGATAGCGGTGTAGTTATTTCCATGTGTAAAGAGATAGCTGTGTAGATATTTCCATGTATATGCAGATAGCTGTGTAGATATTTCTATTTTCATGCAGATTGCGGTGTATGTATTTCCATCTTCAAACAGATAGCGGTGTAGATATTTCCATGTTCAAACAGATAGCGGTGTAGATATTTCCGTGTTCATACATATCGCGGTGTGGATATTTCCATGTTCATACTGATAGCGGTGTAGATACTTCCATGTTCATACAGATAGAGGGGCTGATATTTCCATATTCATACAGATAACGGTGCTGATATTTCCATGATTATACAGATAGCGGTGTAGGTATTTCCATGTTTATACAGATATCGGTGTAGATATTTCCTTGTTTATACAGATAGCGGTGTTGCTATCTCCATCTTAATACAGATGGCGGTGTAGATATTTATGTGTTCATACAGATGGCGGTGCAGATATTTCCATGTACATACAGATAGCGGTGTAGTTATTTCCATGTGTGAAGAGATAGCTGTGTAGATATTTCCATGTATATGCAGATAGCTGTGTAGATATTTCTATTTTCATGCAGATAGCGGTTTAGATATTTCCATGTTCGTACAGATAGCGGTGTAGATATTTCCATGTTCATACAGATAGCCTTGTAGACATTTCCATGTTTATACAGATAGCGGTGAAGATGTATGCATGTTTACACAGATAGTGGTGTAGATATTTCCATGTTCATACAGATAGCGGTGTAGATATTTCAAAGTTCATACAGACAGCGGTTTAGATATTTCCTTCTTAATACAGATGGCGGTGTAGATATTTATATGTTCATACAGATGGCGGTGCAGATATTTCCATGTTCATACACATGGCGGTGTAGATATTTCCATGTTCATACAGATAGCGGTGTAGTTATTTCCATGTGTAAAGAGATAGCTGTGTAGATATTTCCATGTATATGCAGATAGCAGTGTAGATGTTTCCATTTTCATGCAGATAGCGGTGTAGATATTTCCATGTTCAAACAGATAGCGGTGTAGATATTTCCATGTTCATACAGATAGCGGTGCAGACATTTCCATGTTCATACAGATAGCGGTGTAGATATTGCCATGTTTATACAGATAGCGGTGAAGATGTATGCATGTTTACACAGATAGCGCTGTAGATATTTCCATGTTCATCCAGATGGCTGTGTAGATATATCCATGTTCATACAGATAGCGGTGTAGATATTTCCATCTTCATACAGATAGCGGTGTAGCTATTTCCATGTTCATACAGATAGCGGTGTAGATATTTCCATGTTTATTCAGATAGCGGTGAAGATGTGTGCATGTTTACACAGATAGCGGTGTAGATATTTCCATGTTCATACAGATAGCGGTGTAGATATTTCCATGTTCATCCAGTTGGCTGTGTAGATATATCCATGTTCATACAGATAGCGGTGTAGATATTTCCATGTTCATACAGATATTGGTGTAGATATTTCCATGTTCATACAGATAGCGGTGTAGCTATTTCCATGTTCATACAGATAGCGGTGTAGATATTTCCATGTTCGTACAGATAGCGGTGTAGATATTTCCATGTTCCTACAGATAGCGGTGCTGATATTTCCATGTTTATACAGGTAGCGGTGTAGAAATTTCCATGTTTATACTGATAGCGGTGTAGATATTTCCATGTTCATACAGATAGCGGTGTAGATATTTCCATGTTTATACAGATAGCGGTGAAGATGTATGCATGTTTACACAGATAGCGGTGTATATATTACCATGTTCATACAGATAGCTGTGTAGATATTTCCATGTTCATCCAGATGGCTCTGTAGATATATCCATGTTCATACAGATAGCGGTGTAGCTATTTCCATGTTCATACAGATAGCGGTGTAGCTATTTCCATGTTCATACACATAGCGGTGTAGATATTTCCATGTTCATACAGATTGCGGTGTAGATATTTCCATGTTTATACAGATAGCTGTGTAGATATTTCCAGGTTTATACAGATAGCGGTGTAGATATCTCCATCTTAATATAGATGGCAGTGTAGATATTTAAATGTTCATACAGATGGCGGTGCAGATATTTCCATGTTCATACAGATGGCGGTGTAGCTATTTCCATGTTTATAGAGATATCGCTGTACTTATTTCCATGTGTAAAGAGATAGCTTTGTAGATATTTCCATGTATATGCAGATCGCTGTGTAGATATTTCCATTTTCATGCAGATAGCCGTGTAGATATTTCCATGTTCAAACAGATAGCGGTGTAGATATTTCCATGTTCATACAGATAGCAGTGTAGATATTTCCGTGTTTTTACAGATAGCGGTGAAGATGTATGCATGTTTACACAGATAGCGGTGTAGATATTTCCATGTTCATACAGATAGCGGTATAGATATTTCCATGTTCATCCAGATGGCTGTGTAGATATATCCATGTTCATACAGAGGGCGGTGAAGATATTTCCATGTTCATACAGATAGCGGTGTAGTTATTTCCATGTGTAAAGAGATAGCTGCGTAGATATTTCCATGTATATGCAGATAGCTGTGTATATATTTCCATTTTCATGCAGATAGCGGTTTAGATATTTCCATGTTCAAACAGATAGCGGTGTAGATATTTCCGTGTTCATACAGATAGCAGTGTAGATATTTCCATGTTCAAACAGATAGCGGTGTAGATATTTCCGTGTTCGTACATATCGCGGTGTGGATATTTCCATGTTCATACAGATAGCGGTGTAGATACTTCCATGTTCATACAGATAGAGGGGCTGATATTTCCATATTCATACAGATAGCGGTGCTGATATTTCCATGATTATACAGATAGCGGTGTAGGTATTTCCATGTTTATACAGATATCGGTGTAGATATTTCCATGTTTATACAGATAGCGGTGTTGCTATCTCCATCTTAATACAGATGGCGGTGTAGATATTTATGTGTTCATACAGATGGCGGTGCAGATATTTCCATGTTCATACAGATAGCGGTGTAGTTATTTCCATGTGTGAAGAGATAGCTGTGTAGATATTTCCATGTATATGCAGATAGCTGTGTAGATATTTCTATTTTCATGCAGATAGCGGTTTAGATATTTCCATGTTCGTACAGATAGCGGTGTAGATATTTCCATGTTCATAGAGATAGCCTTGTAGACATTTCCATGTTTATACAGATAGCGGTGAAGATTTATGCATGTTTACACAGATAGTGGTGTAGATATTTCCATGTTCATACAGATAGCGGTGTAGATATTTCAAAGTTCATACAGACAGCGGTTTAGATATTTCCTTCTTAATACATATGGCGGTGTAAATATTTATATGTTCATACAGATGGCGGTGCAGATATTTCCATGTTCATACACATGGCGGTGTAGATATTTCCATGTTCATACAGATAGCGGTGTAGTTATTTCCATGTGTAAAGAGATAGCTGTGTAGATATTTCCATGTATATGCAGATAGCAGTGTAGATATTTCCATTTTCATGCAGATAGCGGTGTAGATATTTCCATGTTCAAACAGATAGCGGTGTAGATATTTCCATGTTCATACAGATAGCGGTGCAGACATTTCCATGTTCATAAAGATAGCGGTGTAGATATTGCCATGTTTATACAGATAGCGGTGAAGATGTATGCATGTTTACACAGATAGCGCTGTAGATATTTCCATGTTCATCCAGATGGCTGTGTAGATATATCCATGTTCATACAGATAGCGGTGTAGATATTTCCATGTTCATACAGATAGCGGTGTAGCTATTTCCATGTTCATACAGATAGCGGTGTAGATATTTCCATGTTTATACAGATAGCGGTGAAGGTGTGTGCATGTTTACACAGATAGCGGTGTAGATATTTCCATGTTCATACAGATAGCGGTGTAGATATTTCCATGTTCATCCAGTTGGCTGTGTAGATATATCCATGTTCATACAGATAGCGGTGTAGATATTTCCATGTTCATACAGATATTGGTGTAGATATTTCCATGTTCATACAGATAGCGGTGTAGCTATTTCCATGTTCATACAGATAGCGGTGTAGATATTTCCATGTTCGTACAGATAGCGGTGTAGATATTTCCATGTTCCTACAGATAGCGGTGCTGATATTTCCATGTTTATACAGGTAGCGGTGTAGAAATTTCCATGTTTATACTGATAGCGGTGTAGATATTTCCATGTTCATACAGATAGCAGTGTAGATATTTCCATGTTTTTACAGATAGCGGTGAAGATGTATGCATGTTTACACAGATAGCGGTGTAGATATTTCCATGTTCATACAGATAGCGGTATAGATATTTCCATGTTCATCCAGATGGCTGTGTAGATATATCCATGTTCATACAGAGGGCGGTGAAGATATTTCCATGTTCATACAGATAGCGGTGTAGTTATTTCCATGTGTAAAGAGATAGCTGTGTAGATATTTCCATGTATATGCAGATAGCTGTGTATATATTTCCATTTTCATGCAGATAGCGGTTTAGATATTTCCATGTTCAAACAGATAGCGGTGTAGATATTTCCGTGTTCATACAGATAGCAGTGTAGATATTTCCATGTTCAAACAGATAGCGGTGTAGATATTTCCGTGTTCATACAGATAGCAGTGTAGATATATCCATGTTCATACAGATAGCGGTGTAGATATTTCCATGTTCATACAGATAGCGGTGTAGCTATTTCCATGTTCATACAGATAGCGGTGTAGATATTTCCATGTTTATACAGATAGCGGTGAAGATGTGTGCATGTTTACACAGATAGCGGTGTAGATATTTCCATGTTCATACAGATAGCGGTGTAGATATTTCCATGTTCATCCAGTTGGCTGTGTAGATATATCCATGTTCATACAGATAGCGGTGTAGATATTTCCATGTTCATACAGATATTGGTGTAGATATTTCCATGTTCATACAGATAGCGGTGTAGCTATTTCCATGTTCATACAGATAGCGGTGTAGATATTTCCATGTTCGTACAGATAGCGGTGTAGATATTTCCATGTTCCTACAGATAGCGGTGCTGATATTTCCATGTTTATACAGGTAGCGGTGTAGAAATTTCCATGTTTATACTGATAGCGGTGTAGATATTTCCATGTTCATACAGATAGCGGTGTAGATATTTCCATGTTTATACAGATAGCGGTGAAGATGTATGCATGTTTACACAGATAGCGGTGTATATATTACCATGTTCATACAGATAGATGTGTAGATATTTCCATGTTCATCCAGATGGCTCTGTAGATATATCCATGTTCATACAGATTGCGGTGTAGCTATTTCCATGTTCATACAGATAGCGGTGTAGCTATTTCCATGTTCATACAGATAGCGGTGTAGATATTTCCATGTTCATACAGATTGCGGTGTAGATATTTCCATGTTTATACAGATAGCTGTGTAGATATTTCCAGGTTTATACAGATAGCGGTGTAGATATCTCCATCTTAATATAGATGGCAGTGTAGATATTTAAATGTTCATACAGATGGCGGTGCAGATATTTCCATGTTCATACAGATGGCAGTGTAGCTATTTCCATGTTTATAGAGATATCGCTGTACTTATTTCCATGTGTAAAGAGATAGCTTTGTAGATATTTCCATGTATATGTAGATCGCTGTGTAGGTATTTCCATTTTCATGCAGATAGCCGTGTAGATATTTCCATGTTCAAACAGATAGCGGTGTAGATATTTCCATGTTCATACAGATAGCAGTGTAGATATTTCCATGTTGTTACAGATAGCGGTGAAGATGTATGCATGTTTAAACAGATAGCGGTATAGATATTTCCATGTTCATACAGATAGCGGTATAGATATTTCCATGTTCATCCAGATGGCTATGTAGATATATCCATGTTCATACAGAGGGCGGTGAACATATTTCCATGTTCATACAGATAGCGGTGTAGTTATTTCCATGTGTAAAGAGATAGCAGTGTAGATATTTCCATGCATATGCAGATAGCTGTGTATATATTTCCATTTTCATGCAGATAGCGGTTTAGATATTTCCATGTTCAAACAGATAACGGTGTAGATATTTCCGTGTTCATACAGATAGCGGTGTAGATATTTCCATGTTCAAACTGATAGCTGTGTAGATATTTCCGTGTTCATACAGATCGCGGTGTAGATATTTCCATGTTCATACAGATAGCGGTGTAGATACTTCCATGTTCATACAGATAGAGGGGATGATATTTCCATATTCATACAGATAGCGGTGCTGATATTTCCATGATTATACAGATAGCGGTGTAGATATTTCCATGTTTATACAGATAGCGGTGTAGATATTTCCATGTTTATACAGATAGCTGTGTTGCTATCTCCATCTTAATACAGATGGCGGTGTAGATATTTATGTGTTCATACAGATGGCGGTGCAGATATTTCCATGTTCATACAGATAGCGGTGTAGTTATTTCCATGTGTAAAGAGATAGCTGTGTAGATATTTCCATGTATATGCAGATAGCTGTGTAGATATTTCTATTTTCATGCAGATTGCGGTGTATGTATTTCCATCTTCAAACAGATAGCGGTGTAGATATTTCCATGTTCAAACAGATAGCGGTGTAGATATTTCCGTGTTCATACATATCGCGGTGTGGATATTTCCATGTTCATACTGATAGCGGTGTAGATACTTCCATGTTCATACAGATAGAGGGGCTGATATTTCCATATTCATACAGATAACGGTGCTGATATTTCCATGATTATACAGATAGCGGTGTAGGTATTTCCATGTTTATACAGATATCGGTGTAGATATTTCCATGTTTATACAGATAGCGGTGTTGCTATCTCCATCTTAATACAGATGGCGGTGTAGATATTTATGTGTTCATACAGATGGCGGTGCAGATATTTCCATGTACATACAGATAGCGGTGTAGTTATTTCCATGTGTGAAGAGATAGCTGTGTAGATATTTCCATGTATATGCAGATAGCTGTGTAGATATTTCTATTTTCATGCAGATAGCGGTTTAGATATTTCCATGTTCGTACAGATAGCGGTGTAGATATTTCCATGTTCATACAGATAGCCTTGTAGACATTTCCATGTTTATACAGATAGCGGTGAAGATGTATGCATGTTTACACAGATAGTGGTGTAGATATTTCCATGTTCATACAGATAGCGGAGTAGATATTTCAAAGTTCATACAGACAGCGGTTTAGATATTTCCTTCTTAATACAGATGGCGGTGTAGATATTTATATGTTCATACAGATGGCGGTGCAGATATTTCCATGTTCATACACATGGCGGTGTAGATATTTCCATGTTCATACAGATAGCGGTGTAGTTATTTCCATGTGTAAAGAGATAGCTGTGTAGATATTTCCATGTATATGCAGATAGCAGTGTAGATATTTCCATTTTCATGCAGATAGCGGTGTAGATATTTCCATGTTCAAACAGATAGCGGTGTAGATATTTCCATGTTCATACAGATAGCGGTGCAGACATTTCCATGTTCATACAGATAGCGGTGTAGATATTGCCATGTTTATACAGATAGCGGTGAAGATGTATGCATGTTTACACAGATAGCGCTGTAGATATTTCCATGCTCATCCAGATGGCTGTGTAGATATATCCATGTTCATACAGATAGCGGTGTAGATATTTCCATCTTCATACAGATAGCGGTGTAGCTATTTCCATGTTCATACAGATAGCGGTGTAGATATTTCCATGTTTATTCAGATAGCGGTGAAGATGTGTGCATGTTTACACAGATAGCGGTGTAGATATTTCCATGTTCATACAGATAGCGGTGTAGATATTTCCATGTTCATCCAGTTGGCTGTGTAGATATATCCATGTTCATACAGATAGCGGTGTAGATATTTCCATGTTCATACAGATATTGGTGTAGATATTTCCATGTTCATACAGATAGCGGTGTAGCTATTTCCATGTTCATACAGATAGCGGTGTAGATATTTCCATGTTCGTACAGATAGCGGTGTAGATATTTCCATGTTCCTACAGATAGCGGTGCTGATATTTCCATGTTTATACAGGTAGCGGTGTAGAAATTTCCATGTTTATACTGATAGCGGTGTAGATATTTCCATGTTCATACAGATAGCGGTGTAGATATTTCCATGTTTATACAGATAGCGGTGAAGATGTATGCATGTTTACACAGATAGCGGTGTATATATTACCATGTTCATACAGATAGCTGTGTAGATATTTCCATGTTCATCCAGATGGCTCTGTAGATATATCCATGTTCATACAGATAGCGGTGTAGCTATTTCCATGTTCATACAGATAGCGGTGTAGCTATTTCCATGTTCATACACATAGCGGTGTAGATATTTCCATGTTCATGCAGATTGCGGTGTAGATATTTCCATGTTTATACAGATAGCTGTGTAGATATTTCCAGGTTTATACAGATAGCGGTGTAGATATCTCCATCTTAATATAGATGGCAGTGTAGATATTTAAATGTTCATACAGATGGCGGTGCAGATATTTCCATGTTCATACAGATGGCGGTGTAGCTATTTCCATGTTTATAGAGATATCGCTGTACTTATTTCCATGTGTAAAGAGATAGCTTTGTAGATATTTCCATGTATATGCAGATCGCTGTGTAGATATTTCCATTTTCATGCAGATAGCCGTGTAGATATTTCCATGTTCAAACAGATAGCGGTGTAGATATTTCCATGTTCATACAGATAGCAGTGTAGATATTTCCGTGTTTTTACAGATAGCGGTGAAGATGTATGCATGTTTACACAGATAGCGGTGTAGATATTTCCATGTTCATACAGATAGCGGTATAGATATTTCCATGTTCATCCAGATGGCTGTGTAGATATATCCATGTTCATACAGAGGGCGGTGAAGATATTTCCATGTTCATACAGATAGCGGTGTAGTTATTTCCATGTGTAAAGAGATAGCTGTGTAGATATTTCCATGTATATGCAGATAGCTGTGTATATATTTCCATTTTCATGCAGATAGCGGTTTAGATATTTCCATGTTCAAACAGATAGCGGTGTAGATATTTCCGTGTTCATACAGATAGCAGTGTAGATATTTCCATGTTCAAACAGATAGCGGTGTAGATATTTCCGTGTTCATACATATCGCGGTGTGGATATTTCCATGTTCATACAGATAGCGGTGTAGATACTTCCATGTTCATACAGATAGAGGGGCTGATATTTCCATATTCATACAGATAGCGGTGCTGATATTTCCATGATTATACAGATAGCGGTGTAGGTATTTCCATGTTTATACAGATATCGGTGTAGATATTTCCATGTTTATACAGATAGCGGTGTTGCTATCTCCATCTTAATACAGATGGCGGTGTAGATATTTATGTGTTCATACAGATGGCGGTGCAGATATTTCCATGTTCATACAGATAGCGGTGTAGTTATTTCCATGTGTGAAGAGATAGCTGTGTAGATATTTCCATGTATATGCAGATAGCTGTGTAGATATTTCTATTTTCATGCAGATAGCGGTTTAGATATTTCCATGTTCGTACAGATAGCGGTGTAGATATTTCCATGTTCATAGAGATAGCCTTGTAGACATTTCCATGTTTATACAGATAGCGGTGAAGATTTATGCATGTTTACACAGATAGTGGTGTAGATATTTCCATGTTCATACAGATAGCGGTGTAGATATTTCAAAGTTCATACAGACAGCGGTTTAGATATTTCCTTCTTAATACAGATGGCGGTGTAGATATTTATATGTTCATACAGATGGCGGTGCAGATATTTCCATGTTCATACACATGGCGGTGTAGATATTTCCATGTTCATACAGATAGCGGTGTAGTTATTTCCATGTGTAAAGAGATAGCTGTGTAGATATTTCCATGTATATGCAGATAGCAGTGTAGATATTTCCATTTTCATGCAGATAGCGGTGTAGATATTTCCATGTTCAAACAGATAGCGGTGTAGATATTTCCATGTTCATACAGATAGCGGTGCAGACATTTCCATGTTCATAAAGATAGCGGTGTAGATATTGCCATGTTTATACAGATAGCGGTGAAGATGTATGCATGTTTACACAGATAGCGCTGTAGATATTTCCATGTTCATCCAGATGGCTGTGTAGATATATCCATGTTCATACAGATAGCGGTGTAGATATTTCCATGTTCATACAGATAGCGGTGTAGCTATTTCCATGTTCATACAGATAGCGGTGTAGATATTTCCATGTTTATACAGATAGCGGTGAAGGTGTGTGCATGTTTACACAGATAGCGGTGTAGATATTTCCATGTTCATACAGATAGCGGTGTAGATATTTCCATGTTCATCCAGTTGGCTGTGTAGATATATCCATGTTCATACAGATAGCGGTGTAGATATTTCCATGTTCATACAGATATTGGTGTAGATATTTCCATGTTCATACAGATAGCGGTGTAGCTATTTCCATGTTCATACAGATAGCGGTGTAGCTATTTCCATGTTCGTACACATAGCGGTGTAGATATTTCCATGTTCATACAGATTGCGGTGTAGATATTTCCATGTTTATACAGATAGCTGTGTAGATATTTCCAGGTTTATACAGATAGCGGTGTAGATATCTCCATCTTAATATAGATGGCAGTGTAGATATTTAAATGTTCATACAGATGGCGGTGCAGATATTTCCATGTTCATACAGATGGCGGTGTAGCTATTTCCATGTTTATAGAGATATCGCTGTACTTATTTCCATGTGTAAAGAGATAGCTTTGTAGATATTTCCATGTATATGCAGATCGCTGTGTAGATATTTCCATTTTCATGCAGATAGCCGTGTAGATATTTCCATGTTCAAACAGATAGCGGTGTAGATATTTCCATGTTCATACAGATAGCAGTGTAGATATTTCCGTGTTTTTACAGATAGCGGTGAAGATGTATGCATGTTTACACAGATAGCGGTGTAGATATTTCCATGTTCATACAGATAGCGGTATAGATATTTCCATGTTCATCCAGATGGCTGTGTAGATATATCCATGTTCATACAGAGGGCGGTGAAGATATTTCCATGTTCATACAGATAGCGGTGTAGTTATTTCCATGTGTAAAGAGATAGCTGTGTAGATATTTCCATGTATATGCAGATAGCTGTGTATATATTTCCATTTTCATGCAGATAGCGGTTTAGATATTTCCATGTTCAAACAGATAGCGGTGTAGATATTTCCGTGTTCATACAGATAGCAGTGTAGATATTTCCATGTTCAAACAGATAGCGGTGTAGATATTTCCGTGTTCATACATATCGCGGTGTGGATATTTCCATGTTCATACAGATAGCGGTGTAGATACTTCCATGTTCATACAGATAGAGGGGCTGATATTTCCATATTCATACAGATAGCGGTGCTGATATTTCCATGATTATACAGATAGCGGTGTAGGTATTTCCATGTTTATACAGATATCGGTGTAGATATTTCCATGTTTATACAGATAGCGGTGTTGCTATCTCCATCTTAATACAGATGGCGGTGTAGATATTTATGTGTTCATACAGATGGCGGTGCAGATATTTCCATGTTCATACAGATAGCGGTGTAGTTATTTCCATGTGTGAAGAGATAGCTGTGTAGATATTTCCATGTATATGCAGATAGCTGTGTAGATATTTCTATTTTCATGCAGATAGCGGTTTAGATATTTCCATGTTCGTACAGATAGCGGTGTAGATATTTCCATGTTCATAGAGATAGCCTTGTAGACATTTCCATGTTTATACAGATAGCGGTGAAGATTTATGCATGTTTACACAGATAGTGGTGTAGATATTTCCATGTTCATACAGATAGCGGTGTAGATATTTCAAAGTTCATACAGACAGCGGTTTAGATATTTCCTTCTTAATACAGATGGCGGTGTAGATATTTATATGTTCATACAGATGGCGGTGCAGATATTTCCATGTTCATACACATGGCGGTGTAGATATTTCCATGTTCATACAGATAGCGGTGTAGTTATTTCCATGTGTAAAGAGATAGCTGTGTAGATATTTCCATGTATATGCAGATAGCAGTGTAGATATTTCCATTTTCATGCAGATAGCGGTGTAGATATTTCCATGTTCAAACAGATAGCGGTGTAGATATTTCCATGTTCATACAGATAGCGGTGCAGACATTTCCATGTTCATAAAGATAGCGGTGTAGATATTGCCATGTTTATACAGATAGCGGTGAAGATGTATGCATGTTTACACAGATAGCGCTGTAGATATTTCCATGTTCATCCAGATGGCTGTGTAGATATATCCATGTTCATACAGATAGCGGTGTAGATATTTCCATGTTCATACAGATAGCGGTGTAGCTATTTCCATGTTCATACAGATAGCGGTGTAGATATTTCCATGTTTATACAGATAGCGGTGAAGGTGTGTGCATGTTTACACAGATAGCGGTGTAGATATTTCCATGTTCATACAGATAGCGGTGTAGATATTTCCATGTTCATCCAGTTGGCTGTGTAGATATATCCATGTTCATACAGATAGCGGTGTAGATATTTCCATGTTCATACAGATATTGGTGTAGATATTTCCATGTTCATACAGATAGCGGTGTAGCTATTTCCATGTTCATACAGATAGCGGTGTAGATATTTCCATGTTCGTACAGATAGCGGTGTAGATATTTCCATGTTCCTACAGATAGCGGTGCTGATATTTCCATGTTTATACAGGTAGCGGTGTAGAAATTTCCATGTTTATACTGATAGCGGTGTAGATATTTCCATGTTCATACAGATAGCAGTGTAGATATTTCCATGTTTTTACAGATAGCGGTGAAGATGTATGCATGTTTACACAGATAGCGGTGTAGATATTTCCATGTTCATACAGATAGCGGTATAGATATTTCCATGTTCATCCAGATGGCTGTGTAGATATATCCATGTTCATACAGAGGGCGGTGAAGATATTTCCATGTTCATACAGATAGCGGTGTAATTATTTCCATGTGTAAAGAGATAGCTGTGTAGATATTTCCATGTATATGCAGATAGCTGTGTATATATTTCCATTTTCATGCAGATAGCGGTTTAGATATTTCCATGTTCAAACAGATAGCGGTGTAGATATTTCCGTGTTCATACAGATAGCAGTGTAGATATTTCCATGTTCAAACAGATAGCGGTGTAGATATTTCCGTGTTCATACATATCGCGGTGTGGATATTTCCATGTTCATACAGATAGCGGTGTAGATACTTCCATGTTCATACAGATAGAGGGGCTGATATTTCCATATTCATACAGATAGCGGTGCTGATATTTCCATGATTATACAGATAGCGGTGTAGGTATTTCCATGTTTATACAGATATCGGTGTAGATATTTCCATGTTTATACAGATAGCGGTGTTGCTATCTCCATCTTAATACAGATGGCGGTGTAGATATTTATGTGTTCATACAGATGGCGGTGCAGATATTTCCATGTTCATACAGATAGCGGTGTAGTTATTTCCATGTGTGAAGAGATAGCTGTGTAGATATTTCCATGTAT
The DNA here is from genome assembly GCF_029281585.2 of Gorilla gorilla gorilla. Lineage (NCBI taxonomy): Eukaryota > Metazoa > Chordata > Mammalia > Primates > Hominidae > Gorilla > Gorilla gorilla. The sequence continues at coordinate 156,715,032 of NC_073231.2, forward strand.
ATGCAGATAGCTGTGTAGATATTTCTATTTTCATGCAGATAGCGGTTTAGATATTTCCATGTTCGTACAGATAGCGGTGTAGATATTTCCATGTTCATAGAGATAGCCTTGTAGACATTTCCATGTTTATACAGATAGCGGTGAAGATGTATGCATGTTTACACAGATAGTGGTGTAGATATTTCCATGTTCATACAGATAGCGGTGTAGATATTTCAAAGTTCATACAGACAGCGGTTTAGATATTTCCTTCTTAATACAGATGGCGGTGTAGATATTTATATGTTCATACAGATGGCGGTGCAGATATTTCCATGTTCATACACATGGCGGTGTAGATATTTCCATGTTCATACAGATAGCGGTGTAGTTATTTCCATGTGTAAAGAGATAGCTGTGTAGATATTTCCATGTATATGCAGATAGCAGTGTAGATATTTCCATTTTCATGCAGATAGCGGTGTAGATATTTCCATGTTCAAACAGATAGCGGTGTAGATATTTCCATGTTCATACAGATAGCGGTGCAGACATTTCCATGTTCATACAGATAGCGGTGTAGATATTGCCATGTTTATACAGATAGCGGTGAAGATGTATGCATGTTTACAAAGATAGCGCTGTAGATATTTCCATGTTCATCCAGATGGCTGTGTAGATATATCCATGTTCATACAGATAGCGGTGTAGATATTTCCATCTTCATACAGATAGCGGTGTAGCTATTTCCATGTTCATACAGATAGCGGTGTAGATATTTCCATGTTTATTCAGATAGCGGTGAAGATGTGTGCATGTTTACACAGATAGCGGTGTAGATATTTCCATGTTCATACAGATAGCGGTGTAGATATTTCCATGTTCATCCAGTTGGCTGTGTAGATATATCCATGTTCATACAGATAGCGGTGTAGATATTTCCATGTTCATACAGATATTGGTGTAGATATTTCCATGTTCATACAGATAGCGGTGTAGCTATTTCCATGTTCATACAGATAGCGGTGTAGATATTTCCATGTTCGTACAGATAGCGGTGTAGATATTTCCATGTTCCTACAGATAGCGGTGCTGATATTTCCATGTTTATACAGGTAGCGGTGTAGAAATTTCCATGTTTATACTGATAGCGGTGTAGATATTTCCATGTTCATACAGATAGCGGTGTAGATATTTCCATGTTTATACAGATAGCGGTGAAGATGTATGCATGTTTACACAGATAGCGGTGTATATATTACCATGTTCATACAGATAGCTGTGTAGATATTTCCATGTTCATCCAGATGGCTCTGTAGATATATCCATGTTCATACAGATAGCGGTGTAGCTATTTCCATGTTCATACAGATAGCGGTGTAGCTATTTCCATGTTCATACACATAGCGGTGTAGATATTTCCATGTTCATACAGATTGCGGTGTAGATATTTCCATGTTTATACAGATAGCTGTGTAGATATTTCCAGGTTTATACAGATAGCGGTGTAGATATCTCCATCTTAATATAGATGGCAGTGTAGATATTTAAATGTTCATACAGATGGCGGTGCAGATATTTCCATGTTCATACAGATGGCGGTGTAGCTATTTCCATGTTTATAGAGATATCGCTGTACTTATTTCCATGTGTAAAGAGATAGCTTTGTAGATATTTCCATGTATATGCAGATCGCTGTGTAGATATTTCCATTTTCATGCAGATAGCCGTGTAGATATTTCCATGTTCAAACAGATAGCGGTGTAGATATTTCCATGTTCATACAGATAGCAGTGTAGATATTTCCGTGTTTTTACAGATAGCGGTGAAGATGTATGCATGTTTACACAGATAGCGGTGTAGATATTTCCATGTTCATACAGATAGCGGTATAGATATTTCCATGTTCATCCAGATGGCTATGTAGATATATCCATGTTCATACAGAGGGCGGTGAAGATATTTCCATGTTCATACAGATAGCGGTGTAGTTATTTCCATGTGTAAAGAGATAGCTGTGTAGATATTTCCATGCATATGCAGATAGCTGTGTATATATTTCCATTTTCATGCAGATAGCGGTTTAGATATTTCCATGTTCAAACAGATAACGGTGTAGATATTTCCGTGTTCATACAGATAGCGGTGTAGATATTTCCATGTTCAAACAGATAGCTGTGTAGATATTTCCGTGTTCATACAGATCGCGGTGTAGATATTTCCATGTTCATACAGATAGCGGTGTAGATACTTCCATGTTCATACAGATAGAGGGGCTGATATTTCCATATTCATACAGATAGCGGTGCTGATATTTCCATGATTATACAGATAGCGGTGTAGATATTTCCATGTTTATACAGATAGCGGTGTAGATATTTCCATGTTTATACAGATAGCTGTGTTGCTATCTCCATCTTAATACAGATGGCGGTGTAGATATTTATGTGTTCATACAGATGGCGGTGCAGATATTTCCATGTTCATACAGATAACGGTGTAGTTATTTCCATGTGTAAAGAGATAGCTGTGTAGATATTTCCATGTATATGCAGATAGCTGTGTAGATATTTCTATTTTCATGCAGATTGCGGTGTATGTATTTCCATCTTCAAACAGATAGCGGTGTAGATATTTCCATGTTCAAACAGATAGCGGTGTAGATATTTCCATGTTTATACAGATAGCGGTGAAGATCTTTGCATGTTTACACAGATAGCGGTGTAGATATTTCCATGTTCATACAGATAGCGGTATAGATATTTCCATGTTCATCCAGAGGGCTGTGGAGATATATCCATGTTCATACAGATAGCGGTGTAGATATTTCCATGTTCATACAGATAGCGGTGTAGATATTTCCATGTTCATACAGATAGCTGTGTAGATATTTCCATGTTCATACAGATAGCGGTGCTGATATTTCCATGTTTATACAGGTAGCGGTGTAGATATTTCCATGTTTATACAGATAGCGGTGTAGATATTTCCATGTTTATACAGATAGCGGTGTAGATATTTCCATGTTTATACAGATATCGGTGTAGATATCTCCATCTTAATACAGATTGCGGTGTAGATATTTATATGTTCATACAGATGGCGGTGCAGATATTTCCATGTTTATACAGATGGCGGTGAAGCTATTTCCATGTTTATAGAGATATCGCTGTACTTATTTCCATGTGTAAAGAGATAGCTTTGTAGATATTTCCGTGTATATGCAGATCGCTGTGTAGATATTTCCATTTTCATGCAGATAGCCGTGTGGATATTTCCATGTTCAAACAGATAGCGGTGTAGATATTTCCATGTTCATACAGATAGCAGTGTAGATATTTCCATGTTTTTACAGATAGCGGTGAAGATGTATGCATGTTTACACAGATAGCGGTGCAGATATTTCCATGTTCATACAGATAGCGGTATAGATATTTCCATGTTCATCCAGATGGCTGTGTATATATATCCATGTTCATACAGAGGGCGGTGAAGATATTTCCATGTTCATACAGATAGCGGTATAGTTATTTCCATGTGTAAAGAGATAGCTGTGTAGATATTTCCATGTATATGCATGTAGCTGTGTATATATTTCCATTTTCATGCAGATAGCGGTTTAGATATTTCCATGTTCAAACAGATAGCGGTGTAGATATTTCCGTGTTCATACAGATAGCGGTGTAGATATTTCCATGTTCAAACAGATAGCGGTGTAGATATTTCCGTGTTCATACAGATCGCGGTGTAGATATTTCCATGTTCATACAGATAGCGGTGTAGATACTTCCATGTTCATACAGATAGAGGGGCTGATATTTCCATATACATACAGATAGCGGTGCTGATATTTCCATGATTATACAGATAGCGGTGTAGATATTTCCATGTTTATACAGATAGCGGTGTAGATATTTCCATGTTTATACAGATAGCGGTGTTGCTATCTCCACCTTAATACAGATGGCGGTGTAGATATTTATGTGTTCATACAGATGGAGGTGCAGATATTTCCATGTTCATACAGATAGCGGTGTAGTTATTTCCATGTGTAAAGAGATAGCTGTGTAGATATTTAAATGTATATGCAGATAGCAGTGTAGATATTTCTATTTTCATGCAGATTGCGGTTTAGATATTTCCATGTTCGTACAGATAGCGGTGTAGATATTTCCATGTTCATACAGATAGCCTTGTAGACATTTCCATGTTTATACAGATAGCGGTGAAGATGTATGCATGTTTACACAGATAGCGGTGTAGATATTTCCATGTTCATACAGATAGCGGTGTAGATATTTCAAAGTTCATACAGAAAGCGGTTTAGATATTTCCTTCTTAATACAGATGGCGGTGTAGATATTTATATGTTCATACAGATGGCGGTGCAGATATTTCCATGTTCATACAGATGGCAGTGTAGATATTTCCGTGTTTGTAGAGATAGCGGTGTAGTTATTTCCATTTGTAAAGAGATAGCTTTGTAGATATTTCCATGTATATGCACATAGCTGTGTACATATTTCTATTTTCATGCTGATAGCGGTTTAGATATTTCCATGTTCGTACAGATAGCGGTGTAGATATTTCCATGTTCATACAGATAGCGTTGTAGATATTTCCATGTTTATACAGATAGCGGTGAAGATATATGCATGTTTACACAGATAGCGGTGTAGATATTTCCATGTTCATACAGATAGCGGTGTAGATATTTCAATGTTCATACAGATAGCGGTTTAGATATTTCCTTCTTTATACAGATGGCGGTGTAGATATTTATATGTTCATACAGATGGTGGTGCAGATATTTCCATGTTCATACAGATGGCGGTGTAGATATTTCCATGTTTATAGATTTAGTGGTGTAGTTATTTCCATGTGTAAAGAGATAGCTGTGTAGATGTTTCCATGTACATGCAGATAGCTTTGTAGATATTTCCATTTTCATGCAGATAGCGGTGTAGATATTTCCATGTTCAAACAGATAGCGGTGTAGATATTTCCATGTTCATACAGATAGCAGTGTAGATATTTCCATGTTTATAGAGATAGCGGTGAAGATGTATGCATGTTTACACAGATAGCGGTGTAGATATTTCCATGTTCAAACAGATAGCGGTGTAGATATTTCCATGTTCATCCAGATGGCTGTGTAGATATATCCATGTTCCAACAGATGGCGGTGAAGATATTTCCATGTTCATACAGATAGCGGTGTAGTTATTTCCATGTGTAAAGAGATAGCTGTGTAGATATTTCCATGTATATGCAGATAGCTGTGTATGTATTTCCATTTTCATGCAGATAGCGGTATAGATATTTCCATGTTCATACAGATAGAGGGGCTGATATTTCCATGTTCATACAGAGAGCGGTGTAGGTATTTCCATGTTTATACAGATAGCGGTGTAGATATTTCCAAGTTTATACAGATAGCGGTGTAGATATCTCCATCATAATACAGATGGCGGTGTAGATATTTATATGTTTATACAGATGGCGGTGCAGATATTTCCATGTTCATACAGATGGCGGTGTAGATATTTCCGTGTTTATAGAGATAGCGGTGTAGTTATTTCCATGTGTAAAGAGATAGCTTTGTAGATATTTCCATGTATATGCCGATAGCTGTGTAGATATTTCCATTTTCATGCAGATAGCGGTTTAGATATTTCCATGTTCCTACAGATAGCGGTGTAGATATTTCCATGTTTATTCAGATAGCGGTGTAGATATCTCCATCTTAATACAGATGGCGGTGTAGATATTTATATGTTCATACAGATGGCGGTGCAGATATTTCCATGTTCATACAGATGGCGGTGTAGATATTTCCATGTTCATACAGATAGCGGTGTAGTTATTTCCATGTGTAAAGAGATAGCTGTGTAGATATTTCCATGTATATGCAGATAGCTGTGTAGATATTTCCATTTTCATGCAGATAGCGGTGTAGATATTTCCATGTTCAAACAGATAGCGGTGTAGATATTTCCTTGTTCATACAGATAGCGGTGTAGATATTTCCATGTTTATACAGATAGCGGTGAAGATGTATGCATGTTTACACAGATAGCGGTGTGGATATTTCCATGTTCATCCAGAGGGCTGTGTAGATATATCCATGTTCATACAGATAGCGGTGTAGATATTTCCATGTTCATACAGATAGCGGTGAAGATATTTCCATGATCATACAGATAGCGGTGTAGATATTTCCATGTTCATACAGATAGCGGAGCTGATATTTCCATGTTTATACAGGTAGCGGTGTAGATATTTCCATGTTTATACAGATAGCGGTGTAGATATGTCCATGTTTATACAGATAGCGGTGTACATATTTCCATTTTTATACAGATAGCGGTGTAGATATCTCCATCTTAATACAGATGGCGGTGTAGATATTTATATGTTCATACGGATGGCGGTGCAGATATTTCCATGTTCATACAGATGGCGGTGTGGATATTTCCATGTTCATACAGATAGCGGTGTAGTTATTTCCATGTGTAAAGATATAGCTGTGTAGATATTTCCATGTATATGCAGATAGGAGTGTAGATATTTCCATTTTCATGCAGAGAGCGGTGTAGATATTTCCATGTTCAAACAGATAGCGGTGTAGATATTTCCATGTTCATACAGATAGTGGTGTAGATATTTCCATGTTCATACAGATAGCGGTGTAGATATTTCCATGTTCATACAGATAGTAGTGTAGATATTTCCATGTTCATCCAGATGGCTGTGTAGATGTATCCATGTTCATACAGATAGTGGTGTAGATATTTCCATGTTCATACAGATAGCGGTGCTGATATTTCCATGTTTATACAGGCAGCGGTGTAGCTATTTCCATGTTCATACAGATAGCGGTGTAGATATTTCCATGTTCATACAGATAGCGGTGCTGATATTTCCATGTTTATACAGGCAGCGGTGTAGATATTTCCATGTCTATACAGGTAGCGGTTTAGATATTTCCTTCTTAATACTGATGGCGGTGTATTTATATGTTCACACAGATGGCGGTGTAGATATTTCCATGATTATACAGATAGCAGTGTTGATATCTCCATCTTAATACAGATGGCGTTGTAGATATTTATATGTTCATACAGATGGCGGTGCAGATATTTCCATGTTCATACAGATAGTGGTGTAGTTATTTCCATGTGTAAAGAGATAGCTGTGTAGATATTTAAATGTATATGCAGATAGCAGTGTAGATATTTCCATTTTCATGCAGATAGCGGTGTACATATTTCCATGTCCAAACAGATAGCGGTGTAGATATTTCCATGTTCATACCGATAGCGGTGCAGATATTTCCATGTTTATACAGATAGTGGTGAAGATGTATGCATGTTTACACAGATAGCGGTGTAGATATTTCCATGTCCATCCAGATGGCTGTGTAGATATATCCATGTTCATACAGATAGCGGAGTAGATATTTCCATGTTCATACAGATAGCGGTGTAGATATTTCCATGTTCGTTCAGATGGCTGTGTAGATATATCCATGTTCATACAGATAGCGGTGTAGATATTTCCATGTTCATACAGATAGCGGTGAAACTATTTCCATTTTCATTCACATAACGGTGTAGCTATTTCCATGTTCATACAGATAGCAGTGTAGATATTTCCATGTTTATACAGATAGCGGTGTAGATATTGCCATGTTTATACAGATAGCGGTGTAGATATTTCCATGTTTATACAGATATCGGTGTAGATATCTCCATCTTAATACAGATGGCCGTGTAGATATGTATATGTTCATACAGATGTCGGTGCAGCTATTTCCATGTTCATACAGATGGCGGTGAAGATATTTCCATGTTCATACAGATAGCGGTGTAGTTATTTCCATGTGTAAAGAGATAGCTGTGTAGATATTTCCATGTATATGCAGATAGCTGTGTAGATATTTCCATTTTCATGTAGATAGCGGTGTAGATATTTCCATGTTCAAACAGATAGCGGTGTAGATATTTCCATGTTCATACAGAGAGCGGTGTAGATATTTCCATGTTTATACAGATAGTGGTGAAGATGTATGCATGTTTACACAGATAGCGGTGTAGATATTTCCATGTCCATCCAGAGGGCTGTGTAGATATATCCATGTTCATACAGATAGCGGTGCTGATATTTCCATGTTTATACAGGCAGCGGTGTAGATATTTCCATGTCTATACAGGTAGCGGTTTAGATATTTCCTTCTTAATACTGATGGCGGTGTATTTATATGTTCATACAGATGGCGGTGTAGATATTTCCATGATTATACAGATAGCAGTGTTGATATCTCCATCTTAATACAGATGGCGTTGTAGATATTTATATGTTCATACAGATGGCGGTGCAGATATTTCCATGTTCATACAGATAGTGGTTTAGTTATTTCCATGTGTAAAGAGATAGCTGTGTAGATATTTAAATGTATATGCAGATAGCAGTGTAGATATTTCCATTTTCATGCAGATAGCGGTGTACATATTTCCATGTCCAGATAGCGGTGTAGATATTTCCATGTTCATACCGATAGCGGTGCAGATATTTCCATGTTTATACAGATAGTGGTGAAGATGTATGCATGTTTACACAGATAGCGGTGTAGATATTTCCATGTCCATCCAGATGGCTGTGTAGATATATCCATGTTCATACAGATAGCGGAGTAGATATTTCCATGTTCATACAGATAGCGGTGTAGATATTTCCATGTTCGTTCAGATGGCTGTGTAGATATATCCATGTTCATACAGATAGCGGTGTAGATATTTCCATGTTCATACAGATAGTGGTGAAACTATTTCCATTTTCATTCACATAACGGTGTAGCTATTTCCATGTTCATACAGATAGCAGTGTAGATATTTCCATGTTCATACAGATAGCGGTGTAGATATTTCCATTTTCATACAGAGAGCGGTGCTGATATTTCCATGTTTATACAGATAGCGGTTTAGATATTTCCTTCTTAATACAGATGGCGATGTAGATATTTATATGTTCAAACAGGTGGCGGTGCAGATATTTCCATGTTCATACAGATGGTGGTGTAGATATTTCCATGTTTATAGATATAGCGGTGTAGTTATTTCCATGTGTAAAGAGATAGCTGTGTAGATATTTCCATGTATATGCAGATAGCTTTGTAGATATTTCCATTTTCTTGCAGATAGCGGTGTAGATATTTACATGTTCAAACAGACAGCGGTGTAGATATTTCCATGTTCATTCAGATAGCTTTGTAGATATTTCCATGTTCATACAGATAGCGGTGTAGATATTTCCATGTTCATACAGATAGCGGTGTAGATATTTCCAGGTTCATACAGATAGCGGTGCTGATATTTCCTTGTTTATACAGGTAGCGGTGTAGATATTTCCATGTTTATACAGATAGCGGTGTAGATATTTCCATGTTTATACAGATAGCGGTGTAGATATTTCCATGTTTATTCAGATAGCGGTGTAGATATCTCCATCTTAATAGATATGGCGGTGTAGATATTTATATGTTCATACAGATGGTGGTGCAGATATTTCCATGTTCATACAGAGGGCGGTGTAGACATTTCCATGTTCATACAGATAGCGGTGTAGTTATTTCCATGTGTAAAGGGATAGCTGTGTAGATATTTCCATCTATATGCAGATAGCTGTGTAGATATTTCCATTTTCATGCAGTTAGCGGTGTATATATTTAAATCTTCAAACAGATAGCGGTGTAGATATTTCCATGTTCATAGAGATAGTGGTGTAGATATTTCCATGATTATACAGATAGCGGTGAAGACGTATGCATGTTTACACAGATAGCGGTGTGGATAATTCCATGTTCATCCAGAGGGCTGTGTAGATATATCCATGTTCATACAGATAGCGGTGTAGATATTTCCATGTTCATACAGATAGCAGTGTAGATATTTCCATGTTCATACAGATAGCGGTGCTGATATTTCCATGTTTATACAGGTAGCGGTGTAGATATTTCCATGTTTATACAGATAGCTGTGTAGATATTTCCATGTTTATACAGATAGCGGTGTAGATATTTCCATGTTTATACAGATAGCGGTGTAGTTATCTCCATCTTAATACAGATGGCGGTGTAGATATTTATATGTTCATACAGATGGCGGTGCAGATATTTCCATGTTCATACAGATGGCGGTGTAGATATTTCCATGTTCATACAGATAGCGGTGTAGTTATTTCCATGCTTAAAGAGATAGCTGTGTAGGTATTTCCATGTCTATGCAGATAGCAGTGTAGATATTTCCATTTTCATGCAGATAGCGGTGTAGATATTTCCATGTTCAAACAGATAGCGGTGTAGATATTTCCATGTTCATACAGATAGCGGTGCAGATATTTCCATGTTCATACAGATAGCAGTGTAGATATTTCCATGTTTATACAGATAGCGGTGAAGATGTATGCATGTTTACACAGATAGCGGTGTAGATATTTCCATGTTCATTCAGATGGCTGTGTAGATATATCCATGTTCATACAGATCGCGGTGTAGATATTTCCATGTTCATACAGATAGCGGTGTAGATATTTCCATGTTCATCCAGATGGCTGTGTAGATATTTCCATGTTTATACAGATAGCGTTGAAGATGTATGCATGTTTACACAGATAGCGGTGTGGATATTTCCATGTTCATCCAGAGGGCTGTGTAGATATATCCATGTTCATCCAGATGGCTGTGTAGATATGTCCATGTTCATACAGATGGCGGTGAAGGTATTTCCATGTTCATTCAGATAGCGGTCTAGATATTTCCATGTTCATACAGATAGCGGTGTAGATATCTCCATGTTCATACAGATAGTGGGGCTGATATTTCCATGTTCATACAGATAGCGGTGCTGATATTTCCATGTTTATACAGGTAGCGGTGTAGATATTTCCATGTTTATACAGATAGCGGTGTAGATATTGCCATGTTTATACAGATAGCGGTGTAGATATTTCCATGTTTATACAGATATCGGTGTAGATATCTCCATCTTAATACAGATGGCCGTGTAGATATGTATATGTTCATACAGATGTCGGTGCAGCTATTTCCATGTTCATACAGATGGCGGTGAAGATATTTCCATGTTCATACAGATAGCGGTGTAGTTATTTCCATGTGTAAAGAGATAGCTGTGTAGATATTTCCATGTATATGCAGATAGCTGTGTAGATATTTCCATTTTCATGCAGATAGCGGTGTAGATATTTCCATGTTCAAACAGATAGCGGTGTAGATATTTCCATGTTCATACAGAGAGCAGTGTAGATATTACCATGTTTATACAGATTGCGGTGAAGATGTATGCATATTTACACAGATAGCGGTGTAGATATTTCCATGTTCATACAGATAGTCGTGTAGATATTTCCGTGTTCATCCAGATGGCTGTGTAGATATATCCATGCTCATAGAAATAGCGGTGTAGATATTTCCATGTTCATACAGGTAGTGGTGTAGATATTTCCATGTTCATACAGATAGCGGTGTAGCTATTTCCATGTTCATACAGATAGCGGTGTAGAAATTTCCATGTTCATAGAGATAGCAGTGTAGATATTTCCAAGTTTATACAGATAGCGGTGTAGATATCTCCATTTTAATATAGATGGCGGTGTAGGTATTTATATGTTCATACAGATGGCGGTGCAGATATTTCCATGTTCATACAGATGGCGGAGTAGCTATTTCCATGTTTATAGTGATAGCGCTGTACTTATTTCCACGTGTAAAGAGATAGCTTTGTAGATATTTCCATGTATATGCAGATCGCTGTGTAGATATTTCCATTTTCATGCAGATAGCGGTGTAGATATTTCCATGTTCAAACAGATAGCGGTGTAGATATTTCCATGTTCATACAGATAGCAGTGTAGATATTTCCATGTTTATACAGATAGCGGTGAAGATGTATGCATGTTTACACAGATAGAGGTGTAGATATTTCCATGTTCATACAGATAGCAGTGTAGATATTTCCATGTTCATCCAGATGGCTGTGTAGATATATCCATGTTCCTACAGATGGCGGTGAAGATATTTCCATGTTCATACAGATTGCGGTGTAGTTATTTCGATGTGTAAAGAGATAGCTGTGTAGATATTTCCATGTATATGCAGATAGCTGTGTATATATTTCCATTTTCATGCAGATAGCGGTTTAGATATTTCCATGTTCAAACAGATAGCGGTGTAGATATTTCCATGTTCATAGAGATAGCGGTGTAGAAACTTCCATGTTCATACAGATAGAGGGGCTGATATTTCCATCTTCATACAGATATCGGTGCTGATATTTCCATGTTTATACAGAGAGCGGTGTATATATTTCCATGTTTATTCAGATAGCGGTGTAGATATTTCCATGTTTATACAGATAGCGGTGTAGATATCTCCATCTTAATACAGATGGCGGTGTAGATATTTATATGTGCATACAGATGGCGGTGCAGACATTTCCATGTTCATATAGATAGCGGTGTAGTTATTTACATGTGTAAAGAGATAGATGTGTAGATATTTCCATGTATATGCAGATAGCTGTGTAGATATTTCCATTTTCATGCTGATAGCGGTTTAGATATTTCCATGTTCAAACAGATAGCGGTGTAGATATTTCCACGTTCATACAGATAGCGGTGTTGATATTTCCATGCTTATACAGATTGCGGTGAAGATGTATGCATGTTTACACTGATAGCAGTGTAGATATTTCCATGTTCATGCAGATAGCGGTGTAGATATTTCCATGTTCATCCAGAAGGCTGTGTAGATATATCCATGTTCATACAGATAGCAGTGTAGCTATTTCCATGTTCATACACGTAGTGGTGTAGATATTTCCATGTTCATTCAGATAGCAGTGTAGCGATTTCCATGTTCCTACAGATGGCGGAGCAGATATTTCCATGTTCATACAGATAGAGGTGTAGTTATTTCCATGTGTAAAGAGATAGCTGTGTAGATATTTAAATCTATATGCAGATAGCAGTGTAGATATTTCCATTTTCATGCAGATAGCGGTGTAGATATTTCCATGTTCAAACAGATAGCGGTGTAGATATTTCCATGTTCATACAGATAGCGGTGTAGATATTTCCATGTTCATACAGATAGCGGTGTAGATATTTCCATGTTTATACAGATAGCGGTGAAGATCTATGCATGTTTACAGAGATAGCGGTGTAGATATTTCCATGTTCATCCAGATGGCTGTGTAGATATATCCATGTTCATACAGATAGCGGTGTAGCTATTTCCATGTTCATACACATAGAGGTGTAGATATTTCCATGTTCATACAGATAGCGGTGTAGATATTTCCAAGTTCATACAGATAGCGGTGCTGATATTTCCTTGTTTATACAGGCAGCGGTGTAGATATTTCCATGTTTATATAGATAGCGGTTTAGATATTTCCTTCTTAATACAGATGGCGGCGTAGATATTTATATGTTCATACAGATGGCGGTGTAGATATTTCCATGTTTATACAGATAGCAGTGTAGATATCTCCATCTTAATACAGATGGCGGTGTAGATATTTATATGTTCATACAGATGGCGGTGCAGATATTTCCATGTACATACAGATGGCGGTGTAGATATTTCCATGTTCATACAGATAGCGGTGTAGTTATTTCCATGTGTAAAGAGATAGCTGTGTAGATATTGCCATGTATATGCAGATAGCTGTGTAGATATTTCCATTTTCATGCAGGCAGCTGTGTATATATTTCCATCTTCAGATAGCGGTGTGGATATTTCCATGTTCATACAGATAGCGGTGTAGATATTTCCATGTTTATTCAGATAGCGGTGAAGATGTATGCATGTTTACACAGATAGCGGTGTGGATATTTCCATGTTCATCCAGAGGGCTGTTTACATATATCCATGTTCATACAGATAGCGGTGTAGATATTTCCATGTTCATACAGATAGCGGTGTAGATATTTCCATGTTCATACAGATAGCGGTGCTGATATTTCCATGTTTATACAGGTAGCGGTGTAGATATTTCCATGTTTATACAGATAGCGGTGTAGGTATTTCCATGTTTATACAGATAGTGGTGTAGATATTTCCATGTTTATACAGATAGCGGTGTAGATATCTCCATCTTAATACAGATGGCGGTGTAGATATTTATATGTTCATACAGATGGCGGTGCAGATATTTCCATGTTCATAAACATGGCGGTGTAGATATTTCCATGTTCATACAGATAGCGGTGTAGTTATTTCCATGTGTAAAGAGATAGCTGTGTAGATATTTCCAAGTATATGCAGATAGCAGTGTAGATATTTCCATTTTCATGCAGATAGCGGTGTAGATATTTCCATGTTCAAACAGATAGCAGTGTAGATATTTCCATGTTCATACAGATAGCGGTGCAGACATTTCCATGTTCATACAGATAGCGGTGTAGATATTTCCATGTTTATACAGATAGCGGTGAAGATGTATGCATGTTTACCCAGATAGCGCTGTAGATATTTCCATGTTCATCCAGATGGCTGTGTAGATATATCCATGTTCATACAGATAGCGGTGTAGATATTTCCAAGTTCATACAGATAGCGGTGTAGCTATTTCCATGTTCATACAGATAGTGTTGTAGATATTTCCATGTTTATACAGATAGCGGTGAAGATGTATGCATGTTTACTCAGATAGCGGTGTAGATATTTCCATGTTCATACAGATAGCGGTGTAGATATTTCCATGTTCATCCAGATGGCTGTGTAGATATATCTATGTTCATACAGATAGCGGTGTAGATATTTCCATGTACATACAGATAGTGGTGTAGATATTTCCATGTTCATACAGATAGCGGTGTAGCTATTTCCATGTTCATACAGATAGCGGTGTAGATATTTCCATGTTCATACAGATAGCGGTGTAGATATTTCCATGTTCCTACAGATAGCGGTGCTGATATTTCCATGTTTATACAGGTAGCGGTGTAGAAATTTCCATGTTTATACAGATAGCAGTATAGATATTTCCATGTTCATACAGATAGCGGTGTAGATATTTCCATGTTTATACAGATAGCGGTGAAGATGTATGCATGTTTACACAGATAGCGGTGTATATATTTCCATGTTCATACAGATTGCTGTGTAGATATTTCCATGTTCATCCAGATGGCTCTGTAGATATATCCATGTTCATACAGATGGCGGAGCAGATATTTCCATGTTCATACAGATAGCGGTGTAGTTATTTCCATGTGTAAAGAGATAGCTGTGTAGATATTTAAATGTATATGCAGATAGCAGTGTAGATATTTCCATTTTCATGCAGATAGCGGTGTAGATATTTCCATGTTCAAACAGATAGAGGTGTAGATATTTCCATGTTCATACAGATAGCGGTGTAGATATTTCCATGTTCATACAGATAGCGGTGTAGATATTTCCATGTTTATACAGATAGCGGTGAAGATCTATGCATGTTTACAGAGATAGCGGTGTAGATATTTCCATGTTCATCCAGATGGCTGTGTAGATATATCCATGTTCATACAGATAGCTGTGTAGATATTTCCATGTTCATACAGATAGCGGTGCTGATATTTCCTTGTTTATACAGGCAGCGGTGTAGATATTTCCATGTTTATACAGACAGCGGTTTAGATATTTCCTTCTTAATACAGATGGCGGCGTAGATATTTATATGTTCATACAGATGGCGGTGTAGATATTTCCATGTTTATACAGATAGCAGTGTAGATATCTCCATCTTAATACAGATGGCGGTGTAGATATTTATATGTTCATACAGATGGCGGTGCAGATATTTCCATGTACATACAGATGGCGGTGTAGATATTTCCATGTTCATACAGATAGCGGTGTAGCTATTTCCATGTGTAAAGAGATAGCTGTGTAGATATTTAAATGTATATGCAGATAGCAGTGTAGATATTTCCATTTTCATGCACATAGCGGTGTAGATATTTCTATGTTCAAACAGATAGCGGTGTAGATATTCCCATGTTCATACAGATAGCGGTG
Organism: Gorilla gorilla gorilla; assembly: GCF_029281585.2. Classification (NCBI taxonomy): domain Eukaryota; kingdom Metazoa; phylum Chordata; class Mammalia; order Primates; family Hominidae; genus Gorilla; species Gorilla gorilla. The sequence goes on from NC_073231.2 coordinate 156,731,095, forward strand.
TAGATATTTCCATGTTCATAGAGATAGCGGTGTAGATATTTCCATGTTCATACAGATAGCGGTGCTGGTATTTCCATGTTTATACATGTAGCGGTGTAGATATTTCCATGTTCATACAGATTGCGGTGTAGATATTTCCATGTTTATACAGATAGCGGTGTAGATATTTCCAGGTTTATACAGATAGCGGTGTAGATATCTCCATCTTAATATAGATGGCGGTGTAGATATTTAAGTGTTCATACAGATGGCGGTGCAGATATTTCCATGTTCATACAGATGGCGGTGTAGCAATTTCCATGTTTATAGAGATATCGCTGTACTTATTTCCATGTGTAAAGAGATAGCTTTGTAGATATTTCCATGTATATGCAGATCGCTGTGTAGATATTTCCATTTTCTTGCACATAGCGGTGTAGATATTTCCATGTTCAAACAGATAGCGGTGTAGATATTTCCATGTTCATACAGATAGCAGTGTAGATATTTCCATGTTTTTACAGATAGCAGGGAAGATGTATGCATGTTTACACAGATAGCGGTGTAGATATTTCCATGTTCATACAGATAGCGGTGTAGATATTTCCATGTTCATCCAGATGGCTGTGTAGATATATCCATGTTCATACAGATGGTGGTGAAGATATTTAAATGTTCATACAGATAGCGGTGTAGTTATTTCCATGTTTAAAGAGATAGCTTTGTAGATATTTCCCTGTATATGCAGATAGCTGTGTATATATTTCCATTTTCATGCAGATAGCGGTTTAGATATTTCCATGTTCAAACAGATAGCGGAGTAGATATTTCCGTGTTCATACAGATGGCGGTGTAGATATTTCCATGTTCAAACAGATAGCGGTGTAGATATTTCCGTGTTCATACAGATCGCGGTGTAGATATTTCCATGTTCATACAGATAGCGGTGTAGATATTTCCATGTTCATACAGATAGAGGGGCTGATATTTCCATGTTCATACAGATAGCGGTGCTGATATTTCCATGTTTATACAGGTAGCGGTGTAGATATTTCCATGTTTATACAGATAGCGGTGTAGATATTTCCATGTTTATACAGATAGCAGTGTAGATATTTCCATGTTTATACAGATAGCGGTGAAGATATCTCCATCTTAATACAGATGGCGGTGTAGATATTTATATGTTCATACAGATGGCGGTGCAGATATTTCCATGTTCATACAGATGGCGGTGTAGATATTTCCATGTTCATACAGATAGCAGTGTAGTTATTTCCATGTGTAAAGAGATAGCTGTGTAGATATTTCCATGTATATGCAGATAGCAGTGTAGATATTTCCATTTTCATGCAGATAGCCGTGTAGATATTTCCATGTTCAAACAGATAGCGGTGTAGATATTTCCATGTTCATATAGATAGCGGTGCAGATATTTCCATGTTCATACAGATAGCGGTGTAGATATTTCCATGTTTATACAGATAGCAGTGAAGATGTATGCATGTTTACACAGATAGCGGTGTAGATATTTCCATGTTCATACAGATAGCGGTGTAGATATTTCCATGTTCATCCAGATGGCTGTGTAGATATATCCATGTTCATACAGATAGCGGTGTAGATATTTCCATGTTCATTCAGATAGTGGTGTAGATATTTCCATGTTCATACAGATAGCGGTGTAGCTATTTCCATGTTCGTACAGATAGCGGTGTAGATATTTCCATGTTCGTACAGATGGCGGTGTAGATATTTCCATGTTCATCCAGATGGCTCTGTAGATATATCCATGTTCGTACAGATGGCGGTGAAGATATTTCCTTGTTCATACAGATAGCGGTGTAGATATTTCCATGTTCATACAGATAGCGGTGTAGATATTTCCATGTTCATACAGATAGCGGTGTAGCTATTTCCATGTTCATACAGATAGCGGTGTAGATATTTCCATGTTCATACAGATAGCGGTGTAGATATTTCCATGTTCCTACAGATAGCGGTGCTGATATTTCCATGTTTATACAGGTAGCGGTGTAGAAATTTCCATGTTTATACAGATAGCGGTGTAGCTATTTCCATGTTCATACAGATAGCGGTGTAGATATTTCCATGTTTATACAGATAGCGGTGAAGATGTATTCATGTTTATACAGATAGCGGTGTATATATTTCCATGTTCATACAGATAGCTGTGTAGATATTTCCATGTTCATCCAGATGGCTCTGTAGATATATCCATGTTCATACAGATAGCGGTGTAGCTATTTCCATGTTCATACAGATAGCGGTGTAGCTATTTCCATGTTCATACAGATAGCAGTGTAGATATTTCCATGTTCATACAGATAGTGGTGCTGATATTTCCATGTTTATACAGGCAGCTGTGTAGATATTTCCATGTTTATACAGATAGCGGTTTAGATATTTCCTTCTTAATACAGATGGCGGTGTAGATATTTATATGTTCGTACTGATGGCGGTGTAGATATTTCCATGTTTATACAGATAGCAGTGTAGATATCTCCATCTTAATACAGATGGTGGTGTAGATATTTATATGTTCATACAGATGGCGGTGCAGATATTTCCATGTTCATACAGATAGCGGTGTAGCAATTTCCATGTTCAAACAGATGGCGGAGTAGATATTTCCGTGTTCATACAGATAGTGGTGTAGATATTTCCATGTTCAAACAGATAGCGGTGTAGATATTTCCGTGTTCATACAGATAGTGGTGTAGATATTTCCATGTTCATCCAGATGGCTGTGTAGATATATCCATGTTCATACAGATAGCGTTGTAGCTATTTCCATGTTCATACAGATAGCGGTGTAGCTATTTCCATGTTCATACAGATAGCGGTGTAGATATTTCCATGTTCAAGGAGATAGCGGTGTATATATTTCCATGTTCATACAGATAGCGGTGCTGATATTTCCATGTTTATAGAGGTAGCGGTGTAGATAATTCCATGTTCATACAGATAGCGGTGTAGATATTTCCATGTTCGTTCAGATAGTGGTGTAGATATTTCCATGTTCATACAGATAGCGGTGTAGCTATTTCCATGTTCATACAGATAGCGGTGTAGATATTTCCATGTTCGTACAGATAGCGGTGTAGATATTTCCATGTTCCTCCAGATGGCTGTGTAGATATATCCATGTTGATACAGATGGCGGTGTAGATATCTCCATGTTCCTTCAGATAGCGGTGCTGATATTTCCATGTTTATACAGGTAGCGGTGTAGAAATTTCCATGTTTATCCAGATAGCGGTGTAGATATTTCCATGTTTATACAGATAGCGGTGTAGATATTTACAGGTTTATACAGATAGCGGTGTAGATATCTCCATCTTAATACAGATGGCGGTGTAGATATTTATATGTTCATACAGATGGCGGTGTAGATATTTCCATGTTCATCCAGATGGCTCTGTAGATATATCCATGTTCGTACAGATGGCGGTGAAGATATTTCCTTGTTCATACAGATAGCGGTGTAGCTATTTCCATGTTCATACAGATAGCGGTGTAGTTATTTCCATGTGTAAAGAGATAGCTGTGTAGATATTTCCATGTATATGCAGATAGCTGTGTAGATATTTCCATTTTCATGCAGATTGCGGTGTATGTATTTCCATCTTCAAACAGATAGCGGTGTAGATATTTCCATGCTCATACAGATAGCGGTGTAGATATTTCCATGTTTATACAGATATCGGTGAAGTTGTATGCATGTTTACACCGATAGCGGTGTGGATATTTCCATGTTCATCCAGAGGGCTGTTTAGATATATCCATGTTCATACAGATAGCGGTGTAGCTATTTCCATGTTCATACAGATAGCGGTGTAGATATTTCCATGTTCATACTGATAGCTGTGTAGATATTTCCATGTTCATGCAGATAGCGGTGCTGATATTTCCATGTTTATACAGGTAGCGGTTTAGATATTTCCATGTTTATACAGATTGCGGTGTAGATATTTCCATGTTTATACAGATAGCGGTGTAGATATTTCCATGTTTATACAGATAGCGGTGTAGATATCTCCATCTTTATACAGATTGCGGTGTAGATATTTATATGTTCATACAGATGGCGGTGCAGATATTTCCATGTTCATACAGATGGCGGTGTGGATATTTCCATGTTCATACAGATAGCGGTGTAGTTATTTCCATGTGTAAAGATATAGCTGTGTAGATATTTCCATGTATATGCAGATAGCAGTGTAGATATTTCCATTTTCATGCAGATAGCGGTGTAGATATTTCCATGTTCAAACAGATAGCGGAGTAGATATTTCCATGTTCATACAGATAGCGGTGTAGATATTTCCATGTTCATACAGACAGCGGTGTAGATATTTCCATGTTTATACAGATAGCGGTGAAGATGTATGCATGTTTACACAGATAGCGGTGTAGATATTTCCATGTTCATACAGATAGTGGTGTAGATATTTCCATGTTCATCCAGATGGCTGTGTAGATATATCCATGTTCATACAGATAGTGGTGTAGATATTTCCAAGTTCATACAGATAGCGGTGCTGATATTTCCATGTTTATACAGGCAGCGGTGTAGCTATTTCCATGTTCCTACAGAGAGCGGTGTAGATATTTCCATGTTCATACAGATAGCGGTGCTGATATTTCCATGTTTATACAGGCAGCGGTGTAGATATTTCCATGTTTATACTGATAGCAGTTTAGATATTTCCTTCTTAATACAGATGGCGGTGTATTTATATGTTCATACAGATGGCGGTTTAGATATTTCCATGTTTATACAGATAGCAGTGTAGATATCTCCATCTTAATACAGATGGCGGTGTAGATATTTATATGTTCATACACATGGCGGTGCAGATATTTCCATGTTCATACAGATGGCGGTGTAGTTATTTCCATGTTCATACAGATAGTGGTGTAGCTATTTCCATGTTCATACAGATAGCGGTGTAGCTATTTCCATGTTCATACAGATAGCGGTGTAGATATTTCCATGTTCGTACAGATAGCGGTGTAGATATTTCCATGTTCCTACCGATAGCGGTGCTGATATTTCCATGTTTATACAGGTAGCGGTGTAGAAATTTCCATGTTTATACTGATAGCGGTGTAGATATTTCCATGTTCATACAGATAGCAGTGTAGATATTTCCATGTTTTTACAGATAGCGGTGAAGATGTATGCATGTTTACACAGATAGCGGTGTAGATATTTCCATGTTCATACAGATAGCGGTATAGATATTTCCATGTTCATCCAGATGGCTGTGTAGATATATCCATGTTCATACAGAGGGCGGTGAAGATATTTCCATGTTCATACAGATAGCGGTGTAGTTATTTCCATGTGTAAAGAGATAGCTGTGTAGATATTTCCATGTATATGCAGATAGCTGTGTATATATTTCCATTTTCATGCAGATAGCGGTTTAGATATTTCCATGTTCAAACAGATAGCGGTGTAGATATTTCCGTGTTCATACAGATAGCAGTGTAGATATTTCCATGTTCAAACAGATAGCGGTGTAGATATTTCCGTGTTCATACATATCGCGGTGTGGATATTTCCATGTTCATACAGATAGCGGTGTAGATACTTCCATGTTCATACAGATAGAGGGGCTGATATTTCCATATTCATACAGATAGCGGTGCTGATATTTCCATGATTATACAGATAGCGGTGTAGGTATTTCCATGTTTATACAGATATCGGTGTAGATATTTCCATGTTTATACAGATAGCGGTGTTGCTATCTCCATCTTAATACAGATGGCGGTGTAGATATTTATGTGTTCATACAGATGGCGGTGCAGATATTTCCATGTTCATACAGATAGCGGTGTAGTTATTTCCATGTGTGAAGAGATAGCTGTGTAGATATTTCCATGTATATGCAGATAGCTGTGTAGATATTTCTATTTTCATGCAGATAGCGGTTTAGATATTTCCATGTTCGTACAGATAGCGGTGTAGATATTTCCATGTTCATAGAGATAGCCTTGTAGACATTTCCATGTTTATACAGATAGCGGTGAAGATTTATGCATGTTTACACAGATAGTGGTGTAGATATTTCCATGTTCATACAGATAGCGGTGTAGATATTTCAAAGTTCATACAGACAGCGGTTTAGATATTTCCTTCTTAATACAGATGGCGGTGTAGATATTTATATGTTCATACAGATGGCGGTGCAGATATTTCCATGTTCATACACATGGCGGTGTAGATATTTCCATGTTCATACAGATAGCGGTGTAGTTATTTCCATGTGTAAAGAGATAGCTGTGTAGATATTTCCATGTATATGCAGATAGCAGTGTAGATATTTCCATTTTCATGCAGATAGCGGTGTAGATATTTCCATGTTCAAACAGATAGCGGTGTAGATATTTCCATGTTCATACAGATAGCGGTGCAGACATTTCCATGTTCATAAAGATAGCGGTGTAGATATTGCCATGTTTATACAGATAGCGGTGAAGATGTATGCATGTTTACACAGATAGCGCTGTAGATATTTCCATGTTCATCCAGATGGCTGTGTAGATATATCCATGTTCATACAGATAGCGGTGAAGATATTTCCATGTTCATACAGATAGCGGTGTAGCTATTTCCATGTTCATACAGATAGCGGTGTAGATATTTCCATGTTTATACAGATAGCGGTGAAGGTGTGTGCATGTTTACACAGATAGCGGTGTAGATATTTCCATGTTCATACAGATAGCGGTGTAGATATTTCCATGTTCATCCAGTTGGCTGTGTAGATATATCCATGTTCATACAGATAGCGGTGTAGATATTTCCATGTTCATACAGATATTGGTGTAGATATTTCCATGTTCATACAGATAGCGGTGTAGCTATTTCCATGTTCATACAGATAGCGGTGTAGGTATTTCCATGTTCGTACAGATAGCGGTGTAGATATTTCCATGTTCCTACAGATAGCGGTGCTGATATTTCCATGTTTATACAGGTAGCGGTGTAGAAATTTCCATGTTTATACTGATAGCGGTGTAGATATTTCCATGTTCATACAGATAGCAGTGTAGATATTTCCATGTTTTTACAGATAGCGGTGAAGATGTATGCATGTTTACACAGATAGCGGTGTAGATATTTCCATGTTCATACAGATAGCGGTATAGATATTTCCATGTTCATCCAGATGGCTGTGTAGATATATCCATGTTCATACAGAGGGCGGTGAAGATATTTCCATGTTCATACAGATATCGGTGTAGTTATTTCCATGTGTAAAGAGATAGCTGTGTAGATATTTCCATGTATATGCAGATAGCTGTGTATATATTTCCATTTTCATGCAGATAGCGGTTTAGATATTTCCATGTTCAAACAGATAGCGGTGTAGATATTTCCGTGTTCATACAGATAGCAGTGTAGATATTTCCATGTTCAAACAGATAGCGGTGTAGATATTTCCGTGTTCATACATATCGCGGTGTGGATATTTCCATGTTCATACAGATAGCGGTGTAGATACTTCCATGTTCATACAGATAGAGGGGCTGATATTTCCATATTCATACAGATAGCGGTGCTGATATTTCCATGATTATACAGATAGCGGTGTAGGTATTTCCATGTTTATACAGATATCGGTGTAGATATTTCCATGTTTATACAGATAGCGGTGTTGCTATCTCCATCTTAATACAGATGGCGGTGTAGATATTTATGTGTTCATACAGATGGCGGTGCAGATATTTCCATGTTCATACAGATAGCGGTGTAGTTATTTCCATGTGTGAAGAGATAGCTGTGTAGATATTTCCATGTATATGCAGATAGCTGTGTAGATATTTCTATTTTCATGCAGATAGCGGTTTAGATATTTCCATGTTCGTACAGATAGCGGTGTAGATATTTCCATGTTCATAGAGATAGCCTTTTAGACATTTCCATGTTTATACAGATAGCGGTGAAGATTTATGCATGTTTACACAGATAGTGGTGTAGATATTTCCATGTTCATACAGATAGCGGTGTAGATATTTCAAAGTTCATACAGACAGCGGTTTAGATATTTCCTTCTTAATACAGATGGCGGTGTAGATATTTATATGTTCATACAGATGGCGATGCAGATATTTCCATGTTCATACACATGGCGGTGTAGATATTTCCATGTTCATACAGATAGCGGTGTAGTTATTTCCATGTGTAAAGAGATAGCTGTGTAGATATTTCCATGTATATGCAGATAGCAGTGTAGATATTTCCATTTTCATGCAGATAGCGGTGTAGATATTTCCATGTTCAAACAGATAGCGGTGTAGATATTTCCATGTTCATACAGATAGCGGTGCAGACATTTCCATGTTCATAAAGATAGCGGTGTAGATATTGCCATGTTTATACAGATAGCGGTGAAGATGTATGCATGTTTACACAGATAGCGCTGTAGATATTTCCATGTTCATCCAGATGGCTGTGTAGATATATCCATGTTCATACAGATAGCGGTGTAGATATTTCCATGTTCATACAGATAGCGGTGTAGCTATTTCCATGTTCATACAGATAGCGGTGTAGATATTTCCATGTTTATTCAGATAGCGGTGAAGGTGTGTGCATGTTTACACAGATAGCGGTGTAGATATTTCCATGTTCATACAGATAGCGGTGTAGATATTTCCATGTTCATCCAGTTGGCTGTGTAGATATATCCATGTTCATACAGATAGCGGTGTAGATATTTCCATGTTCATACAGATATTGGTGTAGATATTTCCATGTTCATACAGACAGCGGTGTAGCTATTTCCATGTTCATACAGATAGCGGTGTAGATATTTCCATGTTCGTACAGATAGCGGTGTAGATATTTCCATGTTCCTACAGATAGCGGTGCTGATATTTCCATGTTTATACAGGTAGCGGTGTAGAAATTTCCATGTTTATACTGATAGCGGTGTAGATATTTCCATGTTCATACAGATAGCGGTGTAGATATTTCCATGTTTATACAGATAGCGGTGAAGATGTATGCATGTTTACACAGATAGCGGTGTATATATTACCATGTTCATACAGATAGCTGTGTAGATATTTCCATGTTCATCCAGATGGCTCTGTAGATATATCCATGTTCATACAGATAGCGGTGTAGCTATTTCCATGTTCATACAGATAGCGGTGTAGCTATTTCCATGTTCATACACATAGCGGTGTAGATATTTCCATGTTCATACAGATTGCGGTGTAGATATTTCCATGTTTATACAGATAGCTGTGTAGATATTTCCAGGTTTATACAGATAGCGGTGTAGATATCTCCATCTTAATATAGATGGCAGTGTAGATATTTAAATGTTCATACAGATGGCGGTGCAGATATTTCCATGTTCATACAGATGGCGGTGTAGCTATTTCCATGTTTATAGAGATATCGCTGTACTTATTTCCATGTGTAAAGAGATAGCTTTGTAGATATTTCCATGTATATGCAGATCGCTGTGTAGATATTTCCATTTTCATGCAGATAGCCGTGTAGATATTTCCATGTTCAAACAGATAGCGGTGTAGATATTACCATGTTCATACAGATAGCAGTGTAGATATTTCCGTGTTTTTACAGATAGCGGTGAAGATGTATGCATGTTTACACAGATAGCGGTGTAGATATTTCCATGTTCATACAGATAGCGGTATAGATATTTCCATGTTCATCCAGATGGCTATGTAGATATATCCATGTTCATACAGAGGGCGGTGAAGATATTTCCATGTTCATACAGATAGCGGTGTAGTTATTTCCATGTGTAAAGAGATAGCTGTGTAGATATTTCCATGCATATGCAGATAGCTGTGTATATATTTCCATTTTCATGCAGATAGCGGTTTAGATATTTCCATGTTCAAACAGATAACGGTGTAGATATTTCCGTGTTCATACAGATAGCGGTGTAGATATTTCCATGTTCAAACAGATAGCTGTGTAGATATTTCCGTGTTCATACAGATCGCGGTGTAGATATTTCCATGTTCATACAGATAGCGGTGTAGATACTTCCATGTTCATACAGATAGAGGGGCTGATATTTCCATATTCATACAGATAGCGGTGCTGATATTTCCATGATTATACAGATAGCGGTGTAGATATTTCCATGTTTATACAGATAGCGGTGTAGATATTTCCATGTTTATACAGATAGCTGTGTTGCTATCTCCATCTTAATACAGATGGCGGTGTAGATATTTATGTGTTCATACAGATGGCGGTGCAGATATTTCCATGTTCATACAGATAACGGTGTAGTTATTTCCATGTGTAAAGAGATAGCTGTGTAGATATTTCCATGTATATGCAGATAGCTGTGTAGATATTTCTATTTTCATGCAGATTGCGGTGTATGTATTTCCATCTTCAAACAGATAGCGGTGTAGATATTTCCATGTTCAAACAGATAGCGGTGTAGATATTTCCATGTTTATACAGATAGCGGTGAAGATGTATGCATGTTTACACAGATAGCGGTGTAGATATTTCCATGTTCATACAGATAGCGGTATAGATATTTCCATGTTCATCCAGAGGGCTGTGGAGATATATCCATGTTCATACAGATAGCGGTGTAGATATTTCCATGTTCATACAGATAGCGGTGTAGATATTTCCATGTTCATACAGATAGCTGTGTAGATATTTCCATGTTCATACAGATAGCGGTGCTGATATTTCCATGTTTATACAGGTAGCGGTGTAGATATTTCCATGTTTATACAGATAGCGGTGTAGATATTTCCATGTTTATACAGATAGCGGTGTAGATATTTCCATGTTTATACAGATATCGGTGTAGATATCTCCATCTTAATACAGATTGCGGTGTAGATATTTATATGTTCATGCAGATGGCGGTGCAGATATTTCCCTGTTTATACAGATGGCGGTGAAGCTATTTCCATGTTTATAGAGATATCGCTGTACTTATTTCCATGTGTAAAGAGATAGCTTTGTAGATATTTCCGTGTATATGCAGATCGCTGTGTAGATATTTCCATTTTCATGCAGATAGCCGTGTAGATATTTCCATGTTCAAACAGATAGCGGTGTAGATATTTCCATGTTCATACAGATAGCAGTGTAGATATTTCCATGTTTTTACAGATAGCGGTGAAGATGTATGCATGTTTACACAGATAGCGGTGCAGATATTTCCATGTTCATACAGATAGCGGTATAGATATTTCCATGTTCATCCAGATGGCTGTGTATATATATCCATGTTCATACAGAGGGCGGTGAAGATATTTCCATGTTCATACAGATAGCGGTGTAGTTATTTCCATGTGTAAAGAGATAGCTGTGTAGATATTTCCATGTATATGCATGTAGCTGTGTATATATTTCCATTTTCATGCAGATAGCGGTTTAGATATTTCCATGTTCAAACAGATAGCGGTGTAGATATTTCCGTGTTCATACAGATAGCGGTGTAGATATTTCCATGTTCAAACAGATAGCGGTGTAGATATTTCCGTGTTCATACAGATCGCGGTGTAGATATTTCCATGTTCATACAGATAGCGGTGTAGATACTTCCATGTTCATACAGATAGAGGGGCTGATATTTCCATATACATACAGATAGCGGTGCTGATATTTCCATGATTATACAGATAGCGGTGTAGATATTTCCATGTTTATACAGATAGCGGTGTAGATATTTCCATGTTTATACAGATAGCGGTGTTCCTATCTCCATCTTAATACAGATGGCCGTGTAGATATTTATGTGTTCATACAGATGGAGGTGCAGATATTTCCATGTTCATACAGATAGCGGTGTAGTTATTTCCATGTGTAAAGAGATAGCTGTGTAGATATTTAAATGTATATGCAGATAGCAGTGTAGATATTTCTATTTTCATGCAGATTGCGGTTTAGATATTTCCATGTTCGTACAGATAGCGGTGTAGATATTTCCATGTTCATACAGATAGCCTTGTAGACATTTCCATGTTTATACAGATAGCGGTGAAGATGTATGCATGTTTACACAGATAGCGGTGTAGATATTTCCATGTTCATACAGATAGCGGTGTAGATATTTCAAAGTTCATACAGAAAGCGGTTTAGATATTTCCTTCTTAATACAGATGGCGGTGTAGATATTTATATGTTCATACAGATGGCGGTGCAGATATTTCCATGTTCATACAGATGGCAGTGTAGATATTTCCGTGTTTGTAGAGATAGCGGTGTAGTTATTTCCATTTGTAAAGAGATAGCTTTGTAGATATTTCCATGTATATGCACATAGCTGTGTACATATTTCTATTTTCATGCTGATAGCGGTTTAGATATTTCCATGTTCGTACAGATAGCGGTGTAGATATTTCCATGTTCATACAGATAGCGTTGTAGATATTTCCATGTTTATACAGATAGCGGTGAAGATATATGCATGTTTACACAGATAGCGGTGTAGATATTTCCATGTTCATACAGATAGCGGTGTAGATATTTCAATGTTCATACAGATAGCGGTTTAGATATTTCCTTCTTTATACAGATGGCGGTGTAGATATTTATATGTTCATACAGATGGTGGTGCAGATATTTCCATGTTCATACAGATGGCGGTGTAGATATTTCCATGTTTATAGATTTAGTGGTGTAGTTATTTCCATGTGTAAAGAGATAGCTGTGTAGATGTTTCCATGTACATGCAGATAGCTTTGTAGATATTTCCATTTTCATGCAGATAGCGGTGTAGATATTTCCATGTTCAAACAGATAGCGGTGTAGATATTTCCATGTTCATACAGATAGCAGTGTAGATATTTCCATGTTTATAGAGATAGCGGTGAAGATGTATGCATGTTTACACAGATAGCGGTGTAGATATTTCCATGTTCAAACAGATAGCGGTGTAGATATTTCCATGTTCATCCAGATGGCTGTGTAGATATATCCATGTTCCAACAGATGGCGGTGAAGATATTTCCATGTTCATACAGATAGCGGTGTAGTTATTTCCATGTGTAAAGAGATAGCTGTGTAGATATTTCCATGTATATGCAGATAGCTGTGTATGTATTTCCATTTTCATGCAGATAGCGGTATAGATATTTCCATGTTCATACAGATAGAGGGGCTGATATTTCCATGTTCATACAGAGAGCGGTGTAGGTATTTCCATGTTTATACATATAGCGGTGTAGATATTTCCAAGTTTATACAGATAGCGGTGTAGATATCTCCATCATAATACAGATGGCGGTGTAGATATTTATATGTTTATACAGATGGCGGTGCAGATATTTCCATGTTCATACAGATGGCGGTGTAGATATTTCCGTGTTTATAGAGATAGCGGTGTAGTTATTTCCATGTGTAAAGAGATAGCTTTGTAGATATTTCCATGTATATGCCGATAGCTGTGTAGATATTTCCATTTTCATGCAGATAGCGGTGTAGCTATTTCCATGTTCATACAGGTAGCGGTGTATATATTTCCATGTTCAAACAGATAGCGGTGTAGATATTTCCATGTTCAAACAGATAGCGGTGTAGATATTTCCATGTTCATACAGATAGCGGTGTAGATATTTCCATGTTTATACAGATAGCGGTGAAGATGTATGCATGTTTACACAGATAGCGGTGTGGATATTTCCATGTTCATCCAGAGGGCTGTGTAGATATATCCATGTTCATACAGATAGCGGTGTAGATATTTCCATGTTCATACAGATAGCGGTGAAGATATTTCCATGATCATACAGATAGCGGTGTAGATATTTCCATGTTCATACAGATAGCGGAGCTGATATTTCCATGTTTATACAGGTAGCGGTGTAGATATTTCCATGTTTATACAGATAGCGGTGTAGATATGTCCATGTTTATACAGATAGCGGTGTACATATTTCCATTTTTATACAGATAGCGGTGTAGATATCTCCATCTTAATACAGATGGCGGTGTAGATATTTATATGTTCATACGGATGGCGGTGCAGATATTTCCATGTTCATACAGATGGCGGTGTAGATATTTCCATGTTCATACAGATAGTGGTGTACTTATTTCCATGTGTAAAGAGATAGCTGTGTAGATATTTCCATGTATATGCAGATAGCTGTGTAGATATTTCCATGTTCATACAGATAGCGGTGCTGATATTTCCATGTTTATACAGGCAGCGGTGTAGATATTTCCATGTCTATACAGGTAGCGGTTTAGATATTTCCTTCTTAATACTGATGGCGGTGTATTTATATGTTCATACAGATGGCGGTGTAGATATTTCCATGATTATACAGATAGCAGTGTTGATATCTCCATCTTAATACAGATGGCGTTGTAGATATTTATATGTTCATACAGATGGCGGTGCAGATATTTCCATGTTCATACAGATAGTGGTGTAGTTATTTCCATGTGTAAAGAGATAGCTGTGTAGATATTTAAATGTATATGCAGATAGCAGTGTAGATATTTCCATTTTCATGCAGATAGCGGTGTACATATTTCCATGTCCAAACAGATAGCGGTGTAGATATTTCCATGTTCATACCGATAGCGGTGCAGATATTTCCATGTTTATACAGATAGTGGTGAAGATGTATGCATGTTTACACAGATAGCGGTGTAGATATTTCCATGTCCATCCAGATGGCTGTGTAGATATATCCATGTTCATACAGATAGCGGAGTAGATATTTCCATGTTCATACAGATAGCGGTGTAGATATTTCCATGTTCGTTCAGATGGCTGTGTAGATATATCCATGTTCATACAGATAGCGGTGTAGATATTTCCATGTTCATACAGATAGCGGTGAAACTATTTCCATTTTCATTCACATAACGGTGTAGCTATTTCCATGTTCATACAGATAGCAGTGTAGATATTTCCATGTTTATACAGATAGCGGTGTAGATATTGCCATGTTTATACAGATAGCGGTGTAGATATTTCCATGTTTATACAGATATCGGTGTAGATATCTCCATCTTAATACAGATGGCCGTGTAGATATGTATATGTTCATACAGATGTCGGTGCAGCTATTTCCATGTTCATACAGATGGCGGTGAAGATATTTCCATGTTCATACAGATAGCGGTGTAGTTATTTCCATGTGTAAAGAGATAGCTGTGTAGATATTTCCATGTATATGCAGATAGCTGTGTAGATATTTCCATTTTCATGTAGATAGCGGTGTAGATATTTCCATGTTCAAACAGATAGCGGTGTAGATATTTCCATGTTCATACAGAGAGCGGTGTAGATATTTCCATGTTTATACAGATAGTGGTGAAGATGTATGCATGTTTACACAGATAGCGGTGTAGATATTTCCATGTCCATCCAGAGGGCTGTGTAGATATATCCATGTTCATACAGATAGCGGTGCTGATATTTCCATGTTTATACAGGCAGCGGTGTAGATATTTCCATGTCTATACAGGTAGCGGTTTAGATATTTCCTTCTTAATACTGATGGCGGTGTATTTATATGTTCATACAGATGGCGGTGTAGATATTTCCATGATTATACAGATAGCAGTGTTGATATCTCCATCTTAATACAGATGGCGTTGTAGATATTTATATGTTCATACAGATGGCGGTGCAGATATTTCCATGTTCATACAGATAGTGGTGTAGTTATTTCCATGTGTAAAGAGATAGCTGTGTAGATATTTAAATGTATATGCAGATAGCAGTGTAGATATTTCCATTTTCATGCAGATAGCGGTGTACATATTTCCATGTCCAGATAGCGGTGTAGATATTTCCATGTTCATACCGATAGCGGTGCAGATATTTCCATGTTTATACAGATAGTGGTGAAGATGTATGCATGTTTACACAGATAGCGGTGTAGATATTTCCATGTCCATCCAGATGGCTGTGTAGATATATCCATGTTCATACAGATAGCGGAGTAGATATTTCCATGTTCATACAGATAGCGGTGTAGATATTTCCATGTTCGTTCAGATGGCTGTGTAGATATATCCATGTTCATACAGATAGCGGTGTAGATATTTCCATGTTCATACAGATAGTGGTGAAACTATTTCCATTTTCATTCACATAACGGTGTAGCTATTTCCATGTTCATACAGATAGCAGTGTAGATATTTCCATGTTCATACAGATAGCGGTGTAGATATTTCCATTTTCATACAGAGAGCGGTGCTGATATTTCCATGTTTATACAGATAGCGGTTTAGATATTTCCTTCTTAATACAGATGGCGATGTAGATATTTATATGTTCAAACAGGTGGCGGTGCAGATATTTCCATGTTCATACAGATGGTGGTGTAGATATTTCCATGTTTATAGATATAGCGGTGTAGTTATTTCCATGTGTAAAGAGATAGCTGTGTAGATATTTCCATGTATATGCAGATAGCTTTGTAGATATTTCCATTTTCTTGCAGATAGCGGTGTAGATATTTACATGTTCAAACAGACAGCGGTGTAGATATTTCCATGTTCATTCAGATAGCTTTGTAGATATTTCCATGTTCATACAGATAGCGGTGTAGATATTTCCATGTTCATACAGATAGCGGTGTAGATATTTCCAGGTTCATACAGATAGCGGTGCTGATATTTCCTTGTTTATACAGGTAGCGGTGTAGATATTTCCATGTTTATACAGATAGCGGTGTAGATATTTCCATGTTTATACAGATAGCGGTGTAGATATTTCCATGTTTATTCAGATAGCGGTGTATTTATCTCCATCTTAATAGATATGGCGGTGTAGATATTTATATGTTCATACAGATGGTGGTGCAGATATTTCCATGTTCATACAGAGGGCGGTGTAGACATTTCCATGTTCATACAGATAGCGGTGTAGTTATTTCCATGTGTAAAGGGATAGCTGTGTAGATATTTCCATCTATATGCAGATAGCTGTGTAGATATTTCCATTTTCATGCAGTTAGCGGTGTATATATTTAAATCTTCAAACAGATAGCGGTGTAGATATTTCCATGTTCATAGAGATAGTGGTGTAGATATTTCCATGATTATACAGATAGCGGTGAAGACGTATGCATGTTTACACAGATAGCGGTGTGGATAATTCCATGTTCATCCAGAGGGCTGTGTAGATATATCCATGTTCATACAGATAGCGGTGTAGATATTTCCATGTTCATACAGATAGCAGTGTAGATATTTCCATGTTCATACAGATAGCGGTGCTGATATTTCCATGTTTATACAGGTAGCGGTGTAGATATTTCCATGTTTATACAGATAGCTGTGTAGATATTTCCATGTTTATACAGATAGCGGTGTAGATATTTCCATGTTTATACAGATAGCGGTGTAGTTATCTCCATCTTAATACAGATGGCGGTGTAGATATTTATATGTTCATACAGATGGCGGTGCAGATATTTCCATGTTCATACAGATGGTGGTGTAGATATTTCCATGTTCATACAGATAGCGGTGTAGTTATTTCCATGCTTAAAGAGATAGCTGTGTAGATATTTCCATGTCTATGCAGATAGCAGTGTAGATATTTCCATTTTCATGCAGATAGCGGTGTAGATATTTCCATGTTCAAACAGATAGCGGTGTAGATATTTCCATGTTCATACAGATAGCGGTGCAGATATTTCCATGTTCATACAGATAGCAGTGTAGATATTTCCATGTTTATACAGATAGCGGTGAAGATGTATGCATGTTTACACAGATAGCGGTGTAGATATTTCCATGTTCATACAGATGGCTGTGTAGATATATCCATGTTCATACAGATCGCGGTGTAGATATTTCCATGTTCATACAGATAGCGGTGTAGATATTTCCATGTTCATCCAGATGGCTGTGTAGATATTTCCATGTTTATACAGATAGCGTTGAAGATGTATGCATGTTTACACAGATAGCGGTGTGGATATTTCCATGTTCATCCAGAGGGCTGTATAGATATATCCATGTTCATCCAGATGGCTGTGTAGATATGTCCATGTTCATACAGATGGCGGTGAAGGTATTTCCATGTTCATTCAGATAGCGGTCTAGATATTTCCATGTTCATACAGATAGCGGTGTAGATATCTCCATGTTCATACAGATAGTGGGGCTGATATTTCCATGTTCATACAGATAGCGGAGGCTGATATTTCCATGTTTATACAGGTAGCGGTGTAGATATTTCCATGTTTATACAGATAGCGGTGTAGATATTGCCATGTTTATACAGATAGCGGTGTAGATATTTTCATGTTTATACAGATATCGGTGTAGATATCTCCATCTTAATACAGATGGCCGTGTAGATATGTATATGTTCATACAGATGTCGGTGCAGCTATTTCCATGTTCATACAGATGGCGGTGAAGATATTTCCATGTTCATACAGATAGCGGTGTAGTTATTTCCATGTGTAAAGAGATAGCTGTGTAGATATTTCCATGTATATGCAGATAGCTGTGTAGATATTTCCATTTTCATGCAGATAGCGGTGTAGATATTTCCATGTTCAAACAGATAGCGGTGTAGATATTTCCATGTTCATACAGAGAGCGGTGTAGATATTACCATGTTTATACAGATTGCGGTGAAGATGTATGCATATTTACACAGATAGCGGTGTAGATATTTCCATGTTCATACAGATAGTCGTGTAGATATTTCCGTGTTCATCCAGATGGCTGTGTAGATATATCCATGCTCATAGAAATAGCGGTGTAGATATTTCCATGTTCATACAGGTAGTGGTGTAGATATTTCCATGTTCATACAGATAGCGGTGTAGCTATTTCCATGTTCATACAGATAGCGGTGTAGAAATTTCCATGTTCATAGAGATAGCAGTGTAGATATTTCCAAGTTTATACAGATAGCGGTGTAGATATCTCCATTTTAATATAGATGGCGGTGTAGGTATTTATATGTTCATACAGATGGCGGTGCAGATATTTCCATGTTCATACAGATGGCGGAGTAGCTATTTCCATGTTTATAGAGATAGCGCTGTACTTATTTCCACGTGTAAAGAGATAGCTTTGTAGATATTTCCATGTATATGCAGATCGCTGTGTAGATATTTCCATTTTCATGCAGATAGCGGTGTAGATATTTCCATGTTCAAACAGATAGCGGTGTAGATATTTCCATGTTCATACAGATAGCAGTGTAGATATTTCCATGTTTATACAGATAGCGGTGAAGATGTATGCATGTTTACACAGATAGAGGTGTAGATATTTCCATGTTCATACAGATAGCAGTGTAGATATTTCCATGTTCATCCAGATGGCTGTGTAGATATATCCATGTTCCTACAGATGGCGGTGAAGATATTTCCATGTTCATACAGATTGCGGTGTAGTTATTTCGATGTGTAAAGAGATAGCTGTGTAGATATTTCCATGTATATGCAGATAGCTGTGTATATATTTCCATTTTCATGCAGATAGCGGTTTAGATATTTCCATGTTCAAACAGATAGCGGTGTAGATATTTCCATGTTCATAGAGATAGCGGTGTAGAAACTTCCATGTTCATACAGATAGAGGGGCTGATATTTCCATCTTCATACAGATATCGGTGCTGATATTTCCATGTTTATACAGAGAGCCGTGTATATATTTCCATGTTTATTCAGATAGCGGTGTAGATATTTCCATGTTTATACAGATAGCGGTGTAGATATCTCCATCTTAATACAGATGGCGGTGTAGATATTTATATGTGCATACAGATGGCGGTGCAGACATTTCCATGTTCATATAGATAGCGGTGTAGTTATTTACATGTGTAAAGAGATAGATGTGTAGATATTTCCATGTATATGCAGATAGCTGTGTAGATATTTCCATTTTCATGCTGATAGCGGTTTAGATATTTCCATGTTCAAACAGATAGCGGTGTAGATATTTCCACGTTCATACAGATAGCGGTGTTGATATTTCCATGCTTATACAGATTGCGGTGAAGATGTATGCATGTTTACACTGATAGCAGTGTAGATATTTCCATGTTCATGCAGATAGCGGTGTAGATATTTCCATGTTCATCCAGAAGGCTGTGTAGATATATCCATGTTCATACAGATAGCAGTGTAGCTATTTCCATGTTCATACACGTAGTGGTGTAGATATTTCCATGTTCATTCAGATAGCAGTGTAGCGATTTCCATGTTCCTACAGATGGCGGAGCAGATATTTCCATGTTCATACAGATAGAGGTGTAGTTATTTCCATGTGTAAAGAGATAGCTGTGTAGATATTTAAATCTATATGCAGATAGCAGTGTAGATATTTCCATTTTCATGCAGATAGCGGTGTAGATATTTCCATGTTCAAACAGATAGCGGTGTAGATATTTCCATGTTCATACAGATAGCGGTGTAGATATTTCCATGTTCATACAGATAGCGGTGTAGATATTTCCATGTTTATGCAGATAGCGGTGAAGATCTATGCATGTTTACAGAGATAGCGGTGTAGATATTTCCATGTTCATCCAGATGGCTGTGTAGATATATCCATGTTCATACAGATAGCGGTGTAGCTATTTCCATGTTCATACACATAGAGGTGTAGATATTTCCATGTTCATACAGATAGCGGTGTAGATATTTCCAAGTTCATACAGATAGCGGTGCTGATATTTCCTTGTTTATACAGGCAGCGGTGTAGATATTTCCATGTTTATATAGATAGCGGTTTAGATATTTCCTTCTTAATACAGATGGCGGCGTAGATATTTATATGTTCATACAGATGGCGGTGTAGATATTTCCATGTTTATACAGATAGCAGTGTAGATATCTCCATCTTAATACAGATGGCGGTGTAGATATTTATATGTTCATACAGATGGCGGTGCAGATATTTCCATGTTCATACAGATGGCGGTGTAGATATTTCCATGTTCATACAGATAGCGGTGTAGTTATTTCCATGTGTAAAGAGATAGCTGTGTAGATATTGCCATGTATATGCAGATAGCTGTGTAGATATTTCCATTTTCATGCAGGCAGCTGTGTATATATTTCCATCTTCAGATAGCGGTGTGGATATTTCCATGTTCATACAGATAGCGGTGTAGATATTTCCATGTTTATTCAGATAGCGGTGAAGATGTATGCATGTTTACACAGATAGCGGTGTGGATATTTCCATGTTCATCCAGAGGGCTGTTTACATATATCCATGTTCATACAGATAGCGGTGTAGATATTTCCATGTTCATACAGATAGCGGTGTAGATATTTCCATGTTCATACAGATAGCGGTGCTGATATTTCCATGTTTATACAGGTAGCGGTGTAGATATTTCCATGTTTATACAGATAGCGGTGTAGGTATTTCCATGTTTATACAGATAGTGGTGTAGATATTTCCATGTTTATACAGATAGCGGTGTAGATATCTCCATCTTAATACAGATGGCGGTGTAGATATTTATATGTTCATACAGATGGCGGTGCAGATATTTCCATGTTCATAAACATGGCGGTGTAGATATTTCCATGTTCATACAGATAGCGGTGTAGTTATTTCCATGTGTAAAGAGATAGCTGTGTAGATATTTCCATGTATATGCAGATAGCAGTGTAGATATTTCCATTTTCATGCAGATAGCGGTGTAGATATTTCCATGTTCAAACAGATAGCAGTGTAGATATTTCCATGTTCATACAGATAGCGGTGCAGACATTTCCATGTTCATACAGATAGCGGTGTAGATATTTCCATGTTTATACAGATAGCGGTGAAGATGTATGCATGTTTACACAGATAGCGCTGTAGATATTTCCATGTTCATCCAGATGGCTGTGTAGATATATCCATGTTCATACAGATAGCGGTGTAGATATTTCCAAGTTCATACAGATAGCGGTGTAGCTATTTCCATGTTCATACAGATAGTGTTGTAGATATTTCCATGTTTATACAGATAGCGGTGAAGATGTATGCATGTTTACTCAGATAGCGGTGTACATATTTCCATGTTCATACAGATAGCGGTGTAGATATTTCCATGTTCATCCAGATGGCTGTGTAGATATATCTATGTTCATACAGATAGCGGTGTAGATATTTCCATGTACATACAGATAGTGGTGTAGATATTTCCATGTTCATACAGATAGCGGTGTAGCTATTTCCATGTTCATACAGATAGCGGTGTAGATATTTCCATGTTCATACAGATAGCGGTGTAGATATTTCCATGTTCCTACAGATAGCGGTGCTGATATTTCCATGTTTATACAGGTAGCGGTGTAGAAATTTCCATGTTTATACAGATAGCAGTATAGATATTTCCATGTTCATACAGATAGCGGTGTAGATATTTCCATGTTTATACAGATAGCGGTGAAGATGTATGCATGTTTACACAGATAGCGGTGTATATATTTCCATGTTCATACAGATTGCTGTGTAGATATTTCCATGTTCATCCAGATGGCTCTGTAGATATATCCATGTTCATACAGATGGCGGAGCAGATATTTCCATGTTCATACAGATAGCGGTGTAGTTATTTCCATGTGTAAAGAGATAGCTGTGTAGATATTTAAATGTATATGCAGATAGCAGTGTAGATATTTCCATTTTCATGCAGATAGCGGTGTAGATATTTCCATGTTCAAACAGATAGAGGTGTAGATATTTCCATGTTCATACAGATAGCGGTGTAGATATTTCCATGTTCATACAGATAGCGGTGTAGATATTTCCATGTTTATACAGATAGCGGTGAAGATCTATGCATGTTTACAGAGATAGCGGTGTAGATATTTCCATGTTCATCCAGATGGCTGTGTAGATATATCCATGTTCATACAGATAGCTGTGTAGATATTTCCATGTTCATACAGATAGCGGTGCTGATATTTCCTTGTTTATACAGGCAGCGGTGTAGATATTTCCATGTTTATACAGACAGCGGTTTAGATATTTCCTTCTTAATACAGATGGCGGCGTAGATATTTATATGTTCATACAGATGGCGGTGTAGATATTTCCATGTTTATACAGATAGCAGTGTAGGTATCTCCATCTTAATACAGATGGCGGTGTAGATATTTATATGTTCATACAGATGGCGGTGCAGATATTTCCATGTACATACAGATGGCGGTGTAGATATTTCCATGTTCATACAGATAGCGGTGTAGCTATTTCCATGTGTAAAGAGATAGCTGTGTAGATATTTAAATGTATATGCAGATAGCAGTGTAGATATTTCCATTTTCATGCACATAGCGGTGTAGATATTTCTATGTTCAAACAGATAGCGGTGTAGATATTCCCATGTTCATACAGATAGCGGTGTAGATATTTCCATGTTCATAGAGATAGCGGTGTAGATATTTCCATGTTCATACAGATAGCGGTGCTGGTATTTCCATGTTTATACATGTAGCGGTGTAGATATTTCCATGTTCATACAGATAGCGGTGTAGATATTTCCATGTTTATACAGATAGCGGTGTAGATATTTCCAGGTTTATACAGATAGCGGTGTAGATATCTCCATCTTAATATAGATGGCGGTGTAGATATTTAAGTGTTCATACAGATGGCGGTGCAGATATTTCCATGTTCATACAGATGGCGGTGTAGCAATTTCCATGTTTATAGAGATATCGCTGTACTTATTTCCATGTGTAAAGAGATAGCTTTGTAGATATTTCCATGTATATGCAGATCGCTGTGTAGATATTTCCATTTTCTTGCACATAGCGGTGTAGATATTTCCATGTTCAAACAGATAGCGGTGTAGATATTTCCATGTTCATACAGATAGCAGTGTAGATATTTCCATGTTTTTACAGATAGCGGGGAAGATGTATGCATGTTTACACAGATAGCGGTGTAGATATTTCCATGTTCATACAGATAGCGGTGTAGATATTTCCATGTTCATCCAGATGGCTGTGTAGATATATCCATGTTCATACAGATGGTGGTGAAGATATTTAAATGTTCATACAGATAGCGGTGTAGTTATTTCCATGTTTAAAGAGATAGCTTTGTAGATATTTCCCTGTATATGCAGATAGCTGTGTATATATTTCCATTTTCATGCAGATAGCGGTTTAGATATTTCCATGTTCAAACAGATAGCGGAGTAGATATTTCCGTGTTCATACAGATGGCGGTGTAGATATTTCCATGTTCAAACAGATAGCGGTGTAGATATTTCCGTGTTCATACAGATCGCGGTGTAGATATTTCCATGTTCATACAGATAGCTGTGTAGATATTTCCATGTTCATACAGATAGAGGGGCTGATATTTCCATGTTCATACAGATAGCGGTGCTGATATTTCCATGTTTATACAGGTAGCGGTGTAGATATTTCCATGTTTATACAGATAGCGGTGTAGATATTTCCATGTTTATACAGATAGCAGTGTAGATATTTCCATGTTTATACAGATAGCGGTGTAGATATCTCCATCTTAATACAGATGGCGGTGTAGATATTTATATGTTCATACAGATGGCGGTGCAGATATTTCCATGTTCATACAGATGGCGGTGTAGATATTTCCATGTTCATACAGATAGCAGTGTAGTTATTTCCATGTGTAAAGAGATAGCTGTGTAGATATTTCCATGTATATGCAGATAGCAGTGTAGATATTTCCATTTTCATGCAGATAGCCGTGAAGATATTTCCATGTTCAAACAGATAGCGGTGTAGATATTTCCATGTTCATATAGATAGCGGTGCAGATATTTCCATGTTCATACAGATAGCGGTGTAGATATTTCCATGTTTATACAGATAGCGGTGAAGATGTATGCATGTTTACACAGATAGCGGTGTAGATATTTCCATGTTCATACAGATAGCGGTGTAGATATTTCCATGTTCATCCAGATGGCTGTGTAGATATATCCATGTTCATACAGATAGCGGTGTAGATATTTCCATGTTCATTCAGATAGTGGTGTAGATATTTCCATGTTCATACAGATAGCGGTGTAGCTATTTCCATGTTCGTACAGATAGCGGTGTAGATATTTCCATGTTCGTACAGATAGCGTTGTAGATATTTCCATGTTCCTCCAGATGGCTGTGTAGATATATCCATGTTCATACAGATGGCGGTGTAGATATCTCCATGTTCCTACAGATAGCGGTGCTGATATTTACATGTTTATACAGGTAGCGGTGTAGAAATTTCCATGCTTATCCAGATAGCGGTGTAGATATTTCCATGTTTATACAGATAGCGGTGTAGATATTTTCAGGTTTATACAGATAGCGGTGTAGATATCTCCATCTTAATACAGATGACGGTGTAGATATTTATATGTTCATACAGATGGCGGTGTAGATATTTCCATGTTCATCCAGATGGCTCTGTAGATATATCCATGTTCGTACAGATGGCGGTGAAGATATTTCCTTGTTCATACAGATAGCGGTGTAGATATTTCCATGTTCATACAGATAGCGGTGTAGATATTTCCATGTTCATACAGATAGCGGTGTAGCTATTTCCATGTTCATACAGATAGCGGTGTAGATATTTCCATGTTCATACAGATAGCGGTGTAGATATTTCCATGTTCCTACAGATAGCGGTGCTGATATTTCCATGTTTATACAGGTAGCGGTGTAGAAATTTCCATGTTTATACAGATAGCGGTGTAGCTATTTCCATGTTCATACAGATAGCGGTGTAGATATTTCCATGTTTATACAGATAGCGGTGAAGATGTATTCATGTTTATACAGATAGCGGTGTATATATTTCCATGTTCATACAGATAGCTGTGTAGATATTTCCATGTTCATCCAGATGGCTCTGTAGATATATCCATGTTCATACAGATAGCGGTGTAGTTATTTCCATGTTCATACAGATAGCGGTGTAGCTATTTCCATGTTCATACAGATAGCGGTGTAGATATTTCCATGTTCATACAGATAGCGGTGCTGATATTTCCATGTTTATACAGGCAGCTGTGTAGATATTTCCATGTTTATACAGATAGCGGTTTAGATATTTCCTTCTTAATACAGATGGCGGTGTAGATATTTATATGTTCGTACTGATGGCGGTGTAGATATTTCCATGTTTATACAGATAGCAGTGTAGATATCTCCATCTTAATACAGATGGTGGTGTAGATATTTATATGTTCATACAGATGGCGGTGCAGATATTTCCATGTTCATACAGATAGCGGTGTAGCAATTTCCATGTTCAAACAGATGGCGGAGTAGATATTTCCGTGTTCATACAGATAGTGGTGTAGATATTTCCATGTTCAAACAGATAGCGGTGTAGATATTTCCGTGTTCATACAGATCGCGGTGTAGATATTTCCATGTTCATACAGATAGCGGTGTAGATATTTCCATGTTCATACAGATAGAGGGGCTGATATTTCCATGTTCATACAGATAGCGGTGCTATTTCCATGTTTATACAGGTAGCGGTGTAGATATTTCCATGTTCATCCAGATGGCTCTGTAGATATATCCATGTTCGTACAGATGGCGGTGAAGATATTTCCTTGTTCATACAGATAGCGGTGTAGATATTTCCATGTACATACAGATAGCGGTGTAGATATTTCCATGTTCATACAGATAGCGGTGTAGCTATTTCCATGTTCATACAGATAGCGGTGTAGATATTTCCATGTTCCTCCAGATGGCTGTGTAGATATATCCATGTTCATACAGATGGCGGTGTAGATATCTCCATGTTCATACAGATAGAGGGGCTGATATTTCCATGTTCATACAGATAGCGGTGCTGATATTTCCATGTTTATACAGATAGCGGTGTAGCTATTTCCATGTTTATTCAGATAGCGGTGTAGATATCTCCATCTTAATACAGATGGCAGTGTAGATATTTATATGTTCATACAGATGGCGGTGCAGATATTTCCATGTTCATCCAGATGGCTGTGTAGATATATCCATGTTCATACAGATAGCGTTGTAGCTATTTCCATGTTCATACAGATAGCGGTGTAGCTATTTCCATGTTCATACAGATAGCGGTGTAGATATTTCCATGTTTATACAGATAGCGGTGAAGATGTATGCATGTTTACTCAGATAGCGGTGAAGATATTTCCATGTTCATACAGATAGCGGTGTAGATATTTCCATGTTCATCCAGATGGCTGTGTAGATATATCCATGTTCATACAGATAGCGGTGTAGATATTTCCATGTTCGTTCAGATAGTGGTGTAGATATTTCCATGTTCATACAGATAGCGGTGTAGCTATTTCCATGTTCATACAGATAGCGGTGTAGATATTTCCATGTTCGTACAGATAGCGGTGTAGATATTTCCATGTTCCTCCAGATGGCTGTGTAGATATATCCATGTTGATACAGATGGCGGTGTAGATATCTCCATGTTCCTTCAGATAGCGGTGCTGATATTTCCATGTTTATACAGGTAGCGGTGTAGAAATTTCCATGTTTATCCAGATAGCGGTGTAGATATTTCCATGTTTATACAGATAGCGGTGTAGATATTTACAGGTTTATACAGATAGCGGTGTAGATATCTCCATCTTAATACAGATGGCGGTGTAGATATTTATATGTTCATACAGATGGCGGTGTAGATATTTCCATGTTCATCCAGATGGCTCTGTAGATATATCCATGTTCGTACAGATGGCGGTGAAGATATTTCCTTGTTCATACAGATAGCGGTGTAGCTATTTCCATGTTCATACAGATAGCGGTGTAGTTATTTCCATGTGTAAAGAGATAGCTGTGTAGATATTTCCATGTATATGCAGATAGCTGTGTAGATATTTCCATTTTCATGCAGATTGCGGTGTATGTATTTCCATCTTCAAACAGATAGCGGTGTAGATATTTCCATGCTCATACAGATAGCGGTGTAGATATTTCCATGTTTATACAGATATCGGTGAAGTTGTATGCATGTTTACACCGATAGCGGTGTGGATATTTCCATGTTCATCCAGAGGGCTGTTTAGATATATCCATGTTCATACAGATAGCGGTGTAGCTATTTCCATGTTCATACAGATAGCGGTGTAGATATTTCCATGTTCATACTGATAGCTGTGTAGATATTTCCATGTTCATGCAGATAGCGGTGCTGATATTTCCATGTTTATACAGGTAGCGGTTTAGATATTTCCATGTTTATACAGATTGCGGTGTAGATATTTCCATGTTTATACAGATAGCGGTGTAGATATTTCCATGTTTATACAGATAGCGGTGTAGATATCTCCATCTTTATACAGATGGTGGTGTAGATATTTATATGTTCATACAGATGGCGGTGCAGATATTTCCATGTTCATACAGATGGCGGTGTGGATATTTCCATGTTCATACAGATAGCGGTGTAGTTATTTCCATGTGTAAAGATATAGCTGTGTAGATATTTCCATGTATATGCAGATAGCAGTGTAGATATTTCCATTTTCATGCAGATAGCGGTGTAGATATTTCCATGTTCAAACAGACAGCGGAGTAGATATTTCCATGTTCATACAGATAGCGGTGTAGATATTTCCATGTTCATACAGACAGCGGTGTAGATATTTCCATGTTTATACAGATAGCGGTGAAGATGTATGCATGTTTACACAGATAGCGGTGTAGATATTTCCATGTTCATACAGATAGTGGTGTAGATATTTCCATGTTCATCCAGATGGCTGTGTAGATATATCCATGTTCATACAGATAGTGGTGTAGATATTTCCATGTTCATACAGATAGCGGTGCTGATATTTCCATGTTTATACAGGCAGCGGTGTAGCTATTTCCATGTTCCTACAGAGAGCGGTGTAGATATTTCCATGTTCATACAGATAGCGGTGCTGATATTTCCATGTTTATACAGGCAGCGGTGTAGATATTTCCATGTTTATACTGATAGCAGTTTAGATATTTCCTTCTTAATACAGATGGCGGTGTATTTATATGTTCATACAGATGGCGGTTTAGATATTTCCATGTTTATACAGATAGCAGTGTAGATATCTCCATCTTAATACAGATGGCGGTGTAGATATTTATATGTTCATACACATGGCGGTGCAGATATTTCCATGTTCATACAGATGGCGGTGTAGTTATTTCCATGTTCATACAGATAGTGGTGTAGTAATTTCCATGTGTAAAGAGATAGCTTTGTAGATATTTAAATGTATATGCAGATAGCAGTGTAGATATTTCCATGTTTATACAGATAGCTGTGTGGATATTGCCATGTTCATCCAGAGGGCTGTGTAGATATATCCATGTTCATTCAGATAGCGGTGTAGATATTTCCATGTTCATACACATAGCAGTGTAGATGTTTCCATGTTCATACAGAGAGCGGTGCTGATATTTCCATGTTTATACAGGTAGCGGTGTAGATATTTCCATGTTTATACAGATAGCAGTGTAGATATTTCCATGTTTATACAGATAGCGGTGTAGATATTTCCATGTTTATACAGATAGCGGTGTAGTTATCTCCATCTTAATACTGATGGCGGTGTAGATATTTATATGTTCATACAGATGGCGGTGCAGATATTTCCATGCTCATACAGATGGCGGTGTAGATATTTCCATGTTCATACAGATAGCGGTGTAGTTATTTCCATGTGTAAGGAGATAGCTGTGTAGATATTGCCATGTATATGCAGATAGCTGTGTAGATATTTCCATTTTCATGCAGGTAGCGGTGTATATATTTCCATCTTCAAACAGATAGCGGTGTGGATATTTCCATGTTCATACAGATAGCCGTGTAGATATTTCCATGTTTATTCAGATAGCGGTGAAGATGTATGCATGTTTACACAGATAGCGGTGTGGATATTTCCATATTCATCCAGAGGGCTGTGTAGATATATCCATGTTCATACAGATAGCGGTGCAGATATTTCCATGTTCATACAGATAGCGGTGTAGATATTTCCATGTTCATACAGATAGCGGTGCTGATATTTCCATGTTTATACAGGTAGCGGTGTAGATATTTCCATGTTTATACAGATAGCGGTGTAGGTATTTCCATGTTTATACAGATAGCGGTGTAGATATTTCCATGTTTATACAGATAGCGGTGTAGATATCTCCATCTTAATACAGATGGCGGTGTAGATATTTATAAGTTCATACAGATGGCGGTGCAGATATTTCCATGTTCATACACATGGCGGTGTAGATATTTCCATGTTCATACAGATAGCGGTGTAGTTATTTCCATGTGTAAAGAGATAGCTGTGTAGATATTTCCATGTATATGCAGATAGCAGTGTAGATATTTCCATTTTCATGCAGATAGCGGTGTAGATATTTCCATGTTCAAACAGATAGCTGTGTAGATATTTCCATGTTCATACAGATAGCGGTGCTGATATTTCCATGTTTATACAGGTAGCGGTTTAGATATTTCCATGTTTATACAGATAGCGGTGTAGATATTTCCATGTTTATACAGATAGCGGTGTAGATATTTCCATGTTTATACAGATAGCGATGTAGATATCTCCATCTTTATACAGATTGCGTTGTAGATATTTATATGTTCATACAGATGGCGGTGCAGATATTTCCATGTTCATACAGATGGCGGTGTGGATATTTCCATGTTCATACAGATAGCGGTGTAGTTATTTCCATGTGTAGAGATATAGCTGTGTAGATATTTCCATGTATATGCAGATAGCAGTGTAGATATTTCCATTTTCATGCAGATAGCGGTGTAGATATTTCCATGTTCAAACAGATAGCGGAGTAGATATTTCCATGTTCATACAGATAGCGGTGTAGATATTTCCATGTTCATACAGACAGCGGTGTAGATATTTCCATGTTTATACAGATAGCGGTGAAGATGTATGCATGTTTACACAGATAGCGGTGTAGATATTTCCATGTTCATACAGATAGTGGTGTAGATATTTCCATGTTCATCCAGATGGCTGTGTAGATATATCCATGTTCATACAGATAGTGGTGTAGATATTTCCATTTTAATACAGATAGCGGTGCTGTTATTTCCATGTTTATACAGGCAGCGGTGTAGCTATTTCCATGTTCCTACAGAGAGCGGTGTAGATATTTCCATGTTCATACAGATAGCGGTGCTGATATTTCCATGTTTATACAGGCAGCGGTGTAGATATTTCCATGTTTATACTGATAGCAGTTTAGATATTTCCTTCTTAATACAGATGGCGGTGTATTTATATGTTCATACAGATGGCGGTTTAGATATTTCCATGTTTATACAGATAGCAGTGTAGATATCTCCATCTTAATACAGATGGCGGTGTAGATATTTATATGTTCATACAGATGGCGGTGCAGATATTTCCATGCTCATACAGATGGCGGTGTAGTTATTTCCATGTTCATACAGATAGTGGTGTAGTAATTTCCATGTGTAAAGAGATAGCTTTGTAGATATTTAAATGTATATGCAGATAGCAGTGTAGATATTTCCATGTTTATACAGATAGCTGTGTGGATATTTCCATGTTCATCCAGAGGGCTGTGTAGATATATCCATGTTCATTCAGATAGCGGTGTAGATATTTCCATGTTCATACACATAGCAGTGTAGATATTTCCATGTTCATACAGAGAGCGGTGCTGATATTTCCATGTTTATACAGGTAGCGGTGTAGATATTTCCATGTTTATACAGATAGCAGTGTAGATATTTCCATGTTTATACAGATAGCGGTGTAGATATTTCCATGTTTATACAGATAGCGGTGTAGATATCTCCATCTTAATACTGATGGCGGTGTAGATATTTATATGTTCATACAGATGGCGGTGCAGATATTTCCATGCTCATACAGATGGCGGTGTAGATATTTCCATGTTCATACAGATAGCGGTGTAGTTATTTCCATGTGTAAAGAGATAGCTGTGTAGATATTGCCATGTATATGCAGATAGCTGTGTAGATATTTCCATTTTCATGCAGGTAGCGGTGTATATATTTCCATCTTCAAACAGATAGCGGTGTGGATATTTCCATGTTCATACAGATAGCGGTGTAGATATTTCCATGTTTATTCAGATAGCGGTGAAGATGTATGCATGTTTACACAGATATCGGTGTGGATATTTCCATGTTCATCCAGAGGGCTGTGTAGATATATCCATGTTCATACAGATAGCGGTGTAGATATTTCCATGTTCATACAGATAGCGGTGTAGATATTTCCATGTTCATACAGATAGCGGTGCTGATATTTCCATGTTTATACAGGTAGCGGTGTAGATATTTCCATGTTTATACAGATAGCGGTGTAGGTATTTCCATGTTTATACAGATAGCGGTGTAGATATTTCCATGTTTATACAGATAGCGGTGTAGATATCTCCATCTTAATACAGATGGCGGTGTAGATATTTATAAGTTCATACAGATGGCGGTGCAGATATTTCCATGTTCATACACATGGCGGTGTAGATATTTCCATGTTCATACAGATAGCGGTGTAGCTATTTCCATGTGTAAAGAGATAGCTGTGTAGATATTTCCATGTATATGCAGATAGCAGAGTAGATATTTCCATTTTCATGCAGATAGCGGTGTAGATATTTCCATGTTCAAACAGATAGCGGTGTAGATATTTCCATGTTCATACAGATAGCGGTGCAGACATTTCCATGTTCATACAGATAGCGGTGTAGATATTTCCATGTTTATACAGATAGCGGTGAAGATGTATGCATGTTTACACAGATAGCGCTGTAGATATTTCCATGTTCATCCAGATGGCTGTGTAGATATATCCATGTTCATACAGATAGCGGTGTAGATATTTCCATGTTCATACAGATAGCGGCGTAGCTATTTCCATGTTCATACAGATAGTGGTGTAGATATTTCCATGTTTATACAGATAGCGGTGAAGATGTATGCATGTTTACACAGATAGCGGTGTAGATATTTCCATGTTCATACAGATAGCGGTGTAGATATTTCCATGTTCATCCAGATGGCTGTGTAGATATATCTATGTTCATACAGATAGCGGTGTAGATATTTCCATGTACATACAGATAGTGCTGTAGATATTTCCATGTTCATACAGATAGCGGTGTAGCTATTTCCATATTCATACAGATAGCGGTGCTGATATTTCCTTGTTTATACAGGCAGCGGTGTAGATATTTCCATGTTTATACAGATAGCGGTTTAGATATTTCCTTCTTAATACAGATGGCGGCGTAGATATTTATATGTTCATACAGATGGCGGTGTAGATATTTCCATGTTTATACGGATAGCAGTGTAGATATCTCCATCTTAATGCAGATGGCGGTGTAGATATTTATATGTTCATACAGATGGCGGTGCAGATATTTCCATGTACATACAGATGGCGGTGTAGATATTTCCATGTTCATACAGATAGCGGTGTAGTTATTTCCATGTGTAAAGAGATAGCTGTGTATATATTGCCATGTATATGCAGATAGCTGTGTAGATATTTCCATTTTCATGCAGGTAGCGGTGTATATATTTCCATCTTCAAACAGATAGCGGTGTGGATATTTCCATGTTCATACAGATAGCGGTGTAGATATTTCCATGTTTATTCAGATAGCGGTAAAGATGTATGCATGTTTACACAGATAGCGGTGTGGATATTTCCATGTTCATCCAGAGGGCTGTTTAGATATATCCATGTTCATACAGATAGCGGTGTGGATATTTCCATGTTCATACAGATAGCGGTGTAGATATTTCCATGTTCATACAGATAGCGGTGCTGATATTTCCATGTTTATACAGGTAGCGGTGTAGATATTTCCATGTTTATACAGATAGCGGTGTAGGTATTTCCATGTTTATACAGATAGCGGTGTAGATATTTCCATGTTTATACAGATAGCGGTGTAGATATCTCCATCTTAATACAGATGGCGGTGTAGATATTTATATGTTCATACACATGGCGGTGCAGATATTTCCATGTTCATACACATGGCGGTGTAGATATTTCCATGTTCATACAGATAGCGGTGTAGTTATTTCCATGTGTAAAGAGATAGCTGTGTAGATATTTCCATGTATATGCAGATTGCAGTGTAGATATTTCCATTTTCATGCAGATAGCGGTGTAGATATATCCATGTTCAAACAGATAGCGGTGTAGACATTTCCATGTTCATACAGATAGCGGTGCAGACATTTCCATGTTCATACAGATAGCGGTGTAGATATTTCCATGTTTATACAGATAGCGGTGAAGATGTATGCATGTTTACACAGATAGCGCTGTAGATATTTCCATGTTCATCCAGATGGCTGTGTAGATATATCCATGTTCATACAGATAGCGGTGTAGATATTTCCATGTTCAAACAGATAGCGGTGTAGCTATTTCCATGTTCATACAGATATTGGTGTAGATATTTCCATGTTTATACAGATAGCGGTGAAGATGTATGCATGTTTACACAGATAGCGGTGTAGATATTTCCATGTACATACAGATAGTGGTGTAGATATTTCCATGTTCATACAGATAGCGGTGTAGCTATTTCCATGTTCATACAGATAGCGGTGTAGATATTTCCATGTTCGTACAGATAACGGTGTAGATATTTCCATGTTTATACAGATAGCGGTGCTGATATTTCCATGTTTATACAGGTATGTAGAAATTTCCATGTTAATACAGATAGCGGTGTAGATATTTCCATGTTTCTACAGATAGCGGTGTAGATATTTCCATGTTTATACAGATAGCGGTGAAGATGTATGCATGTTTACACAGATAGCGGTGTATATATTTCCATGTTCATTCAGATAGCTGTGTAGATATTTCCATGTTCATCCAGATGGCTCTGTAGATATATCCATGTTCATACAGATGGCGGAGCAGATATTTCCATGTTCATACAGATAGCGGTGTAGTTATTTCCATGTGTAAAGAGATAGCTGTGTAGATATTTAAATGTATATGCAGATAGCAGTGTAGATATTTCCATTTTCATGCAGATAGCGGTGTAGATATTTCCATCTTCAAACAGATAGCGGTGTAGATATTTCCATGTTCATACAGATAGCAGTGTGGATATTTCCATGTCCATACAGATAGCGGTGTAGATATTTCCATGTTTATGCAGATAGCGGTGAAGATCTATGCATGTTTACAGAGATAGCGGTGTAGATATTTCCATGTTCATCCAGATGGCTGTGTAGATATATCCATGTTCATACAGATAGCGGTGTAGCTATTTCCATGTTCATACAGATAGCGGTGTAGATATTTCCATGTTCATACAGATAGCGGTGTAGATATTTCCATGTTCATACAGATAGCGGTGCTGATATTTCCTTGTTTATACAGGCAGCGGTGTAGATATTTCCATGTTTATACAGATAGCGGTTTAGATATTTCCTTCTTAATACAGATGGCGGCGTAGATATTTATATGTTCATACAGATGGCGGTGTAGATATTTCCATGTTTATACAGATAGCAGTGTAGGTATCTCCATCTTAATACAGATGGCGGTGTAGATATTTTTATGTTCATACAGATGGCGGTGCAGATATTTCCATGTACATACAGATGGCGGTTTAGATATTTCCATGTTCATACAGATAGCGGTGTAGTTATTTCCATGTGTAAAGAGATAGCTGTGTAGATATTGCCATGTATATGCAGATAGCTGTGTAGATATTTCCATTTTCATGCAGGTAGCGGTGTATATATTTCCATCTTCAAACAGATAGCGGTGTGGATATTTCCGTGTTCATACAGATAGCGGTGTAGATATTTCCATGTTTATTCAGATAGCAGTGAAGATGTATGCATGTTTACACAGATAGCGGTGTGGATATTTCCATGTTCATCCAGAGGGCTGTTTAGATATATCCATGTTCATACAGATAGCGGTGTAGATATTTCCATGTTCATACAGATAGCATTGTAGATATTTCCATGTTCATACAGATAGCGGTGCTGATATTTCCATGTTTATACAGGTAGTGGTGTAGATATTTCCATGTTTATACAGATAGCAGTGTAGGTATTTCCATGTTTATACAGATAGCGGTGTAGATATTTCCATGTTTATACAGATAGCGGTGTAGATATCTCCATCTTAATACAGATGGCGGTGTAGATATTTATATGTTCATACAGATGGAGGTGCAGATATTTCCATGTTCATACACATGGCGGTGTAGATATTTCCATGTTCATACTGATAGCGGTGTAGTTATTTCCATGTGTAAAGAGATAGCTGTGTAGATATTTCCATGTATATGCAGATAGCAGTGTAGATATTTCCATTTTCATGCAGATAGCGGTGTAGATATTTCCATGTTCAAACAGATAGCGGTGTAGATATTTCCATGTTCATACAGATAGCGGTGCAGACATTTCCATGTTCATACAGATAGCGGTGTAGATATTTCCATGTTTATACAGATAGCGGTGAAGATGTATGCATGTTTACACAGACAGCGCTGTAGATATTTCCATGTTCATCCAGATAGCGGTGTAGATATTTCCATGTTCATACAGATAGTGGTGTAGATATTTCCATGTTCATACAGATAGTGGTGTAGATATTTCCATGTTTATACAGATAGCGGTGAAGATGTATGCATGTTTACACAGATAGCGGTGTAGATATTTCCATGTTCATCCAGATAGCGGTGTAGCTATTTCCATGTTCATACAGATAGCGGTGTAGCTATTTCCATGTTCATACAGATAGTGGTGTAGTTATTTCCATGTTTATACAGATAGCGGTGAAGATGTATGCATGTTTAGACAGATAGCGGTGTAGATATTTCCATGTTCATACAGATAGCGGTGTAGATATTTCCATGTTCATCCAGATGGCTGTGTAGATATATCTATGTTCATACAGATAGCGATGTAGATATTTCCATGTACATACAGATAGTGGTGTAGATATTTCCATGTTCATACAGATAGCGGTGTAGCTATTTCCATGTTCATACAGATGGCGGTGAAGATATTTCCATGTTCATACAGATAGCGGTGTAGTTATTTCCATGTGTAAAGAGATAGCTTTGTAGATATTTCCCTGTATATGCAGATAGCTGTGTACATATTTCCATTTTCATGCAGATAGCGGTTTAGATATTTCCATGTTCAAACAGATAGCGGAGTAGATATTTCCGTGTTCATACAGATAGCGGTGTAGATATTTCCATGTTCAAACAGATAGCGGTGTAGATATTTCCGTGTTCATACAGATCGCGGTGTAGATATTTCCATGTTCAGACAGATAGCGGTGTAGATATTTCCATGTTCATTCAGATAGAGGGGCTGATATTTCCATGTTCATACAGATAGCGGTGCTGATATTTCCATTTTTATACAGGTAGCGGTGTAGATATTTCTATGTTTATACAGATAGCGGTGTAGATATTTCCATGTTTATACAGATAGCGGTGTAGATATTTCCATGTTTATACAGATAGCGGTGTAGATATCTCCATCTTAATACAGATGGCGGTGTAGATATTTATATGTTCATACAAATGGCGGTGCAGATATTTCCATGTTCATACAGATGGCGGTGTAGATATTTCCATGTTCATACAGATAGCGGTGTAGTTATTTCCATGTGTAAAGAGATAGCTGTGTAGATATTTCCATGTATATGCAGATAGCAGTGTAGATATTTCCATTTTCATGTAGATAGCCGTGTAGATATTTCCATGTTCAAACAGATAGCGGTGTAGATATTTCGATGTTCATACAGATAGCGTTGCAGATATTTCCATGTTCATACAGATAGCGGTGTAGATATTTCCATGTTTATACAGATAGCGGTGAAGATGTATGCATGTTTACACAGATAGCGGTGTAGATATTTCCATGTTCATACAGATAGCGGTGTAGATATTTCCATGTTAATCCAGATGGCTGTGTAGATATATCCATGTTCATACAGATAGCGGTGTAGATATTTCCATGTTCATTCAGATAGTGGTGTAGATATTTCCATGTTCATACAGATAGCGGTGTAGCTATTTCCATGTTCATACAGATAGCGGTGTAGATATTTCCATTTTCGTACAGATAGCGTTGTAGATATTTCCATGTTCCTCCAGATGGCTGTGTAGATATATCCATGTTCATACAGATGGCGGTGTAGATATCTCCATGTTCCTACAGATAGCGGTGGTGATATTTCCATGTTTATACAGGTAGCGGTGTAGAAATTTCCATGTTTATACAGATAGCGGTGTAGATATTTCCATGTTTATACAGATAGCGGTATAGATATTTCCATGTTTATACAGATAGCGGTGTAGATATCTCCATCTTAATACTGATGGCGGTGTAGATATTTATATGTTCATACAGATGGCGGTACAGATATTTCCATCTTCATACAGATGGCGGTGTAGATATTTCCATGTTCACACAGATAGCGGTGTAGATATTTCCATGTTTATACAGATAGCGGTGAAGGTGTATGCATGTTTACACTGATAGCGGTGTGGATATTTCCATGTTCATCCAGAGGGCTGTGTAGCTAAATCCATGTTCATACAGATAGCGGTGTAGATATTTCCATGTTCATACAGATAGCGGTGTAGATATTTCCATGTTCATACAGATAGCGGTGTAGATATTTCCATGTTCATACAGATAGCGGTGCTGATATTTCCATGTTTATACAGGTAGCGGTGTAGATATTTCCATGTTTATACAGATAGCGGTGTAGATATTTCCATGTTTATACAGATAGCGGTGTAGATATTTCCATGTTTATACAGATAGCGGTGTAGATATGTCCATCTTAATACAGATTGAGGTGAAGATATTTATATGTTCATACAGATGGCGGTGCAGATATTTCCATGTTCATACAGATGGCGGTGTGGATATTTCCATGTTCATACAGATAGCGGTGTAGTTATTTCCATGTGTAAAGATATAGCTGTGTAGATATTTCCATGTATATGCAGATAGCAGTGTAGATATTTCCATGTTCATACAGATAGCGGTGTAGATATTTCCATGTTCATCCAGATGGCTGTGTAGGTATATCCATGTTCATACAGATAGCGGTGTAGCTATTTCCATTTTCATACACATAACGGTGTAGCTATTTCCAAGTTCATACAGATAGCAGTGTAGATATTTCCATGTTCATACAGATAGAGATGTAGATATTTCCAGGTTCATACAGATAGCGGTCCTGATATTTCCATGTTTATACAGATAGCGGTGTAGATATTTCCAGGTTCATACAGATAGCGGTGTAGATATTTCCATGTTTATACAGATAGCGGTGTAGATATCTCCATCTTAATACAGATTGCGGTGTAGATATTTATATGTTCATACAGATGGCGGTGCAGATATTTCCATGTTCATACAGATGGCGGTGTGGATATTTCCATGTTCATACAGATAGCGGTGTAGTTATTTCCATGTGTAAAGATATAGCTGTGTAGATATTTCCATGTATATGCAGATAGCAGTGTAGATATTTCCATTTTCATGCAGATAGCGGTGTAGATATTTCCATGTTCAAACAGATAGCGGAGTAGATATTTCCATGTTCATACAGATAGCGGTGTAGATATTTCCATGTTCATACAGATCGCGGTGTAGATATTTCCATGTTTCTACAGATAGCGGTGAAGATGTATGCATGTTTACACAGATAGAGGTGTGGATATTTCCATGTTCATACAGATAGCGGTGCTGATATTTCCATGTTTATACAGGCAGCGGTGTAGCTATTTCCATGTTCCTACAGATAGCGGTGTAGATATTTCCATGTTCATACAGATAGCGGTGCTGATATTTCCATGTTTATACAGGCAGCGGTGTAGATATTTCCATGTTTATACAGATAGCGGTTTAGATATTTATATGTTCATACAGATGGCGGTGCAGATATTTCCATGTTCATACAGATGGCGGTGCTGATATTTCCATGTTTATACAGGTAGCAGTGTAGATATCTCCATCTTAATACAGATGGCGGTGTAGATATTTATATGTTCATACAGATGGCGGTGCAGAT
The DNA here is from genome assembly GCF_029281585.2 of Gorilla gorilla gorilla. Lineage (NCBI taxonomy): Eukaryota > Metazoa > Chordata > Mammalia > Primates > Hominidae > Gorilla > Gorilla gorilla. Next base: position 156,771,162 of record NC_073231.2, read on the forward strand.
ATTTCCATGTTCATACAGATGGCGGTGTAGTTATTTCCATGTTCATACAGATAGTGGTGTAGTTATTTCCATGTGTAAAGAGATATCTGTGTAGATATTTAAATGTATATGCAGAGAGCAGTGTAGATATTTCCATGTTTATACAGAGAGCGGTGTAGATATTTCCATGTTTATACAGGTAGCGGTGTAGATATTTCCATGTTCATACAGATAGCCGTGTAGATATTTCCATGTTCATACCGATAGCGGTGCAGATATTTCCATGTTAATACAGATAGTGGTGAAGATGTATGCATGTTTACACAGATAGCGGTGTAGATATTTCCATGTTCATACAGATCGCTGTGTAGATATTTCCATTTTCATGCAGATAGCGGTGTATATATTTCCATCTTCAAACAGATAGCGGTGTAGATATTTCCATGTTCATAGAGATAGCAGTGTAGATATTTCCATGTTTATACAGATAGCGGTGAAGATGTATGCATGTTTACACAGATAGCGGTGTAGATATTTCCATGTTCATCCAGAGGGCTGTGTAGATAAATCCATGTTCATACAGATAGCGGTGTAGATATTTCCATGTTCATACAGATAGCGGTGTAGATATTTCCATGTTCATACAGATAGCGGTGCTGATATTTCCATGTTTATACAGGTAGCGGTGTAGATATTTCCATGTTTACACAGATAGCGGTGTAGATATTTCCATGTTTATACAGATAGCGGTGTAGATATTTCCATGTTTATACAGATAGCGGTGTAGATATCTCCATCTTAATACAGATTGTGGTGTAGATATTTATATGTTCATACAGATGGCGGTGCAGATATTTCCATGTTCATAGAGATGGCGGTGTGGATATTTCCATGTTCATACAGATAGCGGTGTAGTTATTTCCATGTGTAAAGATATAGCTGTGTAGATATTTCCATGTATATGCAGATAGCAGTGTAGATATTTCCATGTTCATACAGATAGCGGTGTAGATATTTCCATGTTCATCCAGATGGCTGTGTAGATATATCCATGTTCATACAGATAGCGGTGTAGCTATTTCCATTTTCATACACATAACGGTGTAGCTATTTCCAAGTTCATACAGATAGCAGTGTAGATATTTCCATGTTCATACAGATAGAGGTGTAGATATTTCCAGGTTCATACAGATAGCGGTCCTGATATTTCCATGTTTATACAGGTAGCGGTGTAGATATTTCCAGGTTCATACAGATAGCGGTGTAGATATTTCCATGTTTATACAGACAGCGGTGTAGATATCTCCATCTTAATACAGATTGCGGTGTAGATATTTATATGTTCATACAGATGGCGGTGCAGATATTTCCATGTTCATACAGATGGCGGTGTGGATATTTCCCTGTTCATACAGATAGCGGTGTAGTTATTTCCATGTGTAAAGATATAGCTGTGTAGATATTTCCATGTATATGCAGATAGCAGTGTAGATATTTCCATTTTCATGCAGATAGTGGTGTAGATATTTCCATGTTCAAACAGATAGCGGAGTAGATATTTCCATGTTCATACAGATAGCGGTGTAGATATTTCCATGTTCATACAGATCGCGGTGTAGATATTTCCATGTTTATACAGATAGCGGTGAAGATGTATGCATGTTTACACAGATAGCGGTGTAGATATTTCCATGTTCATACAGTTAGCGGTGCTGATATTTCCATGTTTATACAGGCAGCGGTGTAGCTATTTCCATGTTCCTACAGATAGCGGTGTAGATATTTCCATGTTCATACAGATAGCGGTGCTGATATTTCCATGTTTATACAGGCAGCGGTGTAGATATTTCCATGTTTATACAGATAGCGGTTTAGATATTTCCTTCTTAAAACAGATGGCGGTGTATTTATATGTTCATACATATGGCGGTGTAGATATTTCCATGTTTATACAGATAGCAGTGTAGATATCTCCATCTTAATACACATGGCGGTGTAGATATTTATATGTTCATACAGATGGCGGTGCAGATATTTCCATGTTCATACAGATGGCGGTGTAGTTATTTCCATGTTCATACAGATAGTGGTGTAGTTATTTCCATGTGTAAAGAGATAGCTGTGTAGATATTTAAATGTATATGCAGAGAGCAGTGTAGATATTTCCATGTTTATACAGATAGCGGTGTAGATATTTCCATGTTTATACAGGTAGCGGTGTAGATATTTACATGTTTATACAGATAGCCGTGTAGATATTTCCATGTTCATACCGATAGCGGTGCAGATATTTCCATGTTAATACAGATAGTGGTGAAGATATATGCATGTTTACACAGATAGCGGTGTAGATATTTCCATGTTCATCCAGATGGCTGTGTAGATATATCCATGTTCATACAGATAGCGGTGTATATATTTCCATGTTCATACAGATAGCGGTGTAGATATTTCCATGTTCATACAGATAGCGGTGTAGTTATTTCCATGTGTAAAGATATAGCTGTGTAGATATTTCCATGTATATGCAGATAGCAGTGTAGATATTTCCATCTTCATACAGATAGCGGTGTAGATATTTCCATGTTCATCCAGATGGCTGTGTAGATATATCCATGTTCATACAGATAGCGGTGTAGCTATTTCCATTTTCATACACATAACGGTGTAGCTATTTCCAAGTTCATACAGATAGCAGTATAGATATTTCCATGTTCATACAAATAGAGGTGTATATATTTCCATTTTCATACAGAGAGTGGTGCTGATATTTCCATGTTTATACAGATAGCGGTTTAGATATTTCCTTCTTAATACAGATGGCGGTGCAGATATTTATATGTTCAAACAGATGGCGGTGCAGATATTTCCATGTTCATACAGATGGTGGTGTAGATATTTCCATGTTTATAGATATAGCGGTGTAGTTATTTCCATGTGTAAAGAGATAGCTGTGTAGATATTCCCATGTATATGCAGATAGCTGTGTAGATATTTCCATTTTCTTGCAGATAGCGGTGTAGATATTTACATGTTCAAACAGATAGCAGTGTAGATATTTCCATGTTCATTCAGATATCTTTGTAGATATTTCCATGTTCATACAGATAGCGGTGTAGATATTTCCATGTTCATACAGATAGCGGTGTAGATATTTCCAGGTTCATACAGATAGCGGTCCTGATATTTCCATGTTTATACAGGTAGCGGTGTAGATATTTCCATGTTTATACAGATAGCGGTGTAGATATTTCCATGTTTGTACAAATAGCAGTGTAGATATTTCCATGTTTATTCAGATAGCGGTGTAGATATCTCCATCTTAATAGAGATGGAGGTGCAGATATTTATAGGTTCATACAGATGGCGGTGCAGATATTTCCATGTTCATACAGATGGCGGTGTAGATATTTCCATGTTCATACAGAAAGCGGTGTAGTTATTTCCATGTGTAAAGAGATAGCTGTGTAGATATTTCCATCTATATGCAGATAGCTGTGTAGATATTTCCATTTTCATGCAGATAGCAGTGTATATATTTCCATCTTCAAACAGATAGCGGTGTAGATATTTCCATGTTCATAGAGATAGCAGTGTAGATATTTCCATGTTTATACAGATAGCGGTGAAGATGTATGCATGTTTAAACAGATAGCGGTGTCGATATTTACATGTTCATCCAAAGGGCTGTGTAGATATATCCATGTTCATTCAGATAGCGGTGTAGATATTTCCATGTTCATACAGATAGCAGTGTAGATATTTCCATGTTCATACAGATAGAGGTGCTGATATTTCCATGTTTATACAGGTAGCGGTGTAGATATTTCCATGTTTATACAGATAGCGGTGTAGATATTTCCATGTTTATACAGATAGCGGTGTAGATATTTCCATGTTTATACAGATAGCGGTGTAGATATCTCCATCTTAATACTGATGGCGGTGTAGATATTTATATGTTCATACAGATGGCGGTGCAGATATTTCCATGTTCATACACATGGCGGTGTAGATATTTCCATGTTCATACAGATAGCGGTGTAGTTATTTCCATGTGTAAAGAGATAGCTGTGTAGATATTTCCATGTATATGCAGATAGCTGTGTAGATATTTCCATTTTCATGCAGATTGCGGTGTATGTATTTCCATCTTCAAACAGATAGCGGTGTAGATATTTCCATGTTCATACAGATAGCGGTGTAGATATTTCCATGATTATACAGATAGCGGTGAAGATGTATGCATGTTTACGCAGATAGCGGTGTCGATATTTCCATGTTCATCCAGAGGGCTGTGTAGATATATCCATGTTCATACAGATAGCGGTGTAGATATTTCCATGTTCATACAGATAGCGGTGTAGATATTTCCATGTTCATACAGATAGCGGTGTAGATATTTCCATGTTCATACAGATAGCGGTGCTGACATTTCCATGTTTATACAGGTAGCAGTTTAGAAATTTCCATGTTTATACAGATAGCGGTGTAGATATTTCCATGTTTATACAGATAGCGGTGTAGATATTTCCATGTTTATACAGATAGCGGTGTAGATATCTCCATCTTAATACAGATTGCGGTGTAGATATTTATATGTTCATACAGATGGCGGTGCAGATATTTCCATGTTCATTGAGATGGCGGTGTGGATATTTCCATGTTCATACAGATAGCGGTGTAGTTATTTCAATGTGTAAAGGTATAGCTGTGTAGATATTTCCATGTATAAGCAGATAGCAGTGTAGATATTTCCATTTTCATGCAGATAGCGGTGTAGATATTTCCATGTTCAAACAGATAGCGGAGTAGATATTTCCATGTTCATACAGATAGCGGTGTAGATATTTCCATGTTCATACAGATAGCGGTGTAGATATTTCCATGTTTATACAGATAGCGGTGAAGATGTATGCATGTTTACACAGATAGCGGTGTAGATATTTCCATGTTCATAAAGATAGTGGTGTAGATATTTCCATGTTCATCCAGTTGGCTGTGTAGATATTTCCATGTTCATACAGATAGAGGTGCTGATATTTCCATGTTTTTACTGGTAGCGGTGTAGATATTTCCATGTTTATACAGATAGCGGTGTAGATATTTCCATGTTTATACAGATAGCGGTGTAGATATCTCCATCTTAATACTGATTGCGGTGTAGATATTTATATGTTCATACAGATGGCGGTGCAGATATTTCCATGTTCATACACAAGGCGGTGTAGATATTTCCATGTTCATACAGATAGCGGTGTAGTTATTTCCATGTGTAAATATATAGCTGTGTAGATATTTCCATGTATATGCAGATAGCAGTGTAGATATTTCCATTTTCATGCAGATAGCGGTGTAGATATTTCCATGTTCAAACAGATAGCGGAGTAGATATTTCCATGTTCATACAGATAGCGGTGTAGATATTTCCATGTTCATACAGATCGCGGTGTAGATATTTCCATGTTTATACAGATAGCGGTGAAGATGTATGCATGTTTACACAGATAGCGGTGTAGATATTTCCATGTTCATACAGATAGCGGTGCTGATATTTCCATGTTTATACAGGCAGCGGTGTAGCTATTTCCATGTTCCTACAGATAGCGGTGTAGATATTTCCATGTTCATACAGATAGCGGTGCTGATATTTCCATGTTTATACAGGCAGCGGTGTAGATATTTCCATGTTTATACAGATAGCGGTTTAGATATTTCCTTCTTAAAACAGATGGCGGTGTATTTATATGTTCATACAGATGGCGGTGTAGATATTTCCATGTTTATACAGATAGCAGTGTAATTATCTCCATCTTAATACAGATGGCGGTGTAGATATTTATATGTTCATACAGATGGCGGTGCAGATATTTCCATGTTCATACAGATGGCGGTGTAGTTATTTCCATGTTCATACAGATAGTGGTGTAGTTATTTCCATGTGTAAAGAGATAGCTGTGTAGATTTTTAAATGTATATGCAGAGAGCAGTGTAGATATTTCCATGTTTTTACAGATAGCGGTGAAGATGTATGCATGTTTACACAGATAGCGGTGTAGATATTTCCATGTTCATACAGATAGCGGTATAGATATTTCCATGTTCATCCAGATGGCTGTGTAGATATATACATGTTCATGCAGAGGGCGGTGAAGATATTTCCATGTTCATACAGATAGCGGTGTAGTTATTTCCATGTGTAAAGAGATAGCTGTGTAGATATTTCCATGTATATGCAGATAGCTGTGTATATATTTCCATTTTCATGCAGATAGCGGTTTAGATATTTCCGTGTTCAAACAGATAGCGGTGTAGATATTTCCGTGTTCATACAGATAGCGGTGTAGATATTTCCATGTTCAAAAAGATAGCGGTGTAGATATTTCCGTGTTCATACAGATCGCGGTGTGGATATTTCCATGTTCATACAGATAGCGGTGTAGATACTTCCATGTTCATACAGATAGAGGGGCTGATATTTCCATATTCATACAGATAGCGGTGCTGATATTTCCATTATTATACAGATAGCGGTGTAGGTATTCCATGTTTATACAGATAGCGGTGTAGATATTTCTATGTTTATACAGATAGCGGTGTTGCTATCTCCATCTTAATACAGATGGCGGTGTAGATATTTATGTGTTCATACAGATGGCGGTGCAGATATTTCCATGTTCATACAGATAGCGGTGTAGTTATTTCCATGTGTAAAGAGATAGCTGTGTAGATATTTCCATGTATATGCAGATAGCTGTGTAGATATTTCTATTTTCATGCAGATAGCGGTTTAGATATTTCCATGTTCGTACAGATAGCGGTGTAGATATTTCCATGTTCATACAGATAGCCTTGTAGACATTTCCATGTTTATACAGATAGCGGTGAAGATGTATGCATGTTTACACAGATAGTGGTGTAGATATTTCCATGTTCATACAGATAGCGGTGTAGATATTTCAAAGTTCATACAGACAGCGGTTTAGATATTTCCTTCTTAATACAGATGGCGGTGTAGATATTTATATGTTCATACAGATAGCGGTGCAGATATTTCCATGTTCATACACATGGCGGTGTAGATATTTCCATGTTCATACAGATAGCGGTGTAGATATTGCCATGTTTATACAGATAGCGGTGAAGATGTATGCATGTTTACACAGATAGCGCTGTAGATATTTCCATGTTCATCCAGATGGCTGTGTAGATATATCCATGTTCATACAGATAGCGGTGTAGATATTTCCATGTTCATACAGATAGCGGTGTAGATATTTACATGTTCATACAGATAGCGGTGTAGATATTTCCATGTTTATACAGATAGCGGTGAAGATCTATGCATGTTTACAGAGATAGCGGAGTAGATATTTCCATGTTCATCCAGATGGCTGAGTAGATATATCCATGTTCATACAGATAGCGGTGTAGCTATTTCCATGCTCATACAGATAGCGGTGTAGATATTTCCATGTTCATACAGATAGCGGTGTAGATATTTCCATGTTCATACAGATAGCGGTGCTGATATTTCCTTGTTTATACAGGCAGCGCTGTAGATATTTCCATGTTTATACAGATAGCGGCTTAGATATTTCCTTCTTAATACAGATGGCGGCGTAGCTATTTATATGTTCATACAGATGGCGGTGTAGATATTTCCATGTTTATACAGATAGCAGTGTAGATATCTCCATCTTAATACAGATGGCCGTGTAGATATTTATATGTCCATACAGATGGCGGTGCAGATATTTCCATGTACATACAGATGGCGGTGTAGATATTTCCATGTTCATACAGATAGCGGTGTATTTATTTCCATGTGTAAAGAGATATCTGTGTAGATATTTCCATGTATATGCAGATAGCAGTGTAGATATTTCCATTTTCATGCAGATAGCGGTGTAGATATTTCCATGTTCAAACAGATAGCGGTGTAGATATTTCCATGTTCATACAGATAGCGGTGCAGACATTTCCATGTTCATACAGATAGCGGTGTAGTTACTTCCATGTGTAAAGAGATAGCTGTGTAGATATTGCCATGTATATGCAGTTAGCTGTGTAGATATTTCCATTTTCATGCAGGTAGCGGTGTATATATTTCCATCTTCAAACAGATAGCGGTGTGGATATTTCCATGTTCATCCAGAGGGCTGTGTAGATATATCCATGTTCATACAGATAGCGGTGTAGATATTTCCATGTTTATTCAGATAGCGGTGAACATGTATGCATGTTTACACAGATAGCGGTGTGGATATTTCCATGTTCATCCAGAGGGCTGTTTAGATATATCCATGTTCATACAGATAGCGGTGTAGATATATCCATGTTCATACAGATAGCGGTGTAGATATTTCCATGTTCATACAGATAGCGGTGCTGATATTTCCATGTTTATACAGGTAGCGGTGTAGATATTTCCATGTTTATACAGATAGCGGTGTAGATATTTCCATGTTTATACAGATAGCGGTGTAGATATTTCCATGTTTAAACAGATAGCGGTGTAGATATCTCCATCTTAATACAGATGGCGGTGTAGATATTTATATGTTCATACAGATGGCGGTGCAGATATTTCCATGTTCATACACATGGCGGTGTAGATATTTCCATGTTCATACAGATAGCGGTGTAGTTATTTCCATGTGTAAGGAGATAGCTGTGTAGATATTTCCATGTATATGCAGATAGCAGTGTAGATATTTCCATTTTCATGCAGATAGCGGTGTAGATATTTCCATGTTCAAACAGATAGCGGTGTAGATATTTCCATGTTCATACAGATAGCGGTGCAGACATTTCCATGTTCATACAGATAGCGGTGTAGATATTTCCATGTTCATACAGATAGCGGTGCAGACATTTCCATGTTCATACAGATAGCGGTGTAGATATTTCCATGTTTATACAGCTAGCGGTGAAGATGTATGCATGTTTACACAGATAGAGCTGTAGATATTTCCATGTTCATCCAGATGGCTGTGTAGATATATCCATGTTCATACAGATAGCGGTGTAGATATTTCCATGTTCATACAGATAGCGGTGTAGCTATTTCCATGTTCATACAGATAGCGGTGTAGATATTTCCATGTTTATACAGATAGCGGTGAAGATGTGTGCATGTTTACACAGATAGCGGTGTAGATATTTCCATGTTCATACAGATAGCGGTGTAGATATTTCAATGTTCATCCAGATGGCTGTGTAGATATATCCATGTTCATACAGATAGCGGTGCAGATATTTCCATGTTCATACAGATAGCGGTGTAGATATTTCCATGTTCATACAGATAGCAGTGTAGCTATTTCCATGTTCATACAGATAGCGGTGTAGATATTTCCATGTTCGTACAGATAGCGGTGTAGATATTTCCATGTTCCTACAGATAGCAGTGCTGATATTTCCATGTTTATACAGGTAGCGGTGTAGAAATATCCATGTTTATACAGATAGCGGTGTAGATATTCCCATGTTCATACAGATAGCGGTGTAGATATTTCCATGTTTATACAGATAGCGGTGAAGATGTATGCATGTTTACGCAGGTGGCGGTGTATATATTTCATTGTTCATACAGATAGCTGTGTAGATATTTCCATGTTCATCCAGATGGCTCTGTAGATATATCCATGTTCATGCAGATAGCGGTGTAGCTATTTCCATGTTCATACAGATAGCGGTGTAGCTGTTTCCATGTTCATACAGATAGCGTTGTAGATATTTCCATGTTCATACAGATAGCGGTGCTGATATTTCCATGTTTATACAGGCAGCTTTGTAGTTATTTCCATGTTTATACAGATAGCGGTTTAGATATTTCCTTCTTAATACAGATGGCGGTGTAGATATTTATATGTTTGTACAGATGGCGGTGTAGATATTTCCATGTTTATACAGATAGCAGTGTAGATATCTCCATCTTAATACAGATGGCGGTGTAGATATTTATATGTTCATACAGATGGCGGTGCAGATATTTCCATGTTCATACAGATGGCGGTGTAGATATTTCCATGTTCATACAGATAGCGGTGTAGTTTTTTCCATGTGTAAAGAGATAGCTGTTTAGATATTTAAATGTATATGCAGATAGCAGTGTAGATATTTCCATTTTCATGCAGATAGCGGTGTAGATATTTCCATGTTCAAACAGATAGCGGTGTAGATATTCCCATATTCATACAGATAGCGGTGTAGATATTTCCATGTTCATAGAGATAGCGGTGTAGATATTTCCATGTTCATACAGATAGCGGTGCTGATATTTCCATGTTTATACAGGTAGCGGTGTAGATATTTCCATGTTCATACAGATTGCGGTGTAGATATTTCCATGTTTATACAGATAGCGGTGTAGATATTTCCAGGTTTATACAGATAGCGGTGTAGATATCTCCATCTTAATGTAGATGGCAGTGTAGATATTTAAATGTTCATACAGATGGCGGTGCAGATATTTCCATGTTCATACAGATGGCGGTGTAGCTATTTCCATGTTTATAGAGATATCGCTGTACTTATTTCCATGTGTAAAGAGATAGCTTTGTAGATATTTACATGTATATGCAGATCGCTGTGTAGATATTTCCATTTTCATGCAGATAGCCGTGTAGATATTTCCATGTTCAAACAGATAGCGGTGTAGATATTTCCATGTTCATACAGATAGCAGTGTAGATATTTCCATGTTTTTACAGATAGCGGTGAAGATGTATGCATGTTTACACAGATAGCGGTGTAGATATTTCCATGTTCATACAGATAGCGGTATAGATATTTCCATGTTCATCCAGATGGCTGTGTAGGTATATCCATGTTCATACAGAGGGCGGTGAAGATATTTCCATGTTCATACAGATAGCGGTGTAGTTATTTCCATGTGTAAAGAGATAGCTGTGTAGATATTTCCATGTATATGCAGATAGCTGTGTATATATTTCCATTTTCATGCAGATAGCGGTTTAGATATTTCCATGTTCAAACAGATAGCGGTGTAGATATTTCCGTGTTCATACAGATAGCGGTGTAGATATTTCCATGTTCAAACAGATAGCGGTGTAGATATTTCCGTGTTCATACAGATCGCGGTGTGGACATTTCCATGTTCATACAGATAGCGGTGTAGATACTTCCATGTTCATACAGATAGATGGGCTGATATTTCCATATTCATACAGATAGCGGTGCTGATATTTCCATGATTATACAGATAGCGGTGTAGGTATTTCCATGTTTATACAGATAGCGGTGTAGATATTTCCATGTTTATACAGATAGCGGTGTTGCTATCTCCATCTTAATACAGATGGCGGTGTAGATATTTATGTGTTCATACAGATGGTGGTGCAGATATTTCCATGTTCATACAGATAGCGGTGTAGTTATTTCCATGTGTAAAGAGATACCTGTGTAGATATTTAAATGTATATGCAGATAGCAGTGGAGATATTTCTATTTTCATGCAGATTGCGGTTTAGATATTTCCATGTTCGTACAGATAGCGGTGTAGATATTTCCATGTTCATACAGATAGCCTTGTAGAGATTTCCATGTTTATACAGATAGCGGTGAAGATGTATGCATGTTTACACAGATAGCGGTGTAGATATTTCCATGTTCATACAGATAGCGGTGTAGATATTTCAAAGTTCATACAGAAAGCGGTTTAGATATCTCCTTAATACAGATGGCGGTGTAGATATTTATATGTTCATACAGATGGCGGTGCAGATATTTCCATGTTCATACAGATGGCGGTGTAGATATTTCCATGTTTATAGAGATAGCGTTGCAGTTATTTCCATGTGTTAAGAGATAGCTGTGTAGATATTTCCATGTATATGCAGATAGCTGTGTAGATATTTCCATTTTCATGCAGACAGCGGTGTAGGTATTTCCATGTTCACACAGATAGCGGTGTAGATATTTCCATGTTCATACAGATAGCGGTGCAGACATTTCCATGTTCATACAGATAGTGGTGTAGATATTTCCATGTTCATACAGATAGCGGTGCAGACATTTCCATGTTCATACAGATAGCGGTGTAGATATTTCCATGTTTATACAGATAGCGGTGAAGATGTATGCATGTTTACACAGATAGCGCTGTAGATATTTCCATGTTCATCCAGATGGCTGTGTAGATATATCCATGTTCATACAGATAGCGGTGTAGATATTTCCAGTTTCATACAGATAGCGGTGTAGCTATTTCCATGTTCATACAGATAGCGGTGTAGATATTTCCATGTTTATACAGATAGCGGTGAAGATGTGTGCATGTTTACACAGATAGCGGTGTAGATATTTCCATGTTCATACAGATAGCGGTGTAGATATTTCAATGTTCATCCAGATGGCTGTGTAGATATATCCATGTTCATACAGATAGCGGTGCAGATATTTCCATGTTCATACAGATAGTGGTGTAGATATTTCCATGTTCATACAGATAGCAGTGTAGCTATTTCCATGTTCATACAGATAGCGGTGTAGATATTTCCATGTTCGTACAGATAGCGGTGTAGATATTTCCATGTTCCTACAGATAGCAGTGCTGATATTTCCATGTTTATACAGGTAGCGGTGTAGAAATATCCATGTTTATACAGATAGCGGTGTAGATATTCCCATGTTCATACAGATAGCGGTGTAGATATTTCCGTGTTTATACAGATAGCGGTGAAGATGTATGCATGTTTACGCAGGTGGCGGTGTATATATTTCATTGTTCATACAGATAGCTGTGTAGATATTTCCATGTTCATCCAGATGGCTCTGTAGATATATCCATGTTCATGCAGATAGCGGTGTAGCTATTTCCATGTTCATACAGATAGCGGTGTAGCTGTTTCCATGTTCATACAGATAGCGTTGTAGATATTTCCATGTTCATACAGATAGCGGTGCTGATATTTCCATGTTTATACAGGCAGCTGTGTAGTTATTTCCATGTTTATACAGATAGCGGTTTAGATATTTCCTTCTTAATACAGATGGCGGTGTAGATATTTATATGTTTGTACAGATGGCGGTGTAGATATTTCCATGTTTATACAGATAGCAGTGTAGATATCTCCATCTTAATACAGATGGCGGTGTAGATATTTATATGTTCATACAGATGGCGGTGCAGATATTTCCATGTTCATACAGATGGCGGTGTAGATATTTCCATGTTCATACAGATAGCGGTGTAGTTTTTTCCATGTGTAAAGAGATAGCTGTGTAGATATTTAAATGTATATGCAGATAGCAGTGTAGATATTTCCATTTTCATGCAGATAGCGGTGTAGATATTTCCATGTTCAAACAGATAGCGGTGTAGATATTCCCATATTCATACAGATAGCGGTGTAGATATTTCCATGTTCATAGAGATAGCGGTGTAGATATTTCCATGTTCATACAGATAGCGGTGCTGATATTTCCATGTTTATACAGGTAGCGGTGTAGATATTTCCATGTTCATACAGATTGCGGTGTAGATATTTCCATGTTTATACAGATAGCGGTGTAGATATTTCCAGGTTTATACAGATAGCGGTGTAGATATCTCCATCTTAATGTAGATGGCAGTGTAGATATTTAAATGTTCATACAGATGGCGGTGCAGATATTTCCATGTTCATACAGATGGCGGTGTAGCTATTTCCATGTTTATAGAGATATCGCTGTACTTATTTCCATGTGTAAAGAGATAGCTTTGTAGATATTTACATGTATATGCAGATCGCTGTGTAGATATTTCCATTTTCATGCAGATAGCCGTGTAGATATTTCCATGTTCAAACAGATAGCGGTGTAGATATTTCCATGTTCATACAGATAGCAGTGTAGTTATTTCCATGTGTAAAGAGATAGCTGTGTAGATATTGCCATGTATATGCAGTTAGCTGTGCAGATATTTCCATTTTCATGCAGGTAGCGGTGTATATATTTCCATCTTCAAACAGATAGCGGTGTGGATATTTCCATGTTCATACAGATAGCGGTGTAGATATTTCCATGTTTATTCAGATAGCGGTGAAGATGTATGCTTGTTTACACAGATAGCGGTGTGGATATTTCCATGTTCATCCAGAGGGCTGTTTAGATATATCCATCTTCATACAGATAGCGGTGTAGATATATCCATGTTCATACAGATAGCGGTGTAGATATTTCAATGTTCATACAGATAGCGGTGCTGATATTTCCATGTTTATACAGGTAGCGGTGTAGATATTTCCATGTTTATACAGATAGCGGTGTAGATATTTCCATGTTTATACAGATAGCGGTGTAGATATTTCCATGTTTATACAGATAGCGGTGTAGATATCTCCATCTTAATACAGATGGCGGTGTAGATATTTATATGTTCATACAGATGGCGGTGCAGATATTTCCATGTTCATACACATGGCGGTGTAGATATTTCCATGTTCATACAGATAGCAGTGTAGTTATTTCCATGTGTAAAGAGATAGCTGTGTAGATATTTCCATGTATATGCAGATAGCAGTGTAGATATTTCCATTTTCATGCAGATAGCGGTGTAGATATTTCCATGTTCAAACAGATAGCGGTGTAGATATTTCCATGTTCATACAGATAGCGGTGCAGACATTTCCATGTTCATACAGATAGTGGTGTAGATATTTCCATGTTCATACAGATAGCGGTGCAGACATTTCCATGTTCATACAGATAGCGGTGTAGATATTTCCATGTTTATACAGATAGCGGTGAAGATGTATGCATGTTTACACAGATAGCGCTGTAGATATTTCCATGTTCATCCAGATGGCTGTGTAGATATATCCATGTTCATACAGATAGCAGTGTAGATATTTCCATTTTCATACAGATAGCGGTGTAGCTATTTCCATGTTCATACAGATAGCGGTGTAGATATTTCCATGTTTATACAGATAGCGGTGAAGATGTGTGCATGTTTACACAGATAGCGGTGTAGATATTTCCATGTTCATACAGATAGCGGTGTAGATATTTCAATGTTCATCCAGATGGCTGTGTAGATATATCCATGTTCATACAGATAGCGGTGCAGATATTTCCATGTTCATACAGATAGTGGTGTAGATATTTCCATGTTCATACAGATAGCAGTGTAGCTATTTCCATGTTCATACAGATAGCGGTGTAGATATTTCCATGTTCGTACAGATAGCGGTGTAGATATTTCCATGTTCCTACAGATAGCAGTGCTGATATTTCCATGTTTATACAGGTAGCGGTGTAGAAATATCCATGTTTATACAGATAGCGGTGTAGATATTCCCATGTTCATACAGATAGCGGTGCAGATATTTCCATGTTTATACAG
Organism: Gorilla gorilla gorilla; assembly: GCF_029281585.2. Lineage (NCBI taxonomy): Eukaryota > Metazoa > Chordata > Mammalia > Primates > Hominidae > Gorilla > Gorilla gorilla. The sequence goes on from NC_073231.2 coordinate 156,786,496, forward strand.
ATAGCGGTGAAGATGTATGCATGTTTACGCAGGTGGCGGTGTATATATTTCATTGTTCATACAGATAGCTGTGTAGATATTTCCATGTTCATCCAGATGGCTCTGTAGATATATCCATGTTCATGCAGATAGCGGTGTAGCTATTTCCATGTTCATACAGATAGCGGTGTAGCTGTTTCCATGTTCATACAGATAGCGTTGTAGATATTTCCATGTTCATACAGATAGCGGTGCTGATATTTCCATGTTTATACAGGCAGCTGTGTAGTTATTTCCATGTTTATACAGATAGCGGTTTAGATATTTCCTTCTTAATACAGATGGCGGTGTAGATATTTATATGTTTGTACAGATGGCGGTGTAGATATTTCCATGTTTATACAGATAGCAGTGTAGATATCTCCATCTTAATACAGATGGCGGTGTAGATATTTATATGTTCATACAGATGGCGGTGCAGATATTTCCATGTTCATACAGATGGCGGTGTAGATATTTCCATGTTCATACAGATAGCGGTGTAGTTTTTTCCATGTGTAAAGAGATAGCTGTGTAGATATTTAAATGTATATGCAGATAGCAGTGTAGATATTTCCATTTTCATGCAGATAGCGGTGTAGATATTTCCATGTTCAAACAGATAGCGGTGTAGATATTCCCATATTCATACAGATAGCGGTGTAGATATTTCCATGTTCATAGAGATAGCGGTGTAGATATTTCCATGTTCATACAGATAGCGGTGCTGATATTTCCATGTTTATACAGGTAGCGGTGTAGATATTTCCATGTTCATACAGATTGCGGTGTAGATATTTCCATGTTTATACAGATAGCGGTGTAGATATTTCCAGGTTTATACAGATAGCGGTGTAGATATCTCCATCTTAATGTAGATGGCAGTGTAGATATTTAAATGTTCATACAGATGGCGGTGCAGATATTTCCATGTTCATACAGATGGCGGTGTAGCTATTTCCATGTTTATAGAGATATCGCTGTACTTATTTCCATGTGTAAAGAGATAGCTTTGTAGATATTTACATGTATATGCAGATCGCTGTGTAGATATTTCCATTTTCATGCAGATAGCCGTGTAGATATTTCCATGTTCAAACAGATAGCGGTGTAGATATTTCCATGTTCATACAGATAGCAGTGTAGATATTTCCATGTTTTTACAGATAGCGGTGAAGATGTATGCATGTTTACACAGATAGCGGTGTAGATATTTCCATGTTCATACAGATAGCGGTATAGATATTTCCATGTTCATCCAGATGGCTGTGTAGGTATATCCATGTTCATACAGAGGGCGGTGAAGATATTTCCATGTTCATACAGATAGCGGTGTAGTTATTTCCATGTGTAAAGAGATAGCTGTGTAGATATTTCCATGTATATGCAGATAGCTGTGTATATATTTCCATTTTCATGCAGATAGCGGTTTAGATATTTCCATGTTCAAACAGATAGCGGTGTAGATATTTCCGTGTTCATACAGATAGCGGTGTAGATATTTCCATGTTCAAACAGATAGCGGTGTAGATATTTCCGTGTTCATACAGATCGCGGTGTGGACATTTCCATGTTCATACAGATAGCGGTGTAGATACTTCCATGTTCATACAGATAGATGGGCTGATATTTCCATATTCATACAGATAGCGGTGCTGATATTTCCATGATTATACAGATAGCGGTGTAGGTATTTCCATGTTTATACAGATAGCGGTGTAGATATTTCCATGTTTATACAGATAGCGGTGTTGCTATCTCCATCTTAATACAGATGGCGGTGTAGATATTTATGTGTTCATACAGATGGTGGTGCAGATATTTCCATGTTCATACAGATAGCGGTGTAGTTATTTCCATGTGTAAAGAGATACCTGTGTAGATATTTAAATGTATATGCAGATAGCAGTGGAGATATTTCTATTTTCATGCAGATTGCGGTTTAGATATTTCCATGTTCGTACAGATAGCGGTGTAGATATTTCCATGTTCATACAGATAGCCTTGTAGAGATTTCCATGTTTATACAGATAGCGGTGAAGATGTATGCATGTTTACACAGATAGCGGTGTAGATATTTCCATGTTCATACAGATAGCGGTGTAGATATTTCAAAGTTCATACAGAAAGCGGTTTAGATATCTCCTTAATACAGATGGCGGTGTAGATATTTATATGTTCATACAGATGGCGGTGCAGATATTTCCATGTTCATACAGATGGCGGTGTAGATATTTCCATGTTTATAGAGATAGCGTTGCAGTTATTTCCATGTGTTAAGAGATAGCTGTGTAGATATTTCCATGTATATGCAGATAGCTGTGTAGATATTTCCATTTTCATGCAGACAGCGGTGTAGGTATTTCCATGTTCAAACAGATAGCGGTGTAGATATTTCCATGTTCATACAGATAGCGGTGTAGATATTTCCATGTTCATACAGATAGCGGTGTAGATATTTCCATGTTCATACAGATGGCGGTGTAGATATTTCCATGTTCATACAGATAGCGGTGTAGATATTTCCATGTTTATACAGGTAGAGGTGTAGATATTTCCATGTTTATACAGATAGCGGTGTAGATATTTCCATGTTTATACAGATAGCGGTGTAGATATTTCCATGTTTATACAGATAGCAGTGTAGATATCTCCATCTTAATACAGATGGCGGTGTAGATATTTATATGTTCATACAGATGGCGGTGCAGATATTTCCATGTTCATACAGATGGCGGTGTAGATATTTCCACGTTCATACAGATAGCGGTGTAGTTATTTCCATGTGTAAAGAGATACCTGTGTAGATATTTAAATGTATATGCAGATAGCAGTGTAGATATTCCCATTTTCATGCAGATAGCGGTGTAGATATTTCCATGTTCAAACAGATAGCGGTGTACACATTTCCATGTTCATACAGATAGCGGTGTAGATATTTCCATGTTCATACAGATAGCGGTGTATATATTTCCATGTTTATACAGATAGCGGTGAAGATCTACGCATGTTTACAGAGATAGCGGTGTAGATATTTCCATGTTCATCCAGATGGCTTTGTAGATATATCCATGTTCATACAGATAGCGGTGTAGCTATTTCCATGTTCATACAGATAGCGGTGTAGATATTTCCATGTTCATACAGATAGCGGTGTAGATATTTCCATGTTCATACAGATAGCGGTGCTGATATTTCCTTGTTTATACAGGCAGCGGTGTAGATATTTCCATGTTTATACAGATAGCGGTTTAAATATTTCCTTCTTAATACAGATGGCGGTGTAGATATTTATATGTTCATACAGATGGTGTTGTAGATATTTCCATGTTTATACAGATAGCATTGTAGATATCTCCATCTTAATACAGATGGCAGTGTAGATATTTATATGTTCATACAGATGGCGGTGCAGATATTTCCGTGTTCATACAGATGGCGCTGTAGATATTTCCATGTTCAAACAGATAGTGGTGTAGTTATTTCCATGTGTAAAGAGATAGCTGTGCAGATATTTAAATGAATATGCAGATAGCAGTGTAGATATTTCCATTTTCATGCAGATAGCGGTGTAGATATTTCCATGTTCAAACAGATAGTGGTGTAGATATTTCCATGTTCATACAGATAGCGGTGTGGATATTTCCATGTTCATACAGATAGCGATGTAGATATTTCCATGTTCATACAGATAGCAGTGCTGATATTTCCATGTTTATACAGGCAGCGGTTTAGTTATTTCCATGTTTATACAGATAGCGGTGTAGATATTTCCATGTTTATTCAGATAGCGGTGTAGATATCTGCATTTTAATACACATGGCGGTGTAGATATTTATATGTTCATACAGATGGCGGTGCAGATATTTCCATGTTCATACAGATAGCAGTGTAGATATTTCCATGTTCATACAGATAGCGGTGTAGATATTTCCATGGTTATACAGATAGCGTTGTAGATATTTCCATGTTTATACAGATAGCGATGTAGATATTTCCATCTTTATTCAGTTAGCGGTGTAGATATCTCCATCTTAATACAGATGGCGGTGTACATATTTATATGTTCATACAGATGGCGGTGCAGGTATTTCCATGTTCATACAGATGGCGGTGTAGATATTTCCATGTTCATACAGATAGCGGTGTAGTTATTTCCATGGTTATACAGATAGCGTTGTAGATATTTTCATGTTTATACAGATAGCGATGTAGATATTTCCATCTTTATTCAGTTAGCGGTGTAGATATCTCCATCTTAATACAGATGGCGGTGTACATATTTATATGTTCATACAGATGGCGGTGCAGGTATTTCCATGTTCATACAGATGGCGGTGTAGATATTTCCATGTTCATACAGATAGCGGTGTAGTTATTTCCATGTGTAAAGAGATAGCTGTGTAGATATTTCCATGTATATGCAGATAGCTGTGTAGATATTTCCATTTTCATGCAGATTGCGGTGTATGTATTTCCATCTTCAAACAGATAGCGGTGTAGATATTTCCATGTTCATACAGATAGCGGTGTAGATATTTCCATGTTTATACAGATATCGGTGAAGTGGATGCATGTTTACACAGATAGCGGTGTGGATATTTCCATGTTCATCCAGAGGGCTGTTTAGATATATCCATGTTCATACAGATAGCTGTGCTGATATTTCCATGTTTATACAGGCAGCGGTGTAGATAATTCCATGTTTATACTGATAGCAGTTTAGATATTTCCTTCTTAATACAGATGGCGGTGTATTTATATGTTCATACAGATGGCGGTTTAGATATTTCCATGTTTATACAGATAGCAGTGTAGATATCTCCATCTTAATACAGATTGCGGTGTAGATATTTATATGTTCATACAGATGGCGGTGCAGATATTTCCATGTTCATACAGATGGCGGTGTAGTTATTTCCATGTTCATACAGATAGTGGTGTAGTAATTTCCATGTGTAAAGAGATAGCTTTGTAGATATTTAAATGTATATGCAGATAGCAGTGTAGATATTTCCATGTTTATACAGATAGCGGTGTAGATATTTCCATGTTTATACAGGTAGCGGTGTAGATATTTCCATGTTTATACAGATAGCCGTGTAGATATTTCCATGTTCATACCGATAGCGGTGCAGATATTTCCATGTTTATACAGATAGTGGTGAAGATGTATGCATGTTTACACAGATAGCGGTGTAGCTATTTCCATGTTCATCCAGATGGCTGTGTAGATATATCCATGTTCATACAGATAGCGGTGTAGATATTTCCATGTTCATACAGATAGCGGTGTAGATATTTCCATGTTCATCCAGATGGCTGTGTAGATATATCCATATTCATACAGATAGCGGTGTAGCTATTTCCATTTTCATACACATAACAGTGTAGCTATTTCCAAGTTCATACAGATAGCAGTGTAGATATTTCCATGTTCATACAGATAGCGGTGTAGTTATTTCCATGTGTAAAGAGATAGCTGTGTAGATATTTCCATCTATATGCAGATAGCTGTGTAGATATTTCCATTTTCATGCAGATAGCGGTGTATATATTTCCATCTTCAAACAGATAGCGGTGTAGATATTTCCATGTTCATAGAGATAGCAGTGTAGATATTTCCATGTTTATACAGATAGCGGTGAAGATGTATGCATGTTTACACAGATAGCTGTGTGGATATTTCCATGTTCATCCAGAGGGCTTTGTAGATATATCCATGTTCATTCAGATAGCGGTGTAGATATTTCCATGTTCATACAGATAGCAGTGTAGATATTTCCATGTTCATACAGAGAGCGGTGCTGATATTTCCATGTTTATACAGGTAGCGGTGTAGATATTTCCATGTTTATACAGATAGCAGTGTAGATATTTCCATGTTTATACAGATAGCGGTGTAGATATTTCCATGTTTATACAGATAGCGGTGTAGATATCTCCATCTTAATACTGATGGCGGTGTAGATATTTATATGTTCATACAGATGGCGGTGCAGATATTTCCATGCTCATACCGATGGCGGTGTAGATATTTCCATGTTCATACAGATAGCGGTGTAGTTATTTCCATGTGTAAAGAGATAGCTGTGTAGATATTTCCATGTATATGCAGATAGCTGTGTAGATATTTCCATTTTCATGCAGATTGCGGTGTATGTATTTCCATCTTCAAACAGAGAGCGGTGTAGATATTTCCATGTTCATACAGATAGCGGTGTAGATATTTCCATGTTTATACAGATAGCGGTGAAGATGTATGCATGTTTACACAGATAGCGGTGTGGATATTTCCATGTTCATCCAGAGGGCTGTGTAGATATATCCATGTTCATACAGATAGCGGTGTAGATATTTCCATGTTCATACAGATGGCGGTGTAGATATTTCCATGTTCATACAGATAGCGGTGTAGATATTTCCATGTTCATACAGATAGCGGTGCTATTTCCATGTTTATACAGGTAGCGGTGTAGATATTTCCATGTTTATACAGATAGCGGTGTAGATATTTCCATGTTTATACAGATAGCGGTGTTGATATTTCCATGTTTATACAGATATCGGTGTAGATATCTCCATCTTAAGACAGATTGCGGAGTAGATATTTATATGTTCATACAGATGGCGGTGCAGATATTTCCATGTTCATACAGATGGCGGTGTGGATATTTCCATGTTCATACAGATAGCGGTGTAGTTATTTCCATGTGTAAAGAGATAGCTGTGTAGATATTTCCATGTATATGCAGATAGCTGTGTAGATATTTCTATTTTCATGCAGATAGCGGTTTAGATATTTCCATGTTCGTACAGATAGCGGTGTAGATATTTCCATGTTCATACAGATAGCCTTGTAGACATTTCCATGTTTATACAGATAGCAGTGAAGGTGTATGCATGTTTACACAGATAGTGGTGTAGATATTTCCATGTTCATACAGATAGCGGTTTAGATATTTCCTTCTTAATACAGGTGGCGGTGTAGATATTTATATGTTCATACAGATGGCGGTGCAGATATTTCCATGTTCATACACATGGCGGCATAGATATTTCCAGGTTCATACAGAGAGCGGTGTAGTTATTTCCATGTGTAAAGAGATATCTGTGTAGATATTTCCATGTATATGCAGATAGCAGTGTAGATATTTCCATTTTCATGCAGATAGCGGTGAAGATATTTCCATGTTCAAACAGATAGCGGTGTAGATATTTCCATGTTCATACAGATAGCGGGGCAGACATTTCCATGTTCATACAGATAGCGGTGTAGATATTGCCATGTTTATACAGATAGCGGTGAAGATGTATGCATGTTTACACAGATAGCGCTGTAGATATTTCCATGTTCATCCAGATGGCTGTGTAGATATATCCATGTTCATACAGATAGCGGTGTAGATATTTCCATGTTCATACAGATAGCGGTGTAGATATTTACATGTTCATACAGATAGCGGTGTAGATATTTCCATGTTTATACAGATAGCGGTGAAGATCTATGCATGTTTACAGAGATAGCGGTGTAGATATTTCCATGTTCATCCAGATGGCTGAGTAGATATATCCATGTTCATACAGATAGCGGTGTAGCTATTTCCATGTTCATACAGATAGCGGTGTAGATATTTCCATGTTCATACAGATAGCGGTGTAGATATTTCCATGTTCATACAGATAGCGGTGCTGATATTTCCTTGTTTATACAGGCAGCAGTGTAGGTATTTCCATGTTTATACAGATAGCAGTTTAGATATTTCCTTCTTAATACAGATGGCGGCGTAGATATTTATATGTTCATACAGATGGCGGTGTAGATATTTCCATGTTTATACAGATAGCAGTGTAGATATCTCCATCTTAATACAGATGGCCGTGTAGATATTTATATGTTCATACAGATGGCGGTGCAGATATTTCCATGTACATACAGATGGCGGTGTAGATATTTCCATGTTCATACAGATAGCGGTGTAGTTATTTCCATGTGTAAAGAGATAGCTGTGTAGATATTGCCATGTATATGCAGTTAGCTGTGCAGATATTTCCATTTTCATGCAGGTAGCGGTGTATATATTTCCATCATCAAACAGATAGCGGTGTGGATATTTCCATGTTCATACAGATAGCGGTGTAGATATTTCCATGTTCATTCAGATAGCGGTGAAGATGTATGCTTGTTTACACAGATAGCGGTGTGGATATTTCCATGTTCATCCAGAGGGCTGTTTAGATATATCCATGTTCATACAGATAGCGGTGTAGATATATCCATGTTCATACAGATAGCGGTGTAGATATTTCAATGTTCATACAGATAGCGGTGCTGATATTTCCATGTTTATACAGGTAGCGGTGTAGATATTTCCATGTTTATACAGATAGCGGTGTAGATATTTCCATGTTTATACAGATAGCGGTGTAGATATTTCCATGTTTATACAGATAGCGGTGTAGATATCTCCATCTTAATACAGATGGCGGTGTAGATATTTATATGTTCATACAGATGGCGGTGCAGATATTTCCATGTTCATACACATGGCGGTGTAGATATTTCCATGTTCATACAGATAGCGGTGTAGTTATTTCCATGTGTAAAGAGATAGCTGTGTAGATATTTCCATGTATATGCAGATAGCAGTGTAGATATTTCCATTTTCATGCAGATATCGGTGTAGATATTTCCATGTTCAAACAGATAGCGGTGTAGATATTTCCATGTTCATACAGATAGCGGTGCAGACATTTCCATGTTCATACAGATAGCGGTGTAGATATTTCCATGTTCATACAGATAGCGGTGCAGACATTTCCATGTTCATACAGATAGCGGTGTAGATATTTCCATGTTTATACAGATAGCGGTGAAGATGTATGCATGTTTACACAGATAGCGCTGTAGATATTTCCATGTTCATCCAGATGGCTGTGTAGATATATCCATGTTCATACAGATAGCGGTGTAGATATTTCCATGTTCATACAGATAGCGGTGTAGCTATTTCCATGTTCATACAGATAGCGGTGTAGATATTTCCATGTTTATACAGATAGCGGTGAAGATGTGTGCATGTTTACACAGATAGCGGTGTAGATATTTCCATGTTCATACAGATAGCGGTGTAGATATTTCAATGTTCATCCAGATGGCTGTGTAGATATATCCATGTTCATACAGATAGCGGTGCAGATATTTCCATGTTCATACAGATAGTGGTGTAGATATTTCCATGTTCATACAGATAGCAGTGTAGCTATTTCCATGTTCATACAGATAGCGGTGTAGATATTTCCATGTTCGTACAGATAGCGGTGTAGATATTTCCATGTTCCTACAGATAGCAGTGCTGATATTTCCATGTTTATACAGGTAGCGGTGTAGAAATATCCATGTTTATACAGATAGCGGTGTAGATATTTCCATGTTCATACAGATAGCGGTGTAGATATTTCCATGTTTATACAGATAGCGGTGAAGATGTATGCATGTTTACGCACGTGGCGGTGTATATATTTCATTGTTCATACAGATAGCTGTGTAGATATTTCCATGTTCATCCAGATGGCTCTGTAGATATATCCATGTTCATGCAGATAGCGGTGTGGCTATTTCCATGTTCATACAGATAGCGGTGTAGCTGTTTCCATGTTCATACAGATAGCGTTGTAGATATTTCCATGTTCATACAGATAGCGGTGCTGATATTTCCATGTTTATACAGGCAGCTGTGTAGTTATTTCCATATTTATACAGATAGCGGTTTAGATATTTCCTTCTTAATACAGATGGCGGTGTAGATATTTATATGTTTGTACAGATGGCGGTGTAGATATTTCCATGTTTATACAGATAGCAGTGTAGATATCTCCATCTTAATACACATGGCGGTGTAGATATTTATATGTTCATACAGATGGCGGTGCAGATATTTCCATGTTCATACAGATGGCGGTGTAGATATTTCCATGTTCATACAGATAGCGGTGTAGTTTTTTCCATGTGTAAAGAGATAGCTGTGTAGATATTTAAATGTATATGCAGATAGCAGTGTAGATATTTCCATTTTCATGCACATAGCGGTGTAGATATTTCCATGTTCAAACAGATAGCGGTGTAGATATTCCCATGTTCATACAGATAGCGGTGTAGATATTTCCATGTTCATAGATATAGCGGTGTAGATATTTCCATGTTCATACAGATAGCGGTGCTGATATTTCCATGTTTATACAGGTAGCGGTGTAGATATTTCCATGTTCATACAGATTGCGGTGTAGATATTTCCATGTTTATACAGATAGCGGTGTAGATATTTCCAGGTTTATACAGATAGCGGTGTAGATATCTCCATCTTAATGTAGATGGCAGTGTAGATATTTAAATGTTCATACAGATGGCGGTGCAGATATTTCCATGTTCATACAGATGGCGGTGTAGATATTTCCATGTTTATAGAGATATCGCTGTACTTATTTCCATGTGTAAAGAGATAGCTTTGTAGATATTTACATGTATATGCAGATGGCTGTGTAGATATTTCCATTTTCATGCAGATAGCCGTGTAGATATTTCCATGTTCAAACAGATAAGCGGTGTAGATATTTCCATGTTCATACAGATAGCAGTGTAGATATTTCCATGTTTTTACAGATAGCGGTGAAGATGTATGCATGTTTACACAGATAGCGGTGTAGATATTTCCATGTTCATACATATAGCGGTATAGATATTTCCATGTTCATCCAGATGGCTGTGTAGGTACATCCATGTTCATACAGAGGGCGGTGAAGATATTTCCATGTTCATACAGATAGCGGTGTAGTTATTTCCATGTGTAAAGAGATAGCTGTGTAGATATTTCCATGTATATGCAGATAGCTGGGTATATATTTCCATTTTCATGCAGATAGCGGTTTAGATATTTCCATGTTCAAACAGATAGCGGTGTAGATATTTCCGTGTTCATACAGATAGCGGTGTAGATATTTCCATGTTCAAACAGATAGCGGTGTAGATATTTCCGTGTTCATACAGATCGCGGTGTGGATATTTCCATGTTCATACAGATAGCGGTGTAGATACTTCCATGTTCATACAGATAGATGGGCTGATATTTCCATATTCATACAGATAGCGGTGCTGATATTTCCATGATTATACAGATAGCGGTGTAGGTATTTCCATGTTTATACAGATAGCGGTGTAGATATTTCCATGTTTATACAGATAGCGGTGTTGCTATCTCCATCTTAATACAGATGGCGGTGTAGATATTTATGTGTTCATACAGATGGTGGTGCAGATATTTCCATGTTCATACAGATAGCGGTGTAGTTATTTCCATGTGTAAAGAGATACCTGTGTAGATATTTAAATGTATATGCAGATAGCAGTGGAGATATTTCTATTTTCATGCAGATTGCGGTTTACATATTTCCATGTTCGTACAGATAGCGGTGTAGATATTTCCATGTTCATACAGATAGCCTTGTAGAGATTTCCATGTTTATACAGATAGCGGTGAAGATGTATGCATGTTTACACAGATAGCGGTGTAGATATTTCCATGTTCATACAGATAGCGGTGTAGATATTTCAAAGTTCATACAGAAAGCGGTTTAGATATCTCCTTAATACAGATGGCGGTGTAGATATTTATATGTTCATACAGATGGCGGTGCAGATATTTCCATGTTCATACAGATGGCGGTGTAGATATTTCCATGTTTATAGAGATAGCGTTGCAGTTATTTCCGTGTGTTAAGAGATAGCTGTGTAGATATTTCCATGTATATGCAGATAGCTGTGTAGATATTTCCATTTTCATGCAGACAGCGGTGTAGGTATTTCCATGTTCAAACAGATAGCGGTGTAGATATTTCCATGTTCATACAGATAGCGGTGTAGATATTTCCATGTTCATACAGATAGCGTTGTAGATATTTTCATGTTCATACAGATAGTGGTGTAGATATTTCCATGTTCATCCAGATGGCTGTGTAGATATATCCATGTTCATACAGATAGTGGTGTAGATATTTCCATGTTCATACAGATAGCGGTGCTGATATTTCCATGTTTATCCAGGCAGCGGTGTAGCTATTTCCATGTTCCTACAGATAGCGGTGTAGATATTTCCATGTTCATACAGATAGCTGTGCTGATATTTCCATGTTTATACAGGCAGCGGTGTAGATAATTCCATGTTTATACTGATAGCAGTTTAGATATTTCCTTCTTAATACAGATGGCGGTGTATTTATATGTTCATACAGATGGCGGTTTAGATATTTCCATGTTTATACAGATAGCAGTGTAGATATCTCCATCTTAATACAGATTGCGGTGTAGATATTTATATGTTCATACAGATGGCGGTGCAGATATTTCCATGTTCATACAGATGGCGGTGTAGTTATTTCCATGTTCATACAGATAGTGGTGTAGTAATTTCCATGTGTAAAGAGATAGCTTTGTAGATATTTAAATGTATATGCAGATAGCAGTGTAGATATTTCCATGTTTATACAGATAGCGGTGTAGATATTTCCATGTTTATACAGGTAGCGGTGTAGATATTTCCATGTTTATACAGATAGCCGTGTAGATATTTCCATGTTCATACCGATAGCGGTGCAGATATTTCCATGTTTATACAGATAGTGGTGAAGATGTATGCATGTTTACACAGATAGCGGTGTAGATATTTCCATGTTCATCCAGATGGCTGTGTAGATATATCCATGTTCATAGAGATAGCGGTGTAGATATTTCCATGTTCATACAGATAGCGGTGTAGATATTTCCATGTTCATCCAGATGGCTGTGTAGATATATCCATATTCATACAGATAGCGGTGTAGCTATTTCCATTTTCATACACATAACAGTGTAGCTATTTCCAAGTTCATACAGATAGCAGTGTAGATATTTCCATGTTCATACAGATGGCGGTGTAGATATTTCCATGTTCATACAGATAGCGGTGTAGTTATTTCCATGTGTAAAGAGATAGCTGTGTAGATATTTCCATCTATATGCAGATAGCTGTGTAGATATTTCCATTTTCATGCAGATAGCGGTGTATATATTTCCATCTTCAAACAGATAGCGGTGTAGATATTTCCATGTTCATAGAGATAGCAGTGTAGATATTTCCATGTTTATACAGATAGCGGTGAAGATGTATGCATGTTTACACAGATAGCTGTGTGGATATTTCCATGTTCATCCAGAGGGCTTTGTAGATATATCCATGTTCATTCAGATAGCGTTGTAGATATTTCCATGTTCATACACATAGCAGTGTAGATATTTCCATGTTCATACAGAGAGCGGTGCTGATATTTCCATGTTTATACAGGTAGCGGTGTAGATATTTCCATGTTTATACAGATAGCAGTGTAGATATTTCCATGTTTATACAGATAGCGGTGTAGATATTTCCATGTTTATACAGATAGCGGTGTAGATATCTCCATCTTAATACTGATGGCGGTGTAGATATTTATATGTTCATACAGATGGCGGTGCAGATATTTCCATGCTCATACCGATGGCGGTGTAGATATTTCCATGTTCATACAGATAGCGGTGTAGTTATTTCCATGTGTAAAGAGATAGCTGTGTAGATATTTCCATGTATATGCAGATAGCTGTGTAGATATTTCCATTTTCATGCAGATTGCGGTGTATGTATTTCCATCTTCAAACAGAGAGCGGTGTAGATATTTCCATGTTCATACAGATAGCGGTGTAGATATTTCCATGTTTATACAGATAGCGGTGAAGATGTATGCATGTTTACACAGATAGCGGTGTGGATATTTCCATGTTCATCCAGAGGGCTGTGTAGATATATCCATGTTCATACAGATAGCGGTGTAGATATTTCCATGTTCATACAGATGGCGGTGTAGATATTTCCATGTTCATACAGATAGCGGTGTAGATATTTCCATGTTCATACAGATAGCGGTGCTATTTCCATGTTTATACAGGTAGCGGTGTAGATATTTCCATGTTTATACAGATAGCGGTGTAGATATTTCCATGTTTATACAGATAGCGGTGTTGATATTTCCATGTTTATACAGATATCGGTGTAGATATCTCCATCTTAAGACAGATTGCGGAGTAGATATTTATATGTTCATACAGATGGCGGTGCAGATATTTCCATGTTCATACAGATGGCGGTGTGGGTATTTCCATGTTCATACAGATAGCGGTGTAGTTATTTCCATGTGTAAAGATATAGCTGTGTAGATATTTCCATGTATATGCAGATAGCTGTGTAGATATTTCTATTTTCATGCAGATAGCGGTTTAGATATTTCCATGTTCGTACAGATAGCGGTGTAGATATTTCCATGTTCATACAGATAGCCTTGTAGACATTTCCATGTTTATACAGATAGCAGTGAAGGTGTATGCATGTTTACACAGATAGTGGTGTAGATATTTCCATGTTCATACAGATAGCGGTGTAGATATTTCAAAGTTCATACAGACAGCGGTTTAGATATTTCCTTCTTAATACAGATGGCGGTGTAGATATTTATATGTTCATACAGATGGCGGTGCAGATATTTCCATGTTCATACACATGGCGGCATAGATATTTCCATGTTCATACAGAGAGCGGTGTAGTTATTTCCATGTGTAAAGAGATATCTGTGTAGATATTTCCATGTATATGCAGATAGCAGTGTAGATATTTCCATTTTCATGCAGATAGCGGTGAAGATATTTCCATGTTCAAACAGATAGCGGTGTAGATATTTCCATGTTCATACAGATAGCGGGGCAGACATTTCCATGTTCATACAGATAGCGGTGTAGATATTGCCATGTTTATACAGATAGCGGTGAAGATGTATGCATGTTTACACAGATAGCGCTGTAGATATTTCCATGTTCATCCAGATGGCTGTGTAGATATATCCATGTTCATACAGATAGCGGTGTAGATATTTCCATGTTCATACAGATAGCGGTGTAGATATTTACATGTTCATACAGATAGCGGTATAGATATTTCCATGTTTATACAGATAGCGGTGAAGATCTATGCATGTTTACAGAGATAGCGGTGTAGATATTTCCATGTTCATCCAGATGGCTGAGTAGATATATCCATGTTCATACAGATAGCGGTGTAGCTATTTCCATGTTCATACAGATAGCGGTGTAGATATTTCCATGTTCATACAGATAGCGGTGTAGATATTTCCATGTTCATACAGATAGCGGTGCTGATATTTCCTTGTTTCTACAGGCAGCAGTGTAGATATTTCCATGTTTATACAGATAGCAGTTTAGATATTTCCTTCTTAATACAGATGGCGGCGTAGATATTTATATGTTCATACAGATGGCGGTGTAGATATTTCCATGTTTATACAGATAGCAGTGTATATATCTCCATCTTAATACAGATGGCCGTGTAGATATTTATATGTTCATACAGATGGCGGTGCAGATATTTCCATGTACATACAGATGGCGGTGTAGATATTTCCATGTTCATACAGATAGCGGTGTAGTTATTTCCATGTGTAAAGAGATAGCTGTGTAGATATTGCCATGGATATGCAGTTAGCTGTGCAGATATTTCCATTTTCATGCAGGTAGCGGTGTATATATTTCCATCTTCAAACAGATAGCGGTGTGGATATTTCCATGTTCATACAGATAGCGGTGTAGATATTTCCATGTTCATTCAGATAGCGGTGAAGATGTATGCTTGTTTACACAGATAGCGGTGTGGATATTTCCATGTTCATCCAGAGGGCTGTTTAGATATATCCATGTTCATACAGATAGCGGTGTAGATATATCCATGTTCATACAGATAGCGGTGTAGATATTTCAATGTTCATACAGATAGCGGTGCTGATATTTCCATGTTTAAACAGGTAGCGGTGTAGATATTTCCATGTTTATACAGATAGCGGTGTAGATATTTCCATGTTTATACAGATAGCGGTGTAGATATTTCCAGGTTTATACAGATAGCGGTGTAGATATCTCCATCTTAATACAGATGGCGGTGTAGATATTTATATGTTCATACAGATGGTGGTGCAGATATTTCCATGTTCATACACATGGCGGTGTAGATATTTCCATGTTCATACAGATAGCGGTGTAGTTATTTCCATGCGTAAAGAGATAGCTGTGTAGATATTTCCATGTATATGCAGATAGCAGTGTAGATATTTCCATTTTCATGCAGATAGCGGTGTAGATATTTCCATGTTCAAACAGATAGCGGTGTAGATATTTCCATGTTCATACAGATAGCGGTGCAGACATTTCCATGTTCATACAGATAGCGGTGTAGATATTTCCATGTTCATACAGATAGCGGTGCAGACATTTCCATGTTCATACAGATAGCGGTGTAGATATTTCCATGTTTATACAGATAGCGGTGAAGATGTATGCATGTTTACACAGATAGCGCTGTAGATATTTCCATGTTCATCCAGATGGCTGTGTAGATATATCCATGTTCATACAGATAGCGGTGTAGATATTTCCATGTTCATACAGATAGCGGTGTAGCTATTTCCATGTTCATACAGATAGCGGTGTAGATATTTCCATGTTTATACAGATAGCGGTGAAGATGTGTGCATGTTTACACAGATAGCGGTGTAGATATTTCCATGTTCATACAGATAGCGGTGTAGATATTTCAATGTTCATCCAGATGGCTGTGTAGATATATCCATGTTCATACAGATAGCGGTGCAGATATTTCCATGTTCATACAGATAGTGGTGTAGATATTTCCATGTTCATACAGATAGCAGTGTAGCTATTTCCATGTTCATACAGATAGCGGTGTAGATATTTCCATGTTCGTACAGATAGCGGTGTAGATATTTCCATGTTCCTACAGATAGCAGTGCTGATATTTCCATGTTTATACAGGTAGCGGTGTAGAAATATCCATGTTTATACAGATAGCGGTGTAGATATTTCCATGTTCATACAGATAGCGGTGTAGATATTTCCATGTTTATACAGATAGCGGTGAAGATGTATGCATGTTTACGCAGGTGGCGGTGTATATATTTCATTTTTCATACAGATAGCTGTGTAGATATTTCCATGTTCATCCAGATGGCTCTGTAGATATATCCATGTTCATGCAGATAGCGGTGTGGCTATTTCCATGTTCATACAGATAGCGGTGTAGCTGTTTCCATGTTCATACAGATAGCGTTGTAGATATTTCCATGTTCATACAGATAGCGGTGCTGATATTTCCATGTTTATACAGGCAGCTGTGTAGTTATTTCCATATTTATACAGATAGCGGTTTAGATATTTCCTTCTTAATACAGATGGCGGTGTAGATATTTATATGTTTGTACAGATGGCGGTGTAGATATTTCCATGTTTATACAGATAGCAGTGTAGATATCTCCATCTTAATACAGATGGCGGTGTAGATATTTATATGTTCATACAGATGGCGGTGCAGATATTTCCATGTTCATACAGATGGCGGTGTAGATATTTCCATGTTCATACAGATAGCGGTGTAGTTTTTTCCATGTGTAAAGAGATAGCTGTGTAGATATTTAAATGTATATGCAGATAGCAGTGTAGATATTTCCATTTTCATGCACATAGCGGTGTAGATATTTCCATGTTCAAACAGATAGCGGTGTAGATATTCCCATGTTCATACAGATAGCGGTGTAGATATTTCCATGTTCATAGATATAGCGGTGTAGATATTTCCATGTTCATACAGATAGCGGTGCTGATATTTCCATGTTTATACAGGTAGCGGTGTAGATATTTCCATGTTCATACAGATTGCGGTGTAGATATTTCCATGTTTATACAGATAGCGGTGTAGATATTTCCAGGTTTATACAGATAGCGGTGTAGATATCTCCATCTTAATGTAGATGGCAGTGTAGATATTTAAATGTTCATACAGATGGCGGTGCAGATATTTCCATGTTCATACAGATGGCGGTGTAGCTATTTCCATGTTTATAGAGATATCGCTGTACTTATTTCCATGTGTAAAGAGATAGCTTTGTAGATATTTACATGTATATGCAGATTGCTGTGTAGATATTTCCATTTTCATGCAGATAGCCGTGTAGATATTTCCATGTTCAAACAGATAGCGGTGTAGATATTTCCATGTTCATACAGATAGCAGTGTAGATATTTCCATGTTTTTACAGATAGCGGTGAAGATGTATGCATGTTTACACAGATAGCGGTGTAGATATTTCCATGTTCATACATATAGCCGTATAGATATTTCCATGTTCATCCAGATGGCTGTGTAGGTATATCCATGTTCATACAGAGGGCGGTGAAGATATTTCCATGTTCATACAGATAGCGGTGTAGTTATTTCCATGTGTAAAGAGATAGCTGTGTAGATATTTCCATGTATATGCAGATAGCTGTGTATATATTTCCATTTTCATGCAGATAGCGGTTTAGATATTTCCATGTTCAAACAGATAGCGGTGTAGATATTTCCGTGTTCATACAGATAGCGGTGTAGATATTTCCATGTTCAAACAGATAGCGGTGTAGATATTTCCGTGTTCATACAGATCGCGGTGTGGATATTTCCATGTTCATACAGATAGCGGTGTAGATACTTCCATGTTCATACAGATAGATGGGCTGATATTTCCATATTCATACAGATAGCGGTGCTGATATTTCCATGATTATACAGATAGCGGTGTAGGTATTTCCATGTTTATACAGATAGCGGTGTAGATATTTCCATGTTTATACAGATAGCGGTGTTGCTATCTCCATCTTAATACAGATGGCGGTGTAGATATTTATGTGTTCATACAGATGGTGGTGCAGATATTTCCATGTTCATACAGATAGCGGTGTAGTTATTTCCATGTGTAAAGAGATACCTGTGTAGATATTTAAATGTATATGCAGATAGCAGTGGAGATATTTCTATTTTCATGCAGATTGCGGTTTAGATATTTCCATGTTCGTACAGATAGCGGTGTAGATATTTCCATGTTCATACAGATAGCCTTGTAGAGATTTCCATGTTTATACAGATAGCGGTGAAGATGTATGCATGTTTACACAGATAGCGGTGTAGATACTTCCATGTTCATACAGATAGCGGTGTAGATATTTCAAAGTTCATACAGAAAGCGGTTTAGATATCTCCTTAATACAGATGGCGGTGTAGATATTTATATGTTCATACAGATGGCGGTGCAGATATTTCCATGTTCATACAGATGGCGGTGTAGATATTTCCATGTTTATAGAGATAGCGTTGCAGTTATTTCCGTGTGTTAAGAGATAGCTGTGTAGATATTTCCATGTATATGCAGATAGCTGTGTAGATATTTCCATTTTCATGCAGACAGCGGTGTAGGTATTTCCATGTTCAAACAGATAGCGGTGTAGATATTTCCATGTTCATACAGATAGCGGTGTAGATATTTCCATGTTCATACAGATAGCGGTGTAGATATTTCCATGTTCATACAGATGGCGGTGTAGATATTTCCATGTTCATACAGATAGCGGTGTAGATATTTCCAGGTTTATACAGGTAGAGGTGTAGATATTTCCATGTTTATACAGATAGCGGTGTAGATATTTCCATGTTTATACAGATAGCGTTGTAGATATTTCCATGTTTATACAGATAGCTGTGTAGATATCTCCATCTTAATACAGATGGCGGTGTAGATATTTATATGTTCATACAGATGGCGGTGCAGATATTTAAATGTTCATACAGATGGCGGTGTAGATATTTCCACGTTCATACAGATAGCGGTGCAGTTATTTCCATGTGTAAAGAGATACCTGTGTAGATATTTAAATGTATATGCAGATAGCAGTGTAGATATTCCCATTTTCATGCAGATAGCGGTGTAGATATTTCCATGTTCAAACAGATAGCGGTGTAGACATTTCCATGTTCATACAGATAGCGGTGTAGATATTTCCATGTTCATACAGATAGCGGTGTATATATTTCCATGTTTATACAGATAGCGGTGAAGATCTACGCATGTTTACAGAGATAGCGGTGTAGATATTTCCATGTTCATCCAGATGGCTTTGTAGATATATCCATGTTCATACAGATAGCGGTGTAGCTATTTCCATGTTCATACAGATAGCGGTGTAGATATTTCCATGTTCATACAGATAGCGCTGTAGATATTGCCATGTTCAAACAGATAGTGGTGTAGTTATTTCCATGTGTAAAGAGATAGCTGTGCAGATATTTAAATGAATATGCAGATAGCAGTGTAGATATTTCCATTTTCATGCAGATAGCGGTGTAGATATTTCCATGTTCAAACAGATAGCGGTGTAGATATTTCCATGTTCATACAGATAGCGGTGTGGATATTTCCATGTTCATACAGATAGTGGTGTAGATATTTCCATGTTCATACAGATAGTGGTGTAGCTATTTCCATGTTCATACAGATAACGGTGTAGCTATTTCCATGTTCATACAGATAGCAGTGTAGATATTTCCATGTTCATACAGATAGCGATGTAGATATTTCCATGTTCATACAGATAGCAGTGCTGATATTTCCATGTTTATACAGGCAGCGGTTTAGTTATTTCCATGTTTATACAGATAGCGGTGTAGATATTTCCATGTTTATTCAGATAGCGGTGTAGATATCTGCATTTTAATACAGATGGCGGTGTAGATATTTATATGTTCATACAGATGGCGGTGCAGATATTTCCATGTTCATACAGATAGCAGTGTAGATATTTCCATGTTCATACAGATAGCGGTGTAGATATTTCCATGGTTATACAGATAGCGTTGTAGATATTTCCATGTTTATACAGATAGCGATGTAGATATTTCCATGTTTATTCAGTTAGCGGTGTAGATATCTCCATCTTAATACAGATGGCGGTGTACATATTTATATGTTCATACAGATGGCGGTGCAGGTATTTCCATGTTCATACAGATGGCGGTGTAGTTATTTCCATGTTCATACAGATAGCGGTGTAGTTATTTCCATGTGTAAAGAGATAGCTGTGTAGATATTTCCATGTATATGCAGATAGCTGTGTAGATATTTCCATTTTCATGCAGATTGCGGTGTATGTATTTCCATCTTCAAACAGATAGCGGTGTAGATATTTCCATGTTCATACAGATAGCGGTGTAGATATTTCCATGTTTATACAGATATCGGTGAAGTGGATGCATGTTTACACAGATAGCGGTGTGGATATTTCCATGTTCATCCAGAGGGCTGTTTAGATATATCCATGTTCATACAGATAGCGGTGTAGATATTTCCATGTTTATACAGATAGCGGTGAAGATGTATGCATGTTTACACAGATAGCGTTGTAGATATTTCCATGTTCATACAGATAGTGGTGTAGATATTTCCATGTTCATCCAGATGGCTGTGTAGATATATCCATGTTCATACAGATAGTGGTGTAGATATTTCCATGTTCATACAGATAGCGGTGCTGATATTTCCATGTTTATCCAGGCAGCGGTGTAGCTATTTCCATGTTCCTACAGATAGCGGTGTAGATATTTCCATGTTCATACAGATAGCTGTGCTGATATTTCCATGTTTATACAGGCAGCGGTGTAGATAATTCCATGTTTATACTGATAGCAGTTTAGATATTTCCTTCTTAATACAGATGGCGGTGTATTTATATGTTCATACAGATGGCGGTTTAGATATTTCCATGTTTATACAGATAGCAGTGTAGATATCTCCATCTTAATACAGATTGCGGTGTAGATATTTATATGTTCATACAGATGGCGGTGCAGATATTTCCATGTTCATACTGATGGCGGTGTAGTTATTTCCATGTTCATACAGATAGTGGTGTAGTAATTTCCATGTGTAAAGAGATAGCTTTGTAGATATTTAAATGTATATGCAGATAGCAGTGTAGATATTTCCATGTTTATACAGATAGCGGTGTAGATATTTCCATGTTTATACAGGTAGCAGTGTAGATATTTCCATGTTTATACAGATAGCCGTGTAGATATTTCCATGTTCATACCGATAGCGGTGCAGATATTTCCATGTTTATACAGATAGTGGTGAAGATGTATGCATGTTTACACAGATAGCGCTGTAGATATTTCCATGTTCATCCAGATGGCTGTGTAGATATATCCATGTTCATACAGATAGCGGTGTAGATATTTCCATGTTCATACAGATAGCGGTGTAGATATTTCCATGTTCATCCAGATGGCTGTGTAGATATATCCATATTCATACAGATAGCGGTGTAGCTATTTCCATTTTCATACACATAACAGTGTAGCTATTTCCAAGTTCATACAGATAGCAGTGTAGATATTTCCATGTTCATACAGATGGCGGTGTAGATATTTCCATGTTCATACAGATAGCGGTGTAGTTATTTCCATGTGTAAAGAGATAGCTGTGTAGATATTTCCATCTATATGCAGATAGCTGTGTAGATATTTCCATTTTCATGCAGATAGCGGTGTATATATTTCCATCTTCAAACAGATAGCGGTGTAGATATTTCCATGTTCATAGAGATAGCAGTGTAGATATTTCCATGTTTATACAGATAGCGGTGAAGATGTATGCATGTTTACACAGATAGCTGTGTGGATATTTCCATGTTCATCCAGAGGGCTTTGTAGATATATCCATGTTCATTCAGGTAGCGGTGTAGATATTTCCATGTTCATACACATAGCAGTGTAGATATTTCCATGTTTATACAGAGAGCGGTGCTGATATTTCCATGTTTATACAGGTAGCGGTGTAGATATTTCCATGTTTATACAGATAGCAGTGTAGATATTTCCATGTTTATACAGATAGCGGTGTAGATATTTCCATGTTTATACAGATTTCGGTGTAGATATCTCCATCTTAATACTGATGGCGGTGTAGATATTTATATGTTCATACAGATGGCGGTGCAGATATTTCCATGCTCATACCGATGGCGGTGTAGATATTTCCATGTTCATACAGATAGCGGTGTAGTTATTTCCATGTGTAAAGAGATAGCTGTGTAGATATTTCCATGTATATGCAGATAGCTGTGTAGATATTTCCATTTTCATGCAGATTGCGGTGTATGTATTTCCATCTTCAAACAGAGAGCGGTGTAGATATTTCCATGTTCATACAGATAGCGGTGTAGATATTTCCATGTTTATACAGATAGCGGTGAAGATGTATGCATGTTTACACAGATAGCGGTGTGGATATTTCCATGTTCATCCAGAGGGCTGTGTAGATATATCCATGTTCATACAGATAGCGGTGTAGATATTTCCATGTTCATACAGATGGCGGTGTAGATATTTCCATGTTCATACAGATAGCGGTGTAGATATTTCCATGTTCATACAGATAGCGGTGCTATTTCCATGTTTATACAGGTAGCGGTGTAGATATTTCCATGTTTATACAGATAGCGGTGTAGATATTTCCATGTTTATACAGATATCGGTGTAGATATCTCCATCTTAAGACAGATTGCGGAGTAGATATTTATATGTTCATACAGATGGCGGTGCAGATATTTCCATGTTCATACAGATGGCGGTGTGGATATTTCCATGTTCATACAGATAGCGGTGTAGTTATTTCCATGTGTAAAGATATAGCTGTGTAGATATTTCCATGTATATGCAGATAGCAGTGTAGATATTTCCATTTTCATGCAGATAGCAGTGTAGATATTTCCACGTTCAAACAGATAGCAGAGTAGATATTTCCATGTTCATACAGATAGCGGTGTAGATATTTCCATGTTCATACAGATAGCGGTGTAGATATTTCCATGTTTATACAGATAGCGGTGAAGATCTATGCATGTTTACACAGATAGCGGTGTAGATATTTCCATGTTCATACAGAGAGTGGTGTAGATATTTCCATGTTCATCCAGTTGGCTGTGTAGATATATCCATGTTCATACAGATAGTGGTGTAGATATTTCCATGTTCATACAGATAGCGGTGCTGATATTTCCATGTTTATACAGGCAGCGGTGCAGATATTTCCATGTTCATACAGATAGCAGTGTAGATATTTCCATGTTTATACAGATAGCGGTGAAGATGTATGCATGTTTACACAGATACCGGTGTAGATATTACCATGTTCATCCAGGTGGCTGTGTAGATATATCCAAGTTCATACAGATAGCGGTGTAGATATTTCCATGTTCATACAGATAGCGGTGTAGATATTTCCATGTTCATCCCGATGGCTGAGTAGATATATCCATGTTCATACAGATATCAGTGTAGATATTTCCATGTTCATACAGATAGCGGTGTAGCTATTTCCATGTTCATACAGATAACGGTGTAGCTATTTCCATGTTCATACAGATAGCAGTGTAGATATTTCCATGTTCATACAGATAGCAGTGTAGATATCTCCATTTTCATACAGAGAGCGGTGCTGATATTTCCATGTTTATACAGGCAGCGGTGTAGATATTTCTATGTTTATACAGATAGCGGTGTAGTTATCTCCATCTTAATACAGATGGCGGTGTAGATATTTATATGTTCATACAGATGGCGGTAAAGACGTATGCATGCTTACACAGATAGCGGTGTGGATATTTCCGTGTTCATCCAGAGGGCTGTGTAGATATATCCATGTTCATGCAGATAGCGGTGTAGATATTTCCATGTTCATACAGATAGCAGTGTAGATATTTCCATGTTCATACAGATAGCGGTGCTGATATTTCCATGTTTATACAGGTAGCGGTGCAGATATTTCCATGTTCATACAGATGGCGTTGTAGATATTTCCATGTTTATAGAGATAGCGGTGTAGTTATTTCCATGTGTAAAGAGATAGCTGTGTAGATATTTCCATGTATATGCAGATAGCTTTGTAGATATTTCCATTTTCATGCAGATAGCGGTGTAGATATTTACATGTTCAAACAGATAGCGGTGTAGATATTTCCATGTTCATTCAGATAGCTTTGTAGATATTTCCATGTTCATACAGATAGCGGTGTAGATATTTCCATGTTCATACAGATAGCGGTGTAGATATTTCCAGGTTCATACAGATAGCGGTGTAGATATTTCCATGTTTATACAGATAGCGGTAAAGACGTATGCATGCTTACACAGATAGCGGTGTGGATATTTCCATGTTCATCCAGAGGGCTGTGTAGATATATCCATGTTCATGCAGATAGCGGTGTAGATATTTCCATGTTCATACAGATAGCAGTGTAGATATTTCCATGTTCATACAGATAGCGGTGCTGATATTTCCATGTTTATACAGGTAGCGGTGTAGATATTTCTATGTTTATACAGATAGCGGTGTAGATATTTCCATGTTTATACAGATAGAGGTGTAGATATTTCCATGTTTATACAGATAGCGGTGTAGTTATCTCCATCTTAATACAGATGGCGGTGTAGATATTTATATGTTCATACAGATGGCGGTGCAGATATTTCCATGTTCATACAGATGGCGGTGTAGATATTTCCATGTTCATACAGATAGCGGTGTAGTTATTTCCATGCGTAAAGAGATAGCTGTGTAGTTATTTCCATGTATATGCAGATAGCAGTGTAGATATTTCCATTTTCATGCAGATAGCGGTGTAGATATTTCCATGTTCAAACAGATAGCGGTGTAGATATTTCCATGTTCATACAGATAGCGGTGCAGATATTTCCATGTTGCTACAGATAGCAGTGTAGATATTTCCATGTTTATACAGATAGCGGTGAAAATGTATGCATGTTTACACAGATAGCGGTGTAGATATTTCCACGTTCATACAGATGGCTTTGTAGATATATCCATGTTCATACAGATCGCGGTGTAGATATTTCCATGTTCATACAGATAGCGGTGTAGATATTTCCATGTTCATCCAGATGGCTGTGTAGATATTTCCATGTTTATACAGATAGCGTTGAAGATGTATGCATGTTTACACAGATAGCGGTGTGGATATTTCCATGTTCTTCCAGAGGGCTGTGTAGATATATCCATGTTCATCCAGATGGCTGTGTAGATATATCCATGTTCATACAGATGGCGGTGAAGGTATTTCCATGTTCATTCAGATAGCGGTCTAGATATTTCCATGTTCATACAGATAGCGGTGTAGATATCTCCATGTTCATACAGATAGTTGGGCTGATATTTCCATGTTCATACAGATAGCGGTGCTGATATTTCCATGTTTGTACAGGTAGCGGTGTAGATATTTCCAGGTTTATACAGATAGCGGTGTAGATATTGCCATGTTTATACAGATAGAGGTGTAGATATTTCCATGTTTATACAGATATCGGTGTAGATATCTCCATCTTAATACAGATGGCCGTGTAGATATGTATATGTTCATACAGATGTCGTTGCAGCTATTTCCATGTTCATACAGATGGCGGTGAAGATATTTCCATGTTCATACAGGTAGCGGTGTAGTTATTTCCATGTGTAAAGAGATAGCTGTGTAGATATTTCCATGTATATGCAGATAGCTGTGTAGATATTACCATTTTCATGCAGATAGCGGTGTAGATATTTCCATGTTCAAACAGATAGCGGTGTAGATATTTCCATGTTCATACAGAGAGCGGTGCAGATATTTCCATGTTTATACAGATAGTGGTGAAGATGTATGCATGTTTACACAGATAGTGGTGTAGATATTTCCATGTCCATCCAGATGGCTGTGTAGATATATCCATGTTCATACAGATAGTGGAGTAGATATTTCCATGTTCATACAGATAGCGGTGTAGATATTTCCATGTTCATTCAGATGGCTGTGTAGATATATCCATGTTCATACAGATAGCGGTGTAGATATTTCCATGTTCATGCAGATAGCGGTGAAACTATTTCCATTTTCATTCACATAACGGTGTAGCTATTTCCATGTTCATACAGATAGCAGTGTAGATATTTCCATGTTCATACAGATAGTGGTGCAGATATTTCCATTTTCATACAGAGAGCGTTGCTGATATTTCCATGTTTATACAGATAGCGGTTTAGATATTTCCTTAATACAGATGGCGGTGTAGATATTTATATGTTCAAACAGGTGGCGGTGCCGATATTTCCATGTTCATACAGATGGTGGTGTAGATATTTCCATGTTTATGGATATAGCGGTGTAGTTATTTCCATGTGTAAATAGATAGCTGTGTAGATATTTTCATGTATATGCAGATAGCTTTGTAGATATTTCCATTTTCATGCAGATAGCGGTGTAGATATTTACATGTTCAAACAGATAGCTGTGTAGGTATTTCCATGTTCATTCAGATAGCTTTGTAGATATTTCCATGTTCATACAGATAGCGGTGTAGATATTTCCATGTTCATACAGATAGCGGTGAAGACGTATGCATGTTTACACAGATAGCGGTGTGGATATTTCCATGTTCATCCAGAGGGCTGTGTAGATATATCCATGTTCATACAGATAGCGGTGTAGATATTTCCATGTTCATACAGATAGCAGTGTAGATATTTCCATGTTCATACAGATAGCGGTGCTGATATTTCCATGTTTATACAGGTAGCGGTGTAGATATTTCCATGTTTATACAGATAGCGGTGTAGATATTTCCATGTTTATACAGATAGCGGTGTAGATATTTCCATGTTTATACAGATAGCGGTGTAGTTATCTCCATCTTAATACAGATGGCGGTGTAGATATTTATATGTTCATACAGATGGCGGTGCAGATATTTCCATGTTCATACAGATGGCGGTGTAGATATTTCCATGTTCATACAGATAGCGGTGAAGTTATTTCCATGCATAAAGAGATAGCTGTGTAGATATTTCCATGTATAGGCAGATAGCAGTGTAGATATTTCCATTTTCATGCAGATAGCGGTGTAGATATTTCCGTGTTCAAACAGATAGCGGTGTAGGTATTTCCATGTTCATACAGATAGCAGTGCAGATATTTCCATGTTCATACAGAAAGCAGTGTAGATATTTCCATGTTTATACAGATAGCGGTGAAGATGTATGCATGTTTACACAGATAACGGTGTAGATATTTCCATGTTCATACAGATGGCTGTGTAGATATATCCATGTTCATACAGATCGCGGTGTAGATATTTCCATGTTCATACAGATAGCGGTGTATATATTTCCATGTTCATACAGATGGCTGTGTAGATATTTCCATGTTTATACAGATAGCGTTGAAGATGTATGCATGTTTACACAGATAGCGGTGTGGATATTTCCATGTTCATCCAGAGGGCTGTGTAGATATATCCATGTTCATACAGATGGCGGTGAAGATATTTCCATGTTCATACAGATAGCGGTGTAGTTATTTCCATGTGTAATGAGATAGCTGTGTAGATATTTCCATGTATATGCAGATAGCTGTGTAGATATTTCCATTTTCATGCAGATAGCGGTTTAGATATTTCCGTGTTCAAACAGATAGCGGTGTAGATATTTCCATATTCATACAGATAGCGGTGAAGATATTTCCATGTTTATACAGATAGCGGTGGAGGTGTATGCATGTTTTCACAGATAGCGGTGTAGATATTCCCATGTTCATACAGACCGCGGTGTAGATTTTTCCATGTTCATCCAGATGGATGTGTAGACATATCCATGTTCATACAGGTGGCGGTGAAGATATTTCCATGTTCATACAGATAGCGGTGTTGATATTTCCATGTTCATACAGATAGCGGTGTAGATATTTCCATGTTCATACAGATGGCTGTGTAGATATATCCATGTTCATACAGATGGCGTTGAAGATATTTCCATGTTCATACAGATAGCGGTGTAGCTATTTCCATGTTCATACAGATAGCGGTGTAGACATTTCCATGTTCATACCGATACCGGTGCTGATATTTCCATGTTTGTACAGGTAGCGGTGTAGATATTTCCATGTTTATACAGATAGCGGTGTAGATGTTTCCATGTTTATACAGATAGCGGTGTAAATATTTCCATGTTTATACAGATAGCGGTGAAGTTATCTCCTTCTTAATGCAGATGGCGGTATAGATATTTATATGTTCATACAGATGGCGGTGCCGATATTTCCATGTTCATACAGATGGAGGTGTAGATATTTCCATGTTTATAGAGATAGCGGTGTAGTTATTTCCATGTGTAAAGAGATAGCTGTGTAGATATTTCCATGTATATGCAGATAGCTGTGTAGATATTTCCATTTTCATGCAGATAGTGGTGTAGATATTTCCATCTTTAGATAGCGGTGTTGATATTTCCATGTTCATACAGATAGCGGTGCTGATATTTCCATGTTTATACATGTAGCGGTGTAGATATTTCCATGTTTATACAGATAGCGGTGTAGATATTTCCAAGTTTATACAGAGAGCGGTGTAGATATCTCCATCTTAATATAGATGGCGGTGTAGATATTTATATGTTCATACGGATGGCGGTGCGGATATTTCCATGTTCATACAGATGGCGGTGTAGATATTTGTACGTTTATAGAGATAGGGCTGTAGTTATTTCCATGTGTAAAGAGATAGCTTTGTATATATTTCTATGTATATGCAGATCGCTGTGTAGATATTTCCATTTTCATGCAGATAGCCGTGTAGATATTTCCATGTTCAAACAGATAGCGGTGTAGATATTTCCACGTTCATACAGATAGCAGTGTAGATATTTCCATGTTTATATAGATAGCGGTGAACATGTATGCATGTTTACACAGATAGCGTTGTAGATATTTCCATCTTCATACAGATAGCGGAGTAGATATTTCCATGATCAAACAGATAGCGGTGTATATATTTCCATGTTCATACAGATAGCGGTGTAGATATTTCCATGTTCATACAGATAGCGGTGTAGATATTTCCATGCTTATACAGATAGCGGTGAAGATGTATGCATGTTTACACAGATAGCGGTGTAGATATTTCCATGTTCATCCAGATGGCTGTGTAGATATATCCATGTTCATACAGATAGCGGTGTAGATATTTCCATGTTCATACAGATAGCGGTGTAGATATTTCCATGTTCATACAGATAGCGGTGTAGATATTTCCATGTTTATACAGATAGCGGTGAAGATGTATGCATGTTTACACAGATAGCGATGTAGATATTTCCATGTTTATACAGATATCGGTGTAGATATTTCCATGTTCATCCAGATGGCTGTGTAGATATATCCATGTTCATACAGATAGTGGTGTAGATATTTCCATGTTCATACAGATAGTGGTGTAGATATTTCCTTGTTAATACAGATAGCGGTGTACCTATTTCCATGTTCATACAGATAGCGGTGTAGATATTTCCATGTTCGTACACATAGCGGTGAAGATATTTCCATGTTCCTACCGATAGCGGTGCTGATATTTCAATGTTTATACAGGTAGCAGTGTAGAAATTTCCATGTTTATACAGATAGCGGTGTAGATATTTCCATGTTCATACAGATAGCGGTGTAGATATTTCTATGTTTATACAGATAGCGGTGAAGATGTATGCATGTTTACACAGATAGCGGTGTATATATTTCCATGTTCATACAGATGGCTGTGTAGATATTTCCATGTTCATCCAGATGGCTCTGTAGATATATCCATGTTCATACAGATTGCGGTGTAGATATTTCCATGTTCATACAGATAGCGGTGTAGCTATTTCCATGTTCAAACAGATTGCGGTGTAGATATTTCCATGTTCATACAGATAGCGGTGTAGATATTTCCATGCTCATACAGATAGCGCTGTAGATATTTCCATGTTCATACAGATAGCGGTGCTGATATTTCCATGTTTATACAGGTAGCAGTGTAGATATTTCCATGTTTATACAGATAGCGGTGTAGATATTTCCATGTGCATACAGATAGCGGTGTAGATATTTCCATGTTTATACAGATAGCAGTGTAGATATCTCCATCTTAATACAGATGGCGGTGTAGATATTTATATGTTCATACAGATGGCGGTCCAGATATTTCCATGTTAATACAGATAGCGGTGTAGATATTTCCATGTTCATACAGATAGCGGTGTAGTTATTTCCATGTGTAAAGAGATATCTGTGTAGATATTTAAATGTATATACAGATAGCAGTGTAGATATTTCCATTTTCATGCAGATAGTGGTGTAGATATTTCCATGTTCAAACAGATAGCGGTGTAGATATTTCCATGTTCATACAGATAGCGGTGTAGATATTTCCATGTTCATACAGATAGCGGTGTAGATATTTCCATGTTTATACAGATAGCGGTGAAGATGTATGCATGTTTACACAGATAGCGGTGTAGATATTTCCATGTTCATCCAGATGGCTGTGTAGATATATCCATGTTCATACAGATAGCGGTGCAGCTATTTCCATGTTCATACAGATTGGGGTGTAGATATTTCCATGTTCATACAGATAGCGGTGTAGATATTTCCCTGTTCATACAGATAGCGGTGCTGATATTTCCTTGTTTATACAGGCAGCGGTGTAGATATATCCATGTTTATACAGATAGCGGTTTAGATATGTCCTTCTTAATACAGATGGCATTGTAGATATTTATATGTTCATACAGATGGCGTTGTAGATATTTCCATGTTTATACAGATAGCAGTGTAGATATCTCCATCTTAATACAGATGGCGGTGTAGATATTTATATGTTCTTACAGATGGCCGTGCAGATATTTCCGTGTTCATACAGATGGCGGTGTAGATATTTCCATGTTCATACAGATAGCGGTGTAGTTATTTCCATGTGTAAAGAGATAGCTGTGTAGATATTTAAATGTATATGCAGATAGCAGTGTAGATATTTCCATTTTCATGCAGATAGCTGTGTAGATATTTCCATATTCAAACAGATAGCGGTGTATATATTTCCATGTTCATACAGATAGCGGTGTGGATATTTCCATGTTCATACAGATAGCGGTGTAGATATTTCCATGTTTATAGAGATAGCGGTGAAGATCTATGCATGTTTACACAGATAGCGGTGTAGATATTTCCATGTTCATCCAGATGGCTGTGTAGATATATCCATGTTCATACAGATAGCGGTGTACATATTTCCATGTTCATACAGATAGTGGTGTAGCTATTTCCATGTTCATACAGATGACGGTGTAGCTATTTCCATGTTCATACAGATAGCAGTGTAGATATTTCCATGTTCATACAGATAGCGGTGTAGATATTTCCATGTTCATACAGATAGCGGTGCTGATATTTCCATGTTTTTACAGGCAGCGGTGTAGATATTTCCAGGTTTATACAGATAGCGGTTTAGATATTTCCTTCTTAACAGATGGTGGTGTAGATATTTATATGTTCATCCAGATGGCGGTGCAGATATTTCCATGTTCATACAGATGGCGGTGTAGATATTTCCATGTTTATAGATATAGCGGTGTAGTTATTTCCATGTGTAAAGAGATAGCTGTGTAGATATTTCCATGTATATGCAGAGAGCTTTGTAGATATTTCCATTTTCATGCAGATAGCGGTGTAGATATTTACATGTTCAAACAGATAGCGGTGTAGATTTTTCCATGTTCATTCAGATAGCTTTGTAGATATTTCCATGTTCATACAGATAGCGGTGCTGATATTTCCATGTTTATACAGGTAGTGGTGTAGATATTTCCATGTTTATACAGATAGCGGTGTAGATATTTCCATGTTTTTACAGATAGCGGTGTAGATATTTCCATGTTTAAACAGATAGCAGTGTAGATATCTCCATCTTAATACAGAAGGCGGTGTAGATATTTATATGTTCAAACAGATGGCGGTGCAGATATTCCCATGTTCATACAGATAGCGGTGTAGATATTTCCATGTTCATACAGATAGCGGTGTAGTTATTTCCATATGTAAAGAGATAGCTGTGTAGATATTTAAATGTATATACAGATAGCAGTGTAGATATTTCCATTTTCATGCAGATAGCAGTGTAGATATTTCCATGTTCAAACAGATAGCGGTGTAGATATTTCCATGTTCATACAGATAGCGGTGTAGATATTTCCATGTTCATACAGATAGCGGTGTAGATATTTCCATGTTTATACAGATAGCGGTGAAGATCTATGCATGTTTACACACATAGCGGTGTAGATATTTCCATGTTCATCCAGATGGCTGAGTAGATATATCCATGTTCATAGAGATAGCGGTGTAGATATTTCCATGTTCATACAGATAGCGGTGTAGATATTTCCATGTTCATACAGATAGCGGTGTAGATATTTCCATGTTCATACAGATTGCGGTGCTGATATTTCCTTGTTTATACAGGCAGCGGTGTAGATATTTCCATGTTTATACAGATAGCGGTTTAGATATTTCCTTCTTAATACAGATGGCAGTGTAGATATTTATATGTTCATACAGATGGCGGTGTAGATATTTCCATGTTTATACAGATAGCAGTGTAGATATCTCCATCTTAATACAGATGGCGGTGTAGATATTTATATGTTCTTACAGATGGCCGTGCAGATATTTCCGTGTTCATACAGATGGCGGTGTAGATATTTCCATGTTCATAGAGATAGCGGTGTAGATATTTCCATTTTCATACAGATAGCGGTGTAGATATTTCCATGTTCAAACAGATAGCGGTGTGGATATTTCCATGTTCATACAGATAGCGGTGTAGATATTTCCATGTTTATAGAGATAGCGGTGAAGATCTATGCATGTTTACACAGATAGCGGTGTAGATATTTCCATGTTCATCCAGATGGCTGTGTAGATATATCCATGTTCATACAGATAGCGGTGTACATATTTCCATGTTCATACAGATAGCGGTGTAGATATTTCCATGTTCATCCAGATGGCTGTGTAGATATATCCATGTTCATACAGATAGCGGTGTAGATATTTCCATGTTCATACAGATAGTGGTGTAGCTATTTCCATGTTCATAGAGATAACGGTGTAGCTATTTCCATGTTCATACAGATAACGGTGTAGCTATTTCCATGTTCATACAGATAGCAGTGTAGATATTTCCATGTTCATACAGATAGCGGTGTAGATATTTCCATGTTCATACAGATAGCGGTGCTGATATTTCCATGTTTATACAGGCAGCGGTGTAGATATTTCCAGGTTTATACAGATAGCGGTTTAGATATTTCCTTCTTAATACAGATGGCGGTGTAGATATTTTTATGTTCATACAGATGGCGGTGCAGATATTTCCATGTTCATACAGATGGCGTTGTAGATATTTCCATGTTTATAGAGATAGCGGTGTAGTTATTTCCATGTGTAAAGAGATAGCTGTGTAGATATTTCCATGTATATGCAGATAGCTTTGTAGATATTTCCATTTTCATGCAGATAGCGGTGTAGATATTTACATGTTCAAACAGATAGCAGAGTAGATTTTTCCATGTTCATTCAGATAGCTTTGTAGATATTTCCATGTTCATACAGATAGCGCTGTAGATATTTCCATGTTCATACAGATAGCGGTGTAGATATTTCCATGTTCATACAGATAGCGGTGCTGATATTTCCATGTTTATACAGGTAGCGGTGTAGATACTTCCATGGTTATACACATAGCGGTGTAGATATTTCCATGTTTATACAGATAGCGGTGTAGATATTTCCATGTTTATTCAGATAGCGGTGTAGATATCTCCATCTTAATACAGATGGCGGTGTAGATATTTCCTTGTTCATACTGATAGCGGTGTAGATATTTCCATGTTCATACAGATAGCGGTGTAGATATTTCCATGCTCATACAGATAGCGGTGTAGATATTTCCATGTTCATAGAGATAGCGGTGCTGATATTTCCATGTTTATACAGGTAGCGGTGTAGATATTTCCATGTTTATACAGATAGCGGTGTAGATATTTCCATGTTTATACAGATACCGGTGTAGATATTTCCATGTTTATACAGATAGCAGTGTAGATATCTCCATCTTAATACAGATGGCAGTGTAGATATTTATATGTTAATACAGATGGCGGTCCAGATATTTCCATTTTCATACAGATAGCAGTGTAGATATTTCCATGTTCATACAGATAGCTGTGTAGTTATTTCCATGTGTAAAGAGATAGCTGTGTAGATATTTAAATGTATGTACAGATAGCAGTGTAGATATTTCCATTTTCATGCAGATAGTGGTGTAGATATTTCCATGTTCAAACAGATAGCGGTTTAGATATTTCCATGTTCATACAGATAGCGGTGTAGATATTTCCATGTTCATACAGATAGCGGTGTAGATATTTCCATGTTTATACAGATAGCGGTGAAGATGTATGCATGTTTACACAGATAGCGGTGTAGATATTTCCATGTTCATCCAGATGGCTGTGTAGATATATCCATGTTCATACAGATAGCGGTGCAGCTATTTCCATGTTCATACAGATAGCGGTGTAGATATTTCCATGTTCATACAGATAGCAGTGTAGATATTTCCCTGTTCATACAGATAGCGGTGCTGATATTTCTTGTTTATACAGGCAGCGGTATAGATATTTCCATGTTTATACAGATAGCGGTTTATATATTTCCTTCTTAATACCGATCCAGTGTAGATATTTATATGTTCATACAGATGGCGGTGTAGATATTTCCATGTTTATACAGATAGCAGTGTAGATATCTCCATCTTAATACAGATGGCGGTGTAGATATTTATATGTTCTTACAGATGGCCGTGCAGATATTTCCGTGTTCATACAGATGGCGGTGTAGATATTTCCTTGTTCATACTGATAGCGGTGTAGATATTTCCATGTTCATACAGATAGCGGTGTAGATATTTCCATGCTCATACAGATAGCGGTGTAGATATTTCCATGTTCATACAGATAGCGGTGCTGATATTTCCATGTTTATACAGGTAGCGGTGTAGATATTTCCATGTTTATACAGATAGCGGTGTAGATATTTCCATGTTTATACAGATAGCGGTGTAGATATTTCCATGTTTATACAGATAGCAGTGTAGATATCTCCATCTTAATACAGATGGCGGTGTAGATATTTATATGTTCATACAGATGGCGGTCCAGATATTTCCATGTTCATACAGATAGCGGTGTAGATATTTCCATGTTCATACAGATAGCTGTGTAGTTATTTCCATGTGTAAAGAGATAGCTGTGTAGATATTTAAATGTATATACAGATAGCAGTGTAGATATTTCCATTTTCATGCAGATAGTGGTGTAGATATTTCCATGTTCAAACAGATAGCGGTGTAGATATTTCCATGTTCATACAGATAGCGGTGTAGATATTTCCATGTTCATACAGATAGCGGTGTAGATATTTCCATGTTTATACAGATAGCGGTGAAGATGTATGCATGTTTACACAGATAGCGGTGTAGATATTTCCATGTTCATCCAGATGGCTGTGTAGATATATCCATGTTCATACAGATAGCGGTGCAGCTATTTCCATGTTCATACAGATAGCGGTGTAGATATTTCCATGTTCATACAGATAGCGGTGTAGATATTTCCCTGTTCATACAGATAGCGGTGCTGATATTTCCTTGTTTATACAGGCAGCGGTGTAGATATTTCCATGTTTATACAGATAGCGGTTTAGATATGTCCTTCTTAATACAGATGGCAGTGTAGATATTTATATGTTCATACAGATGGCGCTGTAGATATTTCCATGTTTATACAGATAGCAGTGTAGATATCTCCATCTTAATACAGATGGCGGTGTAGATATTTATATGTTCTTACAGACGGCCGTGCAGATATTTCCGTGTTCATACAGATGGCGGTGTAGATATTTCCATGTTTATACAGATAGCGGTGTAGATATTTCCATGTTTTTACAGATAGCGGTGTAGATATTTCCATGTTTAAACAGATAGCAGTGTAGATATCTCCATCTTAATACAGATGGCGGTGTATATATTTATATGTTCAAACAGATGGCGGTGCAGATATTCCCATGTTCATACAGATAGCGGTGTAGATATTTCCATGTTCATACAGATAGCGGTGTAGTTATTTCCATGTGTAAAGAGATAGCTGTGTAGATATTTAAATGTATATACAGATAGCAGTGTAGATATTTCCATTTTCATCCAGATAGCGGTGTAGATATTTCCATGTTCAAACAGATAGCGGTGTAGATATTTCCATGTTCATACAGATAGCGGTGTACATATTTCCATGTTCATACAGATAGCGGTGTAGATATTTCCATGTTTATACAGATAGCGGTGAAGATCTATGCATGTTTACACACATAGCGGTGTAGATATTTCCATGTTCATCCTGATGGCTGCGTAGATATATCCATGTTCGTAGAGATTGCAGTGTAGCTATTTCCATGTTCATACAGATAGCGGTGTAGATATTTCCATGTTCATACAGATAGCGGTGTAGATATTTCCATGTTTATACAGATAGCGGTTTAGATTTTTCCTTCTTAATACAGATGGCAGTGTAGATATTTATATGTTCATACAGATGGCGGTGTACATATTTCCATGTTTATACAGATAGCAGTGTAGATATCTCCATCTTAATACAGATGGCGGTGTAGATATTTATATGTTCTTACAGATGGCCGTGCAGATAATTCCGTGTTCATACAGATGGCGGTGTAGATATTTCCATGTTCATAGAGATAGCGGTGTAGTTATTTCCATGTGTAAAGAGATAGCTGTGTAGATATTTAAATGTATATGCAGATAGCAGTGTAGATACTTCCATTTTCATACACATAGCGGTGTAGATATTTCCATGTTCAAACAGATAGCGGTGTGGATATTTCCATGTTCATACAGATAGCGGTGTAGATATTTCCATGTTTATAGAGATAGCGGTGAAGATCTATGCATGTTTACACAGATAGCGGTGTAGATATTTCCATGTTCATCCAGATGGCTGTGTAGATATATCCATGTTCATACAGATAGCGGTGTACATATTTCCATGTTCATACAGATAGCGGTGTAGATATTTCCATGTTCATCCAGATGGCTGTGTAGATATATCCATGTTCATACAGATAGCGGTGTAGATATTTCCATGTTCATACAGATAGTGGTGTAGCTATTTCCATGTTAATACAGATAACGGTGTAGCTATTTCCATGTTCATACAGATAGCAGTGTAGATATTTCCATGTTCATACAGATAGCGGTTTAGATATTTCCAT
Organism: Gorilla gorilla gorilla; assembly: GCF_029281585.2. NCBI lineage: Eukaryota > Metazoa > Chordata > Mammalia > Primates > Hominidae > Gorilla > Gorilla gorilla. Next base: position 156,824,780 of record NC_073231.2, read on the forward strand.
GTTCATACAGATAGCGGTGCTGATATTTCCATGTTTATACAGGCAGCGGTGTAGATATTTCCAGGTTTATACAGATAGCGGTTTAGATATTTCCTTCTTAATACAGATGGCGGTGTAGATATTTATATGTTCATACAGATGGCGGTGCACATATTTCCATGTTCATACAGATGGCGTTGTAGATATTTCCATGTTTATAGAGATAGCGGTGTAGTTATTTCCATGTGTAAAGAGATAGCTGTGTAGATATTTCCATGTATATGCAGATAGCTTTGTAGATATTTCCATTTTCATGCAGATAGCGGTGTAGATATTTACATGTTCAAACAGATAGCAGTGTAGATTTTTCCATGTTCATTCAGATAGCTTTGTAGATATTTCCATGTTCATACAGATAGCGCTGTAGATATTTCCATGTTCATACAGATAGCGGTGTAGATATTTCCATGTTCATACAGATAGCGGTGCTGATATTTCCATGTTTATACAGGTAGCGGTGTAGATATTTCCATGGTTATACACATAGCGGTGTAGATATTTCCATGTTTATACAGATAGCGGTGTAGATATTTCCATGTTTATTCAGATAGCGGTGTAGATATCTCCATCTTAATACAGATGGCGGTGTAGATATTTATATGTTCGTACAGATGGCGGTGCAGATATTTCCAAGTTCATACAGATGGCGGTGTAGATATTTCCATGTTCATACAGATAGTGGTGTAGTTATTTCCATGTGTAAAGAGATAGCTGTGTAGATATTTCCATCTACATGCAGATAGCTGTGTAGATATTTCCATTTTCATGCAGATAGCGGTGTATATATTTCCATCTTCAAACAGATAGCGGTGTAGATATTTCCATGTTCATACAGATAGCGGTGTAGATATTTCCATGTTTCTACAGATAGCGGTGAAGATGTATGCATGTTTACACAGACAGCGGTGTGGATATGTCCATGTTCATCCAGAGGGCTGTGTAGATATATCCATGTTCATACAGATAGCGGTGTAGATATTCCCATGTTCATACAGATAGCGGTGTAGATATTTCCATGTTCATACAGATGGCGGTGTAGCTATTTCCGTGTTGATAGAAATAGCGCTGTACTTATTTCCATGTGTAAAGAGATATCTTTGTAGATATTTCCATGTATATGCAGATCGCTGTGTAGATATTTCCATTTTCATGCAGATAGCGGTGTAGATATTTCCATGTTCAAACAGATAGCGGTGTAGATATTTCCATGTTCATACAGATAGCAGTGTAGATATTTCCATGTTCATACAGATAGCGGTGAAGATGTATGCATGTTTACACAGATATCGGTGTAGATATTTCCATGTTCATACAGATAGCGGTGTAGATATTTCCATGTTCATCCAGATGGCTGTGTAGATATATCCATGTTCATAAAGATGGCGGTGAAGATATTTCCATGTTCATACAGATAGCGGTGTAGTTATTTCCATGTGTAAAGAGATAGCTGTGTAGATATTTCCATGTATATGCAGATAGCTGTGTATACATTTCCATTTTCATGCAGATAGCGGTGTAGTTATTTCCATGTTCAAACAGATAGCGGTGTAGATATTTCCGTGTTCATACAGATAGCGGTGTAGATATTTCCATGTTCAAACAGATAGCGGTGTAGATATTTCCGTGTTCATACAGATAGCGGTGTAGATATTTCCATGTTCATACAGATAGCGGTGTAGATACTTCCATGTTCATACAGATAGAGGGGCTGATATATCCATGTTCATACAGATAGCGGTGCTGATATTTCCATGTTTATACAGATAGCGGTGTAGATATTTCCATGTTTATACAGATAGCGGTGTAGATATTTCCATGTTTATACAGATAGCGGTGTAGGTATCTCCATCTTAATACAGATGGCGGTGTAGATATTTATGTGCTCTTACAGATGACGGTGCAGATATTTCCATGTTCATACAGATAGCGGTGTAGTTATTTCCATGTGTAAAGAGATAGCTGTGTAGATATTTCCAAGTATATGCAGATAGCTGTGTAGATATTTCTATTTTCATGCAGATAGCGGTTTAGATATTTCCATGTTCGTACAGATAGCGGTGTAGATATTTCCATGTTCATACAGATAGCCTTGTAGACATTTCCATGTTTATACAGATAGCGGTGAAGATGTATGCATGTTTACACAGATAGCGGTGTAGATATTTCCATGTTCATACAGAAAGCGGTGCTGATATTTCCATGTTTATACAGGTAGCGGTGTAAATATTTCCATGTTTATACAGATAGCGGTTTAGATATTTCCATGTTTATACAGATAGCAGTGTAGATATTTCCATGTTTATGCAGATAGCGGTGTAGATATCTCCATCTTAATACAGATGGCGGTGTAGATATTTGTATGTTCATACAGATGGCGGTGCAGATATTTCCATGTTCATACAGATGGCGGTGTGGATATTTCCATGTTCATACAGATAGCGGTGTAGCTATTTCCATGTGTAAAGAGATAGCTGTGTAGATATTTCCATGTATATGCAGATAGCAGTGTAGATATTTCCATTTTCATGCAGATAGCGGTGTAGATATTTCCATGTTCAAACAGATAGCGGTGTAGATATTTCCATGTTCATACAGATAGCGGTGTAGATATTTCCATGTTCATACAGATAGCGGTGTAGATATTTCCATGTTTATACAGATAGCGGTGAAGATGTATGCATGTTTACACAGATAGCGGTGTAGATATTTCCATGTTCATCCAGATGGCTGTGTAGATATATCCATGTTCATACAGATAGCGGTGTAGTTATTTCCATGTTCATACAGATAGCGGTGTAGCTATTTCCATGTTCATACAGATAGCGGTGTAGATATTTCCATGTATATACTGTTAGCGGTGAAGATGTATGCATGTTTACACAGATAGCGGTGTAGATATTTCCATGTTCATACAGATAGTGGTGTAGATATTTCCATGTTCATCCAGATGGCTGTGTAGATATATCCATGTTCATACAGATAGTGGTGTAGATATTTCCATGTTCATACAGATAGCGGTGCTGATATTTCCATGTTTATACAGGCAGCGGTGTAGCTATTTCCATGTTCCTACAGATAGCGGTGTAGATATTTCCATGTTCATACAGATAGCGGTGCTGATATTTCCATGTTTATACAGGCAGCGGTGTAGATATTTCCATGTTTATACAGATAGCGGTTTAGATATTTCCTTCTGAATACAGATGGCGGTGTATTTATATGTTCATACTGATGGCAGTGTAGATATTTCCATGTTTATACAGATAGCAGTGTAGATATCTCCATCTTAATACAGATGGCGGTGTAGATATTTATATGTTCATACAGATGGCGGTGCAGATACTTCCATGTTCATACAGATGGCGGTGTAGTTATTTCCATGTTCATACAGATAGTGGTGTAGTTTTTTCCATGTGTAAAGAGATAGCTGTGTAGATATTTAAATGTATATGCAGATAGCAGTGTAGATATTTCCAATTTCATGCAGATAGCGGTATAGATATTTCCATGTCCAAACAGATAGCGGTGTAGGTATTTCCATGTTCATACAGATAGCGGTGTAGATATTTCCATATTCATACCGATAGCGGTGCAGGTATTTCCATGTTTATACAGATAGTGGTGAAGATGTATGCATGTTTACACAGATAGCGGTGTAGATATTTCCATGTTCATCCAGATGGCTGTGTAGATATATCCATGTTCATACAGATATCGGTGTAGATATTTCCATGTTCATACAGATAGCAGTGTAGATATTTCCATGTTCAGACAGATGGCTGTGTAGATATATCCATGTTCATACAAATAGCGGTGTAGATATTTCCATGTTCATACAGATAGCGGTGTAGCTATTTCCATTTTCATACAGATAACGGTGTAGCTATTTCCATGTTCATACAGATAGCGGTGTAGATATTTCCATGTTCATACAGATGGCAGTGTAGATATTTCCATGTTCATATAGATAGCGGTGTAGTTATTTCCATGTGTAAAGAGATAGCTGTGTAGATATTTCCATGTATATGCAGATAGCTGTGTAGATATTTCCGTTTTCATGCAGATAGCGGTGTATATATTTCCATCTTCAAACAGATAGCGGTGTAGATATTTCCATGTTCATACAGATAGCGGTGTAGATATTTCCATGTTTATACAGATAGCGGTGAAGATGTATGCATGTTTACACAGATAGCGGTGTGGATATTTCCATGTTCATCCAGAGGGCTGTGTAGATATTTCCATGTTCATACAGATAGCGGTGTAGATATTTCCTTGTTCATACTGATAGCGGTGTAGATATTTCCATGTTCATACAGATAGCGGTGTAGATATTTCCATGTTTATACAGATAGCGGTGAAGATGTATGCATGTTTACACAGATAGCGGTGTAGATATTTCCATGTTCATCCAGATGGCTGTGTAGATATATCCATGTTCATACAGAGAGTGGTGTAGATATTTCCATGTTCATAAAGATAGCGGTGTAGCTATTTCCATGTTCATACAGATAGCGGTGTAGATATTTCCATGTTTATACTGATAGCGGTGAAGATGTATGCATGTTTACAGAGATAGCGGTGTAGATATTTCCATGTTCATCCAGATGGCTATGTAAATATATCCATGTTCATACAGATAGTGGTGTAGATATTTCCATGTTCATACAGATAGCGGTGCTGATATTTCCATGTTTATACAGGCAGCGGTGTAGCTATTTCCATGTTCCTACAGATAGCGGTGTAGATATTTCCATGTTCATACAGATAGCGGTGCTGATATTTCCATGTTTATACAGGCAGCGGTGTAGATATTTCCATGTTTATACAGATAGCGGTTTAGGTATTTCCTTCTTAATACAGATGGTGGTGTATTTATATGTTCATACAGATGGCGGTGTATATATTTCCATGTTTATACAGATAGCAGTGTAGATATCTCCATCTTAATACAGATGGCGGTGTAGATATTTATATGTTCATACAGATGGTGGTGCAGATACTTCCATGTTCATACAGATGGCGGTGTTGTTATTTCCATGTTCATACAGATAGTGGTGTAGTTATTTCCATGTGTAAAGAGATAGCTGTGTAGATATTTAAATGTATATGCCGATAGCAGTGTAGATATTTCCAATTTCATGCAGATAGCGGTGTAGATATTTCCATGTCCAAACAGATAGCGGTGTAAGTATTTCCATGTTCATACAGATAGCGGTGTAGATATTTCCAAGTTCATACCGATAGCGGTGCAGATATTTCCATGTTTATACAGATAGTGGTGAAGATGTAAGCATGTATACACAGATAGCGGTGTAGATATTTCCATGTTCATCCAGATGGCTGTGTAGATATATCCATGTTCATACAGATAGCGGTGTAGATATTTCCATGTTCATACAGATAGCGGTGTAGATATTTCCATGTTCATCCAGATGGCTGTGTATATATATCCATGTTCATACAGATAGCGGTGTAGATATTTCCATGTTCATACAGATAGCGGTGTAGCTATTTCCATTTTCATAGAGATAACGGTGTAGCTATTTCCATGTTCATACAGATAGCAGTGTAGATCTTTGCATGTTCATACAGATAGCGGTGTAGATATTTCCATTTTCATACATACAGCAGTGCTGATATTTCCATGTTTATACAGGCAGCGGTGTAGATATTTCCTTGTTTATACAGATAGCGGTTTAGATATTTCCTTCTTAATACAGATGGCGGTGTAGATATTTATATGTTCATACAGATGGCGGTGCAGATATTTCCATGTTCATACACATTGTGGTGTAGATATTTCCATGTTTATAGATATAGCGGTGTAGTTATTTCCATGTGTAAAGAGATAGCTGTGTAGATATTTCCATGTATATGCAGATAGCTTTGTAGATATTTCCATTTTCATGCAGATAGCGGTGTAGATATTTCCATGTTTATAGATATAGCAGTGTAGATATTTCCATGTTTATCCAGATAGCAGTGTACGTATTTCCATATTTATACAGATGGCGGTGAAGATATTTCCATATTCCTACAGATGGTGGTGTCGATATTTCCATGTTTACAGAGTTGGCGGTTTAGATATGTACATGTTCCTACAGATGGCGGTGTAGATATTTCCATGTTTATACAGATAGCGGTGTAGGTATTTCCATGTTTGTACACATTACGGTGTAGATATTTCCATGTTTTAAGAGATAGCGGTGTAGATATTTCCATGTTTACACAGACAGCGGTGTAGATATTTCCATGTTTATACAGATAGCATTGTAGATATTTCCATGTTTATACTGATAGCGGTGTAGATATTTCCATGTTTACACAGATAGCGGAGTAGATATTTCCATGTTTATACAGATAGCTTTCTATGTATTTCTTGTTTATACAGATATCGGTGTAGACATTTCCACGTTTATATAAATACTTGTGTAGATATTTCCATGTTTATACAGATAGCGGTGTAGGTATTTCCAAGTTTATAGTGATAGCGGTTTAGACATTTCCATGTTCCTACAGATGGTGCTGTAGATATTTCCATGTGCATACAAATGGCGGTGTAGATATTTCCATGTTTATAGATATAGCGGTGTAGATATTTCCATGTTTATCCAGATAGCGGTGTACGAATTTCCATGTATATACAGATGGCGTTGTAGACATTTCCATGTTTATAGAGATAGCATTGTAGATATTTCCATGTTCCTGCATATGGCGGTGTAGATATTTCCATGTTTACAGAGTTGGCGGTGTAGATATTTCCACGTTCATACAGATGGCGGTGTAGATATTTCCATGTTAATACAGATACCGGGGTAGGTATTTCCATGTTTATACACATTACGCTGTAGATATTTCCATGTTTTTACAGATAGCTCTGTAGATATTTCCATGTTTATACAGATGGCGGTGTAGATATTTCCATGTTCATAGGGATGGCGTTGTAGGTATTTCCATCTTTATAGAGATGGCAGTGTAGATATTTCCATCTTTATACAGATAGAGGTGTAGATATTTCCATGTTTAAACAGATGGCGGTGTAGATATTTCCATCTTTATAGAGATTGTGCTGTAGATATTTCCATATTCATACAGATGGCGGTGTAGATATTTCCATGTTTATATAGGTGGCGGTGTAGATATTTCCATCTTAATACAGATAGCGGTGTAGATATATCCATGTTTATGCAGATGGCGGTGTAGATATTTTCATGTCGATACAGATGGCAGTGTAGGTATTTCCATGTTTATAGAGAAAGCGGTGTAGATATTTCCATGTTGATAGAGATAGCGGTGTAGATATTTCCATTTATATACAGATAGCGGTGTAGATATTTCCATGTTTATACAGATAGCGGTGTAGATATTTTCATGTTTATACAGATAGCAGTGTAGATATCTCCATCTTCATACAGATGGTGGTGCAGATATTTATATGTTCATACAGATGGCGGTGCAGATATTTCCATGTTCATACAGATGGCGGTGTAGATATTTCCATGTTCATACAGATAGCGGTGTAGTTATTTCCATGTGTAAAGAGATAGCTGAGTAGATATTTAAATGTATATGCAGATAGCAGTGTAGATATTTCCATTTTCATGCAGATAGCAGTGTAGGTATTTACATGTTCAAACAGATAGCGGTGTAGATATTTCCATGTTCATACAGATAGCGGTGTAGATATTTCCATGTTCATACAGATAGTGGTGTAGATATTTCCATGTTTATTCAGATAGCGGTGAAGATCTATGCATGTTTACACAGATAGCGGTGTAGCTATTTCCATGTTCATCCAGATGGCTGTGTAGATATATCCATGTTCATACAGATAGCGGTGTAGATATTTCCATGTTCATACAGATAGCGGTGTAGATATTTCCATGTTCATCCAGATGGCTGTGTAGATATATCCATGTTCATACAGATAGCGGTGTAGATATTTCCATGTTCATACAGATAGCGGTGTAGCTATTCCCATGTTCATACAGATAACGGTGTAGCTATTTCCATGTTCATACAGATAGCGGTGTAGATATTTCCATGTTCATACAGATAGCGGTGTAGATATTTCCATGTTCATACAGATAGCGGTGTAGCTATTCCCATGTTCATACAGATAACGGTGTAGCTATTTCCATGTTCATACAGAGAGCGGTGTAGATATTTCCATGATTATACAGATAGCGGTGTAGATATTTCCATGTTCATACAGATAGCGGTGCTTATATTTCCATGTTTATACAGGCAGCGGTGTAGATATTTCCTTGTTTATACAGATAGCGGTTTAGATATTTCCTTCTTTATACAGATGGCGGTGTAGATATTTATGTGTTCATACAGGTGGCGGTGCAGATATTTCCATGTTCATACAGATGGCGGTGTAGATATTTCCATGTTTATAGATATAGCGGTGTAGTTGTTTCCATGTGTAAAGAGATAGCTGTGTAGATATTTCCATGTATATGCAGATAGCTTTGTAGATATTTCCATTTTCATGCAGATAGCGGTGTAGATATTTACATGTTCAAACAGATAGCGGTGTAGATATTTCCATGTTCATTCAGATAGCTTTGTAGATATTTCCATGTTCATACAGATAGCGGTGTAGATATTTCCATGTTCATACAGATAGCGGTGTAGATATTTCCATGTTCATACAGATAGCGGTGCTGTTATTTCCATGTTTATACAGGTAGCGGTGTAGATATTTCCATGTTTATACAGATAGCGGTGTAGATATTTCAATGTTCTTACAGATGGCGTTGTAGATATTTCCATGTTCATACAGTTGGCAGTGTAAATATTTCCACGTTTATAGTGATAGCGGTGTAGTTATTTCCATGTTTATAGAGATAGCGTTGTAGATATTTCCATGTTTATACAAATAGCAGTGCAGGTATTTCAATGTTTATAAAGATTGCAGTGTAGATATTTCAATGTTTATTGCGATAGCGGTGTAGATATTTCCCTGTTTTACAGGTAGCAGTTTAGATATTTCCATGTTTATAGAGATTGCGGTGTAGATATTTCCATGTATATACAGATAGCGGTGTAGATATTTCCATGTTCATACAGATGGCGGTGTAGATATTTCCATCTTTATAGAGATGGCAGTGTAGATATTTCCATCTTAATACAGATAGAGGTGTAGATATTTCCATGTTCAAACAGATTGCGGTGTAGATATTTCCATCTTTATAGAAATTGCACTGTAGATATTTCCATGTTCATACAGATGGCGGTGTAGATATTTCCATGTTTATATAGATGGCGGTGTAGATATTTCCATCTTAATACAGATAGCAGTGTAGATATTTCCATGTTTATACAGATGGCGGTGTAGATATTTTCATGTCGATGCAGATGGCGGTGTAGGTATTTCCATGTTTATAGAGATAGCGGTGTAGATATTTCCATGTTGATAGAGATAGCGGTGTTGATATTTCCATGTATATACAGATAGCGGTGTAGATATTTCCATGTTTATACAGATAGCGGTGAAGATATTTCAATGTTCATACTGATGGCGTTGTAGATAATTCCATGTTCATACAGATGGTGGTGTAGATATTTCCACGTTTATAGAGATAGCGGTGTAGTTATTTCCATGTTTATAGAGATAGCGTTGTAGATATTTCCATGTTTATACAAATAGCAGTGTAGGTATTTCAATGTTTATAAAGATAGCAGTGTAGATGTTTCAATGTTTATAGAGATAGCGGTGTAGATATTTCCCTGTTTTACAGGTAGCAGTTTAGATATTTCGATGTTTATGCAGATAGCAGTGTAGATATTTCCATGTTTATAGAGATAGAGGTGTAGTTATTTCCATGTTTATACAGATAATGGTGTAGATATTTCCATGTTTATAGAGATAGCGGTGTATATATTTCCATGTATATACAGATAGCGGTGTAGTTATTTCCGTGTTTATACAGATGGCCCTGTAGATATATCCATGTTTATAGAGATGGCGGTGTAGTTATTTCCTTGTTTATACAGATAGCGGTGTAGATATTTCCATGTTCATACGGATAGCACTGTAGATATTTCCATGTTTATAGAGATAGCGGTGTAGATATTTCTATGTTTATACAGATAGCGGTGTAGATATTTCCATGTTTATACAGGTAGCGCTGTAGATATTTCCATATTTGTTCAGGTAGCAGTGAAGATATTTCCATATTTATACAGCTAGCGGTGCAGATATGTGAATTCATTAAACCTCTTTTTCTTTATAAATTACCCAGTCTTGGGTATGTCTTTATCAGCAGCATGAAAATTGACTAATACACTCACTGTCCATGAATCATACTCTGTTAGCCCATTTGCATTGTTATAAAGAAATACCTGAGGTGGGGTAATTAATAAAGAAATGAGGTTTATTTGGCTTCTTTTTCTGAAGGCTGTACGTGAAGCATAGTACTGGCACCTGCTTCCAGGGAGGGCCTCAGGAACCTTCCAATCATGGTGGAAGGTGAAGGGAAACCAGCATATCACATGGTGAGAGAGGAAGCAAGAGAGACAGGGAGGAGGTGTCAGTCTCTTTTAAACAACCAGATATCGCATGAACTCACAGGGTAAGAACTCATTCATTACCAAGAGGACAGCACCAAGCCATTCAGGAGGCATCTCTCTCCAACATTGGGGATCACATTTTAACGTGAGATTTGAAGGGGACAAACATCCAAACTATGTCAGATACCAAAGCTGACAATGCTTAGGATCTTTAGCTGTTCCAGGTTCTGGGAAAAGGGAGAGAGTTAGCTTCCCTCGTCTATGCTGTGCTACTCCATATTATATTAGTAATTATTGTTCTCTAAAGGTTCTTGAAAGCAAATAAACAAATGCAAGGCAAAACATATGAAATGCAAGGCAAAACATATGAAATGCAAGGCAAATGCATTAAAAACTTTTGAGTGTTAATATATAGGTTTTATTTTATCTTTTTAATTTCTTTTGCTTAACCAAATAGATTATGTAGTTTTGATTAACTGGCCATGAAATAGCTCTGCCTACATAGAATTTCCCATGAATAATTGGTTGTGGAGACTTTTGTGTGTGACCCAAATCCTCCCTCAAAACTGAAGTTTGCCCAGCTATTGGGAGTGTTGGCAAATCATGCCTCTCAGCTGATTCTCTCTAGAATTTATTCTCAGGAGATCTAATTAATAACTTGTCAAGCTGATGTCCATCCTTGGGGACAACTCGTATCTGAAGAATGGCCAGTGAAAGGTATTAAAACTCCATACTCCTGCCTCAATTTAGGGCAACTCTGAAGGGTCACCCCTGCTTCTCAGCTCCCCCTTGAGATTAGCTGAGGTATTTGTTGTGACTGCCTCACATCTCAAATCCCTTTGTCCAATTCAGCTTTTTCGCCACAGTTGTTGGCTCCTAGGATTTTACCCAGTTAAATGTTCTCTACACAAATCTCTATCTCAAATCTGCTTTACAGGGAATGTGGCCTCAGACAGGTTTTCATTAGGTTCTGGACGTAACTCTCATTAGTCATTGATATGATTCGGCTGTGTCTCCACCCGAATCTCACCTTGATTGTAATTATCCCCGCATGTCAAGGATGGAGTCAGGTGGAGATCATTGAATCACAGGGGCGGGTTCCCCCTACTGTTCTCCTGGTAGCGAATAAGTCTCACGAGATCTGATGCTTTTAAAATGGGAGTTTCCCTACACAAGCTTTCTTCTCTGCTACCATTTAAGATGTGCCTTTGCTTCTTTTTTGCCTTCTGCCGTGACTGTGAGGCCTCCCCAGCCATGTGGAATTGTGAGTTCATTAAACCTCTTTCCTTTCTAAATTACCCGGTCTTGGGTATGACTTTATTAGCAGCATGAGAACAAACTAGTGCAGTCTGTTCTATAAGCCCAAGTCGGATCACAGAGTCCCGCTTTCTGTTTTTTTTTTCTAGCCCATATTTCTACTAAAACTTGACTCATATAGACTTAAAACAAAATAATTAAGCATGGCTAGTATTTATTTAATATTTTATACGTGTCAGGTACTGTATTTTGTAACTTATCTTTTAATAATCTTTCCAAATCTCTAAAAGGATAATTCTGCTCTTTTATAGAGAAAATAAGGATGGCTCAATCTTTTGATTTTTATTACAAGCTTTATTTTGTATAACATATAATAAACTAAAAATATTGAAAGTTTAGAAACCATCAGCACGCAATCGAGGTGATGGAAATATACTTCACCTCCAGTTTCCTGATGCCTCTTTATAATACATTTCTCTGGCCCCTCATTCCTGGCCCTTAAAAACCACCAAACTGCTTTCTGTCACTGGACAGTAATTTATACAGTCAAAAAATGTATATAAATAAAATTTTACACTATGCACTTTTTTGTCTGACATTTTATGTTTTTTTCTCTGCATGTTTTACCTCTAGAGTCTGCCTTGTTTCACTTAGTATAGTTATTTTGAGATTCATTCATGTTATAGTATGTATCCATAATTAATTCGGAGAAAGCAAGTTAATTCATTAATGTATTGATTGATATTTAGACTGTTTCTAGTTTGGGCTATTATGAATACATGTGCTATGAACATTTGTGTTGATATCATTATATGAACACCTACTTTTATCTCTCTTGGGTAAATACCCAGGAGTGCAATGGCTGAGTCTTACGGCAGAAGTATGTTTAACTTTTTAAGGGACTCTTAAACTGTTTTTCAAAGGTTACACTTTTTTGTATTCCCATCAGCAGTGTATGAGAGTTTCAGCTTCTCCACATCCAAGCCAGTGCTTGGCTGTTATCAGTCATGCTAATCTTAGCTATTTAAAAATAGATAGTGGCGTCTCATTTTGGTTTTAATTTGCATTGCCCTAAGCATTAATTATGTTGAGCATATGTGCTTATTTACCAAACAAATGTCTACTTTGTAATGTCTGTTCCAGTCTTTCACCCAAGTTTTAAATGGGGTTGTTTGTTTTTCATTATTAAATTTTGAGCTTTTAAAATATATTTTTGATGCAAGCCTTTCATCAGATATATGAATTGCAAATATTTTCTCCCAGCCTGCAGCTTGTCTTTTCAGTCTCTTAATAGATTCTTTTGAAGAGCAGATTCTTTTTTTTAAATTTGATGAGTTCTTCTTATCAATATATTATTATATAAATCATGCTGTGGGGTCATATCAAAGAAAGCTTTGCCTGACTCAAAGTCCCAAATGTTTTCACATCTTCCCTCTCCTCTCCTTTGGGAACTGAGATTACACGTAAATTCAGTTACTTGAAATTTACTGTCTACTATTGCTCTGTTCATGTTTTTTAAAAATTTATTTTCTCTCTCTATTTTATTTTGAGAGGTGTCTATCTTTTCTTCTTTAATGACTAATGTGCTATCAGCCTACCATGTAGCTGGGACTACAGCCGCATGCTACTATGCCCCGCTAATTTTTGTATTTTTAGTAGAGATGGGATTTCACCATATTGGTCAGGCTGGTCCTGAACTCCTGACTTCGTGATCCACCTGCCTCGGCCTCGCAAAATGCTGAGATTACAGGCGTGAGCCACTGCGCCCAGCCTCCTTTAGTGTATCTTGCATGTCTCTATTTTAGAACATATAGAATACTGTTTCAATAAGCATTTGAATGTTCTTAACTGATAACTCTGGCACCTTGATTTACTCTGGATCAGTTCTGACTCAGTGATTTTTCTCCTTATTATGAGCCACGTTCTTCTGTCTTTTGTTGTTACTGTTGTGTCTCTGCTAAACTGTGTCTGGATGTCAGATATGGTGACTTTTATCTTATTGAGTGCTGGAAGTATATATAAATATTCTTGATCTTTGTATTGGTATGTATTTAAGTTTAGTTGGAAAGAGTTTGACTCTTTTTGGTCTTGCTTTAAAAATTCATTAGGTGGGATCAGACCAGTTCTCATTTTAGAGCTAATCACTCCCAACTAGTGAGGCAAGATCCTTCTGGGTATCCCTGGGAATCTTGAGGTGTTTCTGGTTTGGCTGATAAAATAAGCACTATTACTGGACCTTGGTGAGCATGTGTACTGTTACTTTTCATCTTATCTGGGTGTTGTTTCCCCAACCGTAGGTACTTTTCTCTAGGCCTGTCCTAACAATTACTTAGCTATGTACTTTAGGGGGACCCTTTGCAGAGCTCTGGAGTTCTCTTTCTGTGCAGCCCCTTCTTCTCGGAAACCTTGTCCTGAGAGCTCATGTCAACATGGTTTCTGTGGACTCTCAGCTCTGTCCCCTCAGCTCAGGGAGAACAATGGGCTCCTCTTGGGCTTTTCTCCTGGAGTAGTGGGCTGGAAAACTTTCTCCAGGCATAAATTAGGGCCGTTGATAGGCTCACCTTGTTTGAGACTGACTTTACAGGGTCTTGCAAACTTTTGTGGCATACATTTTGGCCATTTTTTTGGTTGTTTCAGGAGGGAGAGAAAGTCTAGTTCTTGTTACTCCATCATGGTCATTGCAGAAGTCAAACTAACTGATATTTATCAATACAGTCTGTTGCTACACATTGAACTTGCTTAAGATAATTTTTAGATGGCACAGAACTTTCTGTCCATTGAATGAGACTCTCTGCTTATTTTGCAAGTGCTCATTTGTATGGAGACATTTGTATGGAGAAACTTCAAAAAGTTTGTGGAAAAATGAAGTTAAAAGATAAACATTGAAAATGTGATCTTCGGTTTTCATCCCTAAAGAACTGATGGTCCTGGGAACTTAACAATGTCAATGCAGTCTCTTATACATTATTAACTTAAGAAAAATGGGTGCCCTTTCCACATTTGTTGAGATTGGGAAACAAAAAGAAGTCAGAAGGAGCCAAATCAGAGCTGTAAGGTGGATGCCTGACAATTTCCCATTGAGACTCTCACAAAATTGCCTTTGCTTGATGACAGGAATGAGCAGAAACATTGTGGTGTTAGAGGACTGTCTGCTAAAGCTTTCCCAGGTATTTTGCCCTAAAACTTTGGCTAACTTATTCAAAACACTCTCATGATATGCAGATATTATTGTTCTTTGACCTTCCACAAAGTCAACAAGCAAAATGCCTGGAATGTCCCCAAAAAACTGTTGCCGTGACCTTTGCTCTTGAGTGATCCCCTTTAGCTTTGACTGGACCACTTCCACCTTTGGTAGCCATTGCTTTGATTGTGTTTTGCCCTCAGGATCATACTGGGAAAGCCATGTTTTATCTTCTGTTACAATTCTTCAAAGAAATCCTTCAGGATCTTGACCCTAGTTCTTTAAAATTTCCATTGAGAGCTCTCCTCTTGTCTGCAGCTGATCTGAGCACAACACTTTTGGCACCCATGCAGTGGAAAGTTGGTTCAACTTTAATTTTTTAGTCAGAACTGTGTAAGCTGAACCAATTAAGATGTCTATGATGTTGGCTATTGTTTGTGCTGTTGATTATCAGTCCTCTTCAATTAGGGCACAAACAAGATTAATTTTTTTCCTTGCAAATTGATATGGATGATCTGTCCCTGTGGACTTCATCTTCCACATCATCTCGTTTCTTCTTTAAAAAAGCTGTCCGCTTGTGAACTACTGATTTCTTTGGTGCATTGTCCCCTCAAGCTTCTTG
Source organism: Gorilla gorilla gorilla (assembly GCF_029281585.2). Classification (NCBI taxonomy): domain Eukaryota; kingdom Metazoa; phylum Chordata; class Mammalia; order Primates; family Hominidae; genus Gorilla; species Gorilla gorilla. The sequence goes on from NC_073231.2 coordinate 156,840,403, forward strand.
TAAAGCATCAGTGATTTCACCATTCTTTCACTCAAGCTTCATCATAATCTAATGTTTGTTCTTGCTTCAATTTTAGCAGAATTTACATTGCTCTGCTAGGGGCTCTTTTCAAACTAATGTCTACTCCTTCTTACTGTCTCAAACTAGATCCTGTTCAAACATGCTATAATAAATTAGTATGAGTTTATTTTGCTGCCAAAATTGAAACCTTTGCATAGTTTTTTTCATAATATACATTTTCCATGAACTTTTTAAGGCCTCTCATGTATCCACAGGTAGAGTGCCTTACCTATTCTGACTTCAGTCAATTATTCAAGACCTTTCCTTGTCAGTGATACATTAGAAAGGTAGAGTATTGAAAAATAAGAGTAGCTTCTGCTGATTAAGAAATACTATATCTTTTTCTACTTCTTTCTTTTTTTTTTTTCTTTTTTTTTTTTTTTGAGACAGCATCTTTCTCTGTCACCCAGGCTGGAGTGCAGTGGTGTGATCTCAGCTCACTGCAACCTCTGCCTCCCAGGGTCAAGTGATTCTCCTGCCTCAGCCTCCCGAGTAGCTGGGACTATAGGTGCCTGCCACCACACCCAGCTAATTTTTGTATTTTTAGTGGAGACAAGGTTTCACCATATTGGCCAGGCTGGTCTTGAACTCCTGACCTTGTGATCTGCCTGACTCGGCCTCCCAAAGCGCTGGGATTACAGTCATGAGCCACCGTACCTAGCTTTCTACTTCTTTCTTATTATTTTCCTCCTCTCTCATTCCTATATTCTCTCCTTTCTCCTACTTTCCTCCCCACTCCCTGTTTCCTTCCTTTCATCTTTCCTATTTTCAAGACTTAATATTTCTTGAACCTCCGATGTTATCATAGTATGTTATTTGTTTAATTTTCACATAACAATAATAGTTTAAATACAAATAATATTTATTTTCATCCCCATGTTATCAGTATAACAGTAAAGATGTGGAGAGGCCAGCTGGGCATGGTGGCTCAAGCCTGTAATCCCAGCACATTGGGAGGCCGAGGTGGGTGGATCACGAGGTCAGGAGATCGAGACCATCCTGGCTAACATGGTGAAACCCCATCTCTACTAAAAAATAGAAAAAATTAGCTGGGCGTGGTGGCGCGTGCCTGTAGTCCCAGCTACTCGGGAGGCTGAGGCAGGAGAATAGTGTGAACCCGGGAGGCAGAACTTGCAGTGAGCCAAGATCACGCCACTGCACTCCAGCCTGGGTGACAGAGCGAGACTCTGTCTCAATAAATAAATAAATAAATAAATGAAAATAAAATAAAAAAAATGATGTGGAGAGGCCAAACCAATGGCTCTTATATCCACGTTCTTTCTTCTAAATGATTTCACCTTAGTTTTGGTCTGCATCTCTAACCATAGCTAGTTGCAGCAGGACTTCTATCTGGCCTTGCTGCTCTCATTTTTGGACCTCCTCACTGAAATCAAATTGATCTTTCTAAAATGCAAACCTGGTCTTAGTATTTTATTACTTAAAACCCATTGGTGGCTTTCCATGATTTATGGAATAAAGTCAAAATTCCTGTTTTTGCCCATGTTTCTGTGTGCCTCTCATCCCTACATTTACTGATTCCTGTGTGCCATAAATTGCCAGTTGTCCAGAGTTCATTCTCTTTTTGTACTTGGGAGGACTTCTGCATCCTGCAACTTTTCCCCTGAAACGTGCTTGGAAAATACCTACTCATTTTTTTCAGATTCAGGTTAGCTTTTTACTTCAGTTTCTTTTCCTGAAGCTTATACTGACTGCTCCATATGGCTTTGGGGATTAGCTACTCATTCCTTTGTGCCCTTTGTAGATACACATTTATCATGGAGTCTTTTTTTTTTTTTTTGAGACAGAGTCTCACTCTGTCACCCCGCTGGAGTGCAGTGGTGTGATCTCAGCTCACTGCAACCTTTACCTTCCAGGTTCAACTGATTCTCTTGCCTCAGCCTCCCAAGTAACTACAGGCGTGCACCACCGTGCCCAGCTAATTTTTGTATTTTTAGTAGAGACGGGGTTTCACTATGTTGGCCAGGATGGTCTCGATCTCTTGACCTCGTGATCTGCCCACGTTGGCCTCCCAAAGTGCTGGGATTACAGGCATGAACCACCGCTCCCAATCAGTCATGCAGTCTTTATACTTACTTGTTTACTTGCCTGTGAGCTCACTGAATGCAGGGACTATTTCCTTGTTGCTCTAGCACCTACACCAGTACCTGGTATCCAGAAGCTGTATGCTAAATGTTTGTTGAGTGGCTGTTTGACTGAATGATTGTACTCCTAATTAGTAGATAGAAAGCCATGAACTTCCCAGTTCATCATTCTTTGTGCTCAATTCTGGTTTCTTTATTGTGTTCAAAAGAGTTCCTTAGTGACATAAAACTATGGAGCTAGTATGTCAGCTCATTTAAGCAATGATTGGTTTATGTATATAAGAGGCTTCAATAATTATATATTTTTATTTCAGTTTCAATAAATGATCAATTTATTAATTTTCTCTGTTTTGGCTTATTGTTCACATTTAATATCAAATAAAAGTGTTTTACTTAAAATTATTCATGCCAATTATGACAGTTAGGTGAATATTACTTTGATTTACATTCCAGTAGTAGTTTTGGTTGAACCCTGAATATGCTAAGACGTCCCTTTTCTTTTTTCTTATGAACAGGATACTGTGTTTACATATATTATTAAAATCTTCTTTGGAAATACGAAGAGTGTTACATTTCTTATATTTAGTTCTCTGTGCTTCAGAATTCCTGTGATACTTGCACTTAAGTCCTTCTGAGCAGTTGATGTTGATATTTATGTGGTTAATTTCATGAAACGTGGTGGTTTTCATTTCTATCATTAATTTATACAGGAGATAGACTGTTTTCCAGGTGTAAGCTCAGTCATATAATTAGAAAATTTATAAGCAGAAAGGAGTTATTTGGTCTAACCCATTTATTCTACAGATAGAGAAATTAGAGTCCAGAAACTCTGTCTTCTTTAAAGTCTTACAGGTATTTAAGAAAAAAGAATAGACTTGAGGTTTCTGTGCTCTGAACCCAGTGATCTTGACACTGTAATGATCTTCATCCATATTATTCACAGAAGTAAATATAATCACATATTAAATAAGAAATAAAAATACTAAGGAGATATTATACTGAAAAATGAAATAATATTATCTTAATTATTTTGATCAGATTCAATCTATAGCAGCTTGAAGGCTAATAATTCCAATGATTCTCTGAATAAACCATTTTTCTAATAAGATTACAGGTTTTAGTAATCTAATTATTTTGACTGATGCAAATGTTACCCCGCCAGTCTGAAAAATGTGTTTATTTATATGTCATAAAGAATAATTTATTCCAAAAAGGCTAATTTTCAAAATATATGTATCTTCTGAAACTGTATCTATTTTTTCCCCACGTTTTCTAAATATATTTTAGAGGGCATTTGTAGATTTTCATGGTGCTGAAAAATTAAGGTATAATGGTCTCATGAAGGAGAATAATGTCATTTAGACATTGTAATTTTGGAGGATCACAATACTTTTTGGAATGTGGTTGTTGCAGCACTGGTCACTTATACTAATTATATAATAACATACTATACTAATGCAATAATATACCATATGAAATTATTCAGTGGTAAATTTGTCTTAAATCCTCTAGAATACTGCAAAGAAATAGTTTATATAAGAAAGAGTACCATAGCAGATGTGAACACAATATTTCCTATTTTTTTCTTCTTTTTTATTTTTTTGAAGACAAGTTCTCACTCTGTTGCCCAGACTGGAGTTCAGTGCCATGTTCATAGTTCACTGCAACCTCAAACTCCCAAGCTCAAGTGATCCTCTTGATTCAGCCTCTGAAGTAGCTGTGCCTATAGGTGTGCACCACCACACCGGCTAAGTTTTAAAATTTTTTATAGATATGTTGCCCAAGCTGGTCTCAAATTCTTGAGCTCAAGAGATCTTCTCACCTTGGCCTCCCAGAGTGTTGGGATTACAGGCATGAGCCACCATACTCAGCCAATATTTCTTTTGTAAAAGACATTTTCTAACATACTTCTCATTTTAACTAACATAATATTCAAAGTGTAGATCTGAGAAAGAGATAGTGCCTGCAGATCTGGGATCCTACATGCTAATATTATGGGATGCATTCAGATTTGATCAGCAGATATTCCATTTATTCTAGAACACCACCAGCAGAAGAATGTAATTACGTCTATCACTAAAACTTTGTGTCAATACAGACTACTGTATTTGTTATCATAGATGGTCCTTGGATGGCAGCCTTAAGCAATTTTAAACCTAGACAGGTGATGTACTTTTTCTTCTTGGATAATTTTCATGGTTTTATCTAATTTGGTTGTAACTAATGTGTTTAATATGGCTTGCTTGTTTTTTAAAAAGTTGTTCAGTATCCTTAGAACTCAGTGCTGATTTCTTTTTCTAGCAGGCCTTTTATATAGGACATCTCACTTTCTCCTGACTCTCTACTACTAGCATGAGGTCTCTGAAAAATCAAGACAGCAAAATAATTTGTTATAGAACAGCCTATGTAGAGGGACAGGGGAGGAGTCATATTCCAAGAGGGAAAGACCTTTGAGCCAGGCTCAATTTGTAGAGGCTGTTGAATGAAAATGAGGGAGAGAGAATGCACACTTTACTGCACTATTAAAGCAAAATTCTGACAATAACTTCTAAAAATGATTCAACTCTTATACACTGAGAATATGACAGACCTTCCAAAAGTATAATTTCTTACATGAACGTCCAGGTATATAAGGAAAAATAACTATTTCATACCAATATCTCCAGCCGCCTTTATTGTTGGTTCACCACATAGGTTTTTATCAGAATCGCAGAACATTAATTTTTTAAATTAGCTACCATTACAACTAGCTTGAGAAGAACTTTCTTTTTAATAATTCGACCCAGATGCATTCTAGATACTCCAGTGTTACGAATCGATGGCTTCATGAGGAGCCGCTGTTGACTCATGCTATCTCTGGACACACTGACAGGAAATGTTTTCTTACACCTGTTTTCCTCCTGCTTTTCCTTGGTAGGACTTAGTTCCTTGGCATAGTTCAGTATCAATGGCAGTCATAGAGAAGTGTTACAGAAACCCAGCTTATTCCAACTTGTGAATTATTTGGCACCCAGGAACCAGGTCTTACAATCTTCAACCCACTTTTTCTTAACATGGCCCCTTTTCTGAAATGTTTATTTATATATGATGTAGGCCTGGGGAAAGGACATGGACTTTCAAAGAAAATATTCTCCAATAGATCTCTCAACTCCAGAGAACCTTCTGACTAAATCTGAAAGAATTCCACTGTGCTCTGATAACATCCTTTAATAATGAAGGAAAAGATATTTTTCCCCCAGGAGGATTTTGTAGTGAAAAGATGGCATAATTTTTTTAAAAATGTTGTTTATAATCTCATTTGTTTTTTCATTTGTGGGGTGTGTCTTAAATCCTAAATGGTACATCCTTTTTAAAATACTTCTAGTAATAAAATGTTTCTGAAGTTATGTTGTAAATATCATTGGACTATGTTTAATAATGTTAAGTTGATCCCACTTCCCCTGAAATTATATACATAAATGCTGAAAGTATAAATTTACATATACAACTTCATGGAACATTTTTCTTCCAAGTGTGCATTTGCTAGAATTTGCATTGAAAGGTTTTGGAAGGAGCCTGTTGGTATGAATCCTGTGTGAGCAACACTCAGATTTGTTGCATACTGAACAGCATGCTAAATCTCACTTCACAATCTTAGATTTCTCATCTACCATCTTGAGCTGAATTTAAAATGTAACTGCAGTTTATTATGTCACCTGTTCGTCAAACACTGATGCAAAGCTTAGTTTTCAGTGTGAAGAACCCATGACTAGAGAAGGGAAGAAGAAAGGGTCAAGCAGACCTCATTAAAGAGTGTATGGGCAAGAAAACACATCAGATGTCTTGATAGGTTTTTTAAAGTCCTGTTAGACTTGTCATGATTTCCAAAACACTAAATGCCATCTAGTATTTTGGACCCTCCAAAATTACAGTAGAATATTATTATGGGTCATCTTAATTGGAAATATACAGGAAAATCCTGATGATTAATGTAGACTAGTGATAGCTCTCACACATTTATATAACCTATGTTGAAAAGAAAGAAGAAAGGCAGGAAGGAAAGAAGGAAAAAGAGCGGAGAGAGAGGAACAAGAAAACACGTGGATTTGTGGAAATGAAAATTTTTAAATTACTAATTTGCAAGAATGGGTAAGAAAAATACCGAGTATGAACATAAATGCTTTCAATTCCGTTTGTCTCTTAATCCTTCTCAGTCCGTGGCCAGTTTTGAAACTTGGTGTAACTTCCTTCCTTTATTCCTCCCTCCCTTGCTCCCTCCATCCCTTCTTGCCAGCCTCCTTCCCTTCCTCTCTCCTTGAGTTTCCTTCTTCTTTCTTGTTCCCTCCCTCCCTCCCTCTCTCTTTTTTCCCCTTAGTTTCCCCGGAAGCACATATACCAGCCATTTGAATGCTTTCTGCTCATAGATACTGCCAAGCCCCCTCACCCAGACTGCTGAATAGATTTGGTAGAATGGAATGAGAAACATAGACTTTGTGTCTGTGGCGGCCACCTCTGATGTTGCAGACTTTTGCCGTGATTATGCACTCCAGCCGAGGGACGCTAGAGAGGTTGAAATTTCAACTGTGGGATTTGCCATTTTGGAATTTGCAGAAATGTACTGGATATGCTAACAGCAGCCTGGCTAGCCTCCACTTCACAAGGAAGTATTTAAATATACACGTGTAATATGAAGAAAATTGCATTAGATCATAAGGGATGAATTATTTTGTAAATGACTATACCATCAAATACCATACCTGATATCAATCATCTTCATCAGACAGTATCTGTGTATGTAAGGAGATAAACAAAAAAGCAGGAGTTTATTTCTCTCTAATGTATCCTTGACTCTCTAGCAGTGACCTCTGAAATGTCTCTTCTGATCCAGACTTGTTTGAATCATGTGCAACATTTTAGATTTGTCTTTTCTCTGCAAGTTTTTTTTGTTAAGTACCATAACATATTGAACCAAATAGTTTTGCTTGCTTTCTATTGATGACACATGATTTTGGCTTTTATCTTCAGTGGAAAATCAATGTGTCACATGGAGTTCACTAAGAAAAAGGTATGGGGCCTCTTTGTAATTCTTTGTCAGATGATTGCTTTATCTTGATTTATGCCTTCAAACTTTTTCCCATTCAGCAGAAAATATTGTGTCGCTATCTGTGAGAGCAAAGCGATCTATACCAATTTATGCTCTAAGTGTAGCCTCCTTCCAGAACTGCTTATGGAACATATCAACTCACTATAGATTAGGGACATAATGGATTCTTCTTTCTTAAAAGTGGCAGATTGACAATTTTAGTTCATATACAAGCTTTTATATTAACATTAAAACAATATTTCTATGTAAAGTAAAATATTGTAGTTGATTATTATTCGAGGGCCTCCCAGAATTTCAAGGTCTGAAAATAAATTCAGTGTTCCTGGTGGTAACAAAATTGCCCCTACTTCCTTGTATCAGGACTGCCATTTGGAACTGCTGGGGAAGCTCTTTTCAGAAATTATTTTCAAAACAGCATTGTTGCCTTTTGCCAAACTGAAATCTGGTTGTAAACTTTTGAAAACTAGTTCCTTGGAATGGAATTCAAGTTGTCTTCTAAGCAATTTTTTTTAACTCAAACATACATTCTATCTTGCTTTATTATGTCACTATTTGTGTAGGAAACATATTTCTATTTTTACCATTTTCAATTTATTTACATTTACATTTACATTTGTGTGTATATATATATACACACATACATACACTTTAAGTTCTGGGATACATTTGCAGAACTTGCAGTTTTGTGAAATAGGTATACATGTGCTGTCGTGGTTTGCTGCACCCATCAACTCGTCATCTACATTAAGTATTTCTCCTAATGCTATCCCTCCTCTTTCCTTCCTACCCACTGACAGGCCCCAGTGTGTGATGTTCCCCTCCCTGTGTCTATGTGTTCTCATTGTTCAACTCCCACTTATGAGTGAGAACATGTGGTGTTTGGTTTTCTGTTCTTGTGATAGTTTGCTGAGAATGATGGTTTCCAGCTTCATCCATGTCTCTGCAAAAGACATTAATCCATCCTTTTTTATAGCTGCATGGTATTCCATGGTGTATATGTGCCACATATTCTTTATCCAGTCTATCATTGATGGGCATTTGGGTTGGTTCCTAGTCTTTGCTCTTGTGAATAGTGCTGCAATAAACATATGTGTGAATGTGTCTTTATAGTAGAATGATTTATAATCCTTTGGATGTGTACCTAGTAATGAGACTGTTAGGTCAAATGATATTTCTAGTTCTGGATCCTTGAGGAATTGCTACACTGTCTTCCACAATGGTTGAACTAATTTACACTCCCACCAACAGTGTAAAAGCATTCCTATTTCTCCACATCCTCTCTAGCACCTGTTGTTTCCTGACTTTTTAATGATTGCCATTCTAACTGGCGCGAGATGGTATCTCATTGGACCAGGGGTGATGAGCTTTTTTTTTTTTTTCTTCGAGACAGCCTCACTCTGTCACCCAGGGTGGAGTGCAGTGGCACAATTTCGGCTCACTGCAACCTCCACCTAATGGGTTCAAGCAATTCTCCTGCCTTAGCCTCTTGAGTAGCTGGGATTACAGATATATACCACCACGCCTGGCTAAAGTTTTTTTGTGTGTTTTTGGTAGAGACAGAGTTTCACCATAGTGGCCAGGCAAGTCTCAAACTCCTGACCTTGTGATCCACTCGCCTTGGCCTCCCAAAGTGATGGGATTACAGGCGTGAGCCACCACGCCCAGCCTATGATGAGCTTTTTCTCATGTGTTTATTGGCCGCATAAATGTCTTCTTTTGAGAAGTGTCTGTTCATATCCTTTTCCCACTTCTTGATGGGGTTGTTTTTTTCTTGTAAATTTGTTTAAGTTCCTTGTAGATTCTGGATATTAGCCCTTTGTTAGATGGATAGATTGCAAAAATTTTCTCCCACTCTGTAGGTTGTGTGTTCACTCCGATGATAGTGTCTTTTGCTGTGCAGAAGCTATCTTTAGTTTAATTAGATCCCATTTCTCAATTTTGGCTTTTGTTGCCACTGCTTTTGGTGTTTTAGTCGTGAAGTCTTTGCCTATGCCTATGTTCTGAATGGTATTGGCTAGGTTGTCTTCTAGAGTTTTTATGGTTTTAGATCTTATGTTTAAGTCTTTAATCCATATTGAGTTAATTATTTTATAAGGTGTAAGGAAGGGGTCCACTTTCAGCTTTCTTCATATGGCTAGCCAGTTTTCCCATCACCATTTATTAAATAGTCAATCTTTCCCCATTGTTTGTTTTCGTCAGGTGTGTCAGAGATATGTTGTATATTTCATGGTACAATGCCTTCTGTCAATGGGGAAAAATAACAAGCATATATGGGATGAATGAAGTCTGCTATGGTTAAGGTTGAGAATATTTACTGATCCTTGAGTTCAGTCTCCAGGAATGTTGGAAATAGAGAATAGAGATAATGGAGATAAAGAAAAGTTCTGAAAATGACACTTCCCATAGTGTCAAAATTGTGATCTATTGGAGAATTCTGTGATACATCAAAATCTCTGTTTATGCTGAGGTTTGTTATTGTGTATGAGCATATCTTTATCAGGTGTAGGCTATTTCTATACTTTCATGTCTTTAAATCAATGTTTCTATTCACATATGTATATGTGCAAATAGAAGCATGCTAATATTATATATATATTGTCTGTCATTACCATGATTGCTATGATTATCATTAGCATGTATTATTAGTGTGACCGAAGTATCATCAGTATCAGTTTCTTTCTCACTGCAGTGCTCCTGTAATGCTTCATTTCTACAGAGCCAACCTACACCCACCGTTTCCCTGACTATAACTTTACCTAAAGTATAAGCCCTTATAAAGCCATGAAAGCCTACCAAGAATTGTCAAAGAAGCTAGGCAGCAGCCAGGCTCTGCCTTAGGAAAAGATTTTACTTTTTATTATCATGTGCAGTACTTAACTACTTGTTTTGACCTCTAAGATTTTGCTCTCCTATATTTCTATCCCCTGGCTTTCTGATATTTCATGTGATTATATTTGAAATTTTAACCTTGCTTTTCTTTTTGGAATCTCTGATATCTCTGCTGCCACAGGTAATGACAGGTTCCTCTCTAACTGTTGGTGTTATCCCTGGTCAGATTATTACTGATGACAGAAGTAGATGTTTTACGTGGATTCTCTCGATATCAGAAACAAATACAGATATCACAACTCAAAAATGACAGACTGATAACCATTATGAACTTAGATGCAACATTCTTAATACAATATTAGCAAATTGAGTCTAGGAATATTTAAAAATGATAATGTGTTTTAACCAAGTGGGGTTTATCTCAAGTTGGTTTCAACAACTGAAAATCTACCATGCTGACAGAAAAAAGAAAAATCACGTGACACTCTCAATAGATGCAAAAAAGGAATTTACAAAATGTAACACATTTTTTAAATTAAAAACTCCCAGCAAACTGAGGATAGAAAAGTACATTTTCAAACTGATTATGTGTTTACAAAAAATCTATAGCAAACATCTTACTTAAAATGGTGAAAGCCTTAATACTTTCTACATAAGATTATGAAAAATGCAATGATGTCCTCTCTCCCTAGTTCTTTAAAGTATTGCATTCAATATTAAATAAGTGGAAATATATACCAAGTTCATTGATAAATATTTAATACTTATGAGATGATAATTCTCCTGAAATTGATCTCTAGATTCAGTGGAATTCCCATGAAACCTTATAGGTCCTTTTGGATAAATTACAAAACTGATTCTAAAACAGGGAGAAAGAAAGAAGGGAAGGAAGGAGGAATGGACAGAAAGAAGAAAGAAATAAGGAGAAAAGAAAAGAAAATAAGAAATAAGTGACACCCAAGTTGGGAAGAAAGAAAAATACTATTCTCACGTGATGTAAACATATACATAGAAAATCCTTAGGCATCTGCAGAAGTGTGCTAGAGGTATGAAGTGAATTTAACAAAGTTGTAGGATGAAAGATCAATAAATAAAATCAATTGTGTTTCTATACACAATCAACACCAATTAGAAAATAAAATTATGTAAGCAATTTAACTTATAATAGCCTCAAAAATAATAAAATAATTCAGAATAAATTTAATAAAAGGTATGCTGATCCAAAATTTCTAAATCACTAATACGAGAGATTGAATAGGTAGAAATATGTATCAAGTTCATTGGTAAATATACATGTCATACTTATTAGATGATAATTCTTCTGAAACTGATCTCCAGATTTGGCACAATCCCAGTCAAACCTATAGGCCTTTTTGGAGAAATTACAAAGCTGATTCTAATTTTTTTTTTAAATGCAGAAGTCCTAGAATAGCCAGAGCATGTTTTAGAAAGAAGAATAAAGTTGGAAAACTTTCCAAATTTCAAGACATATTGTAAAGCTACACTAAACAGTACAGTAAACTTACTGGCATGAAGAAGACATATATATCAGTGAAACAGAATAAATAATTTAGAAATATATCCTGCCTTACATGGCCAAAGTTGCCAAAATATTTCAATAAGGAAATCAATGTCTTTATAAAGATGGTACTATTAAAATTGGATATTAAATGGAGAATATGAACTTCAGAATTACCTCACACCATATCCTCAAATTAACTCAACATGTATTTTATACATAATGTAAATATAAAATGTATAAAGCTTACTGAATAGGAAAAATTTTTAATAATCTTACTATAGCTAAAAACTTTTTAGATAAGAAAAGGATGGATGAAAATGGAAAAAAATAGTAAGTTGGACTTCATGAAATTAAGACTTTTGCAACTTAAAACATAGCATCAAAAAATGAAAAGGCAAACCACAGATTGGGACAGAATAATTTTAAATATGTCTGATAAAGAACTTTCATCTAGAATGTACACATAACTAAAAAACTAAATAACAAAACACAAATAACTCATTTAACGTAATATTTTGACCTAAATGGGCCAAATATTTGTACAGATATTTTAATTTAAAAAGAGATGATGTCCAATACACAAATGAAAAGATACTTAACATTACCCGTCATCAGGGAAATGCAAGTTAAAACCACATTGAGGTACCACTGTACACCCACTGGAGTGGCTGACACGAGCAGAACTGACCATACCACATGATGTGAAGAATTGCTATTCACACCTGGCTAGTGGGACTTCAAAATGGTACAGACATTTTGGAAAGCAGTTTGGCAGTTTCTTTTAATGTTAAACTTAGTACTGATCATATAGCCAAATAATCCCACTGCGACTCAAAATAAATAAAAACATATCCGTACCAAGCCTCATCCTTGAAGTTCATAGCAGATGTGTCCATCAACTTGTAAATGGATAAACCAGTTGTAGATGGAGTACCACTCAACAATAAAAAGGAGCAAACTGATACAACAGCAATATAAATGAATATCAAAAGCATTATGCTCAGTGAAAGAAGCTAGACATGAAAGACACCAATGTATCATTCCACTAATAGGATACTCTAGAAAATGCAAACTGTAGAAACAGAAGCAGATTAGTGGTTGCCTGTGTTCAGGAATGGAGAAAAGATCAAATGCAAAACAGCAAAAGAAAACGTTTTGTGATGATGCAGATTTTCTGTATCTTGATCATGATTGTGGTCAAATGATGATATTCATCTGCCATAACCCATTAAATTGCACATTGAAAAGGGTGAATTTTACTGTGTGTACATTATACTTAAATGGAGCTGTAAATATGTTTGGAGCTTATCTGTGAACATTAGTTGCAGAGCAGGAGTTACTTTTATAGAGTGGAAATCTGCTGAGTGCCAACTTGAGAAGGGTTGAAAAAAATTAGAACCTTCTTCCAACACATTTCAGTTAGAACACTCTTAGGATGTCGTTACAGCTGCGCTCTATATTGGAGTCTCTGATGAAATCACATGTCTGACGATCTCAGCATGCCTTTAATCAACAGAATATACACGTGTTTTCTTTTATTACTATAAAGGATATACCAAACAACTTTTTCAAGACTTTACTTCAAAAAGGCACGTAGTTTTGCAACATTTTTGGTAAGTCTTTAATTATTTCAAAATGAAAAATTGAAAATAAAATGCAATTATTTACTCAGGCCCCCCAAAAAAAGGTCTGTACGGGGAATGCATGTGGTGTGTGTGTGTGTGTGTGTGTGTGTGTGTGTGTGTAAGTGTGTGATTTGAAGAATTGAAAAAATTTTAGTGGGGTTTTGTAGCATCACTTTGATAGCATCCTGTAATTTTGTATTGTGTTTGAAATAAAAATAAAGTGAATACACTGATAAAAGAATTTGAAAAGAATTTGCATTATTGCCTAAATTATGTGTGGTTTCCACAGTGGCATGAATCGAGCATCTTTAACCTACATAACAATATATCAGAAGTATTAGGTAAAAAATAAGTAAACTAGTATAACAAAGTTAAATATTTCTAAAGTAAAATTATAGCTTTATTTTTTTTCCTGAAATGTTTTGAGGAGATATTTACACCAAAAGATATTATCACTGATCAATGAAACTTTTTAAGAATTTGCTTGTGTCCCACCAATATTTGATTACATAGTGCTTCTGTGAGTTCCATTTCATTAATTTAGCTTTGACAGGAGAGAAGGCAATGGCTCTGCAGCCTCTCTCGGTGTGGCATGATCCTGGTTCCGCTGGCTGATCTCTATTAGAACCATGGCCTTAATCATGCCTTTCATGCTTCTAACTTGATTTGCATTTGTTGTGTGATCCAAATTTATTCTCTCGTTTAGTCGCTTCCACCCATAGAAAAGCAGGTCTTTTTCATTTCTCCTTCACCATTGCCCCCATTTTTTCTTTTTGTCCTCCCATGATGAAAAACAAGACAGAAAACAAACTATAACAACAACAGACACCTTTTGTCTGTGGTCACCAATGCATTGTAGCACTAAACTTTGTTCAAAATCTCTAGATCTGACCTCTATATCTGCTGTTCCCAGAGTTTTTCAATGTGTTCTCTAGACTGCTGTGACCCACTGACAGAAAGTCTAGCTATATTTAATTGAAAGTTATTACTGTCTGATATGGTTTGGCTGTGTCCCCACTGAAATCTCATCTTGCACTGTAGCTCCCATAATTCACATGTTGTGGGAGGGACCCAGTGAGAGGTAAGTGGATCATGGGGGCAGTTTTCCCCACACTGTTCTAGTGGTAGTGAATAAGTCTCATGAGATCTGATGGTTTTATAAGGGGAAACCCCTTTCGCCTTTCACTTGGTTCTCATTTGCTGTTTGCCTACTGCCACGTAAGATGCGCCTTTCGCCTTCTGCCATAACTGTGAGGCCTCCTCAGCCATGTGGAACTGTGAATTCATTAAACCTCTTTTTCTTTATAAATGACCCAGTCTTGGGTATGTCTTTATCAGCAGCATGAAAATTGACTAATACACTCACTGTCCATGAATGATACTCTGTTAGCCCATTTGCATTGTTATAAAGAAATACCTGAGGCTGGGTAATTTATAAAGAAATGCGGTTTATTTGGCTCCTTGTTGTGAAGGCTGTACATGAAGCATAGTACTGGCACCTGCTTCCAGGGAGGGCCTCAGGAACCTTCCAATCATGGTGGAAGGTGAAGGGAAACCAGCATATCACATGGTGAGAGAGGAAGCAAGAGAGACAGGGAGGAAGTGTCAGTCTCTTTTAAACAACCAGATATCGCATGAACTCACAGGGTAAGAACTCATTCATTACCAAGAGGACAGCACCAAGCCATTCAGGAGGCATCTCTCTCCAACATTGGGGATCACATTTTAACGTGAGATTTGAAGGGGACAAACATCCAAACTATGTCAGATACCAAAGCTGACAATGCTTAGGATCTTTAGCTGTTCCAGGTTCTGGGAAAAGGGAGAGAGTTAGCTTCCCTCGTCTATGCTGTGCTACTCCATATTATATTAGTAATTATTGTTCTCTAAAGGTTCTTAAAAGCAAATAAGCAAATGCAAGGCAAAACATATAAAAGGCAAGGCAAAACATACGAAATGCAAGGCAAATGCATTAAAAAACTTTTGAGTGTTAATACATAGATTTTATTTTATCTTTTTAATTTCTTTTGCTTAACCAAATAGATTATGTAGTTTTGATTAACTGGCCATGAAAGAGCTCTGCCTACATAGAATTTCCCATGAATAATTGGTTGTGGAGACTTTTGTGTGTGACCCAAATCCTCCCTCAAAACTGAAGTTTGCCCAGCTATTGGGAGTGTTGGCAAATCATGCCTCTCAGCTGATTCTCTCTAGAATTTATTCTCAGGAGATCTAATTAATAACTTGTCAAGCTGATGTCCATCCTTGGGGACAACTCGTATCTGAAGAATGGCCAGTGAAAGGTATTAAAACTCCATACTCCTGCCTCAATTTAGGGCAACTCTGAAGGGTCGCCCCAGCTTCTCAGCTCCCCCTTGAGATTAGCTGAGGTATTTGTTGTGACTGCCTCACATCTCAACTCCCTTTATCCAATTCAGCTTTTTCACCACAGTTGTTGGTTCCTAGGATTTTACCCAGTTAAATATTCTCTACACAAATCTCTATCTCAAATCTGCTTTACAGGGAATGTGGCCTCAGACAGGTTTTCATTAGGTTCTGGACGTAACTCTCATTAGTCATTGATATGATTCGGCTGTGTCTCCATCCGAATCTCACCTTGATTGTAATTATCCCCGCATGTCAAGGATGGAGTCAGGTGGAGATCATTGAATCATAGGGGCGGGTTCCCCCTACTGTTCTCCTGGTAGCGAATAAGTCTCACGAGATCTGATGCTTTTAAAATGGGAGCTTCCCTACACAAGCTTTCTTCTCTGCTACCATTTAAGATGTGCCTTTGCTTCTTTTTTGCCTTCTGCCGTGACTGTGAGGCCTCCCCAGCCATGTGGAATTGTGAGTTCCTTAAACCTCTTTCCTTTCTAAATTACCCGGTCTTGGGTATGACTTTATTAGCAGCATGAGAACAAACTAGTGCAGTCTGTTCTATAAGCCCAAGTCGGATCACAGAGTCCCGCTTTCTGTTTTTTTTTTTCTAGCCCATATTTCTACTAAAACTTGACTCATATAGACTTAAAACAAAATAATTAAGCATGGCTAGTATTTATTTAATATTTTATACGTGTCAGGTACTGTATTTTGTAACTTATCTTTTAATAATCTTTCCAAATCTCTAAAAGGAGAACTCTGCTCTTTTATAGAGAAAATAAGGATGGCTCTGAAAATGTTAGCATTAGGGGAAGTAGGGTGAGGGACATAGGGGGCACTTTGTGTTATTTGTGCATTTTGCTATCAATCTAAAATCAGGTCAAAATAAAAATTAAAAAAATGGGTAGTAGAAGCAGGTTGTTAAGATTTTCAGTGTGACTCTAGAATTTTTTTGTTTGTTGTTTGTTTTGGAGTGTAGTGGTAAGATCTCTGCTCACTGCAACCTCCACTTCCCAGGCTCAAGCAATTCTCCTGCCTCAGTCTCCCAAGTAGCTGGGATTATAGGTGCCCGCCACCACACCCAGCTAAGTTTTCTATTTTTTTTTTTTTAGTAGAGATGGGGTTTCAGCATGTTGGCCAGTCCAGTCTCCTACTCCTGACTTCAAGTCATCCGCCCGCCTCAGCCTCCCGAAGTGCTGGGATTATAGGCATGAGCTCCCACTCCTGGCCCAAAGTTCATATTTTAACTACTAACCTAAATTATTTTAAAAACAAAAGCCTCCTTGGACTCAAACCAGGTCAGAGTGACATGATCATGTGCCTGTTTTGTGCAGGGTGAAGTGAGATTATTATCTAGGAAATAGCTGAAATGTCTTGTTGTGGGCATACATATTTCATATAAATTCTAAGCTTCATATTAGCACTTAGATTATAATTATCTAAAGAATAGAGAACAATTTCATATAATTTTCAGTGTATCAGGCGAATCAAAAGTATACATACAAGCATGCAGATGAATTTCAGTGAATATAGTGGTGACAATGCTCAACAGAATATGTGTCCCCCACCCAACCCTGCTTCTTGCTCTTTCACTGTCCTAAAGATAGAACAAAATGGTTCAGGCATCCAGCTTGTCCCCTCCACACTTCACACTTTTACTTAATAGCAGCTTATCTTTAACACTTTGTCATCTTTAAGATGTTGCTAATTCTTTCTGGTAGATCCCAGGACTGAGGATGAGGAAGAATGATTTTATTTAAATAAAGTTGCTTAATTAAAAAACAATTTTTTTAGTTTTAAAATATTTTCATTATTTTATAAAATTTTTGTGGGTACATAGGAGGTTTATATATTTGTGGGGTACACGAGATGTTTTGATACAGGCATGCAGTGTGAAATAATCACGTCATGAGGAATGGGCTTTCCATTCCCTCAAGCATTTATCCTCTGAGTTAAAAACTATTCAATTGGCTGGGCATGGTGGCTCACGCCTGTAGTCCCAGCTCTTTGGGAGGGCGAGGTTGGCAGATCGCCTGAGGTCAGGAGTTTGAGACCAGCCTGGCCAACATGATGAAACCCCATCTCTACTAAAAATACAAAAATTAGCCGGGTGTGGTGGCGAGTGCCTGTCATCCCAGCTACTCGGGAGGCTGAGACAGGAGAATCATTTGAACCTGGGAGGTGGAGGTTACAGTGAGCCGAGATCATGCCATTGTACTCCAGCCTGAGTGACAAGAGTGAAACTCCATGTCAAAAACAAACAAAAATCAATTACATTCTTTAAGTTATTAAAATTAAACATTGTAAATGATTTTTTTTCCCAAAGCTTTTTCAAAGAAAAAAAAGTAGAAACAAAGACACTTTCTACTGATTTCCAATATGGTGACTCTGTATTTCTAGCATGTGTTAAGGTGAAAAATTGATTTTATGTTTAATACAAAACATAGCATAATGTAATGAAAAGCAAGATTGTAATGATAAAGGAAAATAACACTAGTGCTAATTTTTTTCAATTTGAAGCATTGGATTAAAATGAATTAGGTTATATTCCAACATGTTTATATTGAATTTCTTTTTTCTCCAATTGGTTTCTTTTTATTAATGGGGGAGTGTTGCATTTGTATAAGGTTTCCCTATTATATTCAATTGTTTTGAGATGCTTTTAATTTGAAGTTTTTATGTTTTCTTTTTGATGTATACATGTTATGCTTTTATGCTGAATTTGATAATTGGTGCTGTATATGCAAAGCAAATGTAATTTCCCAGCTTTTATTTTTTAAAGCCCTGGGAAGCAACATAATAAAGTAGAAATAGTATCAAGACAGGAGTTAGAATACCTGGATTCTAAAATTTAAATTAAATTAGGATCTAGTGACATTATAGGTGTTCCTTGATCTTCTGATGACCTGATTCCTCAAAAGAAAAATAAAATAATCTATAAATTGTTTCTAATTCTAAAACTCTATAAATCCTATTTTTAAAATTATAATTAGTTGAACTCTATAAGGTCACAAAAATCCCTATTAAGAAACTAAAATAAAATTTTATCATATCTTAAAAATACTCTGATCTTTTTTTATATGCTGACATGAATTCTAGTTATTTTTGAGCCCCTAAAAAACATTTAAGATCACAGTTTATGTTTTATTATTGACTTTCAGATAATTAACATTTTACTGATAGATATGAACAAATCTACTCTAACAGAGATAGTCATTAGTTTATTTCTCTCTTTTCAGTATCAATAAAAAGTATCGATTTACCAATAACAATGAATTAATTGCCTGAAATAAATGAAACATAAGCAGCAAAAGTGAACTTTTTAGTATAACTCTTCTTGTAAACATTGACTTAGTTCAAAGGGAGCTTATCTTTAAAAAAAAAAGCGCTAATTCATGTCTATTGGTATAGATATAATCTTTTTTTCCTTGAAAATAGATCCTACTATACTCCAGACACTATGCCACTAGGTGCAGATATTAACACAAATAGCAGGTGATCATTGTCCTCATGGAGTTTATTTTAAAGAGAACAAAGTGAGACAAAGGCACACAAGCAAAGAACTACAATACAAAGGGGATGGCATCTGACTCAGCATGGAGGTGTCACGGAAGGTGTTGTTTTGCTTAGGTTTTGAAGTGTGGGTAGGAGATGGCCCATGTTGAGAGTGGGAACTGGGAATTAAAAAGATGAGGAGGTCTCTGCAAATCTACATGGATGGGAAGTAGCATGCTGATGTGGGAAACAACTAAAAAGTTCCAGAATGCATGGTTTATAAAGCGTGAGTCAGAGAGGGCTAGACCAGTAGCCAGATCAAGGATATCTCAGATGTTATAGTCATGAATTAGTGCATTGACCTGCAGGCCATGGGAGTCACTGAAGGTTTCAGTCAGGTAAGTGAGCTGATCAGAACAGTCCTTTAGATAGGCCGCTCTTTTGGCTGTAATGGGGACACGTTTGAAGTAGGGCTATAGCTAAAAATATACAGACACTTCCTCTTGTCTACAGCCCTGCTGGCATCTGTTGTATTTTGACTTTTTAATAATAGCCATTCCAACCGGTATGAAATGGTATCTCATTGTGTTTTGATTTGCATTTTTCTGATGATTAGTGATTCTAAGCATTTTTTTTTCGTGTATTTGTTGGCCATTTGTATGTGTTCTTTTGAGAAGTGTTTGTTCATGTCCTTTGCCCATTTTTTAATTGGGTTATTTTTTTTTCTAATTGATTTAAGTTCCCTGTAGATTCTGGATACTAAAAAACAAACAAAAACCAGAAGTAAATAAATTCTCAGGACACACACACCCACACCCACACCCACAGAGAGAGAGAGAGAGAGAGAGAGAGAGAGCGCCTAGGTAAGAGGCCACCAACCACCAGGGTCTAAACTGGGAACACTTTCTAGTACAGAATGAATGGAAAGGATTCATGAAATATCTAGAAAGTAATGTTAATGAGATTTACATGTATGGAGTGAATGAGGGGAAACAGGGATCATTCAGGATTCTGGTGGGAATAACAGGGGGAGCCATTAGTTGAAATTTTGAAGTGGGAGAAGGAGAGGGAGTTTTAGGGAGAAAGATGAGTTGTTTTTTTAGGTATTTCAAACCCTTGAAGCTTCTATGGGACATCGAAGTGGAAATAACAGTCTGTGGGTTGGGACAATAAAGAAAGAAATTGGTTGAAGACTAGGGGAAGAGTATAGAGCAAAGAAATATTTAAGATAATAAACATATAGAGATAGCTGAAAATGTGGGACTGGATTACAAAGGAAGAATGATTTAGTTATGAAGCCCAAGGGCTGACAGGAATGGGTGACTAGTCGAGGAGTTCATATGCATCTGTTATTGTATGAATAAAAAAAATTATCTGTTCCTTCCTAAAGATATCTTCAACCTGTTTTTGGATACATATGGGCACTGCTTTTCACTCTCTTAGCCCCATTTCTTATTTTAGCCTCTGCTGTAGCGATCAGTTCTGCACAGGCTTTGACCCAGGCTTTGACTAGTTGGTGCAGGTGTGATATGACACTTACCTGGAATGGCCCACAGTTTGTGGCTGCTCTTACTTAAGCAGGTGGGATGCTCATGTAGGTGTAACCTAGCAGCTTGGTAGAGTTTATGCCCATGGGGCAACCTGTGACCACTCAAAAATAAAGCCCTTTCCTCCTCCCAGATTGAGGAGTCTTGCATTATGTAATAAAACTCCTTAGAAGGCCTATTAGGTTCCAATACAGCATTAGGCAACTTGATAAGGTATCCCATCATCAGCCTTCCTTTCTTCCCTCATTCCTCTGCCTCTCACTCTTTCTTCCTAAGTTAACTTCTTAGATAAAATGCCAACATTCTATATTTTGTCTCACATCAGGGAAAATAATTGTATACCCCATTTCAAAAGCACATAAAAAGGTTACTGTATAGAAAATTTGTCTTTAAGAGATTAAGCTGTAATTTTCCAAATACTTTAAAATTTTATTTCAGATACGTTTTTCATTTTTATAAGCTTCATCTAAAAGCAGAGTTCACCTAAGAATATACCTAAGAGCATATTACATAGAATATATTTTATATTTCAGTAGTTTAGCTAGGATTCTTTCAAAATTGAGAGGATCTACAAATATTTCTAACACATTAGTTTTCAGTCTTAAGGCTGAGTCAAGAACAAAGCTCCTAAACTTTGCATTGGTGATTGAGAACATTTTAAAATTGTTATTTAATTCATTAATTTATTTTTAAAAAATTTTCACATTGTAATTATATAGATTTATAGGATACAATTTGATGTTTCAATGAATATGTATGTTGTCTAATGATCCAATAAGGATAGTTAGTGTATTAATTACCTCATGCATTCATCATTTCTTTTTAATAAGAAATTTCAAAATCCTTTCTTCTAGATACTTTGTAATATACAATACTTTACTTTTAACTATAGTCACCCTGCTTTGCAAAGAACACTACAACTTATTCTTCCTATATAATTGTGATTTCATAACTGTTAACCAATCTATCTCCATTTTGCCCTCCCCACTTCTTCCTCACTGTTTGGTAACCACTATTCTACTCTACTTCTCTATTAACATTTTTTTTTTTAAGATTCCACATATGAGCGAGATCATGCGGTATTTGCTTTCTGTGTCTGGCTTATTTCACTTAACATTGTATCCTACAGGGTCATCCATGTTGTTGCAACTGGCAGAATTTCATTCTTTTTTTATGGCTGAATAGTATTTCATTGTGTGTGTGTCCATATATATATATATATATACATATATAATTTTATGTGTAATTATAATTACACATAAAATTATATATAATTATAATTAATTTTATGCATAATTATAATTACACATAAAATTATATATAATTATAATTATAATTATATATAATTATATATAATAATATATATATTATATGTAATATATAATATACATAACATACATAATGTATATTATATATAATATACATAACGTATATTATATACATTATACATTATATATATTATAATACACATAATATATATTATGTATATAATATACATAATATGTATTATATATAAAATATACATAATATATAATGTATATTATACATATAATATATATTATATATTAATAACATATTAATATTAATATTAATTATTATTAATTATTAATAATTATTAATAATTATTAATTAATAATTATTATTTTTTATTAATATTATTAATATTAATATATAATACATTAATATTAATAATATATTAATATATAATATATTATATATTATACATAATATATTATATATAATATACATAATATGTATTATATATAATATACATAATATGTATTATATATAATATACATAATATATATTATATATATATAATTCACTTGTTTGTTTTTATACACATAGGTTGATTCCATATCTGATTATTAGAAATAGTGCTACAGTAAACATAAGAGTGCAGATATTTTTCAAACACAATGATTTCATTTCCTATGGATATATACCCAGTAGTGGGATTGCTGGGTTATGTGATCGAATGATTGTTTTTTTTTTTTATTTTTTATTTTTTAGCGAACTTCCATAAAGTTTTGCTTAATGGTTGTACTAGTTTACAACCCCATCAACAGTGCGTAAGTGTTCCGTTTTCTCCACTTCCTTGCCAACTCTTGTTATCTTTTACCTTTTTGCTAATAGCCATTCTAATGGGTGAACTGGTATCTCATTGCGGTTTTGATTTGCATTTCCCTGATGGTTAGTGATGTTGAACATGATTTTATTATATATTCGTCTTGACAATTTCTATATTTTCTCTTGTGGCATTTCTTTTAGTTTATTTTGTCCTTTTTTTTTTTTTTTTTTTGCGAAGGAGTCTTGCTCTCTTGCCCAAGCTGGAGTGCAGTGGTGCAATCGGGGCTCACGGCAACCTCCATCTCCCTGGTTCAAGCAATTCGCCTGCCTCAGCCTGCTGAGTAGCTGGGGTTACAGGCACACGCCATCATGTTTGGCTAAATTTTTGTATTTTTAGTAGAGAAATGATTTCACCATATTGGTCAGGCTGGTCTCAAACTCCTGACCTCAGGCAATCCGCCTGCCTCAGCCTCCCAGTTTTGCCCATTTTTAAATAAGTTATTTATGTTTTTGCTGTTGAGTTGTTTAAGTTTGTTATATAATCTGGGCATTAACTCCTTAGCAGATGTATAGTTTGCAAATATTGTATCCCATTCTGTAAGTTGTTTTTTCACTCTGTTAAGTTTCCTTTGCTGTGCAAAAGCATTTTAGTTTGATGAAACCCCATTTATCTCTTTTTGCTTTTGTTGCCTGTGCTTTTGACGTCTCATTTAAAAAATCCTTGTAGAACCCAAAGTTATAGAGAATTTCCCACATGTTATCTTCTAGTAGTTTTTCATAGTTTTCAATCTTACCTTTAGGTCTTTAATCGCATTTGAGTTGATTTTTGTATAAGGTAAAAGATAGGGGTCTAATTTCATTATCCCACATGTAGATATCCAATCTTCTCAGTACCATTTAATGAAGAGACTGTCTTTACCCCTGTGTGTGCTCTTGACTCCTTTTTGGAAAATCAGTTGACTTTAGGTATGAGAATTTATTTCTGAGCTGTATATTCTCTTCCATTGGTCTATGTGTTTGCTTTATGGCAGTGCCATGCTGTTTTGCTTACTATGGCTTTGTAGTATATTTTGAAGTCAGGTAGTGTGGTGCCTCCAGCTTTGTTATTTTTGCACAGGATTGCTTTGGTTATTTGGGGTCTTTTCTGGTTTCATACAAATTTTAGGGTATTTTTTTCTATTTCTGTGAAGAATTTCATTGGTATTTTGATAGGGATTGCATAGAATCTGTAGGACATTTTGTTAGTATGGTCATTTCAATAGTATCAGTTCTTCCATTCCATGAGTATATAGTGTCCATTTTTTGTGGATCGTAAATTTTTCCATCAGTGTGTTATAGTTTTCATTGTAGAGATCTTTCACGACCTTGATTAAATTTATCTGCAGATTTCTTGGTAGCTATTGTAAATGGAATTCCTTTCTTGATGACTTTTTCAGATAGTTCACTATTAGTGTATAGAAACACCACTGAATTTTCTGTGTTGATTTTGTATACTACAACTTTACTGAATTTATTTATGATTTCTAGTAGTTTTTGGTCAAGTCTTTAGGGTTCTCACTCTATATAAGTATATATAGAAAGAACCCTAAAGAGAGAGAGATCATATATATCTATATGATCATATATATAGATGTATACATATGTATGTGAGATCACATTTTCTACAAACAGAAACAATCTGACTTCCTTCTTTCCAGTTTGGATCCCTCTTATTTATTTCTTTTGTCTAATTGCTCTGGCTCTGACCTCCAGTACTATGCTAAATAGAAGTGGTAGAAGTTGACATCCTTGTCTTCCTCCACATCAAAGAGGAAAAGCATTTAACTATTCACCATAAATAAGATGTTAGCTGTGGGTTTGTCACCTATGGCCTTTACTGCGTTGAGGTACACTCCTATACCTACTTTCTTGACAGTTTTTATCATAAAGGAATGTTGACTTTTGTCAAGTGTTCTTTTTGCATCTGTTGAAATGATCACATGGTTTTTGTTCTTCTTTCTATTGTGGTGGTGTATCATATTTACTGATTTGTGCATGTTAAGCCATCCTTTCATCCCTGGGATGAACCCCACTTGATTATAGTGAATACTCTTTTTAGTGTGCTGTCGAAGTCAGTTCACTTGTATCTTGTTGAGAATTTTTGTATCTATGTTCTTCAGGAATATTGGCCTGTTATTTTCATTTTGTGCGTGTCTTTGTCTGGTTTTAGAATCAGGATATTGCGAGCCTCATAAGATGAGTATGGAAGTATTCCTTCCTCATTACTTTTGTGGAAAAGTTTGTGGAGAATTGGTAGTTATTCTTTAACTGTTTGGTAGAATTCAGCAGTGAAGACATCAGGTCCTGGGTGTTGGTTGTTGTTGTTGCTGTTTTGATGGAAGATGTTTTATTATTGATTCAATTTCCAAACTCATTATTGATGTGTTCAGATGTTATATTTCCTCACAATTTAATCTGGGTAGTTGTATGTGTGCAGAAATTTATTCATTTTATTCTACACTATCAAATTTATTGGCATATAGTTATGAGTAATGTCTTACAATCCCTTCTATTTCTGTGGTGTATCAGTTGTAATGTCTCCTTTTTCATCTTTTATTTATTTGAATTTTCTCTCCTTTTGTCTTAGTTTAGCTAAAGGTTTGTCAGTTTTACCTTTACACTTTGTCTTATTTATCTTTTGAAATATTTTTTAGTGTCTGTTTCATTTATATCTGCTGTGAGCTTTATTATTTCCTTCCTTCTACCAATTTTGGGTTTAGTTTGTTTTTGATGTTCTAGTTACTTGAAGTGTATAATTTTGCTTTGTGATTTGAAAATCTTTCTTCTTTTTTGGTGTAGGCTTTTATTGCTATAAATTTCCCTCTTAGAACTGCTTTTGCTACGTTCCATAGGTTTGGGTATGTTGGATTTTCATTCTTACTTGTCTCAGTGACTTTTGAAATTTTCCTATTAATGTCTTAATGAGACCTATTGATTTCTTGGGTGCGTGCTATTTAATTTCCATGTTTTTATAAAATTTCCAAGGGCTTTCCTGTTGTTGATTTCTGGCTTTATATCCCTGGAATCAGAAAAGATACTTCATATGATATCTGTCTTCTTAAGTTTGTTAAGACTTATTATGTGTCATAATGTATGATTGGTCCTAGAGAATGTTTGGTGTACAGTTGAGAATAATTTGTATTCTGCAGCTGTTGGATGATGTATTAGTCTGTTTTCATACTGCTGATAAAGACATACCCGAGACTGGGTAATTTACAGAGAAAAAGAGGTTTAGTGAACTCATAGTTCCACGTGGCTGGGGAGGTCTCCCAATCATGATGGAAGGCGAAAGACACATCTTACATGGTAGCAAACAAAATAGAATTGAGAACCAAGTGAAAGGGTTCCCCCTTATAAAACCTCAGATCTTGTTAGACGTATTCACTACCACAAGAACAGTATGGGGGAACCGCCCCCATGATTCAATTATCTCCCACTGGTTCCCTCCCACAACATGTATGAATTATGGGAGCTATAATCAAGATGAGATTTGGGTGGGGATATACAGCCAAACCATATCAGGTGAGATCTTCTTTACCTGCTAGGTCCATTTGGTCTATGGTATAGTTTGAGTCTGTCATTTTTTGGTTGATTTTCTCTTCATAGAATCTGTCCATTTTTAAAGTGGAGTGTTGAAATTTCCTACTAATATTGTATTGCAGTCTATCTCTACCTTTAAATCTAATATTTGCTTTATATATCTGGTTGTTCTGGTGTTGGGTACATATATAGTTACACCTAAGTAATATATATGTTATGTCCTCTTATTGAATTGGGCCTTTTATCATTTCATTATACAGTGACATTCTTTTTTTATATAGTTTTTTTTATTTAAAGCCTTTTAAAATATGACATGACTGTGGCTACTCCTGCTTGCTTTTCATTTGTTTGCATAAAATATATTTTTCCATCTCTTCACTTTCAGTCTATTTGTCTTTAATAGTGAGGTAAGTATCATGTAGGCAGCATATAGGTGGGTTTTGCTATCCGAATCCATTCATCCACTTTATATCTTTTAAGTAGAGTTTAATCCACTTCTATTGAAGTTTATTATTGATAAATTAGGACTTCCTTCTACCATTTCATTAGTTGTTTTTTAGATTACTTGTTCACTTCTTCCTTTCTTATTGTTTATCCCTCTAGTTTGGTGGTTTTCTGTGGTGCTAAGCTTTGTTTCTTTTCCCTTTTTTGGTGTGTGTGTGTGTATCTGCTGTAATTTCTTTCTTTCTGGTTAGTGAAACTAACATACAGAGTCCGGTATTTGTAACAGACTATTTTACACTGATAACAACTTAACTTCTGTCACATAAAAATACTCTTGACTTCTCCTCCCCACACACACAATTTATATTTTTGTTACCTTACATTGCATCTTTATGAATGGTAGACTCCATGGAACATAGGATCTATGTCACAACTAAATCAATTATTTAATGGCAGCATTAAAGCAGCCCAAAGAATGTGAAAAACTGGTGTGGGTGTATTTAACTTTTTAAAAACTATGTTTCATAATGTTTTCATTAAAAAGTCTTTATCAGTTTGCTAATGCCTAATTTTTACAACCAGCCACCATAGATTTTACAGGATAAATATATTATTTCAGTGGTAATTGAAGCAGAATTTTTGTTGCTCTTCTTACCCTTAGAGATTGTGTATTATCCTCAGACGTAATTCTTTGATTTTTTTTTTCTTTTCATGTTGTTACACATAGTTACCAACAGTCAACGTGAGAATAACCTTTGAATATTTTCAAGCATTAAGATTTGTTTATACAGCTGCACAATTAGACAACCAACACTCTTGGGTCTTTACCTCTCAGCATACACCTGATTATTAACTTAAAGGTATGATGGGAAAAGTATCAATTTTTGTTGGTCACCTAGATTTGGAAATATGTAATAATTATAAGCTTGGGTCTGCTTCTTCAGAAGCCTAGGAATTCGAGTGATGGTTCTCTGAAGAGGCTGGAAACAAAGTATGTGTTTCCAGAAGGCTTAATAGAATATGTTGAGACATAGGCCATTAACACAAAAGTGAAAGAAATGCAAAAAAGTATAAAAGTAAGGATTTGAGAAGGGAAATTTTATTTTTAAGTCTAAGATTCCTATGAATTATGTGAAAGTAAATGTCCTATCCTTAAAATTAGCCAAAGGAAGCACTTTACTTATCAATATGATATGACGTTTCATACTCTTATCTAAAGATATCCTAAACTAAGATCCAGTTTTCTAAGTAAAGACCTTTTACTCATGCTTTAAAGCATGTTAGATGATTCCTACCACATCACATCATGTTGTTTACATGTATGATTTAAACTGCATTTATTCTTCAACTCACTGGTTCCTTAGGCTTCTTATCTTTCCTTGCACGCTTAGATAATTTTATGTAAAATTGATTTTTAGAAGTTTAGTTGCTGGGCGTAGTGGCTGTCGCCTGTAAACCCAGTACTTTGGGAATTCAAGGCAGGTGTATTGCTTGAGTCTTGGAGTTTGAGGCCTGCCTGGGAAAGATGACAAACCCCATTTGTACAAAAATAAAAATATTAGCTGGATATGGTGGCACATGCCTGTGGTCCCAGCTACTCCAAGGCTGAGGTGGGAGGATGGCTTGAGTCCGAGAGGCAGAGGTGTGAGCCAAGATCATGCCCTACTCTTCAGCCTGGGCAACCAAGCCAGACCCTGTTTCAAAAAAAAAAAATCTAGTGAGATTTGATTTCTATTTCTATGTGATTCAAAAGTAGGAGAGCTTCAAGGCTAATGACTATTAAAAAATGGCCATTGCTACTTGCATTTTCTATGAAGCCAGCATACACAGCAAAGTGCAACCTAAAAACCAAGCTATTTAATATGTAGCTTAGATTTCAGGTTTGATTGTCTTTGAGGTTTGATTATTGCAGAGATCAATTGCCAGACCAAACATAGTCTATTTCTGTATTTGGTCTTTTTATCATATGAAACATCCCAGCCTTGGGTATAAATTAAGAGCAAATACAGACATTTATACCGATAGCGGTGTAGATATTTCCATGTTTATACAGTTACCGGTGTAGATACTTCCATGTCTATACAGATAGCGGTGTGGATATTTCCGTGTTCATACAGATAGTGGTGTAGATATTTCCATGTTTATAGAGATAGTGGTGTAGATATATCCATGTTTATAGAGATAGCGGTGTAGATATTTCCATGTTTATACAGATAGCGGTGTAGATATTTCCATGTTTATACAGATAGCATTGTAGATATTTCCATGTTTATAGAGACAGAGGTGTATATATTTCTATATTTATAGAGATAGCGGCGCACATATTTCCATGTTTATAGAGACAGCGGTGTAGATATTTCCACGTTTATACAGACAGCGGTGTAGATATTTCCATGTTAATACAGGTAGCGGTGTACATATTGCCATGTTCATACAGATAGCGGTGTAGATATTTCCACATTTATACAGATGGCGGTGTACATATTTCCATGTTCATACAGATGGCGGTGTAGATACTTCTATGTTTATAGAGATGGCGGTGTAGATATTTAAATGTTTATACAGATAGCTGTGTAGATATTTCCATGTTTATAGAGATGGCGGTGTAGATATTTCCATGTTTCAACAGATGGCGGTGTAGATATTTCCATGTTTATACAGATGGAGGTGTAGATATTTCCACGTTTTTACAGATAGCGTTGTAGATATTTCCATGTTCACACAGATAGCAGTGTAGATATTTCCATGTTCATACAGATAGCGGTGTAGATATTTCCATGTTCATCCAGATGGCTGTGTAGATATATCGATGTTCATACAGGTAGTGGTGTAGATATTTCCATGTTCGTACAGATAGCGGTGTAGCTATTTCCATGTTCATACAGATAGCGGTGTAGAAATTTCCATGTTCATAGAGATAGCGGTGTAGATATTTCCATGTTCATACAGATAGCGGTGCCGATATTTCCATGTTTATACAGGTAGCGGTGTAGATATTTCCATGTTTATACAGATTGCGGTGTAGATATTTCCATGTTTATACAGATAGCGGTGTAGATATTTCCAAGTTTATACAGATAGCGGTGTAGATATCTGCATCTTAATATAGATGGCGGTGCAGATATTTATATGTTCATAGAGATGGCGGTTCAGATATTTCCATGTTCATGCAGATGGCGGTGTAGATATTTGTATGTTTATAGAGATAGCGCTGTAGTTATTTCCATGTGTAAAGAGATAGCTTTGTAGATATTTCCATGTATATGCAGATCGCTGTGTAGATATTTCCATTTTCATGCAGATAGCGGTTTAGATATTTCCACCTTTATACAGATGGTGGTGTAGATTTTTCCATTTCCATACAGACGGCGGTTTAGATATTTCCATTGTTATAAAGATGGCGGTGCAGATATTTCCATTGTGATACAGATGGCGGTGTAGGCATTTTCATGTTGATACAGATGGTGGTGTACATAGTTCCCCATTCATACAGATGGCGGTGTAGATATTTTCATTTTCCTACCGATGGCGGTGTAGATATTTCCATGTTTATACAGATAGCGGTGTAGATGTATCCATGTTCATACAGATGGCAGTGTAGATAATTCCATGTTCATACAGATGGAGTTGAAGATATTTCCATGTTTATAGATATGGCGGTGTAGATATTTCCATGTTTACACAGAAGGCGGTGTAGATATTTCCATGTTTACACAGATAGCGGTGTAGATATTTCCATGTTTATACAGATAGCGGTGTAGATATTTCAATGTTTATAGAGTTGGCGGTGTAGATATTTTCATGTTCCTACAGTTGGTGGTGTAGATATTTCCATGTGTACACAGATAGCGGTGTAGGTATTTCCAAGTTTATGCAGATAGCGGTGTAGATATTTCCACTTTTAGGCAGATAGCGGTGTAGATATTTCAATGTTTAAACAGATAGCGTTGTAGATATTTCCATGTTCCTACAGAGGGCGGTGTAGATATTTACATGTTTATAGAGATGGCGGTTCAGCCATTTCCACATTCATACAGATGGCGGTGTAGATATTTCCATGTTTATACAGATAGCGGTGTAGATATTTCCGTCTTTGTACACATAATGGTGTAGATCTTTCCATGTTTTTAGAGATAGCGGTGTAGATATTTCCATGTTTACACAGATAGCGGTGTAGATATTTCCATGTTTATACAGATGACTCTGTAGATATTTCCATGTTTACGGAGATAGTGGTGTAGATATTTCCAAGTTTACAGAGATATCGGTGTAGATATTTCCATGTTTACACAGATAGCGGTGTAGATATTTGCATGTATATAGAGATAGCGGTGAGGATATTTCCATGTTTACGCAGATAGCATTGGAGATATGTCCATGTTTATACAGAGAGCGGTGTAGATAATTCCATGTGTACACAGATAACGGTGTAGATATTTCCATGTTTATACAGATGGCGGTGTAGATATTTCCATACCCATACAGATGGCGGTGTAGATATTTCCATGTTTATAGATATAGCGGTGTAGGTATTTCCATGTTTACACAGACAGCGGTGTAGATATTTCCATGTTTACACAGATAGCGGTGTAGATATTTCCATGTTTATAGAGATATCAGGGTAGATATTTCCAGGTTTATACAGAGCGTAGTGTAGATATTTCCATGTTTATATAGATGGCTCTGTGGATATTTCCATGTTTATAGAGATAGCGGTGCAGATATCTTCGTGTTTACACAGATAGCGGTGTAGATATTTCCATGTTTACACAGATAGCAGTGTAGATATTTCCATGTTCATACAGATAGCGGTGTAGATAATTCCATGTGTATACAGATAACTGTAGATATTTACATGTTCCTACAGATGGCTGCGTAGATATTTCCATGTTTATACAGATAGCAGTGTAGATATTTACGTCTTTATACAAATAATGCTGTAGATCTTTACATGTTTTCAGAGATAGCGGTGTAGATCTTTCCATGTTTACACAGATAGCGGTGTAGATATTTCCATATTTATACAGATAGCAGTGTAGATATTCCCATGTTTATAGAGACAGTGGTGTAGATATTTACATGTTCCTACAGATGGCTGTGTAGATATTTCCATGTTTGTACAGATAGCGGTGTGGATATTTCCATGTTTACACAGATAGTAGTGTAGATATTTCCATGTTTACACAGATAGCGGTGTAGATATTTCCATGTTTACACAGATAGCGGTGTAGATATTTCCATGTTTATACAGATAGCGGTGTAGATATTTCCATGTGTATACAGATAACTGTGTAGATATTTACATGTTCCTACAGATGGCTGCGTAGATATTTCCATGTTTATACAGATAGCGGTGTAGATATTTACGTCCTTATACACATAATGCTGTAGATCTTTCCATGTTTTCAGAGATAGCGGTGTAGATCTTTCCATGTTTACACAGATAGCGGTGTAGATATTTCCATATTTATACAGATAGCAGTGTAGATATTTCCATGTTTATAGAGATAGTGGGGTAGATATTTACATGTTCCTACAGATGGCTGTGTAGATATTTCCATGTTTATACAGATAGCGGTGTAGATATTTCCATGTTCATACAGATAGCTGTGTAGATATTTCCATGTTTATACAGTTTGTGGTTTAGATATTTCCATGTTTACACAGACAGTGGTGTAGATATTTCCAAGTTTATGCAGATCGCGGTGTAGATATTTCCACTTTTAGGCAGATAGCGGTGTAGATATTTCAATGTTTAAGCAGATAGCGTTGTAGATATTTCCATGTTCCTACAGAGGGGGGTTTAGATAATTACATGTTTATAGAGATGGCGGTTTAGACATTTCCACGTTCATACAGATGGCGGTGTAGATATTTCCATGTTTATACAGATAGCGGTGTAGATATTTCCAGGTTTATACAGATAGCAGTGTAGATATCTCCATCTAAATACAGATGGCGGTGTAGATATTTGTATGTTAATACTGATGGCGGTGCAGATATTTCCATGTTCATACAGATGGCGGTGTAGATATTTCCATGTTCATACAGATAGCGATGTACATATTTCCATGTTTATACAGATAGCGGTGAAGTTGTATGCAAGTTTACACAGATAGCGGTGTAGATATTTCCATGTTCATGCAGATGGCTGTGTAGATATTTCCAGGTTCATACAGATAGCGGTGCTGATATTTCCATGTTTATACAGGTAGCAGTGTAGATATTTCCATGTTTATACAGAGAGCGGTGTAGATATCTCCAATCTTAATACAGATGGCGGTGTAGATATTTATATGTTCATACAGATGGCGGTGGAGAAATTTCCATGTTCATACAGATGGCGGTGTAGATATTTCCGTGTTTATAGAGATAGCGGTGTAGTTATATCCTTGTGTAAAGAGATAACTTTGTAGATATTGCCATGTATATGCATATAGCTGTGTAGATATTTGTATTTTCATGAAGATAGCGGTTTAGATATTTCCATGTTCAAACAGATAGCGGTGTAGATATTTATATGTTCATACAGATAGCGTTGTAGATATTTCCATGTTTATACAGATAGCGGTGAAGATGTATGCATGTTTACACAGATAGCAGTGTAGATATTTCCATGTTCATACAGATCGCAGTGTAGATATTTCCATGTTCATCCAGATGGCTGTGTAGACATATCCATGTTCATACAGATGGCGGTGAAGATGTTTCCATGTTCATACAGATAGCGGTGTAGATATTTCCATGTTCATACAGATGGCTGTGTTGATATATGCATGTTCATACAGATGGCGGTGAAGTTATTTCCATGTTCATACAGATAGCTGTGTAGATATTTCCATGTTCATACAGATAGCGGTGTAGATATTTCCATGTTCATACCGTTAGCTGTGCTGATATTTCCATGTTTATACAGGTAGCGGTGTAGATATTTCCATGTTTATACTGATAGCTGTCTAGATATTTCTATGTTTATACAGATAGCGGTGTAGATATTTCCATGTTTATACAGATAGCGGTGTTGATATCTCCTTCTTAATACAGATGGCGGTGTAGATATTTATATGTTCATACAGATGGCGGTGCAGATATTTCCATGTTCATACAGATTCCGGTGTAGATATTTCAGTGTTTATAGAGATAGCGGTGTAGTTATCTCCATGTGTAAAGAGATAGCTGAGTAGATATTTCCATGTAAATGCAGATAGCTGTGTAGTTATTTCCATTTTCATGCAGACAGCGGTGTAGATATTTCCATGTTGAAACAGATAGCGGTGTAGATATTTCCATGTTGAAACAGATAGCGGTGTAGATATTTCCATGTTTATACAGATTGCGGTGAAGATGTATGCATATTTACACAGATAGCGGTGTAGATATTTCCATGTTCATACAGATAGCGGTGTAGATATTTCCGTGTTCATCCAGATGGCGGTGTAGATATATCCATGTTCATACAGATATCAGTGTAGATATTTCCATGTTCATACAGGTAGTGGTGTAGATATTTCCATGTTCATACAGATAGCGGTGTAGCTATTTCCATGTTCATACAGATAGCGGTGTAGAAATTTCCAAGTTCATAGAGATAGCGTTGTAGATATTTCCATCTTCATACAGATAGCGGTGCTGATATTTCCATGTTTATACAGGAAGCGGTGTAGATATTTCCATGTTTATACAGATTGCGGTGTAGATGTTTCCATGATTATACAGATAGCGGTGTAGATATTTCCAAGTTTATACAGATAGCGGTGTAGATATCCCCATCTTAATATAGATGGCGGTGTAGATATTTATATGTTCATACAGATGGCGTTGCAGATATTTCCATGTTCATATAGATGGCGGTGTAGATATTTCCATGTTTATAGAGATAGCGCTGTAGCTATTTCCATGTGAAAAGAGATAGCTTTGTAGATATTTCCATGTATATGCAGATCGCTGTGCAGATATTTCAATTTTCATGCAGATAGCGGTGTAGATATTTCCATGTTCAAACAGATAGCGGTGTAGATATTTCCATGTTCATACAAATAGCGGTGTAGATATTTCCATGTTCATACAGATAGCGGTGTAGATATTTGCATGTTCATACAGATAGCGGTGTAGCTATTTCCATGTTCATACAGATAGCGGTGTAGGTATTTCCATGTTCATCCAGATGGCTGTGTAGATATATCCATGTTCATACAGATGGCGGTGAAGGTATTTCCATGTTCATACAGATAGCGGTGTAGATATTTCCAAGTTCATACATATAGCGGTGTAGGTGTTTCTATGTTCATACAGATAGCGGTGCTGATATTTCCATGTTTATACAGGTAGCGGCGCAGATATTTCCATGTTTATACAGATAGCGGTGTAGATATTTCCATGTTTATACAGATAGCGGTGAAGATATCTCCATCTTAATACAGTTGGAGGTGTGGATATTTATAGGTTCATACATATGGCGGTGCAGATATTTCCATGTTCATACGGATGGCGGTGTTGATATTTCCATGTTTATAGAGATAGCGGTGTAGTTATTTCCTTGTGTAAAGAGATAGCTTTGTAGATATTTCCATGTATATGCAGATAGCAGTGTAGATATTTCTATTTTCATGTAGATAGCGTTGTAGATATTTCCATGTTCAAACAGATAGCGGTGTAGATATTTCCATGTTCATAAAGATAGCGGTGTAGATATTTCCATGTTTATACAGATAGCGGTGAAGATGTATGCATGTTTACACAGATAGCGGTGTAGATATTTCCATGTTCATACAGATCGTGGTGTAGATATTTCCATGTTCATCCAGATGGCTGTGTAGACATATCCATGTTCATACAGATGGCGGTGAAGATATTTCCATGTTCATACAGATAGCGGTGTAGATATTTCCATGTTCATACAGATAGCAGTGTAGATATTTCCATGTTCATACAGATGGCTGTGTAGATATATCCATGTTCATACAGATGGCGGTGAAGATATTTCCATGTTCATACAGATAGCGGTGTAGATATTTCCACGTTCATAGAGATAGCGGTGAAGATATTTCCATGTTCATACCGATAGCTGTGCTGGTATTTCCATGTTTACACAGGTAGTGGCGTAGATATTTCCATGTTTATACAGATAGTGGTGTAGATATTTCCATGTTTATACAGATAGCGGTGTAGATATTTATAAGTTTATACAGATAGCGGTGTAGATATCTCCTTCTTAATACAGATGGTGGTGTAGATATTTATATGTTCATACAGATGGCGGTGCAGATATTTCCATGTTCATACAGATGGCGGTGTAGATATTTCCATGTTTATAAAGATAGCAGTGTAGTTATTTCCATGTGTAAAGAGATAGCTTTGTAGATATTTCCATGTATATGCAGATAGCTGTGTAGATATTTCCATTTTCATGCAGACAGCGGTGTAGATATTTCCATGTTCAAACAGATAGCGGTGTAGATATTTCCATGTTCATACAGATAGCAGTGTAGATATTTCCATGTTTATACAGATTGCGGTGAAGATGTATGCATATTTACACAGATAGCGGTGTAGATATTTCCATGTTCATACAGATAGCGGTGTAGATATTTCCATGTTCATCCAGATGGCTGTGTAGATATATCGATGTTCATACAGGTAGTGGTGTAGATATTTCCATGTTCGTACAGATAGCGGTGTAGCTATTTCCATGTTCATACAGATAGCGGTGTAGAAATTTCCATGTTCATAGAGATAGCGGTGTAGATATTTCCATGTTCATACAGATAGCGGTGCTGATATTTCCATGTTTATACAGGTAGCGGTGTAGATATTTCCATGTTTATACAGATTGCGGTGTAGATATTTCCATGTTTATACAGATAGCGGTGTAGATATTTCCAAGTTTATACAGATAGCGGTGTAGATATCTGCATCTTAATATAGATGGCGGTGCAGATATTTATATGTTCATAGAGATGGCGGTTCAGATATTTCCATGTTCATGCAGATGGCGGTGTAGATATTTGTATGTTTATAGAGATAGCGCTGTAGTTATTTCCATGTGTAAAGAGATAGCTTTGTAGATATTTCCATGTATTTGCAGATCGCTGTGTAGATATTTCCATTTTCATGCAGATAGCGGTTTAGATATTTCCGTGTTCAAACAGATAGCGGTGAAGATATTTCCATGTTCATAGAGATAGCGGTGTAGATATTTCCATGTTTATACAGATAGCAGTGAAGATGTATGCATGTTTACACAGATAGCGGTGTAGATATTTCCATGTTCATATAGATAGCGGTGTAGATATTTCCATGTTCATCCAGATGGCTGTGTAGATATATAAATGTTCATACAGATGTCGGTGAAGATATTTATATCTTCATACAGATGGCGGTGTAGATATTTCCATGCTCATACAGATAGCGGTGTAGATATTTCAATGTTTATACATATAGCGGTGTAGATATCTCCATCTTAATACAGATGGCGGTGCAGATATTTATATGTTCAAACAGATGGCGGTGCAGATATTTCCATGTTCATACAGATGGCGGTGTAGATATTTCGATGTTTATAGAGATATCGGTGTAGTTATTTCCATGTGTAAAGAGATAGCTTTGTAGATATTTCCATGTATATGCAGATAGCTGTGTAGATATTTCCATTTTCATGCAGATAGCGGTGCAGATATTTCCATGCTCAGATAGCGGTGTAGATATTTCCATGTTCATACAGATAGCGGTGTAGATATTTCCATGTTCATACAGATAGCGGTGTAGATATTTCCATGTTCATTCAGATAGCGGTGTAGATATTTCCATGTTCATACAGATAGCGGTGTAGCTATTTCCATGTTCATACAGATAGCGGTGTAGATATTTCCATGTTCATCCAGATGGCTGTGTAGATATTTCCATGTTCATACAGATAGCGGTGCTGATATTTCCATGTACATACAGATGGCAGTGTAGATATTTCTATGTTTATAGAGATATCGGTGTAGTTATTTCCATGTGTAAAGAGATAGCATTGTAGATATTTCCATGTATATGCAGATAGCTGTGTAGATATTTCCATTTTCATGCAGATAGCGGTGTAGATATTTCCATGCTCAAACAGATAGCGGTGTAGATATTTCCATGTTCATACAGATAGCTGTGTAGGTATTTCCATTTTCATGCAGATAGCTGTGTAGATATTTCCATGCTCAAACAGATAGCGGTGTAGATATTTCCATGTTCATACAGATAGCGGTGTAGATATTTCCATGTTTATACCAATAGCGGTGTAGATAGTTCCATGTTTATACAGATAGCGGTGTAGATATTTCCATGTTCATACAGATAGCGGTGTAGATATTTCCATGTTCATCCAGATGGCTGTGTAGCTATTTCCATGTTCATACATATAGCGGTGCTGATATTTCCATGTTCATACAGATGGCGGTGTAGATATTTCCATGTTTATAGAGGTATCGGTGTAGTTATTTCCATGTGTAAAGAGATAGCTTTGTAGATATTTCCATGTATATGCAGATAGCTGTGTAGATATTTCCATTTTCATGCAGATAGCGGTGTATATATTTCCATGCTCAAACAGATAGCGGTGTAGATATTTCCATGTTCATACAGATAGCGGTGTAGATATTTCCATGTTTATACAGATAGCGGTGAAGATGTATGCTTGTTTACACAGATAGCGGTGTAGATATTTCCATGTTCATACAGATAGCGGTGTAGATATTTCCATGTTCATCCAGATGGCTGTGTAGACATGTCCTTGTTCATACAGATAGCGGTGCTGATATTTCCATGTTCATACAGATGGCGGTGTAGATATTTCCATGTTTATAGAGATATCGGTGTAGTTATTTCCATGTGTAAAGAGATAGCTTTGTAGATATTTCCACATATATGCAGATAGCTGTGTAGATATTTCCATTTTCATGCAGATAGCGGTGTAGATATTTCCATGTTCAAACAGATAGCGGTGCTGATATTTCCATGTTTATACCGGAAGTGGTGTACATATTTCCATGCTTATACAGATAGCGGTGTAGATATTTCCATGTTTTTACTGATAGCAGTGAAGATGTATGCATGTTTACACAGATAGCGGTGTAGATATTTCCATGTTCACACAGATAGTGGTGTAGATATTTCCATGTTCATCCAGATGGCTGTGTAGATATATCCATGTTCATACAGACGGCGGTGTAGATATTTCCATGTTCATACAGATGGCGGTGTAGATATATCCATGTTTATAGAGATAGCGGTGTAGTTATTTCCATGTGTAAATAGATAGCTGTAAAGATATTTCCATGTATATGCAGATAGCTTTGTAGATATTTCCATTTTCATGCTGATACCGGTGTAGATATTTCCATGCTCAAACAGATAGCGGTGTAGATATTTCCATGTTCATACAGATAGCGGTGTAGATATTTCCACGTTTATACACATAGCGGTGAAGATGTATGCTTGTTTACACAGGTAGCGGTGTAGATATTTCCATGTTCATACAGATAGCGGTGTAGATATTTCCATGTTCATCCAGATGGCTGTGTAGACATATCCATGTTCATATAGATAGCGGTGCTGATATTTCCATATTCATCCAGATGGCTGTATAGATATTTCCATGTTCATACAGATAGCGGTGCAGATATTTCCATGTTTATACAGGTAGTGGTGTACATATTTCCCTGCTTATACAGATAGCGGTGTAGATATTTCCATGTTTATACAGATAGCGGTGAAGATGTATGCTTGTTTACACAGATAGCGGTGTAGATATTTCCATGTTCATACAGATAGCGGTGTAGATATTTCCATGTTCATCCAGATGTCTGTGTAGACATGTCCTTGTTCATACAGATAGCGGTGCTGATATTTCCATGTTCATACAGATGGCGGTGTAGATATTTCCATGTTTATACAGATAGCGGTGAAGATGTATGCATGTTTACACAGATAGCGGTGTAGATATTTCCATGTTCATACAGATAGTGGTGTAGATATTTCCATGTTCATCCATATGGCTGTGTAGATATATCCATCTTCATACAGATGGCGGTGAAGATATTTCCATGTTCATACAGATATCGGTGTAGATATTTCCATGTTCATAAAGATAGCGGTGTAGATATTTCCATGTTCATACAGATAGCGGTGCTGATATTTCCATGTTAATACAGATAGCGGTGTAGATATTTCCATGTTTATACAGATAGCGGTGTAGGTATTTCCATGTTCATACAGATAGCGGTGCTGATATTTCCATGTTTATACAGATAGCGGTGTAGATATTTCCATGTTTATACAGATAGCGGTGTAGATATCTCCATCTTAATACAGCTGGCGGTGCAGATATTTATATGTTCATAGAGATGGCGGTTAAGATATTTCCATGTTCATACAGATGGCGGTGTAGATATTTCCATGTTTATAGATATAGCTGTGTAGTTATTTCCATGTGTAAAGAGATAGCTTTGTAGATATTTCCATGTATATGCAGATATCTGTCTAGATATTTCCATTTTCATGCAGATAGCGGTGTAGATACTTCCATGTTCAAACAGATAGCGGTGTAGATATTTCAATGTTCATACAGATAGCGGTGCAGATATTTCCATGTTTATACAGATAGCGGTGAAGATCTATGCATGTTTACACAGATATTGGTGTAGATATTTCCATGTTCATACAGATAGCGGTGTAGATATTTCCATGTTCATCCAGATGGCTGTGTAGATATATCCATGTTCATACAGATGGCGGTGAAGATATTTCCATGTTCATACAGATATCGGTGTAGATATTTCCATGTTCATAAAGATAGCGGTGCTGATATTTCCATGTTTATACAGATAGCGGTGTAGATATTTCCATGTTCATACAGATAGCGGTGCTGATATTTCCATGTTTATACAGATAGCGGTGTAGATATTTCCATGTTTATACAGATAGCGGTGTAGATATCTCCATCTTAATACAGATGGCGGTGCAGATATTTATATGTTCATAGAGATGGAGGTTCAGATATTTCCATGTTCATACAGATAGCGGTGTAGATATTTCCATGTTTATAGATATATCTGTGTAGTTATTTCCATGTGTAAAGAGATAGCTTTGTAGATATTTCCATGTATATGCAGATATCTGTGTAGATATTTCCATTTTCATGCATTTATCGGTGTAGATACTTCCATGTTCAAACAGATAGCGGTGTAGATATTTCAATGTTCATACAGATAGCGGTGCAGATATTTCCATTTTTATACAGATTGCGGTGAAGATGTATGCATGTTTACACAGATTGCGGTGTAGATATTTCCATGTTCATACAGATAGCGGTGTAGATATTTCCATGTTCATCCAGATGGCTGTGTAGATATATCCATGTTCATACAGATGTCGGTGAAGATATTTATATCTTCATACAGATGGCGGTGTAGATATTTCCATGCTCATACAGATAGCGGTGTAGATATTTCCATGTTTATACACATAGCGGTGTAGATATCTCCATCTTAATACAGATGGCGGTGCAGATATTTATAT
Organism: Gorilla gorilla gorilla; assembly: GCF_029281585.2. Lineage (NCBI taxonomy): Eukaryota > Metazoa > Chordata > Mammalia > Primates > Hominidae > Gorilla > Gorilla gorilla. The sequence continues at coordinate 156,881,691 of NC_073231.2, forward strand.
GTTCATACAGATGGCGGTGCAGATATTTCCATGTTCATACAGATGGCGGTGTAGATATTTCCATGTTTATAGAGATATCGGTGTAGTTATTTCCATGTGTAAAGAGATAAGTTTGTAGATATTTCCATGTATATGCAGATAGCTGTGTAGGTATTTCCATTTTCATGCAGATAGCTGAGTAGATATTTCCATGCTCAAACAGATAGCGGTGTAGATATTTCCATGTTCATACAGATAGCGGTGTAGATATTTCCATGTTCATACAGATAGCGGTGTAGATATTTCCATGTTCATCCAGATGGCTGTGTAGACATATCCATGTTCATACAGATAGCGGTGCTGATATTTCCATATTCATCAAGATGGCTGTGTAGATATTTCCATGTTCATACAGATAGCGGTGCTGATATTTCCATGTTTATATAGGTAGTGGAGTACATATTTCCATGCTTATACAGATAGCGGTGTAGATATTTCCATGTTTATACAGATAGCGATGAAGATGTATGCATGTTTACACAGATAGCGTTGTAGATATTTCCATGTTCATACAGATATTGGTGTAGATATTTCCATGTTCATCCAGATGGCTGTGTAGATATATCCAGGTTCATACAGATGGCGTTGAAGATATTTCCATGTTCATACAGATAACTGTGTAGATATTTCCATGTTCATGAAGATAGCGGTGTAGATATTTCCATGTTCATACAGATAGCGGTGTAGATATTTCCATGTTCATACAGATAGCGGTGCAGATATTTCCATGTTCATACAGATAGCGGTGTAGATATTTCCATGTTCATCCAGATGGCTGTGTAGATATTTCCATGTTCATACAGATAGCGGTGCTGATATTTCCATGTTTATTCAGATACCGGTGAAGATGTATGCATGTTTACACAGATAGCGGAGTAGATATTTCCATTTTCATACAGATAGCGGTGTAGATATTTCCATGTTCATCCAGATGGCTGTGTAGACATACCCATGTTCGTACAGATGGCGGTGAAGATATTTCCATGTTCATACAGATAGCGGTGTAGATATTTCCATGTTCATACAGATAGCGGTGTAGCTATTTCCATGTTCGTACAGATAGCGGTGTAGCTATTTCCATGTTCATACATATAGCGGTGTAGATGTTTCCATGTTCATCCAGATGGCTGCGTAGATATATCCATGTTCATACAGATGGCGGTGAAGATATTTCCATGTTCATACAGATAGTGGTGTAGATATTTCCATGTTCATACAGATAGCGGTGTAGCTATTTCCATGTTCATACAGATAGCCGTGTAGATATTTCCATATTCATCCAGATGGCTGTGTAGATATTTCCATGTTCATACAGATAGCGGTGCTGATGTTTCCATGTTTATACAGGCAGCGGTGTAGATATTTCCATGTTCATACAGATAGCGGTGTAGATATTTCCATGTTCATACAGATAGCGGTGTAGATATTTCCATGTTCATACAGATAGCGGTGCTGATATTTCCATGTTTATACAGATAGCGGTGTAGATATTTCCATGTTTATACAGATAGCGGTGTAGGTATTTCCATGTTCATACAGATAGCGGTGCTGATATTTCCATGTTTATACAGATAGCGGTGTAGATATTTCCATGTTTATACAGATAGCGGTGTAGATATCTCCATCTTAATACAGCTGGCGGTGCAGATATTTATATGTTCATAGAGATGGCGGTTCAGATATTTCCATGTTCATACAGATGGCGGTGTAGATATTTCCATGTTTATAGATATAGCTGTGTAGTTATTTCCATGTGTAAAGAGATAGCTTTGTAGATATTTCCATGTATATGCAGATATCTGTGTAGATATTTCCATTTTCATGCAGATAGCGGTGTAGATACTTCCATGTTCAAACAGATAGCGGTGTAGATGTTTCAATGTTCATACAGATAGCGGTGCAGATATTTCCATGTTTATACAGATAGCGGTGAAGATGTATGCATGTTTACACAGATAGCGGTGTAGATATTTCCATGTTCATACAGATAGCGGTGTAGATATTTCCATGTTCATCCAGATGGCTGTGTAGATATATCCATGTTCATACAGATGGCGGTGAAGATATTTCCATGTTCATACAGATATCGGTGTAGATATTTCCATGTTCATAAAGATAGCGGTGTAGATATTTCCATGTTCATACAGATAGCGGTGCTGATATTTCCATGTTTATACAGATAGCGGTGTAGATATTTCCATGTTTATACAGATAGCGGTGTAGATATTTCCATGTTTATACAGATAGCGGTGTAGATATCTCCATCTTAATACAGATGGCGGTGCAGATATTTATATGTTCATAGAGATGGCGGTTCAGATATTTCCATGTTCATACAGATGGCAGTGTAGATATTTCCATGTTTATAGATATAGCTGTGTAGTTATTTCCATGTGTAAAGAGATAGCTTTGTAGATATTTCCATGTATATGCAGATATCTGTGTAGATATTTCCATTTTCATGCATTTAGCGGTGTAGATACTTCCATGTTCAAACAGATAGCGGTGTAGATATTTCAATGTTCATACAGATAGCGGTGCAGATATTTCCATGTTTATACAGATAGCGGTGAAGATGTATGCATGTTTACACAGATAGCGGTGTAGATATTTCCATGTTCATACAGATAGCGGTGTAGATATTTCCATGTTCATCCAGATGGCTGTGTAGATATATCCATGTTCATACAGATGTCGGTGAAGATATTTATATCTTCATACAGATGGCGGTGTAGATATTTCCATGCTCATACAGATAGCGGTGTAGATATTTCCATGTTTATACAGATAGCGGTGTAGATATCTCCATCTTAATACAGATGGCGGTGCAGATATTTATATGTTCATACAGATGTCGGTGCAGATATTTCCATGTTCATACAGATGGCGGTGTAGATATTTCCATGTTTATACAGGTAGCGGTGTAGATATTTCCATGTTCATCCAGATGGCTGTGTAGATATATCCATGTTCATACAGATAGCGGTGTAGATATTTCCATGTTCATATAGATAGCGGTGCTGATATTTCCATGTTTATACAGGTAGCGGTGTAGATATTTCCAAGTTTATACAGATGGCGGTGTAGATATCTCCATCTTAATATAGATGGCGGTGTAGATATTTATATGTTCATACTGATGGCGGTGCAGATATTTCCATGTTCATACAGATGGCGGTGTAGGTATTTGTATGTTTATAGAGATAGCGCTGTAGTTATTTCCATGTGTAAAGAGATAGCTTTGTAGATATTTCCATGTATATGCAGATCGCTGTGTAGATATTTCCATTTTCATGCAGATAGCGGTGTGGATATTTCCTTGTTCAAACAGATAGCGGTGTAGATATTTCCAAGTTCATACAGATAGCAGTGTAGATATTTCCATGTTTATATAGATAGCGGTGAAGATGTATGCATGTTTACACAGATAGCGTTGTAGATATTTCCATCTTCATACAGATAGCGGTGGAGATATTTCCATGTTCATCCAGATGGCTGTGTAGATATATCCATGTTCATACAGATGGCGGTGAAGATATTTCCATGTTCATACAGATAGCGGTGTAATTATTTCCACGTGTAAAGAGATAGCTGTGTAGATATTTCCATGTACATGCAGATAGCTGTGTAGATACTTCCATTTTCATGCAGATAGCGGTTAAGATATTTCTATGTTCAAACAGATAGCGGTGTAGATATTTCCATCTTCATAGAGATAGCGGTGTAGATATTTCCATGGTTATACAGATAGCGGTGAAGGTGTATGCATGTTTACACAGATGGCCATGAAGATATTTCCATGTTCATACAGATAGCGGTGTAGATATTTCCATGTTCATACAGATAGCGGTGTAGATATTTCCATGTTCATACAGATGGCTGTGTAGATATATCCATGTTCATACAGATGGCGGTGAATATATTTCCATGTTCATACAGACGGCGGTGTAGATATTTCCATGTTCATACAGATAACGGTGTAGTTATTTCCATGTGTAAAGAGATAGCTGTGTAGATATTTAAATGTATATGGAGATAGCGGTGTAGATATTTCCATTTTCATGCAGATAGCGGTGTAGATATCTCCATCTTAATATAGATGGCGGTGTAGGTATTTATATGTTCATACAGCTGGCATTGCAGATATTTCCATGTTCATATAGATGGCGGTGTAGATATTTGTATGTTTATAGAGATAGCGCTGTAGTTATTTCCATGTGTAAAGAGATAGCTTTGAAGATATTTCCATGTATATGCAGATCGCTATGTAGATATTTCCATTTTCACGCAGATAGCGGTTTAGATATTTCCATGTTCAAACAGATAGCGGTGTAGATATTTCCGTTCATACAGATAGCGGTGTTGATATTTCCATGTTTATACAGATAGCGGTGAAGGTGTATGCATGTTTACACAGATAGTGGTGTAGATATTCCCATGTTCATACAGATCGCGGTGTAGATTTTTCCATGTTCATCCAGATGGATGTGTAGACATATCCATGTTCATAGAGATGGCTGTGAAGATATTTCCATGTTCATACAGATAGCGGTGTAGATATTTCCATGTTCATACAGATAGCGGTGTAGATATTTCCATGTTCATACAGATGGCTGTGTAGATATATCCATGTTCATACAGATGGCGTTGAAGATATTTCCATGTTCATACAGATAGCGGTGTAGCTATTTCCAAGATCATACAGATAGCGGTGTAGATATTTCCATGTTCATACCGATAGCGGTGCTGATATTTCCATGTTTATACAGGTAGCGGTGTAGATATTTCCATGTTTATACAGATTGCGGTGTAGATATTTCCATGTTTGTACAGATAGCGTTGTAGATATTTCCAAGTTTATACAGATAGCGGTGTAGATATCTCCATCTTAATATAGATAGTGGTGTAGATATTTATATGTTCATACAGATGGCGGTGCAGATATTTCCATGTTCATACAGATGGCGGTGTAGATATTTGTATGTTTATAGAGATAGCGCTGTAGTTATTTCCATGTGTAAAGAGATAGCTTTGTAGATATTTCCATGTATATGCAGATTGCTGTGTAGATATTTCCATTTTCATGCAGATAGCGGTGTAGATATTTCCATGTTCAAACAGATAGCGGTGTAGATATTTCCATGTTCATACAGATAGCGGTGTAGATATTTCCATGTTTATATAGATAGCGGTGAAGATGTATGCATGTTTACACAGATAGCGTTGTAGATATTTCCATCTTCATACATATAGCTGTGTAGATGTTTCCATGTTCATCCAGATGGCTGCGTAGATATATCCATGTTCATACAGATGGCGGTGAAGATATTTCCATGTTCATACAGATAGTGGTGTAGATATTTCCATGTTCATACAGATAGCGGTGTAGCTATTTCCATGTTCATACAGATAGCGGTGTAGATATTTCCATATTCATCCAGATGGCTGTGTAGATATTTCCATGTTCATACAGATAGCGGTGCTGATATTTCCATGTTTATACAGGTAGCGGTGTAGATATTTCCATGTTCATACAGATGGCAGTGTAGATATTTCCATGTTTATAGATATAGCTGTGTAGTTATTTCCATGTGTAAAGAGATAGCTGTGTAGATATTTCCATGTACATGCAGATAGCTGTGTAGATACTTCCATTTTCATGCAGATAGCGGTTAAGATATTTCTATGTTCAAACAGATAGCGGTGTAGATATTTCCATCTTCATACAGATAGCGGTGTAGATATTTCCATGGTTATACAGATAGCGGTGAAGGTGTATGCATGTTTACACAGATGGCCATGAAGATATTTCCATGTTCATACAGATAGCGGTGTAGATATTTCCATGTTCATACAGATAGCGGTGTAGATATTTCCATGTTCATACAGATGGCTGTGTAGATATATCCATGTTCATACAGATGGCGGTGAATATATTTCCATGTTCATACAGACGGCGGTGTAGATATTTCCATGTTCATACAGATAACGGTGTAGTTATTTCCATGTGTAAAGAGATAGCTGTGTAGATATTTAAATGTATATGGAGATAGCAGTGTAGATATTTCCATTTTCATGCAGATAGCGGTGTAGATATCTCCATCTTAATATAGATGGCGGTGTAGGTATTTATATGTTCATACAGCTGGCATTGCAGATATTTCCATGTTCATACAGATGGCGGTGTAGATATTTGTATGTTTATAGAGATAGCGCTGTAGTTATTTCCATGTGTAAAGAGATAGCTTTGTAGATATTTCCATGTATATGCAGATCGCTATGTAGATATTTCCATTTTCATGCAGATAGCGGTTTAGATATTTCCATGTTCAAACAGATAGCGGTGTAGATATTTCCGTTCATACAGATAGCGGTGTTGATATTTCCATGTTTATACAGATAGCGGTGAAGGTGTATGCATGTTTACACAGATAGTGGTGTAGATATTCCCATGTTCATACAGATCGCGGTGTAGATTTTTCCATGTTCATCCAGATGGATGTGTAGACATATCCATGTTCATACAGATGGCTGTGAAGATATTTCCATGTTCATAAAGATAGCGGTGTAGATATTTCCATGTTCATACAGATAGCGGTGTAGATATTTCCATGTTCATACAGATGGCTGTGTAGATATATCCATGTTCATACAGATGGCGTTGAAGATATTTCCATGTTCATACTCATGCAGATAGCGGTGTAGATATCTCCATCTTAATATAGATGGCGGTGTAGGTATTTATATGTTCATACAGCTGGCATTGCAGATATTTCCATGTTCATACATATGGCGGTGTAGATATTTGTATGTTTATAGAGATAGCGCTGTAGTTATTTCCATGTGTAAAGAGATAGCTTTGTAGATATTTCCATGTATATGCAGAACGCTATGTAGATATTTCCATTTTCATGCAGATAGCGGTTTAGATATTTCCATGTTCAAACAGATAGCGGTGTAGATATTTCCGTTCATACAGATAGCGGTGTTGATATTTCCATGTTTATACAGATAGCGGTGAAGGTGTATGCATGTTTACACATATAGTGGTGTAGATATTCCCATGTTCATACAGATCGCGGTGTAGATTTTTCCATGTTCATCCAGATGGATGTGTAGACATATCCATGTTCATACAGATGGCTGTGAAGATATTTCCATGTTCATACAGATAGCGGTGTAGATATTTCCATGTTCATACAGATAGCGGTGTAGATATTTCCATGTTCATACAGATGGCTGTGTAGATATATCCATGTTCATACAGATGGCGTTGAAGATATTTCCATGTTCATACAGATAGCGGTGTAGCTATTTCCAAGATCATACAGATAGCGGTTTAGATATTTCCATGTTCATACCGATAGCGGTGCTGATATTTCCATGTTTATACAGGTAGCGGTGTAGATATTTCCATGTTTATACAGATAGCGGTGTAGATATTTCCATGCTTATACAGATAGCGGTGTACATATTTCCATGTTTATACAGATAGCGGTGTAGATATCTCCTTCTTAATGCAGATGGCGATGTAGATATTTATATGTTCATACAGATGGCGGTGCCGATATTTCCATGTTCCTACAGATGGCGGTGTAGATATTTCCATGTTTATAGAGATAGCGGTGTAGTTATTTCCATGTGTAAAGAGATAGCTGCGTAGATATTTCCATGTATATGCAGATAGCTGTGTAGATATTTCCATTTTCATGCAGATAGCGGTGTAGATATTTCCATGTTCAGATAGCGGTGTAGATATTTCCATGTTCATACAGATAGCGGTGCTGATATTTCCATGTTTATATAGGTAGCGGTGTAGATATTTCCATGTTCATACAGATAGCGGTGCTGATATTTCCATGTTTATACAGATAGCGGTGTAGATATTTCCATGTTCATACAGATAGCGGTGTAGATATTTCCATATTCATCCAGATGGCTGTGTAGATATTTCCATGTTCATACAGATAGCGGTGCTGATATTTCCATGTTTATACAGGTAGCGGTGTAGATATTTCCATGTTCATACAGATAGCGGTGTAGATATTTCCATGTTCATACAGATAGCGGTGTAGATATTTCCATGTTCATACAGATAGCGGTGCTGATATTTCCATGTTTATACAGATAGCGGTGTAGATATTTCCATGTTTATACAGATAGCGGTGTAGGTATTTCCATGTTCATACAGATAGCGGTGCTGATATTTCCATGTTTATACAGATAGCGGTGTAGATATTTCCATGTTTATACAGATAGCGGTGTAGATATCTCCATCTTAATACAGCTGGCGGTGCAGATATTTACATGTTCATAGAGATGGCGGTTCAGATATTTCCATGTTCATACAGATGGCGGTGTAGATATTTCCATGTTTATAGATATAGCTGTGTAGTTATTTCCATGTGTAAAGAGATAGCTTTGTAGATATTTCCATGTATATGCAGATATCTGTGTAGATATTTCCATTTTCATGCAGATAGCGGTGTAGATACTGCCATGTTCAAACAGATAGCGGTGTAGATATTTCAATGTTCATACAGATAGCGGTGCAGATATTTCCATGTTTATACAGATAGCGGTGAAGATGTATGCATGTTTACACAGATAGCGGTGTAGATATTTCCATGTTCATACAGATAGCGGTGTAGATATTTCCATGTTCATCCAGATGGCTGTGTAGATATATCCATGTTCATACAGATGGCGGTGAAGATATTTCCATGTTCATACAGATATCGGTGTAGATATTTCCATGTTCATAAAGATAGCGGTGTAGATATTTCCATGTTCATACAGATAGCGGTGCTGATATTTCCATGTTTATACAGATAGTGGTGTAGATATTTCCATGTTTATACAGATAGCGGTGTAGATATTTCCACGTTCATACAGATAGCGGTGCTGATATTTTCATGTTTATACAGATAGCGGTGTAGATATTTCCATGTTTATACAGATAGCGGTGTAGATATCTCCATCTTAATACAGATGGCAGTGCAGATATTTATATGTTCATAGAGATGGCGGTTCAGATATTTCCATGTTCATACAGATGGCAGTGTAGATATTTCCATGTTTATAGATATAGCTGTGTAGTTATTTCCATGTGTAAAGAGATAGCTTTGTAGATATTTCCATGTATATGCAGATATCTGTGTAGATATTTCCATTTTCATGCGTTTAGCGGTGTAGATACTTCCATGTTCAAACAGATAGCGGTGTAGATATTTCAATGTTCATACAGATAGCGGTGCAGATATTTCCATGTTTATACAGATAGCGGTGAAGATGTATGCATGTTTACACAGATAGCGGTGTAGATATTTCCATGTTCATACAGATATCGGTGTAGATATTTCCATGTTCATCCAGATGGCTGTGTAGATATATCCATGTTCATACAGATGTCGGTGAAGATATTTATATCTTCATACAGATGGCGGTGTAGATATTTCCATGCTCATACAGATAGCGGTGTAGATATTTCCATGTTTATACAGATAGCGGTGTAGATATCTCCATCTTAATACAGATGGCGGTGCAGATATTTATATGTTCATACAGATGTCGGTGCAGATATTTCCATGTTCATACAGATGGCGGTGTAGATATTTCCATGTTTATACAGGTAGCGGTGTAGATATTTCCATGTTCATCCAGATGGCTGTGTAGATATATCCATGTTCATACAGATAGCGGTGTAGATATTTCCATGTTCATATAGATAGCGGTGCTGATATTTCCATGTTTATACAGGTAGCGGTGTAGATATTTCCAAGTTTATACAGATGGCGGTGTAGATATCTCCATCTTAATATAGATGGCGGTGTAGATATTTATATGTTCATACTGATGGCGGTGCAGATATTTCCATGTTCATACAGATGGCGGTGTAGGTATTTGTATGTTTATAGAGATAGCACTGTAGTTATTTCCATGTGTAAAGAGATAGCTTTGTAGATATTTCCATGTATATGCAGATCGCTGTGTAGATATTTCCATTTTCATGCAGATAGCGGTGTGGATATTTCCTTGTTCAAACAGATAGCGGTGTAGATATTTCCAAGTTCATACAGATAGCAGTGTAGATATTTCCATGTTTATATAGATAGCGGTGAAGATATATGCATGTTTACACAGATAGCGTTGTAGATATTTCCATCTTCATACAGATAGCGGTGGAGATATTTCCATGTTCATCCAGATGGCTGTGTAGATATATCCATGTTCATACAGATGGCGGTGAAGATATTTCCATGTTCATACAGATAGCGGTGTAATTATTTCCACGTGTAAAGAGATAGCTGTGTAGATATTTCCATGTACATGCAGATAGCTGTGTAGATACTTCCATTTTCATGCAGATAGCGGTTAAGATATTTCTATGTTCAAACAGATAGCGGTGTAGATATTTCCATCTTCATAGAGATAGCGGTGTAGATATTTCCATGGTTATACAGATAGCGGTGAAGGTGTATGCATGTTTACACAGATGGCCATGAAGATATTTCCATGTTCATACAGATAGCGGTGTAGATATTTCCATGTTCATACAGATAGCGGTGTAGATATTTCCATGTTCATACAGATGGCTGTGTAGATATATCCATGTTCATACAGATGGCGGTGAATATATTTCCATGTTCATACAGACGGCGGTGTAGATATTTCCATGTTCATACAGATAACGGTGTAGTTATTTCCATGTGTAAAGAGATAGCTGTGTAGATATTTAAATGTATATGGAGATAGCAGTGTAGATATTTCCATTTTCATGCAGATAGCGGTGTAGATATCTCCATCTTAATATAGATGGCGGTGTAGGTATTTATATGTTCATACAGCTGGCATTGCAGATATTTCCATGTTCATATAGATGGCGGTGTAGATATTTGTATGTTTATAGAGATAGCGCTGTAGTTATTTCCATGTGTAAAGAGATAGCTTTGAAGATATTTCCATGTATATGCAGATCGCTATGTAGATATTTCCATTTTCACGCAGATAGCGGTTTAGATATTTCCATGTTCAAACAGATAGCGGTGTAGATATTTCCGTTCATACAGATAGCGGTGTTGATATTTCCATGTTTATACAGATAGCGGTGAAGGTGTATGCATGTTTACACAGATAGTGGTGTAGATATTCCCATGTTCATACAGATCGCGGTGTAGATTTTTCCATGTTCATCCAGATGGATGTGTAGACATATCCTTGTTCATAGAGATGGCTGTGAAGATATTTCCATGTTCATACAGATAGCGGTGTAGATATTTCCATGTTCATACAGATAGCGGTGTAGATATTTCCATGTTCATACAGATGGCTGTGTAGATATATCCATGTTCATACAGATGGCGTTGAAGATATTTCCATGTTCATACAGATAGCGGTGTAGCTATTTCCAAGATCATACAGATAGCGGTGTAGATATTTCCATGTTCATACCGATAGCGGTGCTGATATTTCCATGTTTATACAGGTAGCGGTGTAGATATTTCCATGTTTATACAGATTGCGGTGTAGATATTTCCATGTTTGTACAGATAGCGTTGTAGATATTTCCAAGTTTATACAGATAGCGGTGTAGATATCTCCATCTTAATATAGATAGTGGTGTAGATATTTATATGTTCATACAGATGGCGGTGCAGATATTTCCATGTTCATACAGATGGCGGTGTAGATATTTGTATGTTTATAGAGATAGCGCTGTAGTTATTTCCATGTGTAAAGAGATAGCTTTGTAGATATTTCCATGTATATGCAGATTGCTGTGTAGATATTTCCATTTTCATGCAGATAGCGGTGTAGATATTTCCATGTTCAAACAGATAGCGGTGTAGATATTTCCATGTTCATACAGATAGCGGTGTAGATATTTCCATGTTTATATAGATAGCGGTGAAGATGTATGCATGTTTACACAGATAGCGTTGTAGATATTTCCATCTTCATACATATAGCTGTGTAGATGTTTCCATGTTCATCCAGATGGCTGCGTAGATATATCCATGTTCATACAGATGGCGGTGAAGATATTTCCATGTTCATACAGATAGTGGTGTAGATATTTCCATGTTCATACAGATAGCGGTGTAGCTATTTCCATGTTCATACAGATAGCGGTGTAGATATTTCCATATTCATCCAGATGGCTGTGTAGATATTTCCATGTTCATACAGATAGCGGTGCTGATATTTCCATGTTTATACAGGTAGCGGTGTAGATATTTCCATGTTCATACAGATGGCAGTGTAGATATTTCCATGTTTATAGATATAGCTGTGTAGTTATTTCCATGTGTAAAGAGATAGCTGTGTAGATATTTCCATGTACATGCAGATAGCTGTGTAGATACTTCCATTTTCATGCAGATAGCGGTTAAGATATTTCTATGTTCAAACAGATAGCGGTGTAGATATTTCCATCTTCATACAGATAGCGGTGTAGATATTTCCATGGTTATACAGATAGCGGTGAAGGTGTATGCATGTTTACACAGATGGCCATGAAGATATTTCCATGTTCATACAGATAGCGGTGTAGATATTTCCATGTTCATACAGATAGCGGTGTAGATATTTCCATGTTCATACAGATGGCTGTGTAGATATATCCATGTTCATACAGATGGCGGTGAATATATTTCCATGTTCATACAGACGGCGGTGTAGATATTTCCATGTTCATACAGATAACGGTGTAGTTATTTCCATGTGTAAAGAGATAGCTGTGTAGATATTTAAATGTATATGGAGATAGCAGTGTAGATATTTCCATTTTCATGCAGATAGCGGTGTAGATATCTCCATCTTAATATAGATGGCGGTGTAGGTATTTATATGTTCATACAGCTGGCATTGCAGATATTTCCATGTTCATACAGATGGCGGTGTAGATATTTGTATGTTTATAGAGATAGCGCTGTAGTTATTTCCATGTGTAAAGAGATAGCTTTGTAGATATTTCCATGTATATGCAGATCGCTATGTAGATATTTCCATTTTCATGCAGATAGCGGTTTAGATATTTCCATGTTCAAACAGATAGCGGTGTAGATATTTCCGTTCATACAGATAGCGGTGTTGATATTTCCATGTTTATACAGATAGCGGTGAAGGTGTATGCATGTTTACACAGATAGTGGTGTAGATATTCCCATGTTCATACAGATCGCGGTGTAGATTTTTCCATGTTCATCCAGATGGATGTGTAGACATATCCATGTTCATACAGATGGCTGTGAAGATATTTCCATGTTCATACAGATAGCGGTGTAGATATTTCCATGTTCATACAGATAGCGGTGTAGATATTTCCATGTTCATACAGATGGCTGTGTAGATATATCCATGTTCATACAGATGGCGTTGAAGATATTTCCATGTTCATACTCATGCAGATAGCGGTGTAGATATCTCCATCTTAATATAGATGGCGGTGTAGGTATTTATATGTTCATACAGCTGGCATTGCAGATATTTCCATGTTCATACATATGGCGGTGTAGATATTTGTATGTTTATAGAGATAGCGCTGTAGTTATTTCCATGTGTAAAGAGATAGCTTTGTAGATATTTCCATGTATATGCAGAACGCTATGTAGATATTTCCATTTTCATGCAGATAGCGGTTTAGATATTTCCATGTTCAAACAGATAGCGGTGTAGATATTTCCGTTCATACAGATAGCGGTGTTGATATTTCCATGTTTATACAGATAGCGGTGAAGGTGTATGCATGTTTACACATATAGTGGTGTAGATATTCCCATGTTCATACAGATCGCGGTGTAGATTTTTCCATGTTCATCCAGATGGATGTGTAGACATATCCATGTTCATACAGATGGCTGTGAAGATATTTCCATGTTCATACAGATAGCGGTGTAGATATTTCCATGTTCATACAGATAGCGGTGTAGATATTTCCATGTTCATACAGATGGCTGTGTAGATATATCCATGTTCATACAGATGGCGTTGAAGATATTTCCATGTTCATACAGATAGCGGTGTAGCTATTTCCAAGATCATACAGATAGCGGTGTAGATATTTCCATGTTCATACCGATAGCGGTGCTGATATTTCCATGTTTATACAGGTAGCGGTGTAGATATTTCCATGTTTATACAGATAGCGGTGTAGATATTTCCATGTTTATACAGATAGCGGTGTACATATTTCCATGTTTATACAGATAGCGGTGTAGATATCTCCTTCTTAATGCAGATGGCGATGTAGATATTTATATGTTCATACAGATGGCGGTGCCGATATTTCCATGTTCCTACAGATGGCGGTGTAGATATTTCCATGTTTATAGAGATAGCGGTGTAGTTATTTCCATGTGTAAAGAGATAGCTGCGTAGATATTTCCATGTATATGCAGATAGCTGTGTAGATATTTCCATTTTCATGCAGATAGCGGTGTAGATATTTCCATGTTCAGATAGCGGTGTAGATATTTCCATGTTCATACAGATAGCGGTGCTGATATTTCCATGTTTATATAGGTAGCGGTGTAGATATTTCCATGTTCATACAGATAGCGGTGCTGATATTTCCATGTTTATACAGATAGCGGTGTAGATATTTCCATGTTCATACAGATAGCGGTGTAGATATTTCCATATTCATCCAGATGGCTGTGTAGATATTTCCATGTTCATACAGATAGCGGTGCTGATATTTCCATGTTTATACAGGTAGCGGTGTAGATATTTCCATGTTCATACAGATAGCGGTGTAGATATTTCCATATTCATACAGATAGCGGTGTAGATATTTCCATGTTCATACAGATAGCGGTGCTGATATTTCCATGTTTATACAGATAGCGGTGTAGATATTTCCATGTTTATACAGATAGCGGTGTAGGTATTTCCATGTTCATACAGATAGCGGTGCTGATATTTCCATGTTTATACAGATAGCGGTGTAGATATTTCCATGTTTATACAGATAGCGGTGTAGATATCTCCATCTTAATACAGCTGGCGGTGCAGATATTTACATGTTCATAGAGATGGCGGTTCAGATATTTCCATGTTCATACAGATGGCGGTGTAGATATTTCCATGTTTATAGATATAGCTGTGTAGTTATTTCCATGTGTAAAGAGATAGCTTTGTAGATATTTCCATGTATATGCAGATATCTGTGTAGATATTTCCATTTTCATGCAGATAGCGGTGTAGATACTGCCATGTTCAAACAGATAGCGGTGTAGATATTTCAATGTTCATAGAGATAGCGGTGCAGATATTTCCATGTTTATACAGATAGCGGTGAAGATGTATGCATGTTTACACAGATAGCGGTGTAGATATTTCCATGTTCATACAGATAGCGGTGTAGATATTTCCATGTTCATCCAGATGGCTGTGTAGATATATCCATGTTCATACAGATGGCGGTGAAGATATTTCCATGTTCATACAGATATCGGTGTAGATATTTCCATGTTCATAAAGATAGCGGTGTAGATATTTCCATGTTCATACAGATAGCGGTGCTGATATTTCCATGTTTATACAGATAGTGGTGTAGATATTTCCATGTTTATACAGATAGCGGTGTAGATATTTCCACGTTCATACAGATAGCGGTGCTGATATTTTCATGTTTATACAGATAGCGGTGTAGATATTTCCATGTTTATACAGATAGCGGTGTAGATATCTCCATCTTAATACAGATGGCGGTGCAGATATTTATATGTTCATAGAGATGGCGGTTCAGATATTTCCATGTTCATACAGATGGCAGTGTAGATATTTCCATGTTTATAGATATAGCTGTTTAGTTATTTCCATGTGTAAAGAGATAGCTTTGTAGATATTTCCATGTATATGCAGATATCTGTGTAGATATTTCCATTTTCATGCATTTAGCGGTGTAGATACTTCCATGTTCAAACAGATAGCGGTGTAGATATTTCAATGTTCATACAGATAGCGGTGCAGATATTTCCATGTTTATACAGATAGCGGTGAAGATGTATGCATGTTTACACAGATAGCGGTGTAGATATTTCCATGTTCATACAGATAGCGGTGTAGATATTTCCATGTTCATCCAGATGGCTGTGTAGATATATCCATGTTCATACAGATGTCGGTGAAGATATTTATATCTTCATACAGATGGCGGTGTAGATATTTCCATGCTCATACAGATAGCGGTGTAGATATTTCCATGTTTATACAGATAGCGGTGTAGATATCTCCATCTTAATACAGATGGCGGTGCAGATATTTATATGTTCATACAGATGTCGGTGCAGATATTTCCATGTTCATACAGATGGCGGTGTAGATATTTCCATGTTTATAGAGATATCGGTGTAGTTATTTCCAAGTGTAAAGAGATAGGTTTGTAGATATTTCCATGTATATGCAGATAGCTGTGTAGGTATTTCCATTTTCATGCAGATAGCTGAGTAGATATTTCCATGCTCAAAGAGATAGCGGTGTAGATATTTCCATGTTCATACAGATAGCGGTGTAGATATTTCCATGTTCATACAGATAGCGGTGTAGATATTTCCATGTTCATCCAGATGGCTGTGTAGACATATCCATGTTCATACAGATAGCGGTGCTGATATTTCCATATTCATCCAGATGGCTGTGTAGATATTTCCATGTTCATACAGATAGCGGTGCTGATATTTCCATGTTTATATAGGTAGTGGAGAACATATTTCCATGCTTATACAGATAGCGGTGTAGATATTTCCATGTTTATACAGATAGCGATGAAGATGTATGCATGTTTACACAGATAGCGGTGTAGATATTTCCATGTTCATACAGATATTGGTGTAGATATTTCCATGTTCATCCAGATGGCTGTGTAGATATATCCAGGTTCATACAGATGGCGGTGAAGATATTTCCATGTTCATACAGATAACTGTGTAGATATTTCCATGTTCATAAAGATAGCGGTGTAGATATTTCCATGTTCATACAGATAGCGGTGTAGGTATTTCCATGTTCATACAGATAGCGGTGCAGATATTTCCATGTTCATACAGATAGCGGTGTAGATATTTCCATGTTCATCCAGATGGCTGTGTAGATATTTCCATGTTCATACAGATAGCGGTGCTGATATTTCCATGTTTATTCAGATAGCGGTGAAGATGTATGCATGTTTACACAGATAGCGGTGTAGATATTTCCATTTTCATACAGATAGCGGTGTAGATATTTCCATGTTCATCCAGATGGCTGTGTAGACATACCCATGTTCGTACAGATGGCGGTGAAGATATTTCCATGTTCATACAGATAGCGGTGTAGATATTTCCATGTTCATACAGATAGCGGTGTAGCTATTTCCATGTTCGTACAGATAGCGGTATAGCTATTTCCATGTTCGTACATATAGCGGTGTAGATGTTTCCATGTTCATCCAGATGGCTGCGTAGATATATCCATGTTCATACAGATGGCGGTGAAGATATTTCCATGTTCATACAGATAGTGGTGTAGATATTTCCATGTTCATACAGATAGCGGTGTAGCTATTTCCATGTTCATACAGATAGCGGTGTAGATATTTCCATATTCATCCAGATGGCTGTGTAGATATTTCCATGTTCATACAGATAGCGGTGCTGATGTTTCCATGTTTATACAGGTAGCGGTGTAGATATTTCCATGTTTATACAGGTAGCGGTGTAGATATTTCCATGTTTATACAGATAGCGGTGTAGATATTTCCATGTCTATACAGATACCGGTGTAGATATCTCCATCTTAATACAGATGGCCGTGTAGTTATTTGTATGTTCATACAGATGGCGGTGCAGATATTTCCGTGTTCATACAGATGGCGGTGCAGATATTTCCATGTTCATACAGATAGCGGTGTAGTTATTTCCATGTGTAAAGAGATAGCTGTGTAGATATTTCCATGTATATGCAGATAGCTGTGTAGATATTTCCATTTTCATGCAGATAGCGGTGTAGATATTTCCATGTTCAGATAGCGGTGTAGATATTTCCATGTTCATACAGATAGCGGTGTAGATATTTCCATGTTTATACGGATTGCGGTGAAGATGTATGCATATTTACCCAGATAGCAGTGTTGATATTTCCATGTTCATACGGATAGCGGTGTAGATATTTCCGTGTTAATCCAGATGGCTGTGTAGATATATCCATGTTCATACAGATAGCGGTGTAGATATTTCCATGTTCATACAGGTAGTGGTGTAGATATTTCCATCTTCATACAGATAGCGGTGCAGCTATTTCCATGTTCATATAGATAGTGGTGTAGAAATTTCCATGTTCAAAGAGATAGCGGTGTAGATATTTCCATGTTCACACAGATAGCGGTGCTATTTCCATGTTTATACAGGTAGCGGTGTAGATATTTCCAAGTTTATACAGATAGCGGTGTAGATATCTCCATCTTAATATAGATGGCAGTGTAGATATTTATATGTTCATACTGATGGCGGTGCAGATATTTCCATGTTCATACAGATGGCGGTGTAGGTATTTGTATGTTTATAGAGATAGCGCTGTAGTTATTTCCATGTGTAAAGAGATAGCTTTGTAGATATTTCCATGTATATGCAGATCGCTGTGTAGATATTTCCATTTTCATGCAGATAGCGGTGTAGATATTTCCATGTTCAAACAGATAGCATTGTGGATATTTCCATGTTCATACAGATAGCGGTGTAGATATTTCCATGTTCACACAGATAGCGGTGCTATTTCCATGTTTATACAGGTAGCGGTGTAGATATTTCCAAGTTTATACAGATAGCGGTGTAGATATCTCCATCTTAATATAGATGGCAGTGTAGATATTTATATGTTCATACAGATGGCTGTGTAGATGTATCCATGTTCATGCAGATGGCGGTGAATATATTTCCATGTTCATACAGACGGCGGTGTAGATATTTCCATGTTCATACAGATAACGGTGTTGTTATTTCCATGTGTAAAGAGATAGCTGTGTAGATATTTAAATGTATATGGAGATAGCAGTGTAGATATTTCCATTTTCATGCAGATAGCGGTGTAGATATCTCCATCTTAATATAGATGGCGGTGTAGGTATTTATATGTTCTTACAGCTGGCATTGCAGATATTTCCATGTTCATACAGATGGCGGTGTAGATATTTGTATGTTTATAGAGATAGCGCTGTAGTTATTTCCATGTGTAAAGAGATAGCTTTGAAGATATTTCCATGTATATGCAGATCGCTATGTAGATATTTCCATTTTCACGCAGATAGCGGTTTAGATATTTCCATGTTCAAACAGACAGCGGTGTAGATATTTCCGTTCATACAGATAGCGGTGTTGATATTTCCATGTTTATACAGATAGCGGTGAAGGTGTATGCATGTTAACACAGATAGTGGTGTAGATATTCCCATGTTCATACAGATCGCGGTGTAGATTTTTCCATGTTCATCCAGATGGATGTGTAGACATATCCATGTTCATACAGATGGCTGTGAAGATATTTCCATGTTCATACAGATAGCGGTGTAGATATTTCCATGTTCATACAGATAGCGGTGTAGATATTTCCATGTTCATACAGATGGCTGTGTAGATATATCCATGTTCATACAGATGGCGTTGAAGATATTTCCATGTTCATACAGATAGCGGTGTAGCTATTTCCAAGATCATACAGATAGCGGTGTAGATATTTCCATGTTCATACCGATAGCGGTGCTGATATTTCCATGTTTATACGGGTAGCGGTGTAGATATTTCCATGTTTATACAGATAGCAGTGTAGATATTTCCATGTTTATACAGATAGCGGTGTACATATTTCCATGTTTATACAGATAGCGGTGTAGATATCTCCTTCTTAATGCAGATGGCGGTGTAGATATTTATATGTTCATACAGATGGCGGTGCCGATATTTCCATGTTCCTACAGATGGCGGTGTAGATATTTCCATGCTTATAGAGATAGCGGTGTAGTAATTTCCATGTGTAAAGAGATAGCTGCGTAGATATTTCCATGTATATGCAGATAGCTGTGTAGATATTTCCATTTTCATGCAGATAGCGTTGTAGATATTTCCATGTTCAGATAGCGGTGTAGATATTTCCATGTTCATACAGATAGCGGTGCTGATATTTCCATGTTTATACAGGTAGCGGTGTAGATATTTCCATGTTTATACAGATTGCGGTGTAGATATTTCCATGTTAGTACAGATAGCGGTGTAGATATTTCCAAGTTTATACAGATAGCGGTGTAGATATCTACATCTTAATATAGATAGTGGTGTAGATATTTATATGTTCATACAGATGGTGGTGCAGATATTTCCATGTTCATACAGATGGCGATGTAGATATTTGTATGTTTATAGAGATAGCGCTGTAGTTATTTCCATGTGTAAAGAGATAGCTTTGTAGATATTTCCATGTATATGCAGATTGCTGTGTAGATATTTCCATTTTCATGCAGATAGCGGTGTAGAAATTTCCATGTTCAAACAGATAGTGGTGTAGATATTTCCATGTTCATACAGATAGCGGTGTAGATATTTCCATGTTTATATAGATAGCGGTGAAGATGTATGCATGTTTACACAGATAGCGTTGTAGATATTTCCATCTTCATACAGATAGCGGTGTAGATATTACCATGTTCATCCAGATGGCTGTGTAGATATATCCATGTTCATACAGATGGCGGTGAAGATATTTCCATGTTCATACAGATAGCGGTGTAGTTATTTCCACATGTAAAGAGATAGCTGTGTAGATATTTCCATGTATATGCAGATAGCTGTGTAGATATTTCCATTTTCATGCAGATAGCGGTTTAGATATTTCCATGTTCAAACAGATAGCGGTGTAGATATTTCCATGTTCATACAGATAGCGGTGTAGATATTTCCAAGGTTATACAGATAGCGGTGATGTTGTATGCATGTTTACACAGATAGCGGTGTAGATATTTCCATGTTCATACAGATCGCGGTGTAGATATTTCCTTGTTTATACAGGCAGCGGTGTAGATATTTCCATGTTTATACAGATAGCGGTTTAGATATTTCCTTCTTAATACAGATGGCGGCGTATATATTTATATGTTCCTACAGATGGCTGTGTAGATATTTCCATGTTTATACAGATAGCAGTGTAGATATCTCCATCTTAATACAGATGGCGGTGTAGATATTTATATGTTCATACAGATGGCGGTGCAGATATTTCCATGTTCATACAGATGGCGGTGTAGTTATTTCCATGTTTATAGAGATAGCGGTGTAGATATTTCCATGTTTATACAGATAGCAGTGGAGATATCTCTATCTAAATACAGAAGGCGGTGTAGATATTTATATTTTCATACAGATGGTGGTGTAGATATTTATATGTTCGTACAGATGGCGGTGTAGATATTTCTAAGTTTATACAGATAGCAGTGTAGATATCTCCATCTTAATACAGATGGTTGTGTAGATATTTATATGTTCATACAGATGGCGGTGCATATATTTCCATGTTCATACAGATGGCGGTGTAGATATTTCCAGGTTCATACAGATATCGGTGTAGTTATTTCCATGTGTAAAGAGATAGCTGTGTAGATATTTAAATGTATATGCAGATAGCAGTGTAGATATTTCCATTTTCATGCAGATAGCGGTATAGATATTTCCATGTTCAAACAGATAGCGGTGTAGATATTTCCATGTTCATACAGATACCGGTGTAGATATTTCCATGTTCATAGAGACAGCCGTGTAGATATTTCCATGTTTATACAGATAGCGGTGCTGATATTTCCAAGTTTGTACAGGTAGCGGTGTAGATATTTCCATGTTTATACAGAATGCGGTGTAGATATTTCCATGTTTATACAGATAGCGGTATAGATATTTCCAAGTTTATACAGATAGAGTTGTAGATATCTCCATCTTAATATAGATGGCGTTGTAGATATTTAAATGTTCATACAGATGGCGGTGCAGATATTTCCATGTTTTACAGATGGCGGTGTAGGTATTTGTATGTTTATAGAGATAGCGCTGTAGTTACTTCCATGTGTAAAGAGATAGCTTTGTAGATATTTCCATGTATATGCAGATCGCTGTGTAGATATTTCCATTTTCATGCAGATAGCGGTGTAGATATTTCCTTGTTCAAACAGATAGCAGTGTAGATATTTCCAAGTTCATACAGATAGCAGTGTAGATATTTCCATGTTTATATAGATAGCGGTGAAGATGTATGCATGTTTACACAGATAGCGCTGTAGATATTTCCATCTTGGTACAGATAGCGGTGTAGATATTTCCATGTTCATCCAGATGGCTGTGTAGATATATCCATGTTCATACAGATGGTGGTGAAGATATTTCCATGTTCATACAGATAGCGGTGTAATTATTTCCACGTGTAAAGAGATAGCTGTGTAGATATTTCCATGTTTATAGAGATAGCGGTGTAGTTATTTCCATGTGTAAAGAGATAGCTGTGTAGATATTTCCATGTATATGCAGATAGCTGTGTAGATATTACCATTTTCATGCAGATAGCGGTGTAGATATTTCCATGTTCAGATAGCGGTGTAGATATTTCCATGTTCATACCAATAGCGGTGCTGATATTTCCATGTTTATACAGGTAGCGGTGTAGATATTTCCATGTTCATACAGATAGCGGTGTAGCTATTTCCATGTTCATGCATATAGCGGTGTAGATATTTCCATGTTCATCCATATGGCTGTGTAGATATATCCATGTTCATACAGATGGCGGTGAAGATATTTCCATGTTCATACAGATGGCGGTGTAGATATTTCCATGTTTATAGAGATAGCGGTGTAGTTATTTCCATGTGTTAAGAGATAGCTGTGTAGATATTTCCATGTATTTGCAGATAGCTTTGTAGATATTTCCACTTTCATGCAGGCAGCGGTGTAGATACTTCCATGTTCAAACAGATAGCGGTGTAGATATTTCCATGTTCATACAGATAATGATGTAGATATTTCCATGTTCATACAGATAGTGGTCTAGATATTTCCATGTTCATACAGATGGCGGTGTAGATATTTCCATGTTCATACAGATGGCGGTGCAGATATTTCCATGTTTATACAGGTAGTGGTGTAGATATTTCCATGTTTATACAGATAGCGGTGTAGATATTTCCATGTTTATACAGATAGCGGTGTAGATAATTCCATGTTTATACAGATAGCAGTGTAGATATCTCCATCTTAATACAGATGTCGGTGTAGATATTTATATGTTCATACAGATGGCGGTGCAGATATTTCCATGTTCATACAGATAGCGGTGTAGTTATTTCCATGTGTAAAGAGATAGCTGTGTAGATATTTAAATGTATATGCAGATAGCAGTGTAGATATTTCCATTTTCATGCAGATAGCGGTGTAGATATTTCCATGTTCAAACAGATAGCATTGTGGATATTTCCATGTTCATACAGATAGCGGTGTAGATATTTCCATGTTCATACAGATGGCTGTGTAGACATATCCATGTTCATACAGATAGCGGTGCTGATATTTCCATATTCATCCAGATGGCTGTGTAGATATTTCCATGTTCATACAGATAGCGGTGCTGATATTTCCATGTTTATATAGGTAGTGGAGTACATATTTCCATGCTTATACAGATAGCGGTGTAGATATTTCCATGTTTATACAGATAGCGATGAAGATGTATGCATGTTTACACAGATAGCGGTGTAGATATTTCCATGTTCATACAGATATTGGTGTAGATATTTCCATGTTCATCCAGATGGCTGTGTAGATATATCCAGGTTCATACAGATGGCGGTGAAGATATTTCCATGTTCATACAGATAACTGTGTAGATATTTCCATGTTCATAAAGATAGCGGTGTAGATATTTCCATGTTCATACAGATAGCGGTGTAGGTATTTCCATGTTCATACAGATAGCGGTGCAGATATTTCCATGTTCATACAGATAGCGGTGTAGATATTTCCATGTTCATCCAGATGGCTGTGTAGATATTTCCATGTTCATACAGATAGCGGTGCTGATATTTCCATGTTTATTCAGATAGCGGTGAAGATGTATGCATGTTTACACGGATAGCGTTGTAGATATTTCCATTTTCATACAGATAGCGGTGTAGATATTTCCATGTTCATCCAGATGGCTGTGTAGACATACCCATGTTCGTACAGATGGCGGTGAAGATATTTCCATGTTCATACAGATAGCGGTGTAGATATTTCCATGTTCATACAGATAGCGGTGTAGCTATTTCCATGTTCGTACAGATAGCGGTGTAGCTATTTCCATGTTCATACATATAGCGGTGTAGATGTTTCCATGTTCATCCAGATGGCTGCGTAGATATATCCATGTTCATACAGATGGCGGTGAAGATATTTCCATGTTCATACAGATAGTGGTGTAGATATTTCCATGTTCATACAGATAGCGGTGTAGCTATTTCCATGTTCATACAGATAGCGGTGTAGATATTTCCATATTCATCCAGATGGCTGTGTAGGTATTTCCATGTTCATACAGATAGCGGTGCTGATGTTTCCATGTTTATACAGGTAGCGGTGTAGATATTTCCATGTTTATACAGGTAGCGGTGTAGATATTTCCATGTTTATACAGATAGCGGTGTAGATATTTCCATGTTTATACAGATACCGGTGTAGATATCTCCATCTTAATACAGATGGCCGTGTAGTTATTTGTATGTTCATACAGATGGCGGTGCAGATATTTCCGTGTTCATACAGATGGCGGTGTAGATATTTCCATGTTCATACAGATAGCGGTGTAGTTATTTCCATGTGTAAAGAGATAGCTGTGTAGATATTTCCATGTATATGCAGATAGCTGTGTAGATATTTCCATTTTCATGCAGATAGCGGTGTAGATATTTCCATGTTCAGATAGCGGTGTAGATATTTCCATGTTCATACAGATAGCGGTGTAGATATTTCCATGTTTATACGGATTGCGGTGAAGATGTATGCATATTTACACAGATAGCAGTGTTGATATTTCCATGTTCATACGGATAGCGGTGTAGATATTTCCGTGTTAATCCAGATGGCTGTGTAGATATATCCATGTTCATACAGATAGCGGTGTAGATATTTCCATGTTCATACAGGTAGTGGTGTAGATATTTCCATGTTCATACAGATAGCGGTGCAGCTATTTCCATGTTCATATAGATAGTGGTGTAGAAATTTCCATGTTCAAAGAGATAGCGGTGTAGATATTTCCATGTTCATACAGATAGTGGTGCTGATATTTCCATGTTTATACAGGTAGCGGTGTAGATATTTCCAAGTTTATACAGATAGCGGTGTAGATATCTCCATCTTAATATAGATGGCGGTGTAGATATTTATATGTTCATACTGATGGCGGTGCAGATATTTCCATGTTCATACAGATGGCGGTGTAGGTATTTGTATGTTTATAGAGATAGCGCTGTAGTTATTTCCATGTGTAAAGAGATAGCTTTGTAGATATTTCCATGTATATGCAGATCGCTGTGTAGGTATTTCCATTTTCATGCAGATAGCGGTGTGGATATTTCCATGTTCATACAGATAGCGGTGTAGATATTTCCATGTTCGTACAGATAGCGGTGTAG
Source organism: Gorilla gorilla gorilla (assembly GCF_029281585.2). Classification (NCBI taxonomy): domain Eukaryota; kingdom Metazoa; phylum Chordata; class Mammalia; order Primates; family Hominidae; genus Gorilla; species Gorilla gorilla. Next base: position 156,907,408 of record NC_073231.2, read on the forward strand.
ATATTTCCATGTTCAAACAGATAGCATTGTGGATATTTCCATGTTCATACAGATAGCGGTGTAGATATTTCCATGTTCATACAGATAGCGGTGTAGATATTTCCATGTTTATACAGATAGCGGTGAATATCTATGCATGTTTACAGAGATAGCGGTGTAGATATTTCCATGTTCATCCAGATGGCTGTGTAGATATATCCATGTTCACACAGATAGCGGTGTAGCTATTTCCATGTTCATACAGATAGCGGTGTAGATATTTCCATGTTCATACAGATAGCGGTGTAGATATTTCCATGTTCATACAGATAGCGGTGCTGATATTTCCTTGTTTATACAGGCAGCGGTGTAGATATTTCCATGTTTATACAGATAGCGGTTTAGATATTTCCTTCTTAATACAGATGGCGGCGTATATATTTATATGTTCCTATAGATGGCTGTGTAGATATTTCCATGTTTATACAGATAGCAGTGTAGATATCTCCATCTTAATACAGATGGCGGTGTAGATATTTATATGTTCATACAGATGGCGGTGCAGATATTTCCATGTTCATACAGATGGTGGTGTAGATATTTCCATGTTTATAGAGATAGCGGTGTAGATATTTCCATGTTTATACAGATAGCAGTGGAGATATCTCTATCTAAATACAGACGGCGGTGTAGATATTTATATTTTCATACAGATGGTGGTGTAGATATTTATATGTTCGTACAGATGGCGGTGTAGATATTTCTATGTTTATACAGATAGCAGTGTAGATATCTCCATCTTAATACAGATGGCGGTGTAGATATTTATATGTTCATACAGATGGCGGTGCATATATTTCCATGTTCATACAGATGGCGGTGTATATATTTCCAGGTTCATACAGATAGCGGTGTAGTTATTTCCATGTGTAAAGAGATAGCTGTGTAGATATTTAAATGTATATGCAGATAGCAGTGTAGATATTTCCATTTTCATGCAGATAGCGGTGTAGATATTTCCATGTTCAAACAGATAGCGGTGTAGATATTTCCATCTTCGTACAGATACCGGTGTAGATATTTCCATGTTCATAGAGACAGCGGTGTAGATATTTCCATGTTTATACAGATAGCGGTGCTGATATTTCCATGTTTGTACAGGTAGCGGTGTAGATATTTCCATGTTTATACAGAATGCGGTGTAGATATTTCCATGTTTATACAGATAGCGGTGTAGATATTTCCATGTTTATACAGATAGAGTTGTAGATATCTCCATCTTAATATAGATGGCGTTGTAGATATTTAAATGTTCATACAGATGGCTGTGCAGATATTTCCATGTTTTACAGATGTCGGTGTAGGTGTTTGTATGTTTATAGAGATAGCGCTGTTGTTATTTCCATGTGTAAAGAGATAGCTTTGTAGATATTTCCATGTATATGCAGATCGCTGTGTAGATATTTCCATTTTCATGCAGATAGCGGTGTAGATATTTCCTTGTTCAAACAGATAGCAGTGTAGATATTTCCAAGTTCATACAGATAGCAGTGTAGATATTTCCATGTTTATACAGATAGCGGAGAAGATGTATGCATGTTTACACAGATAGCGTTGTAGATATTTCCATCTTAATACAGATAGCGGTGTAGATATTTCCATGTTCATCCAGATGGCTGTGTAGATATATCCATGTTCATACAGATGGTGGTGAAGATATTTCCATGTTCATACAGATAGCGGTGTAATTATTTCCACGTGTAAAGAGATAGCTGTGTAGATATTTCCATGTTTATAGAGATAGTGGTGTAGTTATTTCCATGTGTAAAGAGATAGCTGTGTAGATATTTCCATGTATATGCAGATAGCTGTGTAGATATTTCCATTTTCATGCAGATAGCGGGGTAGATATTTCCGTGTTCAGATAGCGGTGTAGATATTTCCATGTTCATACCGATAGCGGTGCTGATATTTCCATGTTTATACAGGAAGCGGTGTAGATATTTCCATGTTTATACAGATAGCGGTGTAGATATTTCCATGTTTATACAGATAGCGGTGTAGATATTTCCAACTTTATACAGATAGCGGTGTAGATATCTCCTTCTTAATACAGATGGCGGAGTAGATATTTATATGTTCATACAGATGGCGGTGCAGATATTTCCATGTTCATACAGATGGCGGTGTAGATATTTCCATGTTTATAGAGATAGCGGTGTAGTTATTTCCATGTGTAAAGAGATAGCTGTGTAGATATTTCCATGTATATGCAGATAGCTGTGTAGATATTTCCATTTTCATGCAGATACCGGTTTAGATATTTCCATGTTTAACCAGATAGCGCTGTAGATATTTCTGTGTTCATACAGATAGCGGTGTAGATATTTCCATGTTCAAACAGATAGCGGTGTAGATATTTCCGTGATCATACAGATAGCGGTGTAGATATTTCCATGTTCATACAGATAGCGGTGTAGATACTTCAGTGTTCATACAGATAGAGGGGCTGATATTTCCATGTTCATACAGATAGCGGTGCTGATATTTCCATGTTTATACAGATAGCGCTGTAGATATTTCCATGTTTATACAGATAGCAGTGTTGATATTTCCATGTTTATACAGATAGCGGTGTAGGTATCTCCATCTTAATAGAGATGGTGGTGTAGATATTTATGTGTTCATACAGATGGCGGTGAAGATATTTCCATGTTCATACAGATAGAGGTGTAGTTATTTCCATGTGTAAAGAGATAGCTGTGTAGACATTTCCATGTATATGCAGATCGCTGTGTAGATATTTCTGTTTTCATGCAGATAGCGGTTTAGATATTTCCATGTTCGTACAGATAGCGGTGTAGATATTTCCATGTTCATACAGATAGCCTTGTAGACATTTCCATGTTTATACAGATAGCGGTGAAGATGTATGCATGTTTACACAGATAGCGGTGGAGATGTTTCCATGTTCATACAGATAGCGGTGTAGATATTACAATGTTCATACATATAGCGGTTTAGATATTTCCTTCTTAATACAGATGGCGGTGTAGATATTTATATGTTCATACAGATGGCGGTGCAGATATTTCCATGTTCATACAGATGGTGATGTAAATATTTCCATGTTTATAGAGATAGCGGTGTAGTTATTTCCATGTGTTAAGAGATAGCTGTGTAGATATTTCCATGTATTTGCAGATAGCTGTGTAGATATTTCCATTTTCATGCAGACAGCGGTGTAGATATTTCCATGTTCATACAGATAGCGGTGTAGATATTTCCATGTTCATACAGATAACGGTGTAGATATTTCCATGTTCATACAGACAGCGGTGTAGATATTTCCATGTTCATACAGATGACGGTGTAGATATTTCCATGTTCATACAGATGGCGGTGCTGATATTTCCATGTTTATACAGGTAGCGCTGTAGATATTTCCGTGTTCATACAGATAGCGGTGTAGATATTTCCATGTTCAAACAGATAGCGGTGTAGATATTTCCGTGTTCATACAGATAGCGGTGTAGATATTTCCATGTTCATACAGATAGCGGTGTAGATACTTCCGTGTTCATACAGATAGAGGGGCTGATATTTCCATGTTCATACAGATAGCGGTGCTGATATTTCCATGTTTATACAGATAGCGGTGTAGATATTTCAATGTTTATACAGATAGCAGTGTAGATATTTCCATGTTTATACAGATAGCGGTGTAGGTATCTCCATCTTAATACAGATGGCGGTGTAGATAGTTATGTGTTCATACAGATGGCGGTGCAGATATTTCCATGTTCATACAGATGGCGATGCTGATATTTCCATGTTTATACAGGTAGTGGTGTAGATATTTCCATGTTTATACAGATAGCGGTGTAGGTATTTCCATGTTTATACAGATAGCGGTGTAGATATCTCCATCTTAATAGAGATGGCGGTGTAGATATTTATATGTTCATACAGATGGCGGTGCAGATATTTCCATGTTCATACAGATAGCGGTGTGGTTATTTCCATGTGTAAGGAGATAGCTGTGTAGATATTTAAATGTATATGCAGATAGCAGTGTTGATATTTCCATTTTCATGCAGATAGCGGTGTAGATATTTCCATGTTCAAACAGATAGCGGTGTAGATATTTCCATGTTCATACAGATAGCGGTGTAGATATTTCCATGTTCATACAGATAGCGGTGTAGATATTTCCATGTTTATACAGATAGCGGTGTAGATATTTCCATGTTTATACAGATAGCTGAGTAGATATTTCCATGTTTGTACAGATAGCGGTGTAGATATCTCCATCTTAATACAGATGGCGGTGTAGATATTTATATGTTCATACAGATGGCGGTGCAGATATTTCCATGTTCATACACATGGCGGTGTAGATATTTCCATGTTCATACAGATAGCGGTGTAGTTATTTCCATGTGTAAAGAGATAGCTGTGTAGATATTTCCATGTATATGCAGATAGCAGTGTAGATGTTTCCATTTTCATGCAGATAGCGGTGTAGATATTTCCATGTTCAAACAGATAGCGGTGTAGATATTTCCATGTTCATACAGATAGCGGTGCAGACATTTCCATGTTCATACAGATAGCGGTGTAGATATTTCCATGTTTAAACAGATAGCGGTGAAGATGTATGCATGTTTACACAGATAGCGCTGTAGATATTTCCATGTTCATCCAGATGGCTGTGTAGATATATCCATGTTCATACAGATAGCGGTGTAGATATTTCCATGTTCATACAGATAGCGGTGTATCTATTTCCATGTTCATACAGATAGCGGTGTAGATATTTCCATGTTTATACAGATAGCGGTGAAGATGTATGCATGTTTACACAGATAGCGGTGTAGATATTTCCATGTTTATACAGATAGCGGTGTAGATATTTCCATGTTCATCCAGATGGCTGTGTAGATATATCCATGTTCATACAGATAGCGGTGTAGATATTTCCATGTTCCTACAGATAGTGGTGTAGATATTTCCATGTTCATACAGATAGCGGTGTAGCTATTTCCATGTTCATACAGATAGCGGTGTAGATATTTCCATGTTCGTACAGATAGCGGTGTAGATATTTCCATGTTCATACAGATAGCGGTGTAGATATTTCCATGTTTATACAGATAGCGGTGAAGATGTATGCATGTTTACACAGATAGCGGTGTGTATATTTCCATGTTCATACAGATAGCTGTGTAGATATTTCCATGTTCATCCAGATGGCTCTGTAGATATATCCATGTTTATACAGATAGCGGTGTAGCTATTTCCATGTTCATACAGATAGCGGTGTAGCTATTTCCATGTTCATACAGATAGCGGTGTAGATATTTCCATGTTCATACAGATAGCGGTGCTGATATTTCCATGTTTATACAGGCAGCTGTGTAGATATTTCCATGTTTATACAGATAGCGGTTTAGATATTTCCTTCTCAATACAGATGGCGGTGTAGATATTTATATGTTCGTACAGATGGCGGTGTAGATATTTCCATGTTTATACAGATAGCAGTGTAGATATCTCCATCTTAATACAGATGGCGGTGTAGATATTTATATGTTCATACAGATGGCGGTGCAGATATTTCCATGTTCATACAGATGGCGGTGTAGATATTTCCATGTTCATACAGATAGCGGTGTAGTTTTTTCCATGTGTAAAGAGATAGCTGTGTAGATATTTAAATGTATATGCAGATAGCAGTGTAGATATTTCCATTTTCATGCACATAGCGGTGTAGATATTTCCATGTTCAAACAGATAGCGGTGTAGATATTTCCATGTTCATACAGATTGCGGTGTAGATATTTCCATGTTTATACAGATAGCGGTGTAGATATTTCCAGGTTTATACAGATAGCGGTGTAGATATCTCCATCTTAATATAGATGGCGGTGTAGATATTTAAATGTTCATACAGATGGCGGTGCAGATATTTCCATGTTCATACAGATGGCGGTGTAGCTATTTCCATGTTTATAGAGATATCGCTGTACTTATTTCCATGTGTAAAGAGATAGCTTTGTAGATATTTCCATGTATATGCAGATCGCTGTGTAGATATTTCCATTTTCATGCAGATAGCCTTGTAGATATTTCCATGTTCAAACAGATAGCGGTGTAGATATTTCCATGTTCATACAGATAGCAGTGTAGATATTTCCATGTTTTTACAGATAGCGGTGAAGATGTATGCATGTTTACACAGATAGCGGTGTAGATATTTAAATGTTCATACAGATAGCGGTGTAGATATTTCCATTTTCATCCAGATGGCTGTGTAGATATATCCATGTTCATACAGAGGGCGGTGAAGATATTTCCAAGTTCATACAGATAGCGGTGTAGTTATTTCCATGTGTAAAGAGATATCTGTGTAGATATTTCCATGTATATACAGATAGCTGTGTATATATTTCCATTTTCATGCAGATAGCGGTTTAGATATTTCCATGTTCAAACTGATAGCGGTGTAGATACTTCTGTGTTCATACAGATAGCGGTGTAGATATTTCCATGTTCAAACAGATAGCGGTGTAGATATTTCCGTGTTCATACAGATCGCGGTGTAGATATTTCCATGTTCATACAGATAGCGGTGTAGATACTTCCATGTTCATACAGATAGAGGGGCTGATATTTCCATATTCATACAGATAGCGGTGCTGATATTTCCATTATACTGATAGCGGTGTAGATATTTCCATGTTTATACAGATAGCGGTGTAGATATTTCCATGTTTATACAGATAGCGGTGTTGCTATCTCCATCTTAATACAGATGGCGGTGTAGATATTTATGTGTTCATACAGATGGTGGTGCAGATATTTCCATGTTCATACAGATAGCGGTGTAGTTATTTCCATGTGTAAAGAGATAGCTGTGTAGATATTTCCATGTATATGCAGATAGCTGTGTAGATATTTCTATTTTCATGCAGATAGCGGTTTAGATATTTCCATGTTCGTACAGATAGCGGTGTAGATATTTCCATGTTTATACAGATAGCGGTGAAGATGTATGCATGTTTACACAGATAGCGGTGTAGATATTTCCATGGTCATACAGATAGCGGTGTAGATATTTCAAAGTTCATACAGACAGCGGTTTAGATATTTCCTTCTTAATACAGATGGCGGTGTAGATATTTATATGTTCATACAGATGGCGGTGCAGATATTTCCATGTTCAGACAGATGGCGGTGTAGATATTTCCATGTTTATAGAGATTGCGGTGTAGTTATTTCCATGTGTTAAGAGATAGATGTGTAGATATTTCCATGTATATGCAGATAGCTGTTTAGATATTTCCATTTTCATGCAGGCAGCGGTGTAGATATTTCCATGTTCAAACAGATAGCGGTGTGGATATTTCCATGTTCATACAGATAGCGGTGTAGATATTTCCATGTTCATGCAGATAGCGGTGTAGATATTTCCATGTTCATACAGATGGCGGTGTAGATATTTCCATGTTCATACAGATAGTGGTGCTGATATTTCCATGTTTATACAGGTAGTGGTGTAGATATTTCCATGTTTATACAGATAGCGGTGTAGATATTTCCATGTCTATACAGATAGCGGTGTAGATATTTCCATGTTTATACAGATAGCAGTGTAGATATCTCCATCTTAATACAGATGGCAGTGTAGATATTTATATGTTCATACAGATGGCGGTGCAGATATTTCCATGTTCATACAGATGGCGGTGTAGATATTTCCACGTTCATACAGATAGCGGTGTAGTTATTTCCATGTGTAAAGAGATACCTTTGTAGATATTTAAATGTGTATGCAGATAGCAGTGTAGATATTTCCATTTTCATGCAGATAGCGGTGTAGATATTTCCATGTTCAAACAGATAGCGGTGTAGACATTTCCATGTTCATACAGATAGCGGTGTAGATATTTCCATGTTCATACAGATAGCGGTGTATATATTTCCATGTTTATACAGATAGCGGTGAAGATCTATGCATGTTTACAGAGATAGCGGTGTAGATATTTCCATGTTCTTCCAGATGGCTTTGTAGATATATCCATGTTCATACAGATAGCGGTGTAGCTATTTCCATGTTCATACAGATAGCGGTGTAGATATTTCCATGTTCATACAGATAGCGGTGTAGATATTTCCATGTTCATACAGATAGCGGAGCTGATATTTCCTTGGTTATACAGGCAGCGGTGTAGATATTTCCATGTATATACAGATAGCGGTTTAGATATTTCCTTCTTAATACAGATGGCTGTGTAGACATATCCATGTTCATACAGATAGCGGTGCTGATATTTCCATATTCATCCAGATGGCTGTGTAGATATTTCCATGTTCATACAGATAGCGGTGCTGATATTTCCATGTTTATATAGGTAGTGGAGTACATATTTCCATGCTTATACAGATAGCGGTGTAGATATTTCCATGTTTATACAGATAGCGATGAAGATGTATGCATGTTTACACAGATAGCGGTGTAGATATTTCCATGTTCATACATATATTGGTGTAGATATTTCCATGTTCATCCAGATGGCTGTGTAGATATATCCAGGTTCATACAGATGGCGGTGAAGATATTTCCATGTTCATACAGATAACTGTGTAGATATTTCCATGTTCATAAAGATAGCGGTGTAGATATTTCCATGTTCATACAGATAGCGGTGTAGGTATTTCCATGTTCATACAGATAGCGGTGCAGATATTTCCATGTTCATACAGATAGCGGTGTAGATATTTCCATGTTCATCCAGATGGCTGTGTAGATATTTCCATGTTCATACAGATAGCGGTGCTGATATTTCCATGTTTATTCAGATAGCGGTGAAGATGTATGCATGTTTACACGGATAGCGTTGTAGATATTTCCATTTTCATACAGATAGCGGTGTAGATATTTCCATGTTCATCCAGATGGCTGTGTAGACATACCCATGTTCGTACAGATGGCGGTGAAGATATTTCCATGTTCATACAGATAGCGGTGTAGATATTTCCATGTTCATACAGATAGCGGTGTAGCTATTTCCATGTTCGTACAGATAGCGGTGTAGCTATTTCCATGTTCATACATATAGCGGTGTAGATGTTTCCATGTTCATCCAGATGGCTGCGTAGATATATCCATGTTCATACAGATGGCGGTGAAGATATTTCCATGTTCATACAGATAGTGGTGTAGATATTTCCATTTTCATACAGATAGCTGTGTAGCTATTTCCATGTTCATACAGATAGCGGTGTAGATATTTCCATATTCATCCAGATGGCTGTGTAGATATTTCCATGTTCATACAGATAGCGGTGCTGATGTTTCCATGTTTATACAGGTAGCGGTGTAGATATTTCCATGTTTATACAGGTAGCGGTGTAGATATTTCCATGTTTATACAGATAGCGGTGTAGATATTTCCATGTTTATACAGATACCGGTGTAGATATCTCCATCTTAATACAGATGGCCGTGTAGTTATTTGTATGTTCATACAGATGGCGGTGCAGATATTTCCGTGTTCATACAGATGGCAGTGTAGATATTTCCATGTTCATACAGATAGCGGTGTAGTTATTTCCATGTGTAAAGAGATAGCTGTGTAGATATTTCCATGTATATGCAGATAGCTGTGTAGATATTTCCATTTTCATGCAGATAGCGGTGTAGATATTTCCATGTTCAGATAGCGGTGTAGATATTTCCATGTTCATACAGATAGCGGTGTAGATATTTCCATGTTTATACGGATTGCGGTGAAGATGTATGCATATTTACACAGATAGCAGTGTTGATATTTCCATGTTCATACGGATAGCGGTGTAGATATTTCCGTGTTAATCCAGATGGCTGTGTAGATATATCCATGTTCATACAGATAGCGGTGTAGATATTTCCATGTTCATACAGGTAGTGGTGTAGATATTTCCATGTTCATACAGATAGCGGTGCAGCTATTTCCATGTTCATATAGATAGTGGTGTAGAAATTTCCATGTTCAAAGAGATAGCGGTGTAGATATTTCCATGTTCATACAGATAGCGGTGCTGATATTTCCATGTTTATACAGGTAGCGGTGTAGATATTTCCAAGTTTATACAGATAGCGGTGTAGATATCTCCATCTTAATATAGATGGCGGTGTAGATATTTATATGTTCATACTGATGGCGGTGCAGATATTTCCATGTTCATACAGATGGCGGTGTAGGTATTTGTATGTTTATAGAGATAGCGCTGTAGTTATTTCCATGTGTAAAGAGATAGCTTTGTAGATATTTCCATGTATATGCAGATCGCTGTGTAGGTATTTCCATTTTCATGCAGATAGCGGTGTGGATATTTCCATGTTCATACAGATAGCGGTGTAGATATTTCCATGTTCGTACAGATAGCGGTGTAGATATTTCCATGTTCAAACAGATAGCATTGTGGATATTTCCATGTTCATACAGATAGCGGTGTAGATATTTCCATGTTCATACAGATAGCGGTGTAGATATTTCCATGTTTATACAGATAGCGGTGAATATCTATGCATGTTTACAGAGATAGCGGTGTAGATATTTCCATGTTCTTCCAGATGGCTGTGTAGATATATCCATGTTCATACAGATAGCGGTGTAGCTATTTCCATGTTCATACAGATAGCGGTGTAGATATTTCCATGTTCATACAGATAGCGGAGTAGATATTTCCATGTTCATACAGATAGCGGTGCTGATATTTCCTTGTTTATACAGGCAGCGGTGTAGATATTTCCATGTTTATACAGATAGCGGTTTAGATATTTCCTTCTTAATACAGATGGCGGCGTATATATTTATATGTTCCTATAGATGGCTGTGTAGATATTTCCATGTTTATACAGATAGCAGTGTAGATATCTCCATCTTAATACAGATGGCGGTGTAGATATTTATATGTTCATACAGATGGCGGTGCAGATATTTCCATGTTCATACAGATGGTGGTGTAGATATTTCCATGTTTATAGAGATAGCGGTGTAGATATTTCCATGTTTATACAGATAGCAGTGGAGATATCTCTATCTAAATACAGACGGCGGTGTAGATATTTATATTTTCATACAGATGGTGGTGTAGATATTTATATGTTCGTACAGATGGCGGTGTAGATATTTCTATGTTTATACAGATAGCAGTGTAGATATCTCCATCTTAATACAGATGGCGGTGTAGATATTTATATGTTCATACAGATGGCGGTGCATATATTTCCATGTTCATACAGATGGCGGTGTATATATTTCCAGGTTCATACAGATAGCGGTGTAGTTATTTCCATGTGTAAAGAGATAGCTGTGTAGATATTTAAATGTATATGCAGATAGCAGTGTAGATATTTCCATTTTCATGCAGATAGCGGTGTAGATATTTCCATGTTCAAACAGATAGCGGTGTAGATATTTCCATCTTCGTACAGATACCGGTGTAGATATTTCCATGTTCATAGAGACAGCGGTGTAGATATTTCCATGTTTATACAGATAGCGGTGCTGATATTTCCATGTTTGTACAGGTAGCGGTGTAGATATTTCCATGTTTATACAGAATGCGGTGTAGATATTTCCATGTTTATACAGATAGCGGTGTAGATATTTCCATGTTTATACAGATAGAGTTGTAGATATCTCCATCTTAATATAGATGGCGTTGTAGATATTTAAATGTTCATACAGATGGCTGTGCAGATATTTCCATGTTTTACAGATGTCGGTGTAGGTGTTTGTATGTTTATAGAGATAGCGCTGTTGTTATTTCCATGTGTAAAGAGATAGCTTTGTAGATATTTCCATGTATATGCAGCTCGCTGTGTAGATATTTCCATTTTCATGCAGATAGCGGTGTAGATATTTCCTTGTTCAAACAGATAGCAGTGTAGATATTTCCAAGTTCATACAGATAGCAGTGTAGATATTTCCATGTTTATATAGATAGCGGAGAAGATGTATGCATGTTTACACAGATAGCGTTGTAGATATTTCCATCTTAATACAGATAGCGGTGTAGATATTTCCATGTTCATCCAGATGGCTGTGTAGATATATCCATGTTCATACAGATGGTGGTGAAGATATTTCCATGTTCATACAGATAGCGGTGTAATTATTTCCACGTGTAAAGAGATAGCTGTGTAGATATTTCCATGTTTATAGAGATAGTGGTGTAGTTATTTCCATGTGTAAAGAGATAGCTGTGTAGATATTTCCATGTATATGCAGATAGCTGTGTAGATATTTCCATTTTCATGCAGATAGCGGGGTAGATATTTCCGTGTTCAGATAGCGGTGTAGATATTTCCATGTTCATACCGATAGCGGTGCTGATATTTCCATGTTTATACAGGAAGCGGTGTAGATATTTCCATGTTTATACAGATAGCGGTGTAGATATTTCCATGTTTATACAGATAGCGGTGTAGATATTTCCAACTTTATACAGATAGCGGTGTAGATATCTCCTTCTTAATACAGATGGCGGAGTAGATATTTATATGTTCATACAGATGGCGGTGCAGATATTTCCATGTTCATACAGATGGCGGTGTAGATATTTCCATGTTTATAGAGATAGCGGTGTAGTTATTTCCATGTGTAAAGAGATAGCTGTGTAGATATTTCCATGTATATGCAGATAGCTGTGTAGATATTTCCATTTTCATGCAGATACCGGTTTAGATATTTCCATGTTTAACCAGATAGCGCTGTAGATATTTCTGTGTTCATACAGATAGCGGTGTAGATATTTCCATGTTCAAACAGATAGCGGTGTAGATATTTCCGTGATCATACAGATAGCGGTGTAGATATTTCCATGTTCATACAGATAGCGGTGTAGATATCTCCATTTTCATACAGAGAGCGGTGCTGATATTTCAATGTTTATACAGGCAGCGGTGTAGATATTTCCATGTTTATACAGATAGCGGTTTAGATATTTCCTTCTTAATACAGATGGCGGTGTAGATATTTATATGTTCATACAGATGGCGGTGCAGATATTTCCATGTTCATACAGATGGCGGTGTAGATATTTCCATGTTTATACAGATAGCGGTGTAGTTATTTCCATGTGTAAAGAGATAGCTGTGTAGATATTTCCATGTATATGCAGATAGCTTTGTAGATATTTCCATTTTCATGCAGATAGCGGTGTAGATATTTACATGTTCAAACAGATAGCGGTGTAGATATTTCCATGTTCATTCAGATAGCGGTGTAGACATTTCCAGGTTCATACAGATAGCGGTGCTGATATTTCCGTGTTTATACAGGTAGCGGTGTAGATATTTCCATGTTTATACAGATAGTGGTGTAGATATTTCCATGTTCATACAGATAGCGGTGTAGATATTTCCATGGTTATACAGATAGCGGTGAAGGTATATGCATGTTTACACAGATAGCGGTGTAGATATTTCCATGTTCATACAGATCGCGGTGTAGGTATTTCCATGTTCATCCAGATGGCTGTGTAGATATATCCATGTTCATACAGATGGCGGTGAAGATATTTCCATGTTCATACAGATAGCGGTGTAGTTATTTCCACACGTAAAGAGTTAGCTGTGTAGATATTTCCATGTATATGCAGATAGCTGTGTAGATATTTCCATTTTCATGCTGATAGCGGTTTAGATATTTCCATGTTCAAACAGATAGCGGTGTAGATATTTCCATGTTCATACAGATAGCGGTGTAGATATTTCCATGGTTATACAGATAGCGGTGAAGGTGTATGCATGTTTACACAGATAGCGGTGTAGATATTTCCATGTTCATACAGATCGCGGTGTAGATATTTCCATGTTCATCCAGATGGCTGTGTAGCCATATCCATTTTCATACAGATGGCGGTGAAGATATTTCCATGTTCGTACTGATAGCGGTGAAGATATTTCCATGTTCATACAGGTAGCGGTGTAGATATTCCCATGTTCATACAGATGGCTGTGTAGATATATCCGTGTTCATACAGATGGCGGTAAAGATATTTCCATGTTCATACAGATAGCGGTGTAGATGTATCCATGTTCATACAGATAGCGGTGTAGATATTTCCATGTTCATACTGACAGCGGTGCTGATATTTCCATGTTTATACAGGTAGCGGTGTAGATATTTCCATGTTTATACAGATAGCGGTGTAGATATTTCCATGTTTATACAGATAGCGGTGTAGATATTTCCATATTTATACAGACATCGGTGTAGATATCTCCTTCTTAATACAGATGGCGGAGTAGATATTTATATGTTCATACAGATGGTGGTGCAGATATTTCCATGTTCAAAAAGAAGGCGGTGTAGATATTTCCATGTTTATAGAGATAGCGGTGTAGTTATTTCCATGTGTAAAGAGATAGCTGTGTAGATATTTCCATGTATATCCAGATAGCTGTGTACATATTTCCATTTTCATGCAGACAGCGGTGTAGATATTTCCATGTTCAAACAGATAGTGGTGAAGATATTTCCATGTTCATACAGATAGCGGTGTAGATATTTCCATGTTCATACAGATAGCGGTGTAGGTATTTCCATGTTTATACAGATAGCAGTGTAGATATTTCCATGTTTATACAGATAGCAGTGGAGATATCTCTATCTAAATACAGATGGCGGTGTAGATATTTATATTTTCATACAGATGGCGGTGTAGATATTTATATGTTCGTACAGATGGCGGTGTAGATATTTCCATGTTTATACAGATAGCAGTGTAGATATCTCCATCTTAATACAGATGGCGGTGAAGATATTTATATGTTCATACAGATGACGGTGCAGATATTTCCATGTTCATACAGATGGCGGTGTAGATATTTCTATGTTCATACAGATAGCGGTGTAGTTATTTCCATGTGTAAAGAGATAGCTGTGTAGACATTTAAATGTATATGCAGATAGCAGTGTAGATATTTCCATTTTCATGCAGATAGCGGTGAAGATATTTCCATGTTCAAACAGATAGCGGTGTAGATATTTCCATGTTCATACAGATACCGGTGTAGATATTTCCATTTTCATGCAGACAGCGGTGTAGATATTTCCATGTTCAAACAGATAGCGGTGTAGATATTTCCATGTTCATACAGATACCGGTGTAGATATTTCCATGTTCATAGAGATAGCGGTGTAGTTATTTCCAGGTTTATACAGATAGCGGTGTAGATATCTCCATCTTAATACAGATGGCGGTGTAGATATATATATGTTCATACAGATGGTGGTGCAGATATTTCCATGTTCATACAGATGGCGGTGTGGCTATTTCCATGTTCATACAGATAGCGGTGTAGCTATTTCCATGTTCATGCATATAGCGGTGTAGATATTTCCATGTTCATCCAGATGGCTGTGTAGATATATCCATGTTCATACAGATGGCGGTGAAGATATTTCCATGTTCATACAGATCGCGGTGTAGATATTTCCCTGTTTATAGAGATAGCGGTGTAGTTATTTCCATGTGTTAAGAGATAGCTGTGTAGATATTTCCATGTATTTGCAGATAGCTGTGTAGATATTTCCATTTACATGCAGACAGTGGTGTAGATATTTCCATGTTCAAACAGATAGCGGTGTAGATATTTCCATGTTCATACAGATGGCGGTGTAGATATTTCCATGTTCATACAGATTGCGGTGCTGATATTTCCATGTTTATACAGGTTGTGGTGTAGATATTTCCATGTTTATACAGATAGCGGTGTAGATATTTCCATGTTTATACAGATAGCGGTGTAGATAATTCCATGTTTATACAGATAGCAGTGTAGATATCTCCATCTTAATATAAATGGCGGTGTAGATATTTATATGTTCATACAGTTGGCGGTGCAGATATTTCCATGTTCATACAGATAGCGGTGTAGTTATTTCCATGTGTAAAGAGATAGCTGTGTAGATATTTAAATGTATATGCAGATAGCAGTGTAGATATTTCCATTTTCATGCAGATAGCGGTGTAGATATTTCCATGTTCAAACAGATAGCGGTGTAGATATTTCCATGTTCATACAGATAGCGGTGTAGATATTTCCCAGTTCATACAGATAGCGGTGTAGATATTTCCATGTTTATACAGATAGCGGTGAAGATCTATGCATGTTTACAGAGATATCGGTGTAAATATTTCCATGTTCATCCAGATGGCTGTGTAGATATATCCATGTTCATACAGATAGCGGTGTAGCTATTTCCATGTTCATACAGATAGCGGTGTAGATATTTCCATGTTCATACAGATAGCGGTGTAGATATTTCCATGTTCATTCAGATAGCGGTGCTGATATTTCCATGTTTATACAGGCAGCGGTGTAGATATTTCCATGTTTATACAGATAGCGGTTTAGATATTTCCTTCTTAATACAGATGGCGGCGTATATATTTATATGTTCCTACAGATGGCGGTGTAGATATTTCCAAGTTTATACAGATAGCAGTGTAGATATCTCCATCTTAATACAGATGGCGGTGTAGATATTTATATGTTCATACGGATGGCGGTGCAGATATTTCCATGTTCATACAGATGGCGGTGTAGATATTTCCATGTTTATAGAGATAGCGGTGTAGATATTTCCATGTTTATACAGATAGCAGTGGAGATATCTCTATCTAAATACAGAAGGCGGTGTAGATATTTATCTTTTCATACAGATGGTGGTGTAGATATTTATATGTTCGTACAGATGGCGGTGTAGATATTTCTATGTTTATACAGATAGCAGTGTAGATATCTCCATCTTAATACAGATGGCGGTGTAGATATTTATATGTTCATACAGATGGCGGTGCAGATATTTCCATGTTCATACAGATGGCGGTGTAGATATTTCCATGTTCATACAGATAGTGGTGTAGTTATTTCCATGTGTAAAGAGATAGCTGTGTAGATATTTAAATGTATATGCAGATAGCAGTGTAGATATTTCCATTTTCATGCAGATAGCGGTGTAGATATTTCCATGTTCGTACAGATACCGGTGTAGATATTTCCATGTTCATACAGATAGCGGTGCTGATATTTCCATGTTTGTACAGGTAGCGTTGTAGATATTTCCAAGTTAATACAGGTTGCGGTGTAGATATTTCCATGTTTATACAGATAGCGGTGTAGATATTTCCATGTTTATACAGATAGAGGTGTAGATATCTCCATCTTAATATAGATGGCGGTGTAGATATTTAAATGTTCATACAGATGGCGGTGCAGATATTTCCATGTTCATACAGATGGCGGTGTAGCTATTTCCATGTTTATAGGGATAGCACTGTACTTATTTCCATGTGTAAAGAGATAGCTTTGTAGATATTTCCATGTGTATGCAGATCGCTGTGTAGATATTTCCATTTTCATGCAGATAGCCGTGTAGATATTTCCATGTTGAAACAGATAGCGGTGTAGATATTTCCATGTTCATACAGATAGCAATGTAGACATTTCCATGTTTTTACAGATAGCGGTGAAGATGTATGCATGTTTACACAGATAGCGGTGTAGATATTTCCATGTTCATACAGATAGCGGTGTAGATATTTCCATGTTCATCCAGAAGGCTGTGTAGATATATCCATGTTCATACAGATGGCGGTGAAGATATTTCCATGTTCATACAGATAGCGGTGTAGTTATTTCCATGTGTAAAGAGACAGCTGTGTAGATATTTCCATGCATATGCAGATAGCTGTGTATATATTTCCATTTTAATGCAGATAGCGGTTTAGATATTTCCATGTTTAACCAGATAGCGGTGTAGATATTTCCGTTTTCATACAGATAGCGGTGTCGAAATTTCCATGTTCAAACAGATAGCGGTGTAGATATTTCCGTGTTCATACAGATAGCTGTGTAGATATTTCCATGTTCATACAGATAGCGGTGTGGATATTTCCATGTTTATGCAGATACCGGTGTAGATATTTCCATGTTTATACAGATAGCGGTGTAGGTATCTCCATCTTAATACAGATGGCGGTGTAGATATTTATGTGTTCATACAGATGGCGGTGCAGATATTTCCATGTTCATACAGATAGCGGTGTACTTATTTCCGTGTGTAAAGAGATAGCTGTGTAGATATTTCCATGTATATGCAGATAGCTGTGTAGATATTTCTATTTTCATGCAGATAGCGGTTTAGATATTTCCATGTTCGTACAGATAACAGTGTAGATATTTCCATGTTCATACAGATAGCCTTGTAGACATTTCCATGTTTATACAGATAGCGGTGAAGATGTATGCATGTTTACACAGATAGCGGAGTAGATATTTCCATGTTCATACAGATAGCGGTTTAGATATTTCCTTCTTAATACAGATGGCGGTGTAGATATTTATATGTTCATGCAGATGGCGGTGCAGATATTTCCATGTTCATACAGATAGCGGTGTAGTTACTTCTATGTGTAAAGTGATAGCTGTGTAGATATTAAATGTATATGCAGATAGCAGTGTTGATATTTCCATTTTCATGCAGATAGCGGTGTAGATATTTCCATGTTCAAACAGATAGCGGTGTAGATATTTCCATGTTCATACAGATAGCGGTGTAGATATTTCCATGTTCATACAGATAGCGGTGTAGATATTTCCATGTTTATACAGATAGCGGTGAAGATCTATGCATGTTTACAGAGATAGCGGTGTAGATATTTCCATGTTCATCCAGATGTCTGAGTAGATATATCCATGTTCATACAGATAGCGGTGTAGCTATTTCCATGTTCATACAGATAGCGGTGTAGATATTTCCATGTTCATACAGATAGCGGTGTAGATATTTCCATGTTCATACAGATAGCGGTGCTGATATTTCCTTGTTTATACAGGCAGCGGTGTAGATATTTCCATGTTTATAAAGATAGCGGTTTAGATATTTCCTTCTTAATACAGATGGCGGCGTAGATATTTATATGTTCATACAGATGGCGGTGTAGATATTTCCATGTTTATACAGATAGCAGTGTAGATATCTCCATCTTAATACAGATGGCCGTGCAGATATTTATATGTTCATACAGATGGCGGTGCAGATATTTCCATGTACATACAGATGGCGGTGTAGATATTTCCATGTTCATACAGATAGCGGTGTAGTTATTTCCATGTGTAAAGAGATAGCTGTGTAGATATTGCCATGTATATGCAGATAGCTGTGTAGATATTTCCATTTTCATGCAGGTTGCGGTGTATATATTTCCATCTTCAAACAGATAGCGGTGTGGATATTTCCATGTTCATACAGATAGCGGTGTAGATATTTCCATGTTTATTCAGATAGCGGTGAAGATGTATGCATGCATACACAGATAGCGGTGTGGATATTTCCATGTTCATCGAGAGGGCTGTTTAGATATATCCATGTTCATACAGATAGCGGTGTAGATATATCCATGTTCATACAGATAGCGGTGTAGATATTTCCATGTTCATACAGATAGCGGTGCTGATATTTCCATGTTTATACAGGTAGCGGTGTAGATATTTCCATGTATATACAGATAGAGGTGTAGATATTTCCATGTTTATACAGATAGCGGTGTAGATATTTCCATGTTTATACAGATAGCGGTGTAGATTTCTCCATCTTAATACAGATGGCGGTGTAGATATTTATATGTTCATACAGATGGCGGTGCAGATATTTCCATGTTCATACACATGGCGGTGTAGATATTTCCATGTTCATACAGATAGCGGTGTAGTTATTTCCATGTGTAAAGAGATAGCTGTGTAGATATTTCCATGTATATGCAGATAGCAGTGTAGATATTTCCATTTTCATGCAGATAGCGGTGTAGATATTTCCATGTTCAAACAGATAGCGGTGTAGATATTTCCATGTTCATACAGATAGCGGTGCAGACATTTCCATGTTCATACAGATATCGGTGTAGATATTTCCATGTTCATACAGATAGTGGTGTAGCTATTTCCATGTTCATACAGATAGCAGTGTAGCTATTTCCATGTTCATACAGATAGCAGTGTAGATATTTCCATGTTCATACAGATAGCGATGTAGATATTTCCATGTTCATACAGATAGCAGTGCTGATATTTCCAAGTTTAAACAGGCAGCGGTGTAGATATTTCCATGTTTATACAGATAGCGTTGTAGATATTTCCATGTTTATTCAGATAGCGGTGTAGATATCTCCATCTTAATACAGATGGCGGTGTAGATATTTATATGTTCATACAGATGGCGGTGCAGATATTTCCATGTTCATACAGATAGCAGTGTAGATATTTCCATGTTCATACAGATAGCGGTGTAGATATTTCCATGGTTATACAGATAGCGTTGTAGATATTTCCAAGTTTATACAGATAGCGATGTAGATATTTCCATGTTTATTCAGATAGCGGTGTAGATATCTCCGTCTTAATACAGATGGCGGTGTAGATATTTATATGTTCATACAGATGGCGGTGCAGATATTTCCATGTTCATACAGATGGCGGTGTAGATATTTCCATGTTCATACAGATAGCGGTGTAGTTATTTCCATGTGTAAAGAGATAGCTGTGTAGATATTTCCATGTATATGCAGATAGCTGTGTAGATATTTCCATTTTCATGCAGATTGCGGTGTATGTATTTCCATCTTCAAACAGATAGCGGTGTAGATATTTCCATGTTCATACAGGTAGCGGTGTAGATATTTCCATGTTTATACAGAGAGCGGTGAAGATGTATGCATGTTTACACAGATAGCGGTGTGGATATTTCCATGTTCATCCAGAGGACTGTTTAGATATATCCATGTTCATACAGATAGCGGTGTAGATATTTCCATGTTCATACAGATAGCAGTGTAGATAATTCCATGTTCATACAGATAGCGGTGTAGATATTTCCATGTTCATACAGATAGTGGTGCTGATATTTCCATGTTTATACAGGTAGCGGTGTAGATATTTCCATGTTTATACAGATAGCGGTGTAGATATTTCCATGTTCATACAGATGGCGGTGTAGATATTTCCATGTTTATACAGATAGCGGTGTAGATATCTCCATGTTAATACAGATGGCGGTGTAGATATTTATATGTTCATACAGATGGCGGTGCAGATATTTCCATGTTCTTACAGATGGCGGTGTAGATATTTCCACGTTCATACAGATAGCGGTGTAGTTATTTCCATGTGTAAAGAGATACCTGTGTAGATATTTAAATGTATATGCAGATAGCAGTGTAGATAGTTCCATTTTCATGCAGATAGCGGTGTAGATATTTCCATGTTCAGATAGCGGTGTAGACATTTCCATGTTCATACGGATAGCGGTGTAGATATTTCCATGTTCATACAGATAGCGGTGTATATATTTCCATGTTTATACAGATAGCGGTGAAGATCTATGCATGTTTACAGAGATAGCGGTGTAGATATTTCTATGTTCTTCCAGATGGCTTTGTAGATATATCCATGTTCATACAGATAGCGGTGTAGGTATTTCCATGTTCATACAGATAGCGGTGTTGATATTTCCATGTTCACACAGATAGCGGTGTAGATATTTCCATGTTCATACAGATAGCGGTGCTGATATTTCCTTGTTTATACAGGCAGCGGTGTAGATATTTCCATGTTTATACAGATAGCGGTTTAGATATTTCCTTCTTAATTCAGATGGCGGTGTAGATATTTATATGTTCATACAGATGTTGGTGTAGATATTTCCATGTTTGTACAGATAGCAGTGTAGATATCTCCATCTTAATACAGATGGCGGTGTAGATATTTATATGTTCATAGAGATGGCGGTGCAGATGTTTCCGTGTTCATACAGATGGCGGTGTAGATATTTCCATGTTCAAACAGATAGCGGTGTAGTTATTTCCATGTGTAAAGAGATAGCTGTGCAGATATTTAAATGAATATGCAGATAGCAGTGTAGATATTTCCATTTTCATGCAGATAGCTGTTTAGATATTTCCATGTTCAAACAGATAGCGGTGTAGATATTTCCATTTTCGTACAGATAGCGGTGTGGATATTTCCATGTTCATACAGATAGCGGTGTAGATATTTCCATGTTTATACAGATAGCGGTGAAGATCTATGCATGTTTACACAGATAGCGGTGTAGATATTTCCATGTTCATACAGATAGCGGTGCTGATATTTCCATGTTCTTACAGGTAGCGTTGTAGATATTTCCAAGTTAATACAGGTTGCGGTGTAGATATTTCCATGTTTATACAGATAGCGGTGTAGATATTTCCATGTTTATACAGATAGAGGTGTAGATATCTCCATCTTAATATAGATGGCGGTGTAGATATTTAAATGTTCATACAGATGGCGGTGCAGATATTTCCATGTTCATACAGATGGCGGTGTAGCTATTTCCATGTTTATAGGGATAGCACTGTACTTATTTCCATGTGTAAAGAGATAGCTTTGTAGATATTTCCATGTGTATGCAGATCGCTGTGTAGATATTTCCTTTTTCATGCAGATAGCCGTGTAGATATTTCCATGTTGAAACAGATAGTGGTGTAGATATTTCCATGTTCATACAGATAGCAATGTAGATATTTCCATGTTTTTACAGATAGCGGTGAAGATGTATGCATGTTTACACAGATAGCGGTGTAGATATTTCCATGTTCATACAGATAGCGGTGTAGATATTTCCATGTTCATCCAGATGGCTGTGTAGATATATCCATGTTCATACAGATGGCGGTGAAGATATTTCCATGTTCATACAGATAGCGGTGTAGTTATTTCCATGTGTAAAGAGACAGCTGTGTAGATATTTCCATGCATATGCAGATAGCTCTGTATATATTTCCATTTTAATGCAGATAGCGGTTTAGATATTTCCATGTTTAACCAGATAGCGGTGTAGATATTTCCGTTTTCATACAGATAGCGGTGTAGATATTTCCATGTTCAAACAGATAGCGGTGTAGATATTTCCGTGTTCATACAGATAGCTGTGTAGATATTTCCATGTTCATACAGATAGCGGTGTAGATATTTCCATGTTTATACAGATTCCGGTGTAGATATTTCCATGTTTATACAGATAGCGGTGTAGGTATCTCCATCTTAATACAGATGGCGGTGTAGATATTTATGTGTTCATACAGATGGCGGTGCAGATATTTCCATGTTCATACAGATAGCGGTGTCCTTATTTCCATGTGTAAAGAGATAGCTGTGTATATATTTCCATGTATATGCAGATAGCTGTGTAGATATTTCTATTTTCATGCAGATAGTGGTTTAGATATTTCCATGTTCGTACAGATAACAGTGTAGATATTTCCATGTTCATACAGATAGCCTTGTAGACATTTCCATGTTTATACAGATAGCGGTGAAGATGTATGCATGTTTACACAGATAGCGGAGTAGATATTTCCATGTTCATACAGATAGCGGTTTAGATATTTCCTTCTTAATACAGATGGCGGTGTAGATATTTATATGTTCATGCAGATGGCGGTGCAGATATTTCCATGTTCATACAGATAGCGGTGTAGTTACTTCTATGTGTAAAGTGATAGCTGTGTAGATATTAAATGTATATGCAGATAGCAGTGTTGATATTTCCATTTTCATGCAGATAGCGGTGTAGATATTTCCATGTTCAAACAGATAGCGGTGTAGATATTTCCATGTTCATACAGATAGCGGTGTAGATATTTCCATGTTCATACAGATAGCGGTGTAGATATTTCCATGTTTATACAGATAGCGGTGAAGATCTATGCATGTTTACAGAGATAGCGGTGTAGATATTTCCATGTTCATCCAGATGTCTGAGTAGATATATCCATGTTCATACAGATAGAGGTGTAGCTATTTCCATGTTCATACAGATAGCGGTGTAGATATTTCCATGTTCATACAGATAGCGGTGTAGATATTTCCATGTTCATACAGATAGCGGTGCTGATATTTCCTTGTTTATACAGGCAGCGGTGTAGATATTTCCATGTTTATAAAGATAGCGGTTTAGATATTTCCTTCTTAATACAGATGGCGGCGTAGATATTTATATGTTCATACAGATGGCGGTGTAGATATTTCCATGTTTATACAGATAGCAGTGTAGATATCTCCATCTTAATACAGATGGCCGTGCAGATATTTATATGTTCATACAGATGGCGGTGCAGATATTTCCATGTACATACAGATGGCGGTGTAGATATTTCCATGTTCATACAGATAGCGGTGTAGTTATTTCCATGTGTAAAGAGATAGCTGTGTAGATATTGCCATGTATATGCAGATAGCTGTGTAGATATTTCCATTTTCATGCAGGTAGCGGTGTATATATTTCCATCTTCAAACAGATAGCGGTGTGGATATTTCCATGTTCATACAGATAGCGGTGTAGATATTTCCATGTTTATTCAGATAGCGGTGAAGATGTATGCATGTTTACACAGATAGCGGTGTGGATATTTCCATGTTCATCGAGAGGGCTGTTTAGATATATCCATGTTCATACAGATAGCGGTGTAGATATATCCATGTTCATACAGATAGCGGTGTAGATATTTCCATGTTCATACAGATAGCGGTGCTGATATTTCCATGTTTTTACAGGTAGCGGTGTAGATATTTCCATGTATATACAGATAGCGGTGTAGATATTTCCATGTTTATACAGATAGCGGTGTAGATATTTCCATGTTTATACAGATAGCGGTGTAGATTTCTCCATCTTAATACAGATGGCGGTGTAGATATTTATATGTTCATACAGATGGCGGTGCAGATATTTCCATGTTCATACACATGGCGGTGTAGATATTTCCATGTTCATACAGATAGCGGTGTAGTTATTTCCATGTGTAAAGAGATAGCTGTGTAGATATTTCCATGTATATGCAGATAGCAGTGTAGATATTTCCATTTTCATGCAGATAGCGGTGTAGATATTTCCATGTTCAAACAGATAGCCGTGTAGATATTTCCATGTTCATACAGATAGCGGTGCGGATATTTCCATGTTCATACAGATAGCGGTGTAGATATTTCCATGTTTATACAGATAGCGGTGAAGATGTATGCATGTTTACACAGATAGCGCTGTAGATATTTCCATGTTCATCCAGATGGCTGTGTAGATATATGCATGTTCATACAGATAGCGGTGTACATATTTCCATGTTCATACAGATAGCGGTGTAGCTATTTCCATGTTCATACAGATAGCGGTGTAGATATTTCCATGTTTATACAGATAGCGGTGAAGATGTGTGCATGTTTACACAGATAGCTGTGTAGATATTTCCATGTTCATACAGATAGCGGTGTAGATATTTCCATGTTCATCCAGATGGCTGTGTAGATATATCCATTTTCATACAGATAGCGGTGTAGATATTTCCATGTTCATACAGATAGTGGTGTAGATATTTCCATGTTCATACAGATAGCAGTGTAGCTATTTCCATGTTCATACAGATAGCGGTGTAGATATTTCCATGTTCGTACAGATAACGGTGTAGATATTTCCATGTTCCTACAGATAGCGGTGCTGTTATTTCCATGTTTATACAGGTAGCGGTGTAGAAATATCCATGTTTATACAGATAGCGGTGTAGATATTTCCATGTTCATACAGATAGCGGTGTAGATATTTCCATGTTTATACAGATAGCGGTGAAGATGTATGCATGTTTACACAGATAGCGGTGTATATATTTCCATGTTCATACAGATAGCTGTGTAGATATTTCCATGTTCATCCAGATGGCTCTGTATATATATCCATGTTCATACAGATAGCGGTGTAGCCATTTCCATGTTCATACAGAAAGCGGTGTAGCTATTTCCATGTTCATAGAGATAGCGGTGTAGATATTTCCATGTTCATACAGATAGCGGTGCTGATATTTCCATGTTTATACAGGCAGCTGTGTAGATATTTCCATGTTTATACAGATAGCGGTTTAGATATTTCCTTCTTAATACAGATGGCGGTGTAGATATTTATATGTTCGTACAGATGGCGGTGTAGATATTTCCATGTTTATACAGATAGCAGTGTAGATATCTCCATCTTAATACAGATGGCGGTGTATTTATATGTTCATACAGATGGCGGTGCAGATATTTCCATGTTCACACAGATGGCGGTGTAGATATTTCCATGTTCATACCGATAGCGGTGTAGTTTTTTCCATGTGTAAAGAGATAGCTGTGTAGATATTTAAATGTATATGCAGATAGCAGTGTAGATATTTCCATTTTCATGCACATAGCGGTGTAGATATTTCCATGTTCAAACAGATAGCGGTGTAGATATTCCCATGTTCATACAGATAGCGGTGTAGATATTTCCATGTTCATAGAGATAGCGGTGTAGATATTTCCATGTTCATACAGATAGCGGTGCTGATATTTCCATGTTTATACAGGTAGCGGTGTAGATATTTCCATGTTCATACAGATTGCGGTGTAGATATTTCCATGTTTATACAGATAGCGGTGTAGATATTTCCAGGTTTATACAGATAGCGGTGTAGATATCTCCATCTTAATATAGATGGCAGTGTAGATATTTAAATGTTCATACAGATGGCGGTGCAGATATTTCCATGTTCATACAGATGGCGGTGTAGCTATTTCCAGGTTTATAGAGATATCGCTGTACTTATTTCCATGTGTAAAGAGATAGCTTTGTAGATATTTCCATGTATATGCAGATCGCTGTGTAGATATTTCCATTTTCATGCAGATAGCCGTGTAGATATTTCCATGTTCAAACAGATAGCGGTGTAGTTATTTCCATGTTCATACAGATAGCAGTGTAGATATTTCCATGTTTTTACAGATAGCGGTGAAGATGTATGCATGTTTACACAGATAGCGGTGTAGATATTTCCATGTTCATACAGATAGCGGAATAGATATTTCCATGTTCATCCAGATGGCTGTGTAGATATATCCATGTTCATACACAGGGCGGTGAAGATATTTCCATGTTCATACAGATAGCGGTGTAGTTATTTCCATGTGTAAAGAGATAGCTGTGTAGATATTTCCATGTATATGCAGATAGCTGTGTATATATTTCCATTTTCATGCAGATAGCGGTTTAGATATTTCCATGTTCAAACAGATAGCGGTGTAGATATTTCCGTGTTCATACATATAGCAGTGTAGATATTTCCATGTTCAAACAGATAGCGGTGTAGATATTTCCGTGTTCATACAGATCACGGTGTAGATATTTCCATGTTCATACAGATAGCGGTGTAGATATTTCCATGTTCATACAGATAGAGGGGCTGATATTTCCATATTCATAAAGATAGCGGTGCTGATATTTCCATGATTATACAGATAGCGGTGTAGATATTTCCATGTTTATACAGATAGCGGTGTAGATATTTCCATGTTTATACAGATTGCGGTGTTGCTATCTCCATCTTAATACAGATGGCGGTGTAGATATTTATATGTTCATACAGATGGCGGTTTAGATATTTCCATGTTCATACAGATAGCGGAGTAGTTATTTCCATGGGTAAAGAGATAGCTGTGTAGATATTTAAATGTATATGCAGATAGCAGTGTAGATATTTCCATTTTCATGCAGATAGCGGTGTAGATATTTCCATGTTCAAACAGATAGTGGTGTAGATATTTCCATGTTCATACAGATAGCGGTGTAGATATTTCCATGTTCATACAGATAGCGGTGTAGATATTTCCATGTTTATACAGATAGCGGTGAAGATCTATGCATGTTTACAGAGATAGCGGTGTAGATATTTCCATGTTCATCCAGATGGCTGAGTAGATATATCCATGTTCATACAGATAGCGGTGTAGATATTTCCATGTTCATACAGATACCGGTGTAGATATTTCCATTTTCATGCAGATAGCGGTGTAGATATTTCCATGTTCAAACAGATATCGGTGTAGATATTTTCATGTTCATACAGATACCGGTGTAGATATTTCCATGTTCATAGAGATAGCGGTGTAGTTATTTCCAGGTTTATACAGATAGCGGTGTAGATATCTCCATCTTAATACAGATGGCGGTGTAGATATGTATATGTTCATACAGATGGTGGTGCAGATATTTCCATGTTCATACAGATGGCGGTGTGGCTATTTCCATGTTCATACAGATAGCGGTGTAGCTATTTTCATGTTCATGCATATAGCGGTGTAGATATTTCCATGTTCATCCATATGGCTGTGTAGATATATCCATGTTCATACAGATGGCGGTGAAGATATTTCCATGTTCATACAGATCGCAGTGTAGATATTTCCCTGTTTATAGAGATAGCGGTGTAGTTATTTCCATGTGTTAAGAGATAGCTGTGTAGATATTTCCATGTATTTGCAGATAGCTGTGTAGATATTTCCATTTTCATGCAGATAGCGGTGTAGATATTTCCAGGTTCAAACAGATAGCGGTGTAGATATCTCCATGTTCATACAGATAGAGGGGCTGATATTTCCATGTTCATACAGATAGCGGTGCTGATATTTCCATGTTTATACAGGTAGCAGTGTAGATATTACCATGTTTATACAGATAGCGGTGTAGATATTGCCATGTTTATACAGATAGCGGTGTAGATATTTCCATGTTTATACAGATATAGGTGTAGATATCTCCATCTTAATACAGATGGCCGTGTAGATATGTATATGTTCATACAGATGTCGGTGCAGCTATTTCCATGTTCATACAGATGGCGGTGAAGATATTTCCATGTTCATACAGATAGCGGTGTAGTTATTTCCATCTGTAAAGAGATAGCTGTGTAGATATTTCCATGTATATGCAGATAGCTGTGTAGATATTTCCATTTTCATGCAGATAGCGGTGTAGATATTTCCATGTTCAAACAGATAGCGGTGTAGATATTACCATGTTTATGCAGATTGTGGTGCAGTTGTATGCATATTTACACAGATAGCGGTGTAGATATTTCCATGTTCATACAGATAGTGGTGTAGATATTTCCGTGTTCATCCAGATGGCTGTGTAGATATATCTATGTTCATACAAATAGCGGTGTAGATATTTCCATGTTAATACAGGTAGTGGTGTAGATATTTCCATGTTCATACAGATAGCGGTGTAGCTATTTCCATGTTCATACAGATAGCGGTGTAGAAATTTCCATGTTCATAGAGATAGCAGTGTAGATATTTCCAAGTTTATACAGATAGCGGTGTAGATATCTCCATTTTAATATAGATGGTGGTGTAGATATTTATATGTTCATACAGATGGCGGTGCAGATATTTCCGTGTTCATACAGATGGTGTTGTAGCTGTTTCCATGTTTATAGAGATAGCGCTGTACTTATTTCCACGTGTAAAGAGATAGCTTTGTAGATATTTCCATGTATATGCAGATCTCTGTGTAGATATTTCCATTTTCATGCAGATAGCGGTGTAGATATTTCCATGTTCAAACATATAGCGGTGTAGATATTTCCATGTTCATACAGATAGCAGTGTAGATATTTCCATGTTTATACAGATAGCTGTGAAGATGTATGCATGTTTACACAGATAACGGTGTAGATATTTCCATGTTCATACAGATAGCGGTGTAGATATTTCCATGTTCATCCCGATGGCTGTGTAGATATATCCATGTTCCTACAGATGGCGGTGAAGATATTTCCATGTTCATACAGATAGCGGTGTAGTTATTTCCATGTGTAAAGAGATAGCTGTGTAGATATTTCCATGTATATGCAGATATCTGTGTATATATTTCCATGCTCATACCGATGGCGGTGTAGATATTTCCATGTTCATACAGAGAGCGGTGTAGTTATTTCCATGTGTAAAGAGATAGCTGTGTTGGTATTGCCATGTATATGCAGATAGCTGTGTAGATATTTCCATTTTCATGCAGGCAGCTGTGTATATATTTCCATCTTCAGATAGCGGTGTGGATATTTCCATGTTCATACAGATAGCGGTGTAGATATTTCCATGTTTATTCAGATAGCGGTGAAGATGTATGCATGTTTACACAGATAGCGGTGTGGATATTTCCATGTTCATCCAGAGGGCTGTTTAGATATATCCATGTTCATACAGATAGCGGTGTAGATATTTCCATGTTCATACAGATAGCGGTGTAGATATTTCCATGTTCATACAGATAGCGGTGTAGATATCTCCATCTTAATACAGATGGCGGTGTAGATATTTATATTTTCATACAGATGGCGGTGCAGATATTTCCATGTTCATAAACACGGCGGTGTAGATATTTCCATGTTCATACAGATAGCGGTGTAGTTATTTCCATGTGTAAAGAGATAGCTGTGTAGATATTTCCATGTATATGCAGATAGCAGTGTAGATATTTCCATTTTCATGCAGAT
Source organism: Gorilla gorilla gorilla (assembly GCF_029281585.2). Lineage (NCBI taxonomy): Eukaryota > Metazoa > Chordata > Mammalia > Primates > Hominidae > Gorilla > Gorilla gorilla. Next base: position 156,937,831 of record NC_073231.2, read on the forward strand.
AGCGGTGTAGATATTTCCATGTTCAAACAGATAGCAGTGTAGATATTTCCATGTTCATACAGATAGCGGTGCAGACATTTCCATGTTCATACAGATAGCGGTGTAGATATTTCCATGTTTATACAGATAGCGGTGAAGATGTATGCATGTTTACACAGATAGCGCTGTAGATATTTCCATGTTCATCCAGATGGCTGTGTAGATATATCCATGTTCATACATATAGCGGTGTAGATATTTCCAAGTTCATACAGATAGCGGTGTAGCTATTTCCATATTCATACAGATAGTGTTGTAGATATTTCCATGTTTATACAGATAGCGGTGAAGATGTATGCATGTTTAATCAGATAGCGGTGTAGATATTTCCATGTTCATACAGATAGCGGTGTAGATATTTCCATGTTCATCCAGATGGCTGTGTAGATATATCTATGTTCATACAGATAGCGGTGTAGATATTTCCATGTACATACAGATAGTGGTGTAGATATTTCCATGTTCATACAGATAGCGGTGTAGCAATTTCCATGTTCATACAGATAGCGGTGTAGATATTTCCATGTTCATACAGATAGCGGTGTAGATATTTCCATGTTCCTACAGATAGCGGTGCTGATATTTCCATGTTTATACAGGTAGCGGTGTAGAAATTTCCATGTTTATACAGATAGCAGTATAGATATTTCCATGTTCATACAGATAGCGGTGTAGATATTTCCATGTTTATACAGATAGCGGTGAAGATGTATGCATGTTTACACAGATAACGGTGTATATATTTCCATGTTCATACAGATTGCTGTGTAGATATTTCCATGTTCATCCAGATGGCTCTGTAGATATATCCATGTTCATACAGATGGCGGAGCAGATATTTCCATGTTCATACAGATAGCGTTGTAGTTTTTTCCATGTGTAAAGAGATAGCTGTGTAGATATTTAAATGTATATGCAGATAGCAGTGTAGATATTTCCATTTTCATGCAGATAGCGGTGTAGATATTTCCATGTTCAAACAGATAGCGGTGTAGATATTTCCATGTTCATACAGATAGCGGTGTAGATATTTCCATGTTCATACAGATAGCGGTGTAGATATTTCCATGTTTATACAGATAGCGGTGAAGTTCTATGCATGTTTACAGAGATAGCGGTGTAGATATTTCCATGTTCATCCAGATGGCTGTGTAGATATATCCATGTTCACACAGATAGCGGTGTAGCTATTTCCATGTTCATACAGATAGCGGTGTAGATATTTCCATGTTCATACAGATAGCGGTGTAGATATTTCCATGTTCATACAGATAGCGGTGCTGATATTTCCTTGTTTATACAGGCAGCGTTGTATATATTTCCATGTTTATACAGATAGCGGTTTAGATATTTCCTTCTTAATACAGATGGCGGCGTAGATATTTATATGTTCATACAGATGGCGGTGTAGATATTTCCATGTTTATACAGATAGCAGTGTAGATATCTCCATCTTAATACAGATGGCGGTGTAGATATTTATATGTTCATACAGATGGCGGTGCAGATATTTCCATGTACATACAGATGGCGGTGTAGATATTTCCATGTTCATACAGATAGCGGTGTAGTTATTTCCATGTGTAAAGAGATAGCTGTGTAGATATTTAAATGTATATGCAGATAGCAGTGTAGATATTTCCATTTTCATTCACATAGCGGTGTAGATATTTCCATGTTCAAACAGATAGCGGTGTAGATATTCCCATGTTCATACAGATAGCGGTGCTGGTATTTCCATGTTTATACATGTAGCAGTGTAGATATTTCCATGTTCATACAGATTGCGGTGTAGATATTTCCATGTTTATACAGATAGCGGTGTAGATATTTCCAGGTTTATACAGATAGCGGTGTACATATCTCCATCTTAATATAGATGGCGTTGTAGATATTTAAGTGTTCATACAGATGGCGGTGCAGATATTTCCATGTTCATACAGATGGCGGTGTAGCAATTTCCATGTTTATAGAGATATCGCTGTACTTATTTCCATGTTTAAAGAGATAGCTTTGTAGATATTTCCATGTATATGCAGATCGCTGTGTAGATATTTCCATTTTCATGCAGATAGCCGTGTAGATATTTCCATGTTCAAACAGATAGCGGTGTAGATATTTCCATGTTCATACAGATAGCAGTGTAGATATTTCCATGTTTTTACAGATAGCGGGGAAGATGTATGCATGTTTACACAGATAGCGGTGTAGATATTTTCATGTTCATACAGATAGCGGTGTAGATATTTCCATGTTCATCCAGATGGCTGTGTAGATATATCCATGTTCATGCAGATGGCGGTGAAGATATTTCCATGTTCATACAGATAGCGGTGTAGTTATTTCCATGTTTAAAGAGATAGCTTTGTAGATATTTCCCTGTATATGCTGATAGCTGTGTATATATTTCCATTTTCATGCAGATAGCGGTTTAGATATTTCCATGTTCAAACAGATAGCGGAGTAGATATTTCCGTGTTCATACAGATAGCGGTGTAGATATTTCCATGTTCAAACAGATAGCGGTGTAGATATTTCCGTGTTCATACAGATCGCGGTGTAGATATTTCCATGTTCATACAGATAGCGGTGTAGATATTTCCATGTTCATACAGATAGAGGGGCTGATATTTCCATGTTCATACAGATAGCGGTGCTGATATTTCCATGTTTATACAGGTAGCGGTGTAGATATTTCCATGTTTATACAGATAGCGGTGTAGATATTTCCATGTTTATACAGATAGCGGTGTAGATATTTCCATGTTTATACAGATAGCGGTGTAGATATCTCCATCTTAATACAGATGGCGGTGTAGATATTTATATGTTCATACAGATGGCGGTGCAGATATTTCCATGTTCATACAGATGGCGGTGTAGATATTTCCATGTTCATACAGATAGCGGTGTAGTTATTTCCATGTGTAAAGAGATAGCTGTGTAGATATTTCCATGTATATGCAGATAGCAGTGTAGATATTTCCATTTTCATGCAGATAGCCGTGTAGATATTTCCATGTTCAAACAGATAGCGGTGTAGATATTTCCATGTTCATACAGATAGCGGTGCAGATATTTCCATGTTCATACAGATAGCGGTGTAGATATTTCCATGTTTATACAGATAGCGGTGAGGATGTATGCATGTTTACACAGATAGCGGTGTAGATATTTCCATGTTCATACAGATAGCGGTGTAGATATTTCCATGTTCATCCAGATGGCTGTGTAGATATATCCATGTTCATACAGATAGCGGTGTAGATATTTCCATGTTCATTCAGATAGTGGTGTAGATATTTCCATGTTCATACAGATAGCGGTGTAGCTATTTCCATGTTCATACAGATAGCGGTGTAGATATTTACATGTTCGTACAGATAGCGTTGTAGATATTTCCATGTTCCTCCAGATGGCTGTGTAGATATATCCATGTTCATACAGATGGCGGTGTAGATATCTCCATGTTCCTACAGATAGCGGTGCTGATATTTACATGTTTATACAGGTAGCGGTGTAGAAATTTCCATGCTTATCCAGATAGCGGTGTAGATATTTCCATGTTTATACAGATAGCGGTGTAGATATTTTCAGGTTTATACAGATAGCGGTGTAGATATCTCCATCTTAATACAGATGGCGGTGTAGATATTTATATGTACATACAGATGGCGGTGTAGATATTTCCATGTTCATCCAGATGGCTCTGTAGATATATCCATGTTCGTACAGATGGCGGTGAAGATATTTCCTTGTTCATACAGATAGCGGTGTAGATATTTCCATGTTCATACAGATAGCGGTGTAGATATTTCCATGTTCATGCAGATAGCGGTGTAGCTATTTCCATGTTCATACAGATAGCGGTGTAGATATTTCCATGTTCCTCCAGATGGCTGTGTAGATATATCCATGTTCATACAGATGGCGGTGTAGATATCTCCATGTTCATACAGATAGAGGGGCTGATATTTCCATGTTCATACAGATAGCGGTGCTGATATTTCCATGTTTATACAGATAGCGGTGTAGATATTTCCATGTTTATTCAGATAGCGGTGTAGATATCTCCATCTTAAAACAGATGGCAGTGTAGATATTTATATGTTCATACAGATGGCGATGCAGATATTTCCATGTTCATCCAGATGGCTGTGTAGATATATCCATGTTCATACAGATAGCGGTGTAGCTATTTCCATGTTCATACTGATAGCGGTGTAGCTATTTCCATGTTCATACAGATAGCGGTGTAGATATTTCCATGTTCATCCAGATGGCTGTGTAGATATATCCATGTTCATACAGATAGCGGTGTAGATATTTCCATGTTCGTTCAGATAGTGGTGTAGATATTTCCATGTTCATACAGATGACGGTGGAGATATCTCCATGTTCCTTCAGATAGCGGTGCTGATATTTCCATGTTTATACAGGTAGCGGTGTAGAAATTTCCATGTTTAACCAGATAGCGGTGTAGATATTTCCATGTTTATACAGATAGCGGTGTAGATATTTTCAGGTTTATACAGATAGCTGTGTAGATATCTCCATCTTAATACAGATGGCGGTGTAGATATTTATATGTTCATACAGATGGCGGTGTAGATATTTCCATGTTCATCCAGATGGCTCTGTATATATATCCATGTTCGTACAGATGGCGGTGAAGATATTTCCTTGTTCATACAGATAGCGGTGTAGATATTTCCATGTTCATACAGATAGCGGTGTAGATATTTCCATGTTCATACAGATAGCGGTGTAGCTATTTCCATGTTCATACAGATAGCGGTGTAGATATTTCCATGTTCCTCCAGATGGCTGTGTAGATATATCCATGTTCATACAGATGGCGGTGTAGATATTTCCATTTTCATGCAGATGGCTGTCTAGATATTTCCATTTTCATGCAGATAGCGGTGTATATATTTCCATCTTCCAACAGATAACGGTGTAGATATTTCCATGTTCATACAGATAGCGGTGTAGATATTTCCATGTTTATACAGATAGCGGTGAAGATGTATGCATGTTTACACAGATAGCGGTGTGGATATTTCCATGTTCATCCAGAGGGCTGTGTAGTTATATCCATGTTCATCCAGATGGCTGTGAAGATATATGCATGTTCATACAGATGGCGGTGAAGGTATTTCCATGTTCATTCAGATAGCGGTCTAGATATTTCCATGTTCATACAGATAGCGGTGTAGATATCTCCATGTTCATACAGATAGAGGGGCTGATATTTCCATGTTCATACAGATAGCGGTGCTGATATTTCCATGTTTATACAGGTAGCGGTGTAGATATTTCCATGTTTATACAGATAGCGGTGTAGATATTGCCATGTTTATACAGATAGCGGTGTAGATATTTCCATGTTTATACAGATATCCGTGTAGATATCTTCATCTTAATACAGATGGCCGTGTAGATATGTATATGTTCATACAGATGTCGTTGCAGCTATTTCCATGTTCATACAGATGGCGGTGAAGATATTTCCATGTTCATACAGATAGCGGTGTAGTTATTTCCATGTGTAAAGAGATAGCTGTGTAGATATGTCCATGTATAAGCAGATAGCTGATTATATATTTGCATTTTCATGCAGATAGCGGTGTAGATATTTCCATGTTCAAACAGATAGCGGTGTAGATATTTCCATGTTTATACAGATAGCGGTGTACATATCTCCATCTTAATACAGATTGCGGTGTAGATATTTATATGTTCATACAGATGGCGGTGCAGATATTTCCATGTTCATACAGATGGCGGTGTGGATATTTCCATGTTCATACAGATAGCGGTGTAGTTATTTCCATGTGTAAAGATATAGCTGTGTAGATATTTCCATGTGTATGCAGATAGCAGTGCAGATATTTCCATTTTCATGCAGATAGCGGTGTAGATATTTCCATGTTCAAACAGATAGCGGAGTAGATATTTCCATGTTCATACAGATAGCGGTGTAGATATTTCCATGTTCATACAGATAGCGGTGTAGATATTTCCATGTTTATACAGATAGCGGTGAAGATGTATGCATGTTTACACAGATAGCGGTGAAGATATTTCCATGTTCATACAGATAGTGGTGTAGATATTTCCCTCTTCATCCAGATGGCTGTGTAGATATATCCATGTTCATACAGATAGTGTTGTAGATATTTCCATGTTCATACAGATAGCAGTGTAGATATTTCCATGTTTATACAGATAGCGGTGAAGATGTATGCATGTTTACACCGATAGCGGTGTAGATATTTCAATGTTCATCCAGATGGCTGTGTAGATATATCCTACTTCATACAGAGAGCGGTGTAGATATTTCCATGCTCATACAGATAGCGGTGTAGATATTTCCATGTTCATCCAGATGGCTGTGTAGATATATCCATGTTCATACAGATAGCGGTGTAGCTATTTCCATGTTCATACAGATAGCGGTGTAGCTATTTCCATGTTCATACAGATAACGGTGTAGCTATTTCCATGTTCATACAGATAGCACTGTAGATATTTCCATGTTCATACAGATAGCGGTGTAGATATCTCCATTTTCATACAGAGAGCGGTGTAGATATTTCCATGTTCATACAGATAGCGGTGCAGACATTTCCATGTTCATACAGATAGCGGTGTAGATATTTCCATGTTTATACAGATAGCGGTGAAGATGTATGCATGTTTACACAGATAGCGCTGTAGATATTTCCATGTTCATCCAGATGGCTGTGTAGATATATCCATGTTCATACAGATAGCGGTGTAGATATTTCCATGTTCATACAGATAGCGGTGTAGCTATTTCCATGTTCATACAGATAGCGGTGTAGATATTTCCATGTTTATACAGATAGCGGTGAAGATGTATGCATGTTTACACAGATAGCGGTGTAGATATTTCCATGTTCATACAGATAGCGGTGTAGATATTTCCATGTTCATCCAGATGGCTGTGTAGATATATCTATGTTCATACAGATAGCGGTGTAGATATTTCCATGTACATACAGATAGTGGTGTAGATATTTCCATGTTTATACAGATAGCGGTTTAGATATTTCCTTCTTAATACAGATGGCGGCGCAGATATTTATATGTTCATACAGATGGCGGTGTAGATATTTCCATGTTTATACAGATAGCAGTGTAGATATCTCCATCTTAATACAGATGGCGGTGTAGATATTTATATGTTCATACAGATGGCGGTGCAGATATTTCCATGTACATACAGATGGCGGTGCAGATATTTCCATGTTCATACAGATAGCGGTGTAGTCATTTCCATGTGTAAAGAGATAGCTGTGTAGCTATTGCCATGTATATGCAGATAGCTGTGTAGATATTTCCATTTTCATGCAGGTAGCGGTGTATATATTTCCATCTTCAAACAGAAAGCGGTGTGGATATTTCCATGTTCATACAGATAGCGGTGTAGATATTTCCATGTTTATTCAGATAGCGGTGAAGATGTATGCATGTTTACACAGATAGCGGTGTGGATATTTCCATGTTCATCCAGAGGACTGTTTAGATATATCCATGTTCATACAGATAGCGGTGTGGATATTTCCATGTTCATACAGATAGCGGTGTAGATATTTAAATGTTCATACAGATAGCGGTGCTGATATTTCCATGTTTATACAGGTAGCGGTGTAGATATTTCCACGTTTATACAGATAGCGTTGTAGATATCTCCATCTTAATACAGATGGCGGTGTAGATATTTATATGTTCATACACATGGCGGTGCAGATATTTCCATGTTCATACACATGGCGGTGTAGATATTTCCATGTTCATACAGATAGCGGTGTAGTTATTTCCATGTGTAAAGAGATAGCTGTGTAGATATTTAAATGTATATGCAGATAGCAGTGTAGATATTTCCATTTTCATGCACATAGCGGTGTAGATATTTCCATGTTCAAACAGATAGCGGTGTAGATATTCCCATGTTCATACAGATAGCAGTGTAGATATTTCCAGGTTCATAGAGATAGCGGTGTAGATATTTCCATGTTCATACAGATTGCAGTGTAGATATTTCCATGTTTATACAGATAGCGGTGTAGATATTTCCAGGTTTATACAGATAGCGGTGTAGATATCTCCATCTTAATATAGGTGGCGGTGTAGATATTTAAATGTTCATACAGATGGCGGTGCAGATATTTCCATGTTCATACAGATGGCGGTGTAGCAATTTCCATGTTTATAGAGATATCGCTGTACTTATTTCAATGTGTAAAGAGATAGCTTTGTAGATATTTCCATGTATATGCAGATCGCTGTGTAGATATTTCCATTTTCATGCAGATAGCCGTGTAGATATTTCCATGTTCAAACAGATAGCGGTGTAGATATTTCCATGTTCATACAGATAGCAGTGTAGATATTTCCATGTTTTTACAGATAGCGGGGAAGATGTATGCATGTTTACACAGATAGCGGTGTAGATATTTCCATGTTCATACAGATAGCGGTGTAGATATTTCCATGTTCATCCAGATGGCTGTGTAGATATATCCATGTTCATACAGATGGCGGTGAAGATATTTCCATGTTCATACAGATAGCGGTGTAGTTATTTCCATGTGTAAAGAGATAGCTTTGTAGATATTTCCCTGTATATGCAGATAGCTGTGTATATATTTTCATTTTCATGCAGATAGCGGTTTAGATATTTCCATGTTCAAACAGATAGCGGAGTAGATATTTCCGTGTTCATACAGATAGCGGTGTAGATATTTCCATGTTCAAACAGATAGCGGTGTAGATATTTCCGTGTTCATACAGATCGCGGTGTAGATATTTCCATGTTCATACAGATAGCGGTGTAGATATTTCCATGTTCATACAGATAGAGGGGCTGATATTTCCATGTTCATACAGATAGCGGTGCTGATATTTCCATGTTTATACAGGTAGCGGTGTAGATATTTCCATGTTTATACAGATAGCGGTGTAGATATTTCCATGTTTATACAGATAGCGGTGTAGATATTTCCATGTTTATACAGATAGCGGTGTAGATATCTCCATCTTAATACAGATGGCGGTGTAGATATTTATATGTTCATACAGATGGCGGTGCAGATATTTCCATGTTCATACAGATAGCGGTGCAGTTATTTCCATGTGTAAAGAGATAGCTGTGTAGATATTTCCATGTATATGCAGATAGCAGTGTAGATATTTCCATTTTCATGCAGATAGCCGTGTAGATATTTCCATGTTCAAACAGATAGCGGTGTAGATATTTCCATGTTCATACAGATAGCGGTGCAGATATTTCCATGTTCATACAGATAGCGGTGTAGATATTTCCATGTTTATACAGATAGCGGTGAAGATGTATGCATGTTTACACAGATAGCGGAGTAGATATTTCCATGTTCATACAGATAGCGGTGTAGATATTTCCATGTTCATCCAGATGGCTGTGTAGATATATCCATGTTCATACAGATAGCGGTGTAGATATTTCCATGTTCATTCAGATATTGGTGTAGATATTTCCATGTTCATACAGATAGCGGTGTAGCTATTTCCATGTTCATACAGATAGCGGTGTAGATATTTCCATGTTCGTACAGATAGGGTTGTAGATATTTCCATGTTCCTCCAGATGGCTGTGTAGATATATCCATGTTCATACAGATGGCGGTGTAGATATCTCCATGTTCCTACAGATAGCGGTGCTGATATTTCCATGTTTATACAGGTAGCGGTGTAGAAATTTCCATGTTTATCCAGATAGCGGTGTAGATATTTCCATGTTTATACAGATAGCGGTGTAGATATTTTCAGGTGTATACAGATAGCGGTGTAGATATCTCCATCTTAATACAGATGGCGGTGTAGATATTTATATGTTCATACAGATGGCGGTGTAGATATTTCCATGTTCATCCAGATGGCTCTGTAGATATATCCATGTTCGTACAGATGGCGGTGAAGATATTTCCTTGTTCATACAGATAGCGGTGTAGGTATTTCCATGTTCATACAGATAGCGGTGTAGCTATTTCCATGTTCATACAGATAGCGGTGTAGATATTTCCATGTTCCTCCAGATGGCTGTGTAGATATATCCATGTTCATACAGATGGCGGTGTAGATATCTCCATGTTCATACAGATAGAGGGGCTGATATTTCCATGTTCATACAGATAGCGGTGCTGATATTTCCATGTTTATACAGATAGCGGTGTAGATATTTCCATGTTTATTCAGATAGCGGTGTAGATATCTCCATCTTAATACAGATGGCAGTGTAGATATTTATATGTTCATACAGATGGCGGTGCAGATATTTCCATGTTCATCCAGATGGCTGTGTAGATATATCCATGTTCATACAGATAGCGGTGTAGCTATTTCCATGTTCATACAGATAGCGGTGTAGCTATTTCCATGTTCATACAGATAGCGGTGTAGATATTTCCATGTTCCTCCAGATGGCTGTGTAGATATACCCATGTTGATACAGATGGCGGTGTAGATATCTCCATGTTCCTTCAGATAGCAGTGCTGATATTTCCATGTTTATACAGGTAGCGGTGTAGAAATTTCCAAGTTTATCCAGATAGCGGTGTAGATATTTCCATGTTTATACAGATAGCGGTGTAGATATTTTCAGGTTTATACAGATAGCGGTGTAGATATCTCCATCTTAATACAGATGGCGGTGTAGATATTTATATGTTCATACAGATGGCGGTGTAGATATTTCCATGTTCATCCAGATGGCTCTGTAGATATATCCATGTTCGTACAGATGGCGGTGAAGATATTTCCTTGTTCATACAGATAGCGGTGTAGTTATTTCCATGTTCATACAGATAGCGGTGTAGATATTTCCATGTTCATACAGATAGCGGTGTAGCTATTTCCATGTTCATACACATAGCGGTGTAGATATTTCCATGTTCCTCCAGATGGCTGTGTAGATATATCCATGTTAATACAGATGGCGGTTTAGATATCTCCATGTTCATACAGATAGAGGGGCTGATATTTCCATGTTCACACAGATAGCGGTGCTGATATTTCCATGTTTATACAGATAGCGGTGTAGATATTTCCATGTTTATTCAGTTAGCGGTGTAGATATCTGCATCTTAATACAGATGGCGGTGTAGATATTTATATGTTCATACAGATGGCGGTGCAGATATTTCCATGTTCATACAAATAGCAGTGTAGATATTTCCATGTTCATACAGATAGCGGTGAAGATATTTCCATGGTTATACAGATAGCGTTGTAGATATTTCCATGTTTATACAGATAGCGATGTAGATATTTCCATGTTTATTCAGTTAGCGGTGTAGATATCTCCATCTTAATACAGATGTCGGTGTAGATATTTATATGTTCATACAGATGGCGGTGCAGGTGTTTCCATGTTCATACAGATGGCGGTGTAGATATTTCCATGTTCATACAGATAGCGGTGTAGTTATTTCCATGTGTAAAGAGATAGCTGTGTATATATTTCCATGTATATGCAGATAGCTGTGTAGATATTTCCATTTTCATGCAGATTGCGGTGTATGTATTTCCATCTTCAATCAGATAGCGGTGTAGATATTTCCATGCTCATACAGATAGCGGTGTAGATATTTCCATCTTTATACAGATATCGGTGAAGTTGTTTGCATGTTTACACAGATAGCGGTGTGGATATTTCCATGTTCATCCAGAGGGCTGTTTAGATATATCCATGTTCATACAGATAGCGGTGTAGCTATTTCCATGTTCATACAGATAGCGGTGTAGATATTTCCATGTTCATGCTGATAGCTGTGTAGATATTTCCATGTTCATACAGATAGCGGTGCTGATATTTCCATGTTTATACAGGTAGCGGTGTAGATATTTCCATGTTTATACAGATAGCGGTGTAGATATTTCCATGTTTATACAGATAGCGGTGTAGATATTTCCATGTTTATACAGATAGCGGTGTAGATATCTCCATCTTTATACAGATTGCGGTGTAGATATTTATATGTTCATACAGATGGCGGTGCAGATATTTCCATGTTCATACAGATGGCGGTGTGGATATTTCCATGTTCATACAGATAGCGGTGTAGTTATTTCCATGTGTAAAGATATAGCTGTGTAGATATTTCCATGTATATGCAGATAGCAGTGTAGATATTTCCATTTTCATGCAGATAGTGGTTTAGATATTTCCATGTTCAAACAGATAGCGGAGTAGATATTTCCATGTTCATACAGATAGCGGTGTAGATATTTCCATGTTCATACAGACAGTGGTGTAGACATTTCCATGTTTATACAGATAGCGGTGAAGATGTATGCATGTTTACACAGATAGCGGTGTAGATATTTCCATGTTCATACAGATAGTGGTGTAGTAATTTCCAAGTGTAAAGAGATAGCTTTGTAGATATTTAAATGTATATGCAGATAGCAGTGTAGATATTTCCATGTTTATACAGATAGCGGTGTAGATATTTCCATGTTCATACAGATGGCTCTGTAGATATATCCATGTTCGTACAGATGACGGTGAAGATATTTCCTTGTTCATACAGATAGCGGTGTAGATATTTCCATGTTCATACAGATAGCGGTGTAGGTATTTCCATGTTCATACAGATAGCGGTGTAGCTATTTCCATGTTCATACAGATAGCGGTGTAGATATTTCCATGTTCCTCCAGATGGCTGTGTAGATATATCCATGTTCATACAGATGGCGGTGTAGATATCTCCATGTTCATACAGATAGAGGGGCTGATATTTCCATGTTCATACAGATAGCGGTGCTGATATTTCCATGTTTATACAGATAGCGGTGTAGATATTTCCATGTTTATTCAGATAGCGGTGTAGATATCTCCATCTTAATACAGATGGCAGTGTAGATATTTATATGTTCATACAGATGGCGGTGCAGATATTTCCATGTTCATCCAGATGGCTGTGTAGATATATCCATGTTCATACAGATAGCGGTGTAGCTATTTCCATGTTCATACAGATAGCGGTGTAGCTATTTCCATGTTCATACAGATAGCGGTGTAGATATTTCCATGTTTATACAGATAGCGGTGAAGATGTATGCATGTTTACACAGATAGCGGTGAAGATATTTCCATGTTCATACAGATAGCGGTGTAGATATTTCCATGTTCATCAAGATGGCTGTGTAGATATATCCATGTTCATACAGATAGCGGTGTAGCTATTTCCATGTTCATACAGATAGCGGTGTAGCTATTTCCATGTTCATACAGATAGCGGTGTAGATATTTCCATGTTTATACAGATAGCGGTGAAGATGTATGCATGTTTACACAGATAGCGGTGTAGATATTTCCATGTTCATACAGATAGCGGTGTAGCTATTTCCATGTTCATACAGATAGCGGTGTAGGTATTTCCATGTTCATACAGATAGCGGTGTAGATATTTCCATGTTCAAACAGATAGCGGTGTAGATATTTCCATGTTCATACAGATAGCGGTGCAGACATTTCCATGTTCATACAGATAGCGGTGTAGATATTTCCATATTTATACAGATAGCGGTGAAGATGTATGCATGTTTACACAGATAGCGCTGTAGATATTTCCATGTTCATCCAGATGGCTGTGTAGATATATCCATGTTCATACAGATAGCGGTGTAGATATTTCCATGTTCATACAGATAGCGGTGTAGCTATTTCCATGTTCATACAGATAGTGGTGTAGATATTTCCATGTTTATACAGATAGCGGTGAAGATGTATGCATGTTTACACAGATAGCGGTGTAGATATTTCCATGTACATACAGATAGTGGTGTAGATATTTCCATGTTCATACAGATAGCGGTGTACCTATTTCCATGTTCATACAGATAGCGGTGTAGATATTTCCATGTTCGTACAGATAGCGGTGTAGATATTTCCATGTTTATACAGATAGCGGTGCTGATATTTCCATGTTTATACAGGTAGCGGTGTAGAAATTTCCATGTTTATACAGATAGCGGTGTAGATATTTCCATGTTCGTTCAGATAGTGGTGTAGATATTTCCATGTTCATACAGATAGCGGTGTAGCTATTTCCATGTTCATACAGATAGCGGTGTAGATATTTCCATGTTCGTACAGATAGCGGTGTAGATATTTCCATGTTCCTCCAGATGGCTGTGTAGATATATCCATGTTGATGCAGATGGCGGTGTAGATATCTCCATGTTCCTTCAGATAGCGGTGCTGATATTTCCATGTTTATACAGGTAGCGGTGTAGAAATTTCCATGTTTATCCAGATAGCGGTGTAGATATTTCCATGTTTATACAGATAGCGGTGTAGATATTTTCAGGTTTATACAGATAGCGGTGTAGATATCTCCATCTTAATACAGATGGCAGTGTAGATATTTATATGTTCATACAGATGGCGGTGTAGATATTTCCATGTTCATCCAGATGGCTCTGTAGATATATCCATGTTCGTACAGATGGCGGTGAAGATATTTCCTTGTTCATACAGATAGCGGTGTAGATATTTCCATGTTTATACAGATAGCGGTGTAGATATTTCCATGTTTATACAGATAGCGGTGTAGATATCTCCATCTTTATACAGATTGCGGTGTAGATATTTATATGTTCATACAGATGGCGGTGCAGATATTTCCATGTTCATACAGATGGCGGTGTGGATATTTCCATGTTCATACAGATAGCGGTGTAGATATTTCCATGTTCATACAGATAGCGGTGTAGCTATTTCCATGTTCATACAGATAGCGGTGTAGATATTTCCATGTTCCTCCAGATGGGTGTGTAGATATATCCATGTTCATACAGATGGCGGTGTAGATATGTCCATGTTCATACAGATAGAGGGGCTGATATTTCCATGTTCATACAGATAGCGGTGCTGATATTTCCATGTTTATTCAGATAGCGGTGTAGATATCTCCATCTTAATACAGATGGCAGTGTAGATATTTATATGTTCATACAGATGGCGGTGCAGATATTTCCATGTTCATACAGATGGCGGTGTAGATATTTCCATGTTCATACAGATAGCGGTGTATTTATTTACAAGTGTAAAGAGATAGCTGTGTAGATATTTCCATGTTTATAGAGATTGCGGTGTAGATATTTCCATTTTCATGCAGATGGGTGTGTAGATATTTCCATTTTCATGCAGATAGCGGTGTATATATTTCCATCTTCCAAGAGATAGCGGTGTAGATATTTCCATGTTCATACAGATAGCGGTGTAGATATTTCCATGTTTATACAGATAGCGGTGAAGATGTATGCATGTTTACACAGATAGCGGTGTGGATATTTCCATTTTCATCCAGAGGTCTGTGTAGATATATCCATGTTCATACAGATAGCGGTGTAGAGATTTCCATGTTCATACAGATAGCGGTGTAGATATTTCCATGTTCATACAGATAGCGGTGCTGATATTTCCACGTTTATACAGGTAGCGGTGTAGATATTTCCATGTTTATACAGATAGCGGTGTAGATATTTCCATGTTTATTCAGATAGCGGTGTTGATATTTCCATGTTTATACAGATAGCGGTGTAGATATTTCCATCTTAATACAGATGGCGGTGTAGATATTTATATGTTCATACAGATGGCGTTGTAGATATTTCCATGTTCATCTAGATGGCTCTGTAGATATATCCATGTTCGTACAGATGGCGGTGAAGATATTTCCATGTTCATACAGATAGCGGTGTAGATATTTCCATGTTCATACAGATAGCGGTGTAGATATTTCCATGTTCATACAGATAGCGGTGTAGCTATTTCCATGTTCATACAGATAGCGGTGTAGGTATTTCCATGTTCATCCAGATGGCTGTGTGGATATATCCGTGTTCATACAGATGGCGGTGTAGATATCTCCATGTTCATACAGATCGAGGGGCTGATATTTCCATGTTCATACAGATAGCGGTGCTGATATTTCCATGTTTATACAGATAGCGGTGTAGATATTTCCATGTTTATTCAGATAGCGGTGTAGATAACTCCATCTTAATACAGATGGCGGTGTAGATATTTATATGTTCATACAGATGGCGGTGCAGATATTTCCATGTTCATACAGATGGCGGAGTAGATATTTCCATGTTCATACAGATAGCGGTGTAGATATTTCCATGTTCATACAGATAGCGGTGCTGATATTTCCATGTTTATACAGGGAGCGGTGTAGATATTTCCATGTTTATACAGATAGCGGTGTAGATATTTCCATGTTTATACAGATAGCGGTGTAGATATTTCCATGTTTATACAGATAGCGGTGTAGATATCTCCATCTTTATACAGATTGCGGTGTAGATATTTATATGTTCATACAGATGGCGGTGCAGATATTTCCATGTTCATACAGATAGCGGTGTAGATATTTCCATCTTTATACAGATATCGGTGAAGTTGTTTGCATGTTTACACAGATAGCGGTGTGGATATTTCCATGTTCATCCAGAGGGCTGTTTAGATATATCCATGTTCATACAGATAGCGGTGTAGCTATTTCCATGTTCATACAGATAGCGGTGTAGATATTTCCATGTTCATGCTGATAGCTGTGTAGATATTTCCATGTTCATACTGATAGCGGTGCTGATATTTCCATGTTTATACAGGTAGCGGTGTAGATATTTCCATGTTTATACAGATAGCGGTGTAGATATTTCCATGTTTATACAGATAGCGGTGTAGATATTTCCATGTTTATACAGATAGCGGTGTAGATATCTCCATCTTTATACAGATTGCGGTGTAGATATTTATATGTTCATACAGATGGCGGTGCAGATATTTCCATGTTCATACAGATGGCGGTGTGGATATTTCCATGTTCATACAGATAGCGGTGTAGTTATTTCCATGTGTAAAGATATAGCTGTGTAGATATTTCCATGTATATGCAGATAGCAGTGTAGATATTTCCATTTTCATGCAGATAGTGGTTTAGATATTTCCATGTTCAAACAGATAGCGGAGTAGATATTTCCATGTTCATACAGATAGCGGTGTAGATATTTCCATGTTCATACAGACAGTGGTGTAGACATTTCCATGTTTATACAGATAGCGGTGAAGATGTATGCATGTTTACACAGATAGCGGTGTAGATATTTCCATGTTCATACAGATAGTGGTGTAGTAATTTCCAAGTGTAAAGAGATAGCTTTGTAGATATTTAAATGTATATGCAGATAGCAGTGTAGATATTTCCATGTTTATACAGATAGCGGTGTAGATATTTCCATGTTCATACAGATGGCTCTGTAGATATATCCATGTTCGTACAGATGACGGTGAAGATATTTCCTTGTTCATACAGATAGCGGTGTAGATATTTCCATGTTCATACAGATAGCGGTGTAGGTATTTCCATGTTCATACAGATAGCGGTGTAGCTATTTCCATGTTCATACAGATAGCGGTGTAGATATTTCCATGTTCCTCCAGATGGCTGTGTAGATATATCCATGTTCATACAGATGGCGGTGTAGATATCTCCATGTTCATACAGATAGAGGGGCTGATATTTCCATGTTCATACAGATAGCGGTGCTGATATTTCCATGTTTATACAGATAGCGGTGTAGATATTTCCATGTTTATTCAGATAGCGGTGTAGATATCTCCATCTTAATACAGATGGCAGTGTAGATATTTATATGTTCATACAGATGGCGGTGCAGATATTTCCATGTTCATCCAGATGGCTGTGTAGATATATCCATGTTCATACAGATAGCGGTGTAGCTATTTCCATGTTCATACAGATAGCGGTGTAGCTATTTCCATGTTCATACAGATAGCGGTGTAGATATTTCCATGTTTATACAGATAGCGGTGAAGATGTATGCATGTTTACACAGATAGCGGTGAAGATATTTCCATGTTCATACTGATAGCGGTGTAGATATTTCCATGTTCATCAAGATGGCTGTGTAGATATATCCATGTTCATACAGATAGCGGTGTAGCTATTTCCATGTTCATACAGATAGCGGTGTAGCTATTTCCATGTTCATACAGATAGCGGTGTAGATATTTCCATGTTTATACAGATAGCGGTGAAGATGTATGCATGTTTACACAGATAGCGGTGTAGATATTTCCATGTTCATACAGATAGCTGTGTAGCTATTTCCATGTTCATACAGATAGCGGTGTAGGTATTTCCATGTTCATACAGATAGCGGTGTAGATATTTCCATGTTCAAACAGATAGCGGTGTAGATATTTCCATGTTCATACAGATAGCGGTGCAGACATTTCCATGTTCATACAGATAGCGGTGTAGATATTTCCATATTTATACAGATAGCGGTGAAGATGTATGCATGTTTACACAGATAGCGCTGTAGATATTTCCATGTTCATCCAGATGGCTGTGTAGATATATCCATGTTCATACAGATAGCGGTGTAGATATTTCCATGTTCATACAGATAGCGGTGTAGCTATTTCCATGTTCATACAGATAGTGGTGTAGATATTTCCATGTTTATACAGATAGCGGTGAAGATGTATGCATGTTTACACAGATAGCGGTGTAGATATTTCCATGTACATACAGATAGTGGTGTAGATATTTCCATGTTCATACAGATAGCGGTGTACCTATTTCCATGTTCATACAGATAGCGGTGTAGATATTTCCATGTTCGTACAGATAGCGGTGTAGATATTTCCATGTTTATACAGATAGCGGTGCTGATATTTCCATGTTTATACAGGTAGCGGTGTAGAAATTTCCATGTTTATACAGATAGCGGTGTAGATATTTCCATGTTCGTTCAGATAGTGGTGTAGATATTTCCATGTTCATACAGATAGCGGTGTAGCTATTTCCATGTTCATACAGATAGCGGTGTAGATATTTCCATGTTCGTACAGATAGCGGTGTAGATATTTCCATGTTCCTCCAGATGGCTGTGTAGATATATCCATGTTGATACAGATGGCGGTGTAGATATCTCCATGTTCCTTCAGATAGCGGTGCTGATATTTCCATGTTTATACAGGTAGCGGTGTAGAAATTTCCATGTTTATCCAGATAGCGGTGTAGATATTTCCATGTTTATACAGATAGCGGTGTAGATATTTTCAGGTTTATACAGATAGCGGTGTAGATATCTCCATCTTAATACAGATGGCAGTGTAGATATTTATATGTTCATACAGATGGCGGTGTAGATATTTCCATGTTCATCCAGATGGCTCTGTAGATATATCCATGTTCGTACAGATGGCGGTGAAGATATTTCCTTGTTCATACAGATAGCGGTGTAGATATTTCCATGTTTATACAGATAGCGGTGTAGATATTTCCATGTTTATACAGATAGCGGTGTAGATATCTCCATCTTTATACAGATTGCGGTGTAGATATTTATATGTTCATACAGATGGCGGTGCAGATATTTCCATGTTCATACAGATGGCGGTGTGGATATTTCCATGTTCATACAGATAGCGGTGTAGATATTTCCATGTTCATACAGATAGCGGTGTAGCTATTTCCATGTTCATACAGATAGCGGTGTAGATATTTCCATGTTCCTCCAGATGGGTGTGTAGATATATCCATGTTCATACAGATGGCGGTGTAGATATGTCCATGTTCATACAGATAGAGGGGCTGATATTTCCATGTTCATACAGATAGCGGTGCTGATATTTCCATGTTTATTCAGATAGCGGTGTAGATATCTCCATCTTAATACAGATGGCAGTGTAGATATTTATATGTTCATACAGATGGCGGTGCAGATATTTCCATGTTCATACAGATGGCGGTGTAGATATTTCCATGTTCATACAGATAGCGGTGTATTTATTTACAAGTGTAAAGAGATAGCTGTGTAGATATTTCCATGTTTATAGAGATTGCGGTGTAGATATTTCCATTTTCATGCAGATGGGTGTGTAGATATTTCCATTTTCATGCAGATAGCGGTGTATATATTTCCATGTTTATACAGATAGCGGTGAAGATGTATGCATGTTTACACAGATAGCGGTGTGGATATTTCCATTTTCATCCAGAGGTCTGTGTAGATATATCCATGTTCATACAGATAGCGGTGTAGATATTTCCATGTTCATACAGATAGCGGTGCTGATATTTCCACGTTTATACAGGTAGCGGTGTAGATATTTCCATGTTTATACAGATAGCGGTGTAGATATTTCCATGTTTATTCAGATAGCGGTGTTGATATTTCCATGTTTATACAGATAGCGGTGTAGATATTTCCATCTTAATACAGATGGCGGTGTAGATATTTATATGTTCATACAGATGGCGTTGTAGATATTTCCATGTTCATCTAGATGGCTCTGTAGATATATCCATGTTCGTACAGATGGCGGTGAAGATATTTCCATGTTCATACAGATAGCGGTGTAGATATTTCCATGTTCATACAGATAGCGGTGTAGATATTTCCATGTTCATACAGATAGCGGTGTAGCTATTTCCATGTTCATACAGATAGCGGTGTAGGTATTTCCATGTTCATCCAGATGGCTGTGTGGATATATCCGTGTTCATACAGATGGCGGTGTAGATATCTCCATGTTCATACAGATCGAGGGGCTGATATTTCCATGTTCATACAGATAGCGGTGCTGATATTTCCATGTTTATACAGATAGCGGTGTAGATATTTCCATGTTTATTCAGATAGCGGTGTAGATAACTCCATCTTAATACAGATGGCGGTGTAGATATTTATATGTTCATACAGATGGCGGTGCAGATATTTCCATGTTCATACAGATGGCGGAGTAGATATTTCCATGTTCATACAGATAGCGGTGTAGATATTTCCATGTTCATACAGATAGCGGTGCTGATATTTCCATGTTTATACAGGGAGCGGTGTAGATATTTCCATGTTTATACAGATAGCGGTGTAGATATTTCCATGTTTATACAGATAGCGGTGTAGATATTTCCATGTTTATACAGATAGCGGTGTAGATATCTCCAACTTAATACAGATGGCGGTGTAGATATTTATATGTTCATACAGATGGCGGTGCAGATATTTCCATGTTCATACAGATGGCGGTGTAGATATTTCCATGTTCATACAGATAGCGGTGTAGTTATTTCCATGTGTAAAGAGATAGCTGTGTAGATATTTCCATGTATATGCAGATAGCAGTGTAGATATTTCCATTTTCATGCAGATAGCCGTGTAGATATTTCCATGTTCAAACAGATAGCGGTGTAGATATTTCCATGTTCATACAGATAGCGGTGCAGATATTTCCATGTTCATACAGATAGCGGTGTAGATATTTCCATGTTTCTACAGATAGCGGTGAAGATGTATGCATGTTTACACAGATAGCGGTGTAGATATTTCCATGTTCATACAGATAGCGGTTTAGATATTTCCATGTTCATCCAGATGGCTGTGTAGATATATCCATGTTCATACAGATAGCGGTGTAGATATTTCCATGTTCATTCAGATAGTGGTGTAGATATTTGCATGTTCATACAGATAGCGGTGTAGCTATTTCCATGTTCATACAGATAGCGGTGTAGGTATTTCCATGTTCGTACAGATAGCGTTGTAGATATTTCCATGTTCCTCCAGATGGCTGTGTAGATATATCCATGTTCATACAGATGGCGGTGTAGATATCTCCATGTTCCTACAGATAGCGGTGCTGATATTTCCATGTTTATACAGGTAGAGGTGTGGAAATTTCCATGTTTATCCAGATAGCGGTGTAGATATTTCCATGTTTATACAGATAGCGGTGTAGATATTTTCAGGTTTATACAGATAGCGGTGTAGATATCTCCATTTTAATACAGATGGCAGTGTAGATATTTATATGTTCATACAGATGGCGGTGTAGATATTTCCATGTTCATCCAGATGGCTCTGTAGATATATCCATGTTCGTACAGATGGCGGTGAAGATATTTCCTTGTTCATACAGATAGCGGTGTAGATATTTCCATGTTCATACAGATAGCGGTGTAGATATTTCCATGTTCATACAGATAGCGGTGTAGCTATTTCCATGTTCATACAGATAGCGGTGTAGCTATTTCCATGTTCATACAAATAGCGGTGTAGATATTTCCATGTTCCTCCAGATGGCTGTGTAGATATATCCATGTTCATACAGATGGCGGTGTAGATATCTCCATGTTCATACAGATAGAGGGGCTGATATTTCCATGTTCATACAGATAGCGGTGCTGATATTTCCATGTTTATTCAGATAGCGGTGTAGATATTTCCATGTTTATTCAGATAGCGGTGTAGATATCTCCTTCTTAATACAGATGGCAGTGTAGATATTTATATGTTCATACAGATGGCGGTGCAGATATTTCCATGTTCATCCTGATGGCTGTGTAGATATATCCATGTTCATACAGATAGCGGTGTAGATATTTCCATGTTCATACAGATAGCGGTGTAGCTATTTCCATGTTCATACAGATAGCGGTGTAGTTATTTCCATGTTTATACAGACAGCGGTGAAGATGTATGCATGTTTACACAGATAGCGGTGTAGATATTTCCTTGTTCATACAGATAGCGGTGTAGATATTTCCATGTTCATCAAGATGGCTGTGTAGATATATCCATGTTCATACATATAGCGGTGTAGATATCTCCATGTTCCTTCAGATAGCGGTGCTGATATTTCCATGTTTATACAGGTAGCGGTGTAGAAATTTCCATGTTTATCCAGATAGCGGTGTAGATATTTGCATGTTTATACAGATAGCGGTGTAGATATTTTCAGGTTTATACAGATAGCGGTGTAGATATCTCCATCTTAATACAGATGGCGGTGTAGATATTTATATGTTCTTACAGATGGTGGTGTAGATATTTCCATGTTCATCCAGATGGCTCTGTAGATATATCCATGTTCGTAAAGATGGCGGTGAAGATATTTCCTTGTTCATACAGATAGCGGTGTAGATATTTCCATGTTCATACAGATAGCGGTGTAGATATTTCCATGTTCATACAGATAGCGGTGTAGCTATTTCCATGTTCATACAGATAGCGGTGTAGATATTTCCATGTTCCTCCAGATGGCTGTGTAGATATATCCATGTTCATACAGATGGCGGTGTAGATATCTCCATGTTCATACAGATAGAGGGGCTGATATTTCCATGTTCATACAGATAGCGGTGCTGATATTTCCATGTTTATACAGATAGCGGTGTAGATATTTCCATGTTTACTCAGATAGCGGTGTAGATATCTCCATCTTAATACAGATGGCAGTGTAGATATTTATATGTTCATACAGATGGCGGTGTAGATATTTCCATGTTCATACAGATAGCGGTGTAGTTATTTACATGTGTAAAGAGATAGCTGTGTAGATATTTCCATGAATATGCAGATAGCTGTGTAGATATTTCCATTTTCATGCAGATAGCTGTGTAGATATTTCCATTTTCATGCAGATAGCGGTGTATATATTTCCATCTTCCAACAGATAGCGGTGTAGTTATTTCCATGTTCATACAGATAGCAGTGTAAATATTTCCATGTTTATACAGAGGGCTGTGTAGATATATCCATGTTCATCCAGATGGCTGTGTAGATATATCCATGTTCATACAGATGGCGGTGAAGGTATTTCCATGTTCATTCAGATAGCGGTCTAGATATTTCCATGTTCATACAGATAGCGGTGTAGATATCTCCATGATCATACAGATAGAGAGGCTGATATTTCCATGTTCATACAGATAGCGGTGCTGATATTTCCATGTTTATACAGGTAGCGGTGTAGATATTTCCATGTTTATACAGATAGCGGTGTAGATATTGCCATGTTTATACAGATAGCGGTGTAGATATTTCCATGTTTATACAGATATCGGTGAAGATATCTCCATCTTAATACAGATGGCCGTGTAGATATGTATATGTTCATACAGATGTCGTTGCAGCTATTTCCATGTTCATACAGATGGCGGTGAAGATATTTCCATGTTCATACAGATAGCGGTGTAGTTATTTCCATGTGTAAAGAGATAGCTGTGTAGCTATTTCCATGTATATGCAGATAGCTGTGTAGATATTTCCATTTTCATGCAGATAGCGGTGTAGATATTTCCATGTTCAAACAGATAGCGGTGTAGATATTTCCATGTTTATACAGATAGAGGTGTAGATATCTCCATCTTAATACAGATGGCGGTGTAGATATTTATATGTTCATACAGATGGCGTTGCAGATATTTCCATGTTCATACAGATGGCGGTGTAGTTATTTCCATGTTCATACAGATAGCGGTGTAGTTATTTCCATGCGTAAAGAGATAGCTGTGTAGATATTTCAATGTATATGCAGATAGCAGTGTAGATATTTCCATTTTCATGCAGATAGCGGTGTAGATATTTCCATGTTCAAACAGATAGCGGTGTAGATATTTCCATGTTCATACAGATAGCGGTGCAGATATTTCCATGTTCATACAGATAGCAGTGTAGATATTTCCATGTTTATACAGATAGCGGTGAAGATGTATGCATGTTTACACAGATAGCGGTGTAGATATTTCCATGTTCATCCAGATGGCTGTGAAGATATATCCATTTTCATACAGATAGCGGTGTAGATATTTCCATGTTCATACAGATAGCGGTGTAGATATTTCCATATTTATACAGATAGCGGTGAAGATGTATGCATGTTTACACAGATAGCGGTGTGGATATTTCCATGTTCATCCAGAGGGCTGTGTAGATATATCCATGTTCATCCAGATGGCTGTGTAGATATATCCATGTTCATACAGATGGCGGTGAAGGTATTTCCATGTTCATTCAGATAGCGGTCTAGATATTTCCATGTTCATACAGATAGCGGTGTAGATATCTCCATGTTCATACAGATAGAGGGGCTGATATTTCCATGTTCATACAGATAGCGGTGCTGATATTTCCATGTTTATACAGGTAGCGGTGTAGATATTTCCATGTTTATACAGAGAGCGGTGTAGATATTGCCATGTTTATTCAGATAGCGGTGTAGATATTTCCATGTTTATACAGATATCGGTGTAGATATCTCCATCTTAATACAGATGGCCGTGTAGATATGTATATGTTCATACAGATGTCGGTGCAGCTATTTCCATGTTCATACAGATGGCGGTGAAGATATTTCCATGTTCATACAGATAGCGGTGTAGATATTTCCATGTTTATACAGATAGCGGTGTAGATGTATGCATGTTTACACAGATAGCGGTGTGGATATTTCCATTTTCATCCAGAGGTCTGTGTAGATATATCCATGTTCATACAGATAGCGGTGTAGAGATTTCCATGTTCATACAGATAGCGGTGTAGATATTTCCATGTTCATACAGATAGCGGTGCTGATATTTCCATGTTCATACAGGTAGCGGTGTAGATATTTCCATGTTTTTACAGATAGCGGTGTAGATATTTCCATGTTTATACAGATAGCGGTGTTGATATTTCCATGTTTATACAGATAGCGGTGTAGATATTTCCATCTTAATACAGATGCCGGTGTAGATATTTATATGTTCATACAGATGGCGTTTTAGATATTTCCATGTTCATCTAGATGGCTCTGTAGATATATCCATGTTCGTACAGATGGCGGTGAAGATATTTCCATGTTCATACAGATAGCGGTGTAGATATTTCCATGTTCATACAGATAGCGGTGTAGATATTTCCATGTTCATACAGATAGCGGTGTAGCTATTTCCATGTTCATATAGATAGCGGTGTAGGTATTTCCATGTTCATCCAGATGGCTGTGTAGATATATCCGTGTTCATACAGATGGCGGTGTAGATATCTCCATGTTCATACAGATAGCGGTGTAGATATTTCCATGTTCATACAGATAGCGGTGCTGATATTTCCATGTTTATACAGATAGCGGTGTAGATATTTCCATGTTTATTCAGATAGCGGTGTAGATAACTCCATCTTAATACAGATGGCGGTGTAGATATTTATATGTTCATACAGATGGCGGTGCAGATATTTCCATGTTCATACAGATGGCGGAGTAGATATTTCCATGTTCATACAGATAGCGGTGTAGATATTTCCATGTTCATACAGATAGCGGTGCTGATATTTCCATGTTTATACAGGGAGCGGTGTAGATATTTCCATGTTTATACAGATAGCGGTGTAGATATTTCCATGTTTATACAGATAGCGGTGTAGATATTTCCATGTTTATACAGATAGCGGTGTAGATATCTCCAACTTAATACAGATGGCGGTGTAGATATTTATATGTTCATACAGATGGCGGTGCAGATATTTCCATGTTCACAGATGGCGGTGTAGATATTTCCATGTTCATACAGATAGCGGTGTAGTTATTTCCATGTGTGAAGAGATAGCTGTATAGTTATTTCCATGTATATGCAGATAGCAGTGTAGATATTTCCATTTTCATGCAGATAGCCGTGTAGATATTTCCATGTTCAAACAGATAGCGGTGTAGATATTTCCATGTTCATACAGATAGCGGTGCAGATATTTCCATGTTCATACAGATAGCGGTGTAGATATTTCCATGTTTCTACAGATAGCGGTGATGATGTATGCATGTTTACACAGATAGCGGTGTAGATATTTCCATGTTCATACAGATAGCGGTTTAGATATTTCCATGTTCATCCAGATGGCTGTGTAGATATATCCATGTTCATACAGATAGCGGTGTAGATATTTCCATGTTCATTCAGATAGTGGTGTAGATATTTCCATGTTCATACAGATAGCGGTGTAGCTATTTCCATGTTCATACAGATAGCGGTGTAGATATTTCCATGTTCGTACAGATAGCATTGTAGATATTTCCATGTTCCTCCAGATGGCTGTGTAGATATATCCATGTTCATACAGATGGCGGTGTAGATATCTCCATGTTCCTACAGATAGCGGTGCTGATATTTCCATCTTTATACAGGTAGCGGTGTGGAAATTTCCATGTTTATCCAGATAGCGGTGTAGATATTTCCATGTTTATACAGATAGCGGTGTAGATATTTTCAGGTTTATACAGATAGCGGTGTAGATATCTCCATCTTAATACAGATGGCGGTGTAGATATTTATATGTTCATACAGATGGCGGTGTAGATATTTCCATGTTCATCCAGATGGCTCTGTAGATATATCCATGTTCGTACAGATGGCGGTGAAGATATTTCCTTGTTCATACAGATAGCGGTGTAGATATTTCCATGTTCATACAGATAGCGGTGTAGATATTTCCATGTTCATACAGATAGCGGTGTAGCTATTTCCATGTTCATACAAATAGCGGTGTAGATATTTCCATGTTCCTCCAGATGGCTGTGTAGATATATCCATGTTCATACAGATGGCGGTGTAGATATCTCCATGTTCATACAGATAGAGGGGCTGATATTTCCATGTTCATACAGATAGCGGTGCTGATATTTCCATGTTTATTCAGATAGCGGTGTAGATATTTCCATGTTTATTCAGATAGCGGTGTAGATATCTCCTTCTTAATACAGATGGCAGTGTAGATATTTATATGTTCATACAGATGGCGGTGCAGATATTTCCATGTTCATCCTGATGGCTGTGTAGATATATCCATGTTCATACAGATAGCGGTGTAGATATTTCCATGTTCATACAGATAGAGGTGTAGCTATTTCCATGTTCATACAGATAGCGGTGTAGTTATTTCCATGTTTATACAGACAGCGGTGAAGATGTATGCATGTTTACACAGATAGCGGTGTAGATATTTCCTTCTTCATACAGATAGCGGTGTAGATATTTCCATGTTCATCCAGATGGCTGTGTAGATATATCCATGTTCATACAGATAGCGGTGTAGATATCTCCATGTTCCTTCAGATAGCGGTGCTGATATTTCCATGTTTATACAGGTAGCGGTGTAGAAATTTCCATGTTTATCCAGATAGCGGTGTAGATATTTGCATGTTTATACAGATAGCGGTGTAGATATTTTAAGGTTTATACAGATAGCGGTGTAGATATCTCCATCTTAATACAGATGGCGGTGTAGATATTTATATGTTCTTACAGATGGCGGTGTAGATATTTCCATGTTCATCCAGATGGCTCTGTAGATATATCCATGTTCGTACAGATGGCGGTGAAGATATTTCCTTGTTCATACAGATAGCGGTGTAGATATTTCCATGTTCATACAGATAGCAGTGTAGATATTTCCATGTTTATACAGAGGGCTGTGTAGATATATCCATGTTCATCCAGATGGCTGTGTAGATATATCCATGTTCATACAGATGGCGGTGAAGGTATTTCCATGTTCATTCAGATAGCGGTCTAGATATTTCCATGTTCATACAGATAGCGGTGTAGATATCTCCATGATCATACAGATAGAGGGGCTGATATTTCCATGTTCATACAGATAGCGGTGCTGATATTTCCATGTTTATACAGGTAGCGGTGTAGATATTTCCATGTTTATACAGATAGCGGTGTAGATATTGCCATGTTTATACAGATAGCGGTGTAGATATTTCCATGTTTATACAGATATCGGTGAAGATATCTCCATCTTAATACAGATGGCCGTGTAGATATGTATATGTTCATACAGATGTCGTTGCAGCTATTTCCATGTTCATACAGATGGCGGTGAAGATATTTCCATGTTCATACAGATAGCGGTGTAGTTATTTCCATGTGTAAAGAGATAGCTGTGTAGCTATTTCCATGTATATGCAGATAGCTGTGTAGATATTTCCATTTTCATGCAGATAGCGGTGTAGATATTTCCATGTTCAAACAGATAGCGGTGTAGATATTTCCATGTTTATACAGATAGCGGTGTAGATATCTCCATCTTAATACAGATGGCGGTGTAGATATTTATATGTTCATACAGATGGCGTTGCAGATATTTCCATGTTCATACAGATGGCGGTGTAGTTATTTCCATGTTCATACAGATAGCGGTGTAGTTATTTCCATGCGTAAAGAGATAGCTGTGTAGATATTTCCATGTATATGCAGATAGCAGTGTAGATATTTCCATTTTCATGCAGATAGCGGTGTAGATATTTCCATGTTCAAACAGATAGCGGTGCGGATATTTCCATGTTCATACAGATAGCGGTGCAGATATTTCCATGTTCATACAGATAGCAGTGTAGATATTTCCATGTTTATACAGATAGCGGTGAAGATGTATGCATGTTTACACAGATAGCGCTGTAGATATTTCCATGTTCATCCAGATGGCTGTGAAGATATATCCATTTTCATACAGATAGCGGTGTAGATATTTCCATGTTCATACAGATAGCGGTGTAGATATTTCCATGTTCATCCAGATGGCTGTGTAGATATTTCCATGTTTATACAGATAGCGGTGAAGATGTATGCATGTTTACACAGATAGCCGTGTGGATATTTCCATGTTCATCCAGAGGGCTGTGTAGATATATCCATGTTCATCCAGATGGCTGTGTAGATATATCCATGTTCATACAGATGGCGGTGAAGGTATTTAAATGTTCATTCAGATAGCGGTCTAGATATTTCCATGTTCATACAGATAGCGGTGTAGATATCTCCATGTTCATACAGATAGAGGGGCTGATATTTCCATGTTGATACAGATAGCGGTGCTGATATTTCCATGTTTATACAGGTAGCGGTGTAGATATTTCCATGTTTATACAGACAGCGGTGTAGATATTGCCATGTTTATACAGATAGCGGTGTAGATATTTCCATGTTTATACAGATATCGGTGTAGATATCTCCATCTTAATACAGATGGCCGTGTAGATATGTATATGTTCATACAGATGTCGGTGCAGCTATTTCCATGTTCATACAGATGGCGGTGAAGATATTTCCATGTTCATACAGATAGCGGTGTAGTTATTTCCATGTGTAAAGAGATAGCTGTGTAGATATTTCCATGTATATGCAGATAGCTGTGTAGATATTTCCATTTTCATGCAGATAGCGGTGTAGATATTTCCAGGTTCAAACAGATAGCGGTGTAGATATTTCCATGTTCATACAGAGAGCGGTGTAGATATTACCATGTTTATACAGATTGCGGTGAAGATGTATGCATATTTACACAGATAGCGGTGTAGATATTTCCATGTTCATACAGATAGTGGTGTAGATATTTCCGTGTTCATCCAGATGGCTGTGTAGATATATCCATGTTCATACAAATAGCGGTGTAGATATTTCCATGTTCATACAGGTAGTGGTGTAGATATTTCCATGTTCATACAGATAGCGGTGTAGCTATTTCCATGTTCATACAGATAGCGGTGTAGAAATTTCCATGTTCATAGAGATAGCAGTGTAGATATTTCCATGTTTATACAGATAGCGGTGAAGATATATGCATGTTTACAGAGATAGCGGTGTAGATATTTCCATGTTCATCCAGATGGCTGTGTAGATATATCCATGTTCATACAGATAGCGGTGTAGCTATTTCCATGTTCATACAGATAGCGGTGTAGATATTTCCATGTTCATACAGATGGCGGTGTAGATATTTCCATGTTCATACAGATAGCGGTGCTATTTCCTTGTTTATACAGATAGCGGTGTAGCTATTTCCATGTTGATACAGATAGCGGTGTAGATATTTCCATGTTTATACAGATAGCGGTTTAGATATTTCCTTCATAATACAGATGGCGGCGTAGATATTTATATGTTCATACAGATGGCGGTGTAGATATTTCCATGTTTATACAGATAGCAGTGTAGATATCTCCATCTTAATACAGATGGCAGTGTAGATATTTATATGTTCATACAGATGGCGGTGCAGATATTTCCATGTACATACAGATGGCGGTGTAGATATTTCCATGTTCATACAGATAGCGGTGTAGTTATTTCCATTTGTAAAGAGATAGCTGTGTAGATATTGCCATGTATATGCAGATAGCTGTGTAGATATTTCCATTTTCATGCAGGTAGCGGTGTATATATTTCCATATTCAAACAGATAGCGGTGTGGATATTTCCATGTTCATACAGATGGTGGTGTAGATATTTTCAGGTTTATACAGATAGCGGTGTAGATATCTCCATCTTAATACAGATGGCGTTGTAGATATTTATATGTACATTCTGATGGCGGTGTAGATATTTCCATGTTCATCCAGATGGCTCTGTAGATATATCCATGTTCGTACAGATGGCGGTGAAGATATTTCCTTGTTCATACAGATAGCGGTGTAGATATTTCCATGTTCATACAGATAGCGGTGTAGATATTTCCATGTTCATACAGATAGCGGTGTAGCTATTTCCATGTTCATACAAATAGCGGTGTAGATATTTCCATGTTCCTCTAGATGGCTGTGTAGATATATCCATGTTCATACAGATGGTGGTGTAGATATCTCCATGTTCATACAGATAGAGGGGCTGATATTTCCATGTTCATACAGATAGCGGTGCTGATATTTCCATGTTTATTCAGATAGCGGTGTAGATATTTCCATGTTTATTCAGATAGCGGTGTAGATATCTCCTTCTTAATACAGATGGCAGTGTAGATATTTATATGTTCATACATATGGCGGTGCAGATATTTCCATGTTCATCCTGATGGCTGTGTAGATATATCCATGTTCATACAGATAGCGGTGTAGATATATCCATGTTCATACAGATAGCGGTGTAGAAATTTCCATGTTCTTACAGATAGCAGTGTAGATATTTCCAAGTTTATACAGATAGCGGTGTAGATATCTCCATTTTAATATAGATGGCGGTGTAGATATTTATATGTTCATACAGATTGCGGTGCAGATATTTCCATCTTCATACAGATGGCGGTGTAGCTATTTCCATGTTTATAGAGATAGCGCTGTACTTATTTCCACGTGTAAAGAGATAGCTTTGTAGATATTTCCATGTATATGCAGATCGCTGTGTAGATATTTCCATTTTCATGCAGATAGCGGTGTAGATATTTCCATGTTTATACAGATAGCGGTGAAGATGTATGCAGATTAAAACAGATAGCGGTGTAGATATTTCCATGTTCATACAGATAGCGGTGTAGATATTTCCATGTTCATCCAGATGGCTGTGTAGATATATCCATGTTCATACAGATAGCGGTGTAGATATTTCCATGTTCATTCAGATAGCGGTGTAGATATTTCCATGTTCATACAGATAGCGGTGTAACTATTTCCATGTTCATACAGATAGCGGTGTAGATATTTCCATGTTCGTACAGATAGCGTTGTAGATATTTCCATGTTCCTCCAGATGGTTGTGTCGATATATCCATGTTCATACAGATGGCGGTGTAGATATCTCCATGTTCCTACAGATAGCGGTGCTGATATGTCCATGTTTATACAGGTAGCGGTGTAGAAATTTCCATGTTTATCCAGATAGCGGTGTAGATATTTCCATGTTTATACAGGTAGCGGTGTAGATATTTCCAGGTTTATAAAGATAGCGGTGTAGATATCTCCATCTTAATACAGATGGCGGTGTAGATATTTATATGTTCATACAGATGGCGGTGTAGATATTTCCATGTTCATCCAGATGGCTATGTAGATATATCCATGTTCGTACAGATGGCGGTGAAGATATTTCCTTGTTCATACAGATAGCGGTGTAGATATTTCCATGTTCATACAGATAGCGGTGTAGGTATTTCCATGTTCATACAGATAGCGGTGTAGCTATTTCCATGTTCATACAGATAGCGGTGTAGATATTTCCATGTTCCTCCAGAGGGCTGTGTAGATATATCCATGTTCATACAGATGGCGGTGTAGATATCTCCATGTTCATACAGATAGAGGGGCTGATATTTCCATGTTCATTCAGATAGCGGTGCTGATATTTCCATGTTTATACAGATAGCGGTGTAGATATTTCCATGTTTATTCAGATAGCGGTGTAGATATCTCCATCTTAATACAGATGGCAGTGTAGATATTTATATGTTCATACAGATGGCGGTGCAGATATTTCCATGTTCATACAGATGGCGGTATAGATATTTCCATGTTCATACAGATAGCGGTGTAGTTATTTACATGTGTAAAGAGATAGCTGTGTAGATATTTCCATGTATATGCAGATAGCTGTGTAGATATTTCCATTTTCATGCAGATAGCTGTGTAGATATTTCCATTTTCATGCAGATAGCGGTGTATATATTTCCATCTTCAAACAGATAGCGGTGTAGATATTTCCATGTTCATACAGATAGCGGTGTAGATATTTCCATGTTTATACAGATAGCGGTGAAGATGTATGCATGTTTACACAGATAGCGGTGTGGATATTTCCATGTTCATCCAGAGGGCTGTGTAGATATATCCATGTTCATCCAGATGGCTGTGTAGATATATCCATGTTCATACAGATGGCGGTGAAGGTATTTCCATGTTCATTAAGATGGTTGTCTAGATATTTCCATGTTCATACAGATAGCGGTGTAGATATCTCCATGTTCATACTGATAGAGGGGCTGATATTTCCATGTTCATACAGATAGCGGTGCTGATATTTCCATGTTTATACAGGTAGCGGTGTAGATATTTCCATGTTTATACAGATAGCGGTGTAGATATTGCCATGTTTATACAGATAGCGGTGTAGATATTTCCATGTTTATACAGATATCGGTGTAGATATCTCCATCTTAATACAGATGGCCGTGTAGATATGTATATGTTCATACAGATGTCGGTGCAGCTATTTCCATGTTCATACAGATGGCGGTGAAGATATTTCCATGTTCATACAGATAGCGGTGTAGTTATTTCCAAGTGTAAAGAGATAGCTGTGTAGATATTTCCATGTATATGCAGATAGCTGTGTAGATATTTCCATTTTCATGCAGATAGCGGTGTAGATATTTCCATGTTCAAACAGGTAGCAGTGTAGATATTTCCATGTTCATACAGAGAGCGGTGTAGATATTACCATGTTTATACAGATTGCGGTGAAGATGTATGCATATTTACACGGATAGCGGTGTAGATATTTCCATGTTCATACAGATAGCGGTGTAGATATTTCCATGTTCATACAGATAGCGGTGCTGATATTTCCATGTTTATACCGGCAGCGGTGTAGATGTTTCCATGTTTATACAGATAGCGGTTTAGATATTTCCTTCTTAATACAGATGGCGGTGTATTTATATGTTCATACAGATGGCGGCATAGATATTTCCATGTTTATACAGATAGCAGTGTAGATATCTCCATCTTAATACAGATAGCGGTGTTGATATTTATATGTTCATACAGATGGCGGTGCAGATATTTCCATGTTCATACAGATGGCGGTGTAGTTACTTCCATGTTCATACAGATAGTGGTACAGTTATTTCCATGTGTAAAGAGATAGCTGTGTAGATATTTAAATGTATATGCAAATAGCAGTGTAGATATTTCCATTTTCATGCAGATAGCGGTGTAGATATTTACATGTTCAAACAGATAGCGGTGTAGATATTTCCATGTTCATTCAGATAGCTTTGTAGATATTTCCATGTTCATACAGATAGCGGTGTAGATATTCCCATGTTCATACAGATAGCGGTGTAGATATTTCCATTTTTATACACATAGCGGTGCTGATATTTCCATGTTTATACAGGTAGCGGTGTAGATATTTCCATGTTTATACAGATAGCGGTGTAGATATTTCCATGTTTATTCAGATAGCGGTGTAGATATCTCAATCTTAATAGAGATGGCGGTGTAGATATTTATATGCTCATACAGATGGCGGTGCAGATATTTCCTTGTTCATACAGATGGCGGTGTAGATATTTGCATGTTCATACAGATAGCGGTGTAGTTATTTCCATGTGTAAAGAGATAGCTGTGTAGATATTTCCATCTATATGCAGATAGCTGTGTAGATATTTCCATTTTCATGCAGATAGCGGTGTATATATTTCCATCTTCAAACAGATAGCGGTGTAGATATTTCCATGTTCATAGAGATAGCGGTGCTGATATTTCCATGTTTATACAGGTAGCGGTGTAGAAATTTCTATGTTTATCCAGATAGCGGTGTAGATATTTCCATGTTTATACAGATAGCGGTGTAGATATTTCCAGGTTTATAAAGATAGCGGTGTAGATATCTCCATCTTAATACAGATGGCGGTGTAGATATTTATATGTTCATACAGATGGCGGTGTAGATATTTCCATGTTCATCCAGATGGCTATGTAGATATATCCATGTTCGTACAGATGGCGGTGAAGATATTTCCTTGTTCATACAGATAGCCGTGTAGATATTTCCATGTTCATACAGATAGCGGTGTAGATATTTTCATGTTCATACAGATAGTGGTGTAGCTATTTCCATGTTCATACAGATAGCGGTGTAGATATTTCCATGTTCCTCCAGATGGCTGTGTAGATATATCCATGTTCATACAGATGGCGGTGTAGATATCTCCATGTTCATACAGATAGAGGGGCTGATATTTTCATGTTTATTCAGATAGCGGTGTAGATATCTCCATCTTAATACAGATGGCAGTGTAGATATTTATATGTTCATACAGATGGCGGTGCAGATATTTCCATGTTCATACAGATGGCGGTGTAGATATTTCCATGTTCATACAGATAGCGGTGTAGTTATTTACATGTGTAAAGAGATAGCTGTGTAGATATTTCCATGTATATGCAGATAGCTGTGCAGATATTTCCATTTTCATGCAGATAGCTGTGTAGATATTTCCATTTTCATGCAGATAGCGGTGTATATATTTCCATCTTCAAACAGATAGCGGTGTAGATATTTCCATGTTCATACAGATAGCGGTGTAGATATTTCCATGTTTATACAGATAGCGGTGAAGATGTATGCATGTTTACACAGATAGCGGTGTGGATATTTCCATGTTCATCCAGAGGGCTGTGTAGATATATCCATGTTCATCCAGATGGCTGTGTAGATATATCCATGTTCATACAGATGGCGGTGAAGGTATTTCCAAGTTCATTAAGATAGTGGTCTAGATATTTCCATGTTCATACAGATAGCGGTGTAGATATCTCCATGTTCATACTGATAGAGGGGCTGATATTTCCATGTTCATACAGATAGCGGTGCTGATATTTCCATGTTTATACAGGTAGCGGTGTAGATATTTCCATGTTTATACAGATAGCGGTGTAGATATTGCCATGTTTATACAGATAGCGGTGTAGATATTTCCATGTTTATACAGATATCGGTGTAGATATCTCCATCTTAATACAGATGGCCGTGTAGATATGTATATGTTCATACAGATGTCGGTGCAGCTATTTCCATGTTCATACAGATGGCGGTGAAGATATTTCCATGTTCATACAGATAGCGGTGTAGTTATTTCCAGGTGTAAAGAGATAGCTGTGTAGATATTTCCATGTATATGCAGATAGCTGTGTAGATATTTCCATTTACATGCAGATAGCGGTGTAGATATTTCCATGTTCAAACAGGTAGCGGTGTAGATATTTCCATGTTCATACAGAGAGCGGTGTAGATATTACCATGTTTATACAGATTGCGGTGAAGATGTATGCATATTTACACAGATAGCGGTGTAGATATTTCCATGTTCATACAGATAGCGGTGTAGATATTTCCATGTTCATACAGATAGCGGTGCTGATATTTCCATGTTTATACCGGCAGCGGTGTAGATATTTCCATGTTTATACAGATAGCGGTTTAGATATTTCCTTCTTAATACAGATGGCGGTGTATTTATATGTTCATACAGATGGCGGTATAGATATTTCCATGTTTATACAGATAGCAGTGTAGATATCTCCATCTTAATACAGATGGCGGTGTAGATATTTATATGTTCATACAGATGGCGGTGCAGATATTTCCATGTTCATACAGATGGCGGTGTAGTTACTTCCATGTTCATACAGATAGTGGTGTAGTTATTTCCATGTGTAAAGAGATAGCTGTGTAGATATTTAAATGTATATGCAAATAGCAGTGTAGATATTTCCATTTTCATGCAGATAGCGGTGTAGATATTTACATGTTCAAACAGATAGCGGTGTAGATATTTCCATGTTCATTCAGATAGCTTTGTAGATATTTCCATGTTCATACAGATAGCGGTGTAGATATTTCCATGTTCATACAGATAGCGGTGTAGATATTTCCAGGTTTATACACATAGCGGTGCTGATATTTCCATGTTTATACAGGTAGCGGTGTAGATATTTCCATGTTTATACAGATAGCGGTGTAGATATTTCCATGTTTATACAGATAGCGGTGTAGATATTTCCATGTTTATTCAGATAGCGGTGTAGATATCTCCATCTTAATAGAGATGACGGTGTAGATATTTATATGCTCATACAGATGGCGGTGCAGATATTTCCATGTTCATACAGATGGCGGTGTAGATATTTGCATGTTCATACAGATAGCGGTGTAGTTATTTCCATGTGTAAAGAGATAGCTGTGTAGATATTTCCATCTATATGCAGATAGCTGTGTAGATATTTCCATTTTCATGCAGATAGCGGTGTATATATTTCCATCTTCAAACAGATAGCGGTGTAGATATTTCCATGTTCATAGAGATAGCGGTGTTGATATTTCCATGTTTATACAGATAGCGGTGAAGATGTATGCATGTTTACACAGATAGCGGTGTGGATATTTCCATGTTCATCCAGATGGCTGTGTAGATATATCCATGTTCATACAAATAGCGGTGTAGATATTTCCATGTTCATACAGGTAGTGGTGTAGATATTTCCATGTTCATACAGATAGCGGTGTAGCTATTTCCATGTTCATACAGATAGCGGTGTAGAAATTTCCATGTTCATAGAGATAGCAGTGTAGATATTTCCATGTTTATACAGATAGCGGTGAAGATATATGCATGTTTACAGAGATAGCGGTGTATATATTTCCATGTTCATCCAGATGGCTGTGTAGATATATCCATGTTCATACAGATAGCGGTGTAGCTATTTCCATGTTCATACAGATAGCGGTGTAGATATTTCCATGTTCATACAGATGGCGGTGTAGATATTTCCATGTTCATACAGATAGCGGTGCTATTTCCTTGTTTATACAGATAGCGGTGTAGCTATTTCCATGTTGATACAGATAGCGGTGTAGATATTTCCATGTTTATACAGATAGCGGTTTAGATATTTCCTTCATAATACAGATGGCGGCGTAGATATTTATATGTTCATACAGATGGCGGTGTAGATATTTCCATGTTTATACAGATAGCAGTGTAGATATCTCCATCTTAATACAGATGGCAGTGTAGATATTTATATGTTCATACAGATGGCGGTGCAGATATTTCCATGTACATACAGATGGCGGTGTAGATATTTCCATGTTCATACAGATAGCGGTGTAGTTATTTCCATTTGTAAAGAGATAGCTGTGTAGATATTGCCATGTATATGCAGATAGCTGTGTA
Source organism: Gorilla gorilla gorilla (assembly GCF_029281585.2). Taxonomy (NCBI): domain Eukaryota; kingdom Metazoa; phylum Chordata; class Mammalia; order Primates; family Hominidae; genus Gorilla; species Gorilla gorilla. Next base: position 156,976,480 of record NC_073231.2, read on the forward strand.
GATATTTCCATTTTCATGCAGGTAGCGGTGTATATATTTCCATATTCAAACAGATAGCGGTGTGGATATTTCCATGTTCATACAGATGGTGGTGTAGATATTTTCAGGTTTATACAGATAGCGGTGTAGATATCTCCATCTTAATACAGATGGCGTTGTAGATATTTATATGTACATTCTGATGGCGGTGTAGATATTTCCATGTTCATCCAGATGGCTCTGTAGATATATCCATGTTCGTACAGATGGCGGTGAAGATATTTCCTTGTTCATACAGATAGCGGTGTAGATATTTCCATGTTCATACAGATAGCGGTGTAGATATTTCCATGTTCATACAGATAGCGGTGTAGCTATTTCCATGTTCATACAAATAGCGGTGTAGATATTTCCATGTTCCTCCAGATGGCTGTGTAGATATATCCATGTTCATACAGATGGTGGTGTAGATATCTCCATGTTCATACAGATAGAGGGGCTGATATTTCCATGTTCATACAGATAGCGGTGCTGATATTTCCATGTTTATTCAGATAGCGGTGTAGATATTTCCATGTTTATTCAGATAGCGGTGTAGATATCTCCTTCTTAATACAGATGGCAGTGTAGATATTTATATGTTCATACATATGGCGGTGCAGATATTTCCATGTTCATCCTGATGGCTGTGTAGATATATCCATGTTCATACAGATAGCGGTGTAGATATATCCATGTTCATACAGATAGCGGTGTAGAAATTTCCATGTTCTTACAGATAGCAGTGTAGATATTTCCAAGTTTATACAGATAGCGGTGTAGATATCTCCATTTTAATATAGATGGCGGTGTAGATATTTATATGTTCATACAGATTGCGGTGCAGATATTTCCATCTTCATACAGATGGCGGTGTAGCTATTTCCATGTTTATAGAGATAGCGCTGTACTTATTTCCACGTGTAAAGAGATAGCTTTGTAGATATTTCCATGTATATGCAGATCGCTGTGTAGATATTTCCATTTTCATGCAGATAGCGGTGTAGATATTTCCATGTTTATACAGATAGCGGTGAAGATGTATGCAGATTAAAACAGATAGCGGTGTAGATATTTCCATGTTCATACAGATAGCGGTGTAGATATTTCCATGTTCATCCAGATGGCTGTGTAGATATATCCATGTTCATACAGATAGCGGTGTAGATATTTCCATGTTCATTCAGATAGCGGTGTAGATATTTCCATGTTCATACAGATAGCGGTGTAACTATTTCCATGTTCATACAGATAGCGGTGTAGATATTTCCATGTTCGTACAGATAGCGTTGTAGATATTTCCATGTTCCTCCAGATGGTTGTGTCGATATATCCATGTTCATACAGATGGCGGTGTAGATATCTCCATGTTCCTACAGATAGCGGTGCTGATATGTCCATGTTTATACAGGTAGCGGTGTAGAAATTTCCATGTTTATCCAGATAGCGGTGTAGATATTTCCATGTTTATACAGGTAGCGGTGTAGATATTTCCAGGTTTATAAAGATAGCGGTGTAGATATCTCCATCTTAATACAGATGGCGGTGTAGATATTTATATGTTCATACAGATGGCGGTGTAGATATTTCCATGTTCATCCAGATGGCTATGTAGATATATCCATGTTCGTACAGATGGCGGTGAAGATATTTCCTTGTTCATACAGATAGCGGTGTAGATATTTCCATGTTCATACAGATAGCGGTGTAGGTATTTCCATGTTCATACAGATAGCGGTGTAGCTATTTCCATGTTCATACAGATAGCGGTGTAGATATTTCCATGTTCCTCCAGAGGGCTGTGTAGATATATCCATGTTCATACAGATGGCGGTGTAGATATCTCCATGTTCATACAGATAGAGGGGCTGATATTTCCATGTTCATTCAGATAGCGGTGCTGATATTTCCATGTTTATACAGATAGCGGTGTAGATATTTCCATGTTTATTCAGATAGCGGTGTAGATATCTCCATCTTAATACAGATGGCAGTGTAGATATTTATATGTTCATACAGATGGCGGTGCAGATATTTCCATGTTCATACAGATGGCGGTATAGATATTTCCATGTTCATACAGATAGCGGTGTAGTTATTTACATGTGTAAAGAGATAGCTGTGTAGATATTTCCATGTATATGCAGATAGCTGTGTAGATATTTCCATTTTCATGCAGATAGCTGTGTAGATATTTCCATTTTCATGCAGATAGCGGTGTATATATTTCCATCTTCAAACAGATAGCGGTGTAGATATTTCCATGTTCATACAGATAGCGGTGTAGATATTTCCATGTTTATACAGATAGCGGTGAAGATGTATGCATGTTTACACAGATAGCGGTGTGGATATTTCCATGTTCATCCAGAGGGCTGTGTAGATATATCCATGTTCATCCAGATGGCTGTGTAGATATATCCATGTTCATACAGATGGCGGTGAAGGTATTTCCATGTTCATTAAGATGGTTGTCTAGATATTTCCATGTTCATACAGATAGCGGTGTAGATATCTCCATGTTCATACTGATAGAGGGGCTGATATTTCCATGTTCATACAGATAGCGGTGCTGATATTTCCATGTTTATACAGGTAGCGGTGTAGATATTTCCATGTTTATACAGATAGCGGTGTAGATATTGCCATGTTTATACAGATAGCGGTGTAGATATTTCCATGTTTATACAGATATCGGTGTAGATATCTCCATCTTAATACAGATGGCCGTGTAGATATGTATATGTTCATACAGATGTCGGTGCAGCTATTTCCATGTTCATACAGATGGCGGTGAAGATATTTCCATGTTCATACAGATAGCGGTGTAGTTATTTCCAAGTGTAAAGAGATAGCTGTGTAGATATTTCCATGTATATGCAGATAGCTGTGTAGATATTTCCATTTTCATGCAGATAGCGGTGTAGATATTTCCATGTTCAAACAGGTAGCAGTGTAGATATTTCCATGTTCATACAGAGAGCGGTGTAGATATTACCATGTTTATACAGATTGCGGTGAAGATGTATGCATATTTACACGGATAGCGGTGTAGATATTTCCATGTTCATACAGATAGCGGTGTAGATATTTCCATGTTCATACAGATAGCGGTGCTGATATTTCCATGTTTATACCGGCAGCGGTGTAGATGTTTCCATGTTTATACAGATAGCGGTTTAGATATTTCCTTCTTAATACAGATGGCGGTGTATTTATATGTTCATACAGATGGCGGCATAGATATTTCCATGTTTATACAGATAGCAGTGTAGATATCTCCATCTTAATACAGATAGCGGTGTTGATATTTATATGTTCATACAGATGGCGGTGCAGATATTTCCATGTTCATACAGATGGCGGTGTAGTTACTTCCATGTTCATACAGATAGTGGTACAGTTATTTCCATGTGTAAAGAGATAGCTGTGTAGATATTTAAATGTATATGCAAATAGCAGTGTAGATATTTCCATTTTCATGCAGATAGCGGTGTAGATATTTACATGTTCAAACAGATAGCGGTGTAGATATTTCCATGTTCATTCAGATAGCTTTGTAGATATTTCCATGTTCATACAGATAGCGGTGTAGATATTCCCATGTTCATACAGATAGCGGTGTAGATATTTCCATTTTTATACACATAGCGGTGCTGATATTTCCATGTTTATACAGGTAGCGGTGTAGATATTTCCATGTTTATACAGATAGCGGTGTAGATATTTCCATGTTTATTCAGATAGCGGTGTAGATATCTCAATCTTAATAGAGATGGCGGTGTAGATATTTATATGCTCATACAGATGGCGGTGCAGATATTTCCTTGTTCATACAGATGGCGGTGTAGATATTTGCATGTTCATACAGATAGCGGTGTAGTTATTTCCATGTGTAAAGAGATAGCTGTGTAGATATTTCCATCTATATGCAGATAGCTGTGTAGATATTTCCATTTTCATGCAGATAGCGGTGTATATATTTCCATCTTCAAACAGATAGCGGTGTAGATATTTCCATGTTCATAGAGATAGCGGTGCTGATATTTCCATGTTTATACAGGTAGCGGTGTAGAAATTTCTATGTTTATCCAGATAGCGGTGTAGATATTTCCATGTTTATACAGATAGCGGTGTAGATATTTCCAGGTTTATAAAGATAGCGGTGTAGATATCTCCATCTTAATACAGATGGCGGTGTAGATATTTATATGTTCATACAGATGGCGGTGTAGATATTTCCATGTTCATCCAGATGGCTATGTAGATATATCCATGTTCGTACAGATGGCGGTGAAGATATTTCCTTGTTCATACAGATAGCCGTGTAGATATTTCCATGTTCATACAGATAGCGGTGTAGATATTTTCATGTTCATACAGATAGTGGTGTAGCTATTTCCATGTTCATACAGATAGCGGTGTAGATATTTCCATGTTCCTCCAGATGGCTGTGTAGATATATCCATGTTCATACAGATGGCGGTGTAGATATCTCCATGTTCATACAGATAGAGGGGCTGATATTTTCATGTTTATTCAGATAGCGGTGTAGATATCTCCATCTTAATACAGATGGCAGTGTAGATATTTATATGTTCATACAGATGGCGGTGCAGATATTTCCATGTTCATACAGATGGCGGTGTAGATATTTCCATGTTCATACAGATAGCGGTGTAGTTATTTACATGTGTAAAGAGATAGCTGTGTAGATATTTCCATGTATATGCAGATAGCTGTGCAGATATTTCCATTTTCATGCAGATAGCTGTGTAGATATTTCCATTTTCATGCAGATAGCGGTGTATATATTTCCATCTTCAAACAGATAGCGGTGTAGATATTTCCATGTTCATACAGATAGCGGTGTAGATATTTCCATGTTTATACAGATAGCGGTGAAGATGTATGCATGTTTACACAGATAGCGGTGTGGATATTTCCATGTTCATCCAGAGGGCTGTGTAGATATATCCATGTTCATCCAGATGGCTGTGTAGATATATCCATGTTCATACAGATGGTGGTGAAGGTATTTCCAAGTTCATTAAGATAGTGGTCTAGATATTTCCATGTTCATACAGATAGCGGTGTAGATATCTCCATGTTCATACTGATAGAGGGGCTGATATTTCCATGTTCATACAGATAGCGGTGCTGATATTTCCATGTTTATACAGGTAGCGGTGTAGATATTTCCATGTTTATACAGATAGCGGTGTAGATATTGCCATGTTTATACAGATAGCGGTGTAGATATTTCCATGTTTATACAGATATCGGTGTAGATATCTCCATCTTAATACAGATGGCCGTGTAGATATGTATATGTTCATACAGATGTCGGTGCAGCTATTTCCATGTTCATACAGATGGCGGTGAAGATATTTCCATGTTCATACAGATAGCGGTGTAGTTATTTCCAGGTGTAAAGAGATAGCTGTGTAGATATTTCCATGTATATGCAGATAGCTGTGTAGATATTTCCATTTACATGCAGATAGCGGTGTAGATATTTCCATGTTCAAACAGGTAGCGGTGTAGATATTTCCATGTTCATACAGAGAGCGGTGTAGATATTACCATGTTTATACAGATTGCGGTGAAGATGTATGCATATTTACACAGATAGCGGTGTAGATATTTCCATGTTCATACAGATAGCGGTGTAGATATTTCCATGTTCATACAGATAGCGGTGCTGATATTTCCATGTTTATACCGGCAGCGGTGTAGATATTTCCATGTTTATACAGATAGCGGTTTAGATATTTCCTTCTTAATACAGATGGCGGTGTATTTATATGTTCATACAGATGGCGGTATAGATATTTCCATGTTTATACAGATAGCAGTGTAGATATCTCCATCTTAATACAGATGGCGGTGTAGATATTTATATGTTCATACAGATGGCGGTGCAGATATTTCCATGTTCATACAGATGGCGGTGTAGTTACTTCCATGTTCATACAGATAGTGGTGTAGTTATTTCCATGTGTAAAGAGATAGCTGTGTAGATATTTAAATGTATATGCAAATAGCAGTGTAGATATTTCCATTTTCATGCAGATAGCGGTGTAGATATTTACATGTTCAAACAGATAGCGGTGTAGATATTTCCATGTTCATTCAGATAGCTTTGTAGATATTTCCATGTTCATACAGATAGCGGTGTAGATATTTCCATGTTCATACAGATAGCGGTGTAGATATTTCCAGGTTTATACACATAGCGGTGCTGATATTTCCATGTTTATACAGGTAGCGGTGTAGATATTTCCATGTTTATACAGATAGCGGTGTAGATATTTCCATGTTTATACAGATAGCGGTGTAGATATTTCCATGTTTATTCAGATAGCGGTGTAGATATCTCCATCTTAATAGAGATGACGGTGTAGATATTTATATGCTCATACAGATGGCGGTGCAGATATTTCCATGTTCATACAGATGGCGGTGTAGATATTTGCATGTTCATACAGATAGCGGTGTAGTTATTTCCATGTGTAAAGAGATAGCTGTGTAGATATTTCCATCTATATGCAGATAGCTGTGTAGATATTTCCATTTTCATGCAGATAGCGGTGTATATATTTCCATCTTCAAACAGATAGCGGTGTAGATATTTCCATGTTCATAGAGATAGCGGTGTTGATATTTCCATGTTTATACAGATAGCGGTGAAGATGTATGCATGTTTACACAGATAGCGGTGTGGATATTTCCATGTTCATCCAGAGGGCTGTGTAGATATATCCATGTTCATACTGATAGCGGTGTAGATATTTCCATGTTCATACAGATAGCGGTGTAGATATTTCCATGTTCATACAGATAGCGGTGCTGATATTTCCATGTTTATACAGGTAGCGGTGTAGATATTTCCATGTTTATACAGATAGCGGTGTAGATATTTCCATGTTTATACAGATAGCGGTGTAGATATTTCCATGTTTATACAGATAGCGGTGTAGATATCTCCATCTTAATACAGATGGCGGTGTAGATATTTATATGTTCATACAGATGGCGGTGCAGATATTTCCATGTTCATACAGATGGCGGTGTAGATATTTCCATGTTCATACAGATAGCGGTGTAGTTATTTCCATGTGTAAAGAGATAGCTGTGCAGATATTTCCATGTATATGCAGATAGCAGTGTAGATATTTCCATTTTCATGCAGATAGCGGTGTAGATATTTCCATGTTCAAACAGATAGCGGTGTAGATATTTCCATGTTCATACAGATAGCGGTGCAGATATTTCCATGTTCATACAGATAGCAGTGTAGATATTTCCATGTTTATACAGATAGCGGTGAAGAAGTATGCATGTTTAAACAGATAGCGGTGTAGATATTTCCATGTTCATCCAGATGGCTGTGTAGATATATCCAAGTTCATACAGATAGCGGTGTAGATATTTCCATGTTCATACAGATAGCGGTGCTGATATTTCCATGTTTATACAGGTAGCGGTGTAGATATTTCCATGTTTATACAGATAGCGGTTTAGATATTTCCTTCTTAATACAGATGGCGGTGTATTTATATGTTCGTACAGATGGCGGTGTAGATATTTCCATGTTTATACAGATAGCAGTGTAGATATCTCCATGTTAACACAGATGGCGGTGTAGATATTTATATGTTCATACAGATGGCGGTGCAGATATTTCCATGTTCATACAGATGGCGGTGTAGTTACTTCCATGTTCATACAGATAGTGGTATAGTTATTTCCATGTGTAAAGAGATAGCTGTGTAGATATTTAAATGTATATGCAAATAGCAGTGTAGATATTTCCATTTTCATGCAGATAGCGGTGTAGATATTTCCATGTTCAAACAGATAGCGGTGTAGATATTTCCATGTTCATTCAGATAGCTTTGTAGATATTTCCATGTTCATACAGATAGCGGTGTAGATATTTCCATGTTCATACAGATAGCGGTGTAGATATTTCCATTTTTATACACATAGCGGTGCTGATATTTCCATGTTTATACAGGTAGTGGTGTAGATATTTCCATGTTTATACAGATAGCGGTGTAGATATTTCCATGTTTATACAGATAGCGGTGTAGATATTTCCATGTTTATTCAGATAGCGGTGTAGATATCTCCATCTTAATAGAGATGGCGGTGTAGATATTTATATGCTCATACAGATGGCGGTGCAGATATTTCCATGTTCATACAGATGGCGGTGTAGATATTTGCATGTTCATACAGATAGCGGTGTAGTTATTTCCATGTGTAAAGAGATAGCTGTGTAGATATTTCCATCTATATGCAGATAGCTGTGTAGATATTTCCATTTTCATGCAGATAGCGGTGTATATATTTCCATCTTCAAACAGATATCGGTGTAGATATTTCCATGTTCATAGAGATAGCGGTGCTGATATTTCCATGTTTATACAGGTAGCGGTGTAGAAATTTCCATGTTTATCCAGATAGCGGTGTAGATATTTCCATGTTTATACAGATAGCGGTGTAGATATTTCCAGGTTTATAAAGATAGCGGTGTAGATATCTCCATCTTAATACAGATGGCGGTGTAGATATTTATATGTTCATACAGATGGCGGTGTAGATATTTCCATGTTCATCCAGATGGCTATGTAGATATATCCATGTTCGTACAGATGGCGGTGAAGATATTTCCTTGTTCATACAGATAGCCGTGTAGATATTTCCATGTTCATACAGATAGCGGTGTAGATATTTCCATGTTCATACAGATAGCGGTGTAGCTATTTCCATGTTCATACAGATAGCGGTGTAGATATTTCCATGTTCCTCCAGATGGCTGTGTAGATATATCCATGTTCATACAGATGGCGGTGTAGATATCTCCATGTTCATACAGATAGAGGGGCTGATATTTCCATGTTCATACAGATAGCGGTGCTGATATTTCCATGTTTATACAGATAGCGGTGTAGATATTTCCATGTTTATTCAGATAGCGGTGTAGATATCTCCATCTTAATACAGATGGCAGTGTAGATATTTATATGTTCATACAGATGGCGGTGCAGATATTTCCATGTTCATACAGATGGCGGTGTAGATATTTCCATGTTCATACAGATAGCGGTGTAGTTATTTACATGTGTAAAGAGATAGCTGTGTAGATATTTCCATGTATATGCAGATAGCTGTGCAGATATTTCCATTTTCATGCAGATAGCTGTGTAGATATTTCCATTTTCATGCAGATAGCGGTGTATATATTTCCATCTTCAAACAGATAGCGGTGTAGATATTTCCATGTTCATACAGATAGCGGTGTAGATATTTCCATGTTTATACAGATAGCGGTGAAGATGTATGCATGTTTACACAGATAGCGGTGTGGATATTTCCATGTTCATCCAGAGGGCTGTGTAGATATATCCATGTTCATCCAGATGGCTGTGTAGATATATCCATGTTCATACAGATGGCGGTGAAGGTATTTCCAAATTCATTAAGATAGTGGTCTAGATATTTCCATGTTCATACAGATAGCGGTGTAGATATCTCCATGTTCATACTGATAGAGGGGCTGATATTTCCATGTTCATACAGATAGCGGTGCTGATATTTCCATGTTTATACAGGTAGCGGTGTAGATATTTCCATGTTTATACAGATAGCGGTGTAGATATTGCCATGTTTATACAGATAGCGGTGTAGATATTTCCATGTTTATACAGATATCGGTGTAGATATCTCCATCTTAATACAGATGGCCGTGTAGATATGTATATGTTCATACAGATGTCGGTGCAGCTATTTCCATGTTCATACAGATGGCGGTGAAGATATTTCCATGTTCATACAGATAGCGGTGTAGTTATTTCCAAGTGTAAAGAGATAGCTGTGTAGATATTTCCATGTATATGCAGATAGCTGTGTAGATATTTCCATTTACATGCAGATAGCGGTGTAGATATTTCCATGTTCAAACAGGTAGCGGTGTAGATATTTCCATGTTCATACAGAGAGCGGTGTAGATATTACCATGTTTATACAGATTGCGGTGAAGATGTATGCATATTTACACAGATAGCGGTGTAGATATTTCCATGTTCATACAGATAGCGGTGTAGATATTTCCATGTTCATACAGATAGCGTTGCTGATATTTCCATGTTTATACCGGCAGCGGTGTAGATATTTCCATGTTTATACAGATAGCGGTTTAGATATTTCCTTCTTAATACAGATGGCGGTGTATTTATATGTTCATACAGATGGCGGTATAGATATTTCCATGTTTATACAGATAGCAGTGTAGATATCTCCATCTTAATACAGATGGCGGTGTAGATATTTATATGTTCATACAGATGGCGGTGCAGATATTTCCATGTTCATACAGATGGCGGTGTAGTTACTTCCATGTTCATACAGATAGTGGTGTAGTTATTTCCATGTGTAAAGAGATAGCTGTGTAGATATTTAAATGTATATGCAAATAGCAGTGTAGATATTTCCATTTTCATGCAGATAGCGGTGTAGATATTTACATGTTCAGATAGCGGTGTAGATATTTCCATGTTCATTCAGATAGCTTTGTAGATATTTCCATGTTCATACAGATAGCGGTGTAGATATTTCCATGTTCATACAGATAGCGGTGTAGATATTTCCAGGTTTATACACATAGCGGTGCTGATATTTCCATGTTTATACAGGTAGCGGTGTAGATATTTCCATGTTTATACAGATAGCGGTGTAGATATTTCCATGTTTATACAGATAGCGGTGTAGATATTTCCATGTTTATTCAGATAGCGGTGTAGATATCTCCATCTTAATAGAGATGGCGGTGTAGACATTTATATGCTCATACAGATGGCGGTGCAGATATTTCCATGTTCATACAGATGGCGGTGTAGATATTTGCATGTTCATACAGATAGCGGTGTAGTTATTTCCATGTGTAAAGAGATAGCCGTGTAGATATTTCCATCTATATGCAGATAGCTGTGTAGATATTTCCATTTTCATGCAGATAGCGGTGTATATATTTCCGTCTTCAAACAGATAGCGGTGTAGATATTTCCATGTTCATAGAGATAGCGGTGCTGGTATTTCCATGTTTATACAGATAGCGGTGAAGATGTATGCATGTGTACACAGATAGCGGTGTGGATATTTCCATGTTCATCCAGAGGGCTGTGTAGATATATCCATGTTCATACAGATAGCGTTGTAGATATTTCCATGTTCATACAGATGGCGGTGTAGATATTTCCATGTTCATACAGATAGCGGTGTAGTTACTTCCATGTGCAAAGAGATAGCTGTGTAGATATTTCCATGTATATGCAGATAGCAGTGTAGATATTTCCATTTTCATGCAGATAGCGGTGTAGATATTTCCATGTTCAAACAGATAGCGGTGTTGATATTTCCATATTGATACAGATAGCGGTGCAGATATTTCCATGTTCATACAGATAGCAGTGTAGATATTTCCATGTTTATACAGATAGCGGTGAAGAAGTATGCATGTTTACACAGATAGCGGTGTAGATATTTCCATGTTCATCCAGATGGCTGTGTAGATATATCCAAGTTCATACAGATAGCGGTGTAGGTATTTCCATGTTCATACAGATAGCGGTGTAGATATTTCCATGTTCATCCAGATGGCTGTGTAGATATATCCATGTTCATACAGATAGCGGTGTAGATATTTCCATGTTCATACAGATAGCGGTGTAGCTATTTCCATGTTCATACAGATAACGGTGTAGCTATTTCCATGTTCATACAGATAGCAGTGTAGATATTTAAATGTTCATACAGATAACGGTGTAGATATCTCCATTTTCATACAGAGAGCGGTGCTGATATTTCCATGTTTATACAGATAGCGGTGTAGATATCTCCATCTTAATACAGATGGCGGTGTAGATATTTATATGTTCATACAGATGGCGGTGCAGATATTTCCATGTTCATACAGATGGCGGTGTAGATATTTCCATGTTCATACAGATAGCGGTGTAGTTATTTCCATGTGTAAAGAGATAGCAGTGTAGATATTTCCATGTATATGCAGATAGCAGTGTAGATATTTCCATTTTCATGCAGATAGCTGTGTAGATATTTCCATCTTCAAACAGATAGCGCTGTAGATATTTCCATGTTCATACAGATAGCGGTGCAGATATTTCCATGTTCATACAGATAGCGGTGCTGATATTTCCGTGTTTATACAGGTAGTGGTGTAGATATTTCCATGTTTATACAGATTGTGGTGTAGATATTTCCATGTTTATACAGATAGCGGTGTAGATATTTCCATGTTTATTCAGATAGCGGTGTAGATATCTCCATCTTAATACAGATGGCGGTGTAGGTATTTATATGTTCATACTGATGGCGGTGCAGATATTTCCATCTTCATACAGATGGCGGTGTAGATATGTCCATGTTCATACAGATAGCGGTGTAGTTATTTCCATGTGTAAAGAGATTGCTGTGTAGATATTTCCATCTATATGCAGATAGCTGTGTAGATATTTCCATTTTCATGCAGATAGCGATGTATATATTTCCATCTTCAAACAGATAGCGGTGCAGATATTTCCATGTTCATACAGATTACGGTGTAGATATTTCCATGTTTATACAGATAGAGGTGAAGATGTATGCATGTTTACACAGATAGCGGTGTGGATATTTCCATGTTCATCCAGAGGGCTGTGTAGATATATCCATGTTCATACAGATAGCGGTGTAGATATTCCCATGTTCATACAGATAGCGGTGCTGATATTTCCATGTTTATACAGGTAGCGGTGTAGATATTTCCATGTTTATACAGATAGCGGTTTAGATATCTCCATCTTAATACAGATGGCGGTTTAGATATCTCCATCTTAATACAGATGGCGGTGTAGATATTTATATGTTCATACAGATGGCGTTGTAGATATTTCCATGTTCATCCAGATGGCTCTGTAGATATATCCATGTTCGTACAGATGGCGGTGAAGATATTTCCATGTTCATACAGATAGCGGTGTAGATATTTCCATGTTCATACATATAGCGGTGTAGATATTTCCATGTTCATACAGATAGCGGTGTAGCTATTTCCATGTTCATACAGATAGCGGTGTAGATATTTCCATGTTCATCCAGATGGCTGTGTAGATATATCCGTGTTCATACAGATGGCGGTGTAGATATCTCCATGTTCATACAGATAGAGGGGCTGATATTTCCATGTTAATACAGATAGCGGTGCTGATATTTCCATGTTTATACAGATAGCGGTGTAGATATTTCCATGTTTATTCAGATAGCGGTGTAGATATCTCCATCTTAATACATATGGCGGTGTAGATATTTATATGTTCATACAGATGGCGGTGCAGATATTTCCATGTTCATACAGATGGCGGTGTGGATATTTCCATGTTCATACAGATAGCGGTGTAGATATTTCCATGTTTATACAGATAGCGGTGCTGATATTTCCATGTTTATACAGGTAGCGGTGTAGATATTTCCATGTTTATACAGGTAGCGGTGTAGATATTTCCATGTTTATACAGATAGCGGTGTAGATATTTCCATGTTTATACAGATAGCGGTGTAGATATCTCCATCTTAATACAGATGGCGGTGTAGATATTTATATGTTCATACAGATGGCGGTGCAGATATTTCCATGTTCATACAGATGGCGGTGTAGATATTTCCATGTTCATACAGATAGCGGTGTAGTTATTTCCATGTGTAAAGGGATAGCTGTGTAGATATTTCCATGTATATGCAGATAGCAGTGTAGATATTTCCATTTTCATGCAGATAGCCGTGTAGATATTTCCATGTTCAAACAGATAGCGGTGTAGATATTTCCATGTTCATACACATAGCGGTGCAGATATTTCCATGTTCATACTGATAGCGGTGTAGATATTTCCATGTTTATACAGATAGCGGTGAAGATGTATGTATGTTTACACAGATAGCGGTGAAGATATTTCCATGTTCATACAGATAGCAGTGTAGATATTTCCATGTTCATCCAGATGGCTGTGTAGATATATCCATGTTCATACAGATAGCGGTGTAGATATTTCCATGTTCATTCAGATAGTGGTGTAGATATTTCCATGTTCATACAGATAGTGGTGTAGCTATTTCCATGTTCATACAGATAGCGGTGTAGATATTTCCATGTTCGTACAGATAGCATTGTAGATATTTCCATGTTCCTCCAGATGGCTGTGTAGATATATCCACGTTCATACAGAAGGCGGTGTAGATATTTCCATGTTCATTCAGATAGCGGTTCAGCTATTTCCATGTACATACAGATAGCGGTGTAGATATTTCCATGTTCGTACAGATAGCGTTGTAGATATTTCCATGTTCCTCCAGATGGCTGTGTAGATATATCCATGTTCATACAGATGGCGGTGTAGATATCTCCATGTTCCTACAGATAGCGGTGCTGATATTTCCACGTTTATACAGGTAGCGGTGTAGATATTTCCATGTTTATACAGATAGCGGTGTAGATATTTCCATGTTTATACAGATAGCGGTGTTGATATTTCCATGTTTATACAGATAGCGGTGTAGATATCTCCATCTTAATACAGATGGCGGTGTAGATATTTATATGTTCATACAGATGGCGGTGCAGATATTTCCATGTTCATACAGATGGCGGTGTAGATATTTCCATGTTCATACAGATAGCGGTGTAGTTCTTTCCATGTGTAAAGAGATAGCTGTGTAGATATTTCCATGTATATGCAGATAGCAGTGTAGATATTTCCATTTTCATGCAGAAAGCCGTGTAGATATTTACATGTTCAAACAGATAGCGGTGTAGATATTTCCATGTTCATTCAGATAGCTTTGTAGATATTTCCATGTTCATACAGATAGCGGTGTAGATATTTCCATGTTCATACAGATAGCGGTGTAGATATTTCCAGGTTTATGCACATAGCGGTGCTGATATTTCCATGTTTATACAGGTAGCGGTGTAGATATTTCCATGTTTATATAGATAGCGGTGTAGATATTTCCATGTTTATACAGATAGCGGTGTAGATATTTCCATGTTTATTCAGATAGCGGTGTAGATATCTCCATCTTAATAGAGATGGCGGTGTAGACATTTATATGCTCATACAGATGGCGGTGCAGATATTTCCATGTTCATACAGATGGCGGTGTAGATATTTGCATGTTCATACAGATAGCGGTGTAGTTATTTCCATGTGTAAAGAGATAGCCGTGTAGATATTTCCATCTATATGCAGATAGCTGTGTAGATATTTCCATTTTCATGCAGATAGCGGTGTATATATTTCCGTCTTCAAACAGATAGCAGTGTAGATATTTCCATGTTCATAGAGATAGCGGTGCTGGTATTTCCATGTTTATACAGATAGCGGTGAAGATGTATGCATGTGTACACAGATAGCGGTGTGGATATTTCCATGTTCATCCAGAGGGCTGTGTAGATATATCCATGTTCATACAGATAGCGTTGTAGATATTTCCATGTTCATACAGATGGCGGTGTAGATATTTCCATGTTCATACAGATAGCGGTGTAGTTACTTCCATGTGTAAAGAGATAGCTGTGTAGATATTTCCATGTATATGCAGATAGCAGTGTAGATATTTCCATTTTCATGCAGATAGCGGTGTAGATATTTCCATGTTCAAACAGATAGCGGTGTTGATATTTCCATATTGATACAGATAGCGGTGCAGATATTTCCATGTTCATACAGATAGCAGTGTAGATATTTCCATGTTTATACAGATAGCGGTGAAGAAGTATGCATGTTTACACAGATAGCGGTGTAGATATTTCCATGTTCATCCAGATGGCTGTGTAGATATATCCAAGTTCATACAGATAGCGGTGTAGGTATTTCCATGTTCATACAGATAGCGGTGTAGATATTTCCATGTTCATCCAGATGGCTGTGTAGATATATCCATGTTCATACAGATAGCGGTGTAGATATTTCCATGTTCATACAGATAGCGGTGTAGCTATTTCCATGTTCATACAGATAACGGTGTAGCTATTTCCATGTTCATACAGATAGCAGTGTAGATATTTAAAGGTTCATACAGATAACGGTGTAGATATCTCCATTTTCATACAGAGAGCGGTGCTGATATTTCCATGTTTATACAGATAGCGGTGTAGATATCTCCATCTTAATACAGATGGCGGTGTAGATATTTATATGTTCATACAGATGGCGGTGCAGATATTTCCATGTTCATACAGATGGCGGTGTAGATATTTCCATGTTCATACAGATAGCGGTGTAGTTATTTCCATGTGTAAAGAGATAGCAGTGTAGATATTTCCATGTATATGCAGATAGCAGTGTAGATATTTCCATTTTCATGCAGATAGCTGTGTAGATATTTCCATCTTCAAACAGATAGCGCTGTAGATATTTCCATGTTCATACAGATAGCGGTGCAGATATTTCCATGTTCATACAGATAGCGGTGCTATTTCCGTGTTTATACAGGTAGTGGTGTAGATATTTCCATGTTTATACAGATTGTGGTGTAGATATTTCCATGTTTATACAGATAGCGGTGTAGATATTTCCATGTTTATTCAGATAGCGGTGTAGATATCTCCATCTTAATACAGATGGCGGTGTAGGTATTTATATGTTCATACTGATGGCGGTGCAGATATTTCCATCTTCATACAGATGGCGGTGTAGATATGTCCATGTTCATACAGATAGCGGTGTAGTTATTTCCATGTGTAAAGAGATTGCTGTGTAGATATTTCCATCTATATGCAGATAGCTGTGTAGATATTTCCATTTTCATGCAGATAGCGATGTATATATTTCCATCTTCAAACAGATAGCGGTGCAGATATTTCCATGTTCATACAGATTACGGTGTAGATATTTCCATGTTTATACAGATAGAGGTGAAGATGTATGCATGTTTACACAGATAGCGGTGTGGATATTTCCATGTTCATCCAGAGGGCTGTGTAGATATATCCATGTTCATACAGATAGCGGTGTAGATATTCCCATGTTCATACAGATAGCGGTGCTGATATTTCCATGTTTATACAGGTAGCGGTGTAGATATTTCCATGTTTATACAGATAGCGGTGTAGATATTTCCATGTTTATACAGATAGCGGTTTAGATATCTCCATCTTAATACAGATGGCGGTTTAGATATCTCCATCTTAATACAGATGGCGGTGTAGATATTTATATGTTCATACAGATGGCGTTGTAGATATTTCCATGTTCATCCAGATGGCTCTGTAGATATATCCATGTTCGTACAGATGGCGGTGAAGATATTTCCATGTTCATACAGATAGCGGTGTAGATATTTCCATGTTCATACATATAGCGGTGTAGATATTTCCATGTTCATACAGATAGCGGTGTAGCTATTTCCATGTTCATACAGATAGCGGTGTAGATATTTCCATGTTCATCCAGATGGCTGTGTAGATATATCCGTGTTCATACAGATGGCGGTGTAGATATCTCCATGTTCATACAGATAGAGGGGCTGATATTTCCATGTTCATACAGATAGCGGTGCTGATATTTCCATGTTTATACAGATAGCGGTGTAGATATTTCCATGTTTATTCAGATAGCGGTGTAGATATCTCCATCTTAATACATATGGCGGTGTAGATATTTATATGTTCATACAGATGGCGGTGCAGATATTTCCATGTTCATACAGATGGCGGTGTGGATATTTCCATGTTCATACAGATAGCGGTGTAGATATTTCCATGTTTATACAGATAGCGGTGCTGATATTTCCATGTTTATACAGGTAGCGGTGTAGATATTTCCATGTTTATACAGGTAGCGGTGTAGATATTTCCATGTTTATACAGATAGCGGTGTAGATATTTCCATGTTTATACAGATAGCGGTGTAGATATCTCCATCTTAATACAGATGGCGGTGTAGATATTTATATGTTCATACAGATGGCGGTGCAGATATTTCCATGTTCATACAGATGGCGGTGTAGATATTTCCATGTTCATACAGATAGCGGTGTAGTTATTTCCATGTGTAAAGGGATAGCTGTGTAGATATTTCCATGTATATGCAGATAGCAGTGTAGATATTTCCATTTTCATGCAGATAGCCGTGTAGATATTTCCATGTTCAAACAGATAGCGGTGTAGATATTTCCATGTTCATACACATAGCGGTGCAGATATTTCCATGTTCATACAGATAGTGGTGTAGCTATTTCCATGTTCATACAGATAGCGGTGTAGATATTTCCATGTTCGTACAGATAGCGTTGTAGATATTTCCATGTTCCTCCAGAAGGCTGTGTAGATATATCCATGTTCATACAGATGGCGGTGTAGATATTTCCATGTTCATTCAGATAGCGGTGTAGCTATTTCCATGTTCATACAGATAGTGGTGTAGTTCTTTCCATGTTCAAACAGATAGCGGTTCTGATATTTCCATGTTTATACAGGTAGCGGTGTAGATATTTCCATGTTTATACAGATAGCGGTGTAGATATTTCCATGTTTATACAGATAGCGGTGTAGATATTTCCATGTTTATACAGATAGCGGTGTAGATATCTCCATCTTAATACAGATGGCGGTGTAGATATTTATATGTTCATACAGATGGCGGTGCAGATATTTCCATGTTCATACAGATGGCGGTGTAGATATTTCCATGTTCATACAGATAGCGGTGTAGTTATTTCCATGTGTAAAGAGATAGCTGTGTAGATATTTCCATCTATATGCAGATAGCTGTGTAGATATTTCCATTTTCTTGCTGATAGCGATGTATATATTTCCATCTTCAAACAGATAGCGGTGTAGATATTTCCATGTTCATACAGATAGCGGTGTAGATATTTCCATGTTTATACAGATAGCGGTGAATATGTATGCATGTTTACACAGATAGCGGTGTGGATATTTCCATGTTCATCCAGAGGGCTGTGTAGA
The DNA here is from genome assembly GCF_029281585.2 of Gorilla gorilla gorilla. Taxonomy (NCBI): domain Eukaryota; kingdom Metazoa; phylum Chordata; class Mammalia; order Primates; family Hominidae; genus Gorilla; species Gorilla gorilla. The sequence continues at coordinate 156,995,531 of NC_073231.2, forward strand.
TATATCCATGTTCATACAGATAGCGGTGTAGATATTCCCATGTTCATACAGATAGCGGTGCTGATATTTCCATGTTTATACAGGTAGCGGTGTAGATATTTCCATGTTTATACAGATAGCGGTGTAGATATTTCCATGTTTATACAGATAGCGGTTTAGATATCTGCATCTTAATACAGATGGCGGTGTAGATATTTATATGTTCATACAGATGGCGTTGTAGATATTTCCATGTTCATCCAGATGGCTCTGTAGATATATCCATGTTCGTACAGATGGCGGTGAAGATATTTCCATGTTCATACAGATAGCGGTGTAGATATTTCCATGTTCATACAGATAGCGGTGTAGATATTTCCATGTTCATACAGATAGCGGTGTAGCTATTTCCATGTTCATACAGATAGCGGTGTAGATATTTCCATGTTCATCCAGATGGCTGTGTAGATATATCCGTGTTCATACAGATGGCGGTGTAGATATCTCCATGTTCATACAGATAGAGGGGCTGATATTTCCATGTTCATACAGATAGCGGTGCTGATATTTCCATGTTTATACAGATAGCGGTGTAGATATTTTCATGTTTATTCAGATAGCGGTGTAGATATCTCCATCTTAATACAGATGGCGGTGTAGATATTTATATGTTCATACAGATGGCGGTGCAGATATTTCCATGTTCATACAGATGGCGGTGTAGATATTTCCATGTTCATACAGATAGCCGTGTAGTTATTTCCATGTTCATACAGATAGCGGTGCTGATATTTCCATGTTTATACAGGTAGCGGTGTAGATATTTCTATGTTTATACAGATAGCGGTGTAGATATTTCCATGTTTATACAGATAGCGGTGTAGATATTTCCATGTTTATACAGATAGTGGTGTAGATATCTCCATCTTAAAACAGATGGCGGTGTAGATATTTATATGTTCATACAGATGGCGGTGCAGATATTTCCATGTTCATACAGATGGCGGTGTAGATATTTCCATGTTCATACAGATAGCGGTGTAGTTATTTCCATGTGTAAAGAGACAGCTGTGTAGATATTTCCATGTATATGCAGATAGCAGTGTAGATAGTTCCATTTTCATGTAGATAGCCTTGTAGATATTTCCATGTTCAAACAGATAGCGGTGTAGATATTTCCATGTTCATACAGATAGCGGTGCAGATATTTCCATGTTCATACAGAAAGCGGTGTAGATATTTCCGTGTTTTTACAGATAGCGGTGAAGATGTATGTATGTTTACACAGATAGCGGTGTAGATATTGCCATGTTTATACAGATAGCGGTGTAGATATTTCCATGTTTATACAGATATCGGTGTAGATATCTCCATCTTAATACAGATGGCCGTGTAGATATGTATATGTTCATACAGATGTCGGTGCAGCTATTTCCATGTTCATACAGATGGCGGTGAAGATATTTCCATGTTCATACAGATAGGGGTGTAGTTATTTCCATGTGTAAAGAGATAGCTGTGTAGATATTTCCATGTATATGCAGATAGCTGTGTAGATATTTCCATTTTCATGCAGATAGCGGTGTAGATATTTCCATGTTCATCCAGATGGCTGTGTAGATATATCCATGTTCATGCTGATAGCGGTGTAGATATTTCCATGTTCCTACAGATAGTGGTGTAGATATTTCCATGTTCATTCAGATAGCAGTGTAGCTATTTCCATGTTCATACAGATAGCGGTGTAGATATTCCCATGTTCATACAGATAGCGGTGCTGATATTTCCATGTTTATACAGGTAGCGGTGTAGATATTTCCATGTTTATACAGATAGCGGTGTAGATATTTCCATGTTTATACAGATAGCGGTTTAGATATCTGCATCTTAATACAGATGGCGGTGTAGATATTTATATGTTCATACAGATGGCGTTGTAGATATTTCCATGTTCATCCAGATGGCTCTGTAGATATATCCATGTTCGTACAGATGGCGGTGAAGATATTTCCATGTTCATACAGATAGCGGTGTAGATATTTCCATGTTCATACAGATAGCGGTGTAGATATTTCCATGTTCATACAGATAGCGGTGTAGCTATTTCCATGTTCATACAGATAGCGGTGTAGATATTTCCATGTTCATCCAGATGGCTGTGTAGATATATCCGTGTTCATACAGATGGCGGTGTAGATATCTCCATGTTCATACAGATAGAGGGGCTGATATTTCCATGTTCATACAGATAGCGGTGCTGATATTTCCATGTTTATACAGATAGCGGTGTAGATATTTTCATGTTTATTCAGATAGCAGTGTAGATATCTCCATCTTAATACAGATGGCGGTGTAGATATTTATATGTTCATACAGATGGCGGTGCAGATATTTCCATGTTCATACAGATGGCGGTGTAGATATTTCCATGTTCATACAGATAGCCGTGTAGTTATTTCCATGTTCATACAGATAGCGGTGCTGATATTTCCATGTTTATACAGGTAGCGGTGTAGATATTTCCATGTTTATACAGGTAGCGGTGTAGATATTTCCATGTTTATACAGATAGCGGTGTAGATATTTCCATGTTTATACAGATAGTGGTGTAGATATCTCCATCTTAAAACAGATGGCGGTGTAGATATTTATATGTTCATACAGATGGCGGTGCAGATATTTCCATGTTCATACAGATGGCGGTGTAGATATTTCCATGTTCATACAGATAGCGGTGTAGTTATTTCCATGTGTAAAGAGACAGCTGTGTAGATATTTCCATGTATATGCAGATAGCAGTGTAGATATTTCCATTTTCATGTAGATAGCCGTGTAGATATTTCCATGTTCAAACAGATAGCGGTGTAGATATTTCCATGTTCATACAGATAGCGGTGCAGATATTTCCATGTTCATACAGAAAGCGGTGTAGATATTTCCGTGTTTTTACAGATAGCGGTGAAGATGTATGTATGTTTACACAGATAGCGGTGTAGATATTGCCATGTTTATACAGATAGCGGTGTAGATATTTCCATGTTTATACAGATATTGGTGTAGATATCTCCATCTTAATACAGATGGCCGTGTAGATATGTATATGTTCATACAGATGTCGGTGCAGCTATTTCCATGTTCATACAGATGGCGGTGAAGATATTTCCATGTTCATACAGATAGCGGTGTAGTTATTTCCGTGTGTAAAGAGATAGCTGTGTAGATATTTCCATGTATATGCAGATAGCTGTGTAGATATTTCCATTTTCATGCAGATAGCGGTGTAGATATTTCCATGTTCAAACAGATAGCGGTGTAGATATTTCCATGTTCATACAGAGAGCGGTGTAGATATTACCATGTTTATACAGATTGCGGTGAAGATGTATGCATATTTACACAGATAGCGGTGTAGATATTTCCATGTTCATACAGATAGTGGTGTAGATATTTCCGTGTTCATCCAGATGGCTGTGTAGATATATCCATGTTCATACAAATAGCGGTGTAGATATTTCCATGTTCATACAGGTAGTGGTGCAGATATTTCCATGTTCATACAGATAGCGGTGTAGAAATTTCCATGTTCATAGAGATAGCAGTGTAGATATTTCCAAGTTTATACAGATAGCGGTGTAGATATCTCCATTTTAATATAGATGGCGGTGTAGATATTTATATGTTCATACAGATGGCGGTGCAGATATTTCCATGTTCATACAGATGGCGGTGTAGCTATTTCCATGTTTATAGAGATAGCGCTGTACTTATTTCCACGTGTAAAGAGATAGCTTTGTAGATATTTCCATGTATATGCAGATCGCTGTGTAGATATTTCCATTTTCATGCAGATAGCGGTGTAGATATTTCCATGTTCGTGCAGATAGCGGTGTAGATATCTCCATGTTGATACAGATAGCAGTGTAGATATTTCCACGTTCATACAGATAGCGGTGTTGATATTTCCATGCTTATACAGATTGCGGTGAAGATGTATGCATGTTTACACAGATAGCAGTGTAGATATTTCCATGTTCATGCAGATAGCGGTGTAGATATTTCCATGTTCATCCAGATGGCTGTGTAGATATATCCATGTTCATGCTGATAGCGGTGTAGATATTTCCATGTTCCTACAGATAGTGGTGTAGATATTTCCATGTTCATTCAGATAGCAGTGTAGCTATTTCCATGTTCATACAGATAGCGGTGTAGATATTTCCATGTTCATAGAGATAGCGGTGTAGGTATTTCCATGTTCATACAGATAGCGGTGCTGATATTTCCATGTTTATACAGGTAGCGGTGTAGGTATTTCCGTGTTTATACAGATTGCGGTGTAGGTATTTCCAAGTTTATACAGATAGCGGTGTAGATATTTCCAAGTTTATACAGATAGCGGTGCAGATATCTCCATCTAAATACAGATGGCGGTGTAGATATTTATATGTTTATACAGATGGCGGTGCAGATATTTCCATGTTAATACAGATGGCAGTGTAGATATTTCCGTGTTTATAGAGATAGCGGTGTAGTTATTTCCATGTGCAAAGAGATAGCTTTGTAGATATTTCCATGTATATGCAGATAGCTTTGTAGATATTTCCATTTTCATGCAGATAGCCGTGTAGATATTTCCATGCTCAAACAGATAGCGGTGTAGATATTTCCATGTTCATACATATAGCGGTGCAGATATTTCCATGTTCATACAGATAGCGGTGTAGATATTTCCATGTTCATACATATAGCGGTGCAGATATTTCCATGTTCATACAGATAGCGGTGTAGATATTTCCATGTTTATACAGATAGCGGTGAAGGTGTATGTATGTTTACACAGATAGCGGTGTAGATATTTCCATGTTCATACAGATAGCGGTGAAGATATTTCCATGTTCATCCAGATGGCTGTGTAGATATATCCATGTTCATACAGAGAGCGGTGTAGATATTTCCATGTTCATTCAGATAGTGGTGTAGATATTTCCATGTTCATACAGATAGTGGTGTAGCTATTTCCATGTTCATACAGATAGCGGTGTAGATATTTCCATGTTCGTACAGATAGCGTTGTAGATATTTCCATGTTCCTCCAGAAAGCTGTGTAGATATATCCATGTTCATACAGATGGCGGTGTAGATATTTCCATGTTCATTCAGATAGCGGTGTAGCTATTTCCATGTTCATACAGATAGCGGTGTAGATATTTCCATGTTCAAACAGATAGCGGTGCTGATATTTCCATGTTTATACAGGTAGCGGTGTAGATATTTCCATGTTTATACAGATAGCGGTGTAGATATTTCCATGTTTATACAGATAGCGGTGTAGATATTTCCATGTTTATACAGATAGCGGTGTAGATATCTCCATCTTAATACAGATGGCGGTGTAGATATTTATATGTTCATACAGATGGCGGTGCAGATATTTCCATGTTCATACAGATGGCGGTGTAGATATTTCCATGTTCATACAGATAGCGGTGTAGTTATTTCCATGTGTAAAGAGATAGCTGTGTAGATATTTCCATCTATATGCAGATAGCTGTGTAGATATTTCCATTTTCTTGCTGATAGCGATGTATATATTTCCATCTTCAAACAGATAGCGGTGTAGATATTTCCATGTTCATACAGATAGCGGTGTAGATATTTCCATGTTTATACAGATAGCGGTGAATATGTATGCATGTTTACACAGATAGCGGTGTGGATATTTCCATGTTCATCCAGAGGGCTGTGTAGATATATCCATGTTCATACAGATAGCGGTGTAGATATTCCCATGTTCATACAGATAGCGGTGCTGATATTTCCATGTTTATACAGGTAGCGGTGTAGATATTTCCATGTTTATACAGATAGCGGTGTAGATATTTCCATGTTTATACAGAAAGCGGTGTTGATATTTCCCTGTTTATACAGATAGCGGTTTAGATATCTGCATCTTAATACAGATGGCGGTGTAGATATTTATATGTTCATACAGATGGCGTTGTAGATATTTCCATGTTCATCCAGATGGCTCTGTAGATATATCCATGTTCGTACAGATGGCGGTGAAGATATTTCCATGTTCATACAGATAGCGGTGTAGATATTTCCATGTTCATACAGATAGCGGTGTAGATATTTCCATGTTCATACAGATAGCGGTGTAGCTATTTCCATGTTCATACAGATAGCGGTGTAGATATTTCCATGTTCATCCAGATGGCTGTGTAGATATATCCGTGTTCATACAGATGGCGGTGTAGATATCTCCATGTTCATACAGATAGAGGGGCTGATATTTCCATGTTCATACAGATAGCGGTGCTGATATTTCCATGTTTATACAGATAGCGGTGTAGATATTTCCATGTTTATTCAGATAGCGGTGTAGATATCTCCATCTTAATACAGATTGCGGTGTAGATATTTATATGTTCATACAGATGGCGGTGCAGATATTTCCATGTTCATACAGATGGCGGTGTAGATATTTCCATGTTCATACAGATAGCCGTGTTGTTATTTCCATGTTCATACAGATAGCGGTGCTGATATTTCCATGTTTATACAGGTAGCGGTGTAGATATTTCCATGTTTATACAGATAGCGGTGTAGATATTTCCATGTTTATACAGATAGCGGTGTAGATATTTCCATGTTTATACAGATAGCGGTGTAGATATCTCCATCTTAAAACAGATGGGGGTGTAGATATTTATATGTTCATACAGATGGCGGTGCAGATATTTCCATGTTCATACAGATGGCGGTGTAGATATTTCCATGTTCATACAGATAGCGGTGTAGTTATTTCCATGTGTAAAGAGACAGCTGTGTAGATATTTCCATGTATATGCAGATAGCAGTGTAGATATTTCCATTTTCATGTAGATAGCCGTGTAGATATTTCCATGTTCAAACAGATAGCGGTGTAGATATTTCCATGTTCATACAGATAGCGGTGCAGATATTTCCATGTTCATACAGAAAGCGGTGTAGATATTTCCGTGTTTTTACAGATAGCGGTGAAGATGTATGTATGTTTACACAGATAGCGGTGTAGATATTGCCATGTTTATACAGATAGCGGTGTAGATATTTCCATGTTTATACAGATATCGGTGTAGATATCTCCATCTTAATACAGATGGCCGTGTAGATATGTATATGTTCATACAGATGTCGGTGCAGCTATTTCCATGTTCATACAGATGGCGGTGAAGATATTTCCGTGTTCATACAGATAGCGGTGTAGTTATTTCCATGTGTAAAGAGATAGCTGTGTAGATATTTCCATGTATATGCAGATAGCTGTGTAGATATTTCCATTTTCATGCAGATAGCGGTGTAGATATTTCCATGTTCAAACAGATAGCGGTGTAGATATTTCCATGTTCATACAGAGAGCGGTGTAGATATTACCATGTTTATACAGATTGCGGTGAAGATGTATGCATATTTACACAGATAGCGGTGTAGATATTTCCATGTTCATACAGATAGTGGTGTAGATATTTCCGTGTTCATCCAGATGGCTGTGTAGATATATCCATGTTCATACAAATAGCGGTGTAGATATTTCCATGTTCATACAGGTAGTGGTGCAGATATTTCCATGTTCATACAGATAGCGGTGTAGAAATTTCCATGTTCATAGAGATAGCAGTGTAGATATTTCCAAGTTTATACAGATAGCGGTGTAGATATCTCCATTTTAATATAGATGGCGGCATAGATATTTATATGTTCATACAGATGGCGGTGCAGATATTTCCATGTTCATACAGATGGCGGTGTAGCTATTTCCATGTTTATAGAGATAGCGCTGTACTTATTTCCACGTGTAAAGAGATAGCTTTGTAGATATTTCCATGTATATGCAGATCGCTGTGTAGATATTTCCATTTTCATGCAGATAGCGGTGTAGATATTTCCATGTTCGTGCAGATATCGGTGTAGATATTTCCATGTTGATACAGATAGCAGTGTAGATATTTCCACGTTCATACAGATAGCGGTGTTGATATTTCCATGCTTATACAGATTGCGGTGAAGATGTATGCATGTTTACACAGATAGCAGTGTAGATATTTCCATGTTCATGCAGATAGCGGTGTAGATATTTCCATGTTCATCCAGATGGCTGTGTAGATATATCCATGTTCATGCTGATAGCGGTGTAGATATTTCCATGTTCCTACAGATAGTGGTGTAGATATTTCCATGTTCATTCAGATAGCAGTGTAGCTATTTCCATGTTCATACAGATAGCGGTGTAGATATTTCCATGTTCATAGAGATAGCGGTGTAGGTATTTCCATGTTCATACAGATAGCGGTGCTGATATTTCCATGTTTATACAGGTAGCGGTGTAGGTATTTCCGTGTTTATACAGATAGCGGTGTAGGTATTTCCAAGTTTATACAGATAGCGGTGTAGATATTTCCAAGTTTATACAGATAGCGGTGCAGATATCTCCATCTAAATACAGATGGCGGTGTAGATATTTATATGTTTATACAGATGGCGGTGCAGATATTTCCATGTTAATATAGATGGCAGTGTAGATATTTCCGTGTTTATAGAGATAGCGGTGTAGTTATTTCCATGTGTAAAGAGATAGCTTTGTAGATATTTCCATGTATATGCAGATAGCTTTGTAGATATTTCTATTTTCATGCAGATAGCGGTTTAGATGTTTCCATGTTCGTACAGATATCGGTGTAGATATTTCCATTTTCATAGAGATAGCGTTGTAGATATTTCCATGTTTATACAGATAGCGGTGAAGATATATGCATGTTTACACAGATAGCGGTGTAGATATTTCCATGTTCATACAGATAGCGGTGTAGATATTTCAATGTTCATACAGATAGCGGTTTAGATATTTCCTTCTTAATACAGATGGCGGTGTAGATATTTATATGTTCATACAGATGGTGGTGCAGATATTTCCATGTTCATACAGATGGCGGTGTAGATATTTCCATGTTTATAGATTAAGTGGTGTAGTTATTTCCATGTGTAAAGAGATAGCTGTGTAGATGTTTCCATGTATATGCAGATAGCTTTGTACATATTTCCATTTTCATGCAGATAGCGGTGTAGATATTTCCATGTTCAAACAGATAGCGGTGTAGGTATTTCCATGTTCATACAGATAGCAGTGTAGATATTTCCATGTTTATAGAGATAGCGGTGAAGATGTATGCATGTTTACACAGATAGCGGTGTAGATATTTCCATGTTCAAACAGATAGCGGTGTAGATATTTCCATGTTCATCCAGATGGCTGTGTAGATATATCCATGTTCATACAGATGGCGGTGAGGATATTTCCATGTTCCTACAGATAGCGGTGTAGTTATTTCCATGTGTAAAGAGATAGCTGTGTAGATATTTCCATGTATATGCAGATAGCTGTGTATGTATTTCCATTTTCATGCAGATAGCGGTATAGATATTTCCATGTTCAAACAGATAGCGGTGTAGATATTTCCATGTTCATACAGATAGCGGTGTAGATATTTCCATGTTCATACAGATAGCGGTGTAGATATTTCCATGTTCATACAGATAGCGGTGTAGATATTTCCATGTTCATACAGATAGCGGTGTAGATATTTCCATGTTCATACAGATAGCGGTGTAGCTATTTCGATGTTCATACAGATAGCGGTGTAGATATTTCCATGTTCATACAGATAGCGGTGCTGATATTTCCATGTTTATACAGGTAGCGGTGTAGATATTTCCATGTTTATACAGATTGCGGTGTAGATATTTCCATGTTTATACAGATAGTGGTGTAGATATTTCCATGTTTATACAGATAGCGGTGTAGATATCTCCATCTTAATACAGATGGCGGTGTAGATATTTATATGTTCATACGGATGGCGGTGCAGATATTTCCATGTTCATACAGATGGCGGTGTGGATATTTCCATGTTCATACAGATAGCAGTGTAGTTATTTCCATGTGTAAAGATATAGCTGTGTAGATATTTCATGTATATGCAGATAGGAGTGTAGACATTTCCATTTTCAGGCAGATAGCGGTGTAGATATTTCCATGTTGAAACAGATAGCCGTGTAGATATTTCCATGTTCATACAGATAGCGGTGTAGATATTTCCATGTTCATACAGATAGCGGTGTAGATATTTCCTTGTTTTTACAGATAGCGGTGAAGGTGTATGCATGTTTACACAGATAGAGGTGTAGATATTTCCATGTTCATACAGATAGTGGTGTAGATATTTCCATGTTCATCCAGATGGCTGTGTAGATATATCCATGTTCATACAGATAGTGGTGTAGATATTTCCGTGTTCATACAGATAGCGGTGCTGATATTTCCATGTTTATACAGGCAGCGGTGTAGCTATTTCCATGTTGTTACAGATAGCGGTGTAGATATTTCCATGTTCATACAGATACCGGTGCTGATATTTCCATGTTTATACAGGCAGCGGTGTAGATATTTCCATGTTTATACAGATAGCAGTTTAGATATTTCCTTCTTAATACAGATGGCGGTGTATTTATATGTTCATACAGATGGCTGTGTAGATATTTCCATGTTTATAGAGATAGCAGTGTAGATATCTCCATCTTAATACACATGGCGGTGTAGATATTTATATGTTCATACAGATGGCGGTGTAGATATTTCCATGTTCATACAGATGGCGTTGTAGTTATTTCCATGTTCATTCAGATAGTGGTGTAGTTATTTCCATGTGTAAAGAGATAGCTGTGTAGATATTTAAATGTATATGCAGATTGCAGTGTAGATATTTCCATTTTCATGCAGATAGCGGTGCAGATATTTCCATCTCCAAACAGATAGCGGTGTAGATATTTCCATGTTCATACTGATAGCGGTGCAGATATTTCCATGTTTATACAGATAGTGGTGAAGATGTAGGCATGTTTACACGGAGAGCGGTGTAGATATTTCCATGTTCATCCAGATGGCTGTGTAGATATATCCATGTTCATACAGATAGCGGAGTAGATATTTCCATGTTCATACAGATAGCGGTGTAGATATTTCCATGTTCATACAGATAGCGGTGCTGATATTTCCATGTTCGTACAGATGGCGGTGAAGATATTTCCATGTTTATACAGATAGCGGTGTAGATATTTCCATCTTTATACAGATAGCCGTGTTGATATTTCCATGTTTATACAGATAGCGGTGTAGATAACTCCATCTTAATGCAGATGGTGGTGTAGATATTTATATGTTCATACAGATTCCGTTGTAGATATTTCCATGTTCATCCACATGGCTCTGTAGATATATCCATGTTCGTACAGATGGCGGTGAAGATAATTCCATGTTCATACAGATAGCGGTGTAGATATTTCCATGTTCATACAGATAGCGGTGTAGATATTTCCATGTTCATACAGATAGCGGTGTTGCTATTTCCATGTTCATACAGATAGCGGTGTAGATATTTCCATATTCATACAGATAGCGGTGTAGATATTTCCATGTTCATGCAGATAGCGGTGCAGATATCTCCATTTTCATACAGAGAGTGGTGCTGATATTTCCATGTTTATACAGGCAGCGGTGTAGATATTTCCATGTCTATACAGAGAGCGGTTTAGATATTTCCTTCTTAATACAGATGGCGGTGTAGATATTTATATATTCATACAGATGGCGGTGCAGATAATTCCATGTTCATGCAGATGGCGGTGTAGATATTTCCATGTTTATAGAGATAGCGGTGTAGTTATTTCCAAGTGTAAAGAGATAGCTGTGTAGATATTTCCATGTATATGCAGATAGCTTTGTAGATATTTCCATTTTCATGCAGATAGCGGTGTAGATATTTACATGTTCAAACAGATAGCGGTGTAGATATTTCCATGTTCATTCAGATAGCGGTGTAGACATTTCCAGGTTCATAGAGATAGCGGTGCTGATATTTCCATGTTTATACAGGTAGCGGTGTAGATATTTCCATGTTTATACAGATAGTGGTGTAGATATTTCCATGTTTATTCAGATAGCGGTGTAGATATTTTCATCTTTATTGAGATAGCGGTGTAGATATCTCCGTCTTAATACGGATGGCGGTGTAGATATTTATATGTTCATACAGATGGCCGTGCAGATATTTCCATGTTCATACAGATGGCGGTGTAGATATGTCCATGTTCATACAGATAGCGGTGTAGTTATTTCCATGTGTAAAGAGATTGCTGTGTAGATATTTCCATCTATATGCAGATATCTGAGTAGATATTTCCATTTTCATGCAGATAGCTATGTATATATTTCCATCTTCAAACAGATAGCGGTGTAGATATTTCCATGTTCATACAGATAGCGGTGTAGATATTTCCATGTTTATACAGATAACGGTGAAGATGTATGCATGTTTACACAGATAGCGGTGTGGATATTTCCATGTTCATCCAGAGGGCTGTGTAGATATATCCATGTTCATACTGATAGCGGTGTAGATATTTCCATGTTCATACAGATAGCGGTGTAGATATTTCCATGTTCATACAGATAGCGGTGCTGATATTTCCATGTTCCTACAGATCGCGGTGTAAATATTTCAAGGTGTAAAGAGGTAGCTGTGTAGATATTTCCATTTTCATGCAGATAGCTGTGTATATATTTCCATCTTCAAACAGATAGCGGTGTAGATATTTCCATGTTCATAGAGATAGCGGTGTAGATATTTCCATGTTTATACAGATAGCGGTGAAGATGTATGCATGTTTACACAGATAGCGGTGTAGAGATTTCCATGTTCATCCAGAGGGCTGTGTAGATATATCCATGTTCATACAGATAGCGGTGTAGATATTTCCATGTTCATACAGATAGCGATGTAGATATTTCCATGTTCATACAGATAGCGGTGCTGATATTTCCATGTTTATACAGGTAGCGGTGTAGATATTTCCATGTTTATACAGATAGCGATGTAGATATTTCCATGTTTATACAGATAGCCGTGTTGATATTTCCATGTTTATACAGATAGCGGTGTAGATATCTCCATCTTAATACAGATGGCGGTGTAGATATTTATATGTTCATACAGATGGCGTTGTAGATATTTCCATGTTCATCCACATGGCTCTGTAGATATATCCATGTTCGTACAGATGGCGGTGAAGATATTTCCATGTTCATACAGATAGCGGTGTAGATATTTCCATTTTCATACAGATAGCGGTGTAGATATTTCCATGTTCATACAGATAGTGGTGTAGCTATTTCCATGTTCATACAGATAGCGGTGTAGATATTTCCATGTTCATACAGATAGCGGTGCTGATATTTCCATGTTTATACAGGTAGCGGTGTAGATATTTCCATGTTTATACAGGTAGCAGTGTAGATATTTCCATGTTTATACAGATAGCGGTGTAGATATTTCCATGTTCATCCAGATGGCTGTGTAGATATATCCATGTTTATACAGATAGCGGTGTAGATATTTCCATGTTCATTCAGATAGTGGTGTAGATATTTCCATGTTCATACAGATAGCGGTGTAGATATTTCCATGTTTGTACAGATAGCTTTGTAGATATTTCCATGTTCCTCCAGATGGCTGTGTAGACATATCCATGTTCATACAGATGGCGGTGTAGATATCTCCATGTTCATACAGATAGCGGTGCTGATATTTCCATGTTTATACAGGTAGCGGTGTAGATATTTCCATGTTTATACAGATAGCGGTGTAGATATTTCCATGTTTATACAGATAGCGGTGTAGATATTTCCATGTTTATACAGATATCGGTGTAGATATCTCCATCTTAATACAGATGGCGGTGTAGATATTTATATGTTCATACAGATGGCGGTGCAGATATTTCCATGTTCATGCAGATGGCGGTGTAGATATTTCCATGTTCATACAGATAGCTGTGTAGTTATTTCCATGTGTAAAGAGATAGCTGTGTAGATATTTCCATGTATATGCAGATAGCAGTGTAGATAATTCCATTTTCATGCAGATAGCCTTGTAGATATTTCCATGTTCAAACAGATAGCGGTGTAGATATTTCCATGTTCATACAGATAGCGGTGCAGATATTTCCATGTTCATACAGATAGCGGTGTAGATATTTCCATGTTTATACAGATAGCGGTGAAGATGTATGCATGTTTACACAGATAGTGGTGTAGATATTTCCATGTTCATCCACATGGCTGTGTAGATATATCCATGTTCATACAGATAGCGGTGTAGATATTTCCATGTTCATACAGATAGCGGTGTAGTTATTTCCATGTTCATACAGATAGCGGTGTAGATATTTCCATGTTTATACAGATAGCGGTGAAGATGTATGCATGTTTACACAGGTAGCGGTGTAGATATTTCCATGTTCATACAGATAGCGGTGCAGATATTTCCATGTTCATACAGATAGCGGTGTATATATTTCCATGTTTATACAGATAGCGGTGAAGATGTATGCATGTTTACACAGATAGGGGTGTAGATATTTCCATGTTCATCCAGATGGCTGTGTAGATATATCCATGTTCATACAGATAGCGGTGTAGATATTTCCATGTTCATACAGATAGCGGTGTAGTTATTTCCATGTTCATACAGATAGCGGAGTAGATATTTCCATGTTTATACAGATAGCGGTGAAGATGTATGCATGTTTACACAGATAGCGGTGTAGATATTTCCATGTTCATACAGATAGCGGTGTAGATATTTCCATGTTCATCCAGATGGCTGTGTAGATATATCCATGTTCATACAGATAGCGGTGTAGATATTTCCATGTTCATACAGATAGCGGTGTAGTTATTTCCATGTTCATACAGATAGCGGTGTAGATATTTCCATGTTTATACAGATAGCGGTGAAGATGTATGCATGATTACACAGATAGCGGTGTAGATATTTCCATGTTCATACAGATAGCGGTGCAGATATTTCCATGTTCATACAGATAGCGGTGTAGATATTTCCATGTTTATACAGATAGCGTTGAAGATGTATGCATGTTTACACAGATAGTGGTGTAGATATTTCCATGTTCATCCAGATGGCTGTGTAGATATATCCATGTTCATACAGATAGCGTTGTAGATATTTCCATGTTCATACAGATAGCGGTGTAGTTATTTCCATGTTCATACAGATAGCGGTGTAGATATTTCCATGTTTATACAGATAGCGGTGAAGATGTATGCATGTTTACACAGATAGCGGTGTAGATATTACCATGTTCATACAGATAGCGGTGTAGATATTTCCATGTTCATCCAGATGGCTGTGTAGATATATCCATGTTTATACAGATAGCGGTGTAGATATTTCCATGTTCATTCAGATAGTGGTGTAGATATTTCCTTGTTTATACAGATAGCGGTGTAGATGTTTCCATGTTTATACAGATAGCGGTGTAGATATTTCCATGTTTATACAGATAGCGGTGTAGATATCTCCATCTTAATACAGATGTCGGTGTAGATATTTATATGTTCATACAGATGGCGGTGCAGATATTTCCATGTTCATACAGATGGCGGTGTAGATATTTCCATGTTAATACAGATAGCGGTGTAGTTATTTCCATGTGTAAAGAGATAGCTGTGTAGATATTTCCATGTATATGCAGATAGCAGTGTAGATAATTCCATTTTCATGCAGATAGCCGTGTAGATATTTCCATGTTCATACAGATAGCGGTGCAGATATTTCCATGTTCATACAGATAGCGGTGTAGATATTTCCATGTTTATACAGATAGCGGTGAAGATGTATGCATGTTTACACAGATAGTGGTGTAGATATTTCCATGTTCATCCAGATGGCTGTGTAGATATATCCATGTTCATACAGATAGCGGTGTAGATATTTCCATGTTCATACAGATAGCGGTGTAGTTATTTCCATGTTCATACAGATAGCGGTGTAGATATTTCCATGTTTATACAGATAGCGGTGAAGATGTATGCATGTTTACACAGATAGTGGTGTAGATATTTCCATGTTCATACAGATAGCGGTGTAGATATTTCCATGTTCATCCAGATGGCTGTGTAGATATATCCATGTTTATACAGATAGCGGTGTAGATATTTCCATGTTCATTCAGATAGTGGTGTAGATATTTCCATGTTCATACAGATAGCGGTGTAGATATTTCCATTTTTGTACAGATAGCGTTGTAGATATTTCCATGTTCCTCCAGATGGCTGTGTAGACATATCCATGTTCATACAGATGGCGGTGTAGATATCTCCATGTTCATACAGATTGCGGTGCTGATATTTCCATGTTTATACAGGTAGCGGTGTAGATATTTCCATGTTTATACAGATAGCGGTGTAGATATTTCCATTTTTATACAGATAGCGGTGTAGATATTTCCATGTTTATACAGATATCGGTGTAGATACCTCCATCTTAATACAGATGGCGGTGTAGATATTTATATGTTCATACAGATGGCGGTGCAGATATTTCCATGTTCAAACAGATAGCGGTGTAGATATTTCCATGTTCATACAGATAGCGGTGCAGATATTTCCATGTTCATACAGATAGCGGTGTAGATATTTCCATGTTTATACAGATAGCGGTGAAGATGTATGCATGTTTACACAGATAGTGCTGTAGATATTTCCATGTTCATCCAGATGGCTGTGTAGATATATCCATGTTCATACAGATAGCGGTGTAGATATTTCCATGTTCATACAGATAGCGGTGTAGTTATTTCCATGTTCATACAGATAGCGGTGTAGATATTTCCATGTTTATACAGATAGCGGTGAAGATGTATGCATGTTTACACAGATAGCGGTGTACATATTTCCATGTTCATACAGATAGCGGTGTAGATATTTCCATGTTCATCCAGATGGCTTTGTAGATATATCCATGTTCATACAGATAGCGGTGTAGATATTTCCATGTTCATTCAGATAGTGGTGTAGATATTTCCATGTTCAT